>NC_138548.1:277532009-278167842 GCF_964273705.1 Natrix helvetica | reverse complement strand
AGGAATGTATATTTCAAAGCTAGGGACAACTATCTCCAAGCCTCCCTATTTGTCCTTTGATATACATGCAAATAAATTGTTGCATTCATAACAGTTTCATTTAGCATACAATGAATTCAATTTGTGCTTATGGTAACATCAGCAAGTAGACATCCCGGAGGCTTTCACCTAGTCACTTCAAAAGCATCATTAGTACTCTGAAAGATTCTCAGTAGCATGTTGGTGTCATCCAACCCGAGGAGGCCCATCATTCAGCACTATATTATCAATCATTTCATATTTTCTATCATTGTGGTTTTAATGGTAAAACTACTAGAATGGTTTTCCATTGCCTTCTCCCACCCAGTACGATTTGATGTCTTTGCAATTCTCACTAAAATGATTGCCTGCCTGTGGCATTTTCTTACATTGCTTCTGCCCAATATGGGTGCCTGCTTGCTGTAGATCACACACACACACACACACACACACACACACACACACACACCTGCCAGGATGAGGCAGTGTAGCATAATTTGTGGGTCTGGGTGGTTGGTTGTGGATATTCCAATTAATTTCCCATAATCTACTGGATTAGGAAAATCTCTCAGCAAATTGTCCTTGGTATCAACATTTACATAAACCCCAAGGGTGTCAGCCCTTCAAAGTGGTTCAGATAGGACTTTTATCCATTTCATAGTGGCCAGAGTTTCATGTATACCAGACATCAGCTTGAAGGGCTATGAAATCACTACAGTAAGTACAGATAGTCAATTCATTTTAATGAAATGTCAAATAGGATGCCCGAGAAGATGAATTTTCTTATGTTTTATCCCTCAGCAAAAGAATTGACAAGTTCAGGAAGTTATGACAGAGATCTATGATTTAAATTCTTCTGCAACCAGTGAGGAGCATAGGTAAATCATAGGCAAACCTAAATGACATGTTTACTGATTTCTATCCCCACCTTATTCTTCTGTTTTAAAGAAAAATAGATTTCTCAATATTTTTGGTGCTGAAGTTGATGTAGTTATGTTTTAAAAGATCCACAGAATTGTATTTTAATACTCTTTTTTTGTTTTTGTTGTTTTTAATTAATTTCCTTTTCTACTTAATACAAATGAGAAAAGCAGAACTAATATAGAGATCAGAATCTGATCACTTAGATTCAAACTTATTTACTATAACTTGGATAAATAAGAATTTGTTCTGAAGTACCATCTTTCACGTAATCTAGCCTTTGGTAAAAATCTGATAGTAATGTACATTATGATGGCAATAATAGTGGGTGTTATCGAGGTTTCCATACTTATGTGTACTATGAAATTGTTCCAGACTTAGATGCTTTTGGTCTGTTGACTTTTCCACAATGAAAGTTATTTCTAAAGAGAAAAGTCAGTACTACTAATTCATGGGATAAAACCATTTTAGAAAATGCTTCTTATATTACATATAAAATGCTTTTTATATTTGGCCAAAACCAAAAACGATCAATCTGTTTTTCTCTTTTTCTTCCTCTCCCTCTGCCTCTCTCTGTGTTACAAATAAGCTCCTTTACTGTTTCAGAAACTGCTTTGGAAAATACCCTCAGATAGAATAGCAGTTTGACATTTGGTATTGCATTTTTTAAAAATTCTAACCAGTACTGTTTGTATTTTATATATATTTTAAAAAAAATCTGTCTGAACACATTTCAGTTTCATAGTTTGAAATATGTAAAATAATGAGCTAAGACATTAAATTGTTTTTTTATTTAAATTATAATTCTAATTTGAATTCACATGTACTAACCCAAATGAAAGAAATATGGTATACATGTACAAAATCTCAATCCTGATAGGTTGAGTAGAAAAACCACTTCAGAACAGCTATGGTAGGTACAATATTAGTAAGTTATAATACACAATTGTGCTGAGCACAATTAAAATTCTTAATAACACCCAAAGGAATATATAGATGTAACAATGATTCTGCTAATGCTTCTGTTCTGTTTTTTTCTCCAAAGTATTCTTTTACTCCATGTATAGAAATGTAAGATCACATCTAAAGATTTAATATAGAATAAATGAGTCCAAACAGAATGGAATACCAGAACTACTTTAAAAATCATAAGAGGAACTCAACCAAGGAAGACACATTACTTCCTTAATGGCTAATTAGGATTACTTTGTGATAAAATAACAACAGGCACAGTAAAAACTCTAGCACGATTATTTATTTCTTTATTTAAATGTATTCAATTGCCCATTGTTAGCCATACAGGACTCTAGGTGGCTAACAATTACAAAACAGAATAAAAACTTAATAAGAAACAAGTTTAAAAACAACAGAAATAACACAGTAGCCAAGAAACTTAGTTAATGCAACCATGACAAGCAAGAAAGGGGCTCAGCATGTTATAAGGGACACAGGTTTAATGGCAAAGCCAAATTTTCAATGCCTAGGAAGAGGCCAGCAAGGTCAAGACAAGTCTCTGGGGGAATGATGTTTCAAAAGACAGGCAGTCACCATGACAGAAAATACTCTGTTCTTGGGTCCCTCTCATAGTCAAGAATCAGAACATGCCTTTCCTGCTGGGTCTCATATGATAGGAAGACACCAGTGGTGGGTTTCAACATTTTTTGGAACCTACTCTGTGGGTGTGGCCTCCTTTGTGGGAGTGTCTTGCCAGCCATGTGACTGGGTGGGAGTGGCTTGCCGGCCATGTGACCGGGTGGGAGTGGCTTGCCAGCCAAGTTCAAGAACACCAAAGGACCCCACAGTCCTTTCCCTCCTTATCTTTTTCCTTTTTGTCCTTCGACTTCTCCACCTCCTCCTTTCCCCACAACCCCACTCCCTTCTAGCAGTGATGATGTTACCTAGTTTGGTAATGAAATGTCTGTAAGAAAACCACCAAGCTCAGAAAGCAGCAAGGATCCCACTATCCCCCACCTCCTCTTTGTCCCTTTCATTCTCCTTTTGGTGTTTTCTGCTCCCCCCCCCCTTTCTAGCACTGATGATGTTACCTAGTTTGGTAATGAAATGTCTGTAAGAAAACCACCAAGCTCAGAAAGCAGCAAGGATCCCACTATCCCCCACCTCCTCTTTCTCCCTTTCATTCTCCTTTTTGTCTTTTCTGCTCCTTCTCCCACCCCCTTCTAGCACTTCAGCAGCTCAGGTGCGACCGGAGAAGTTTCTCTTCTCAGAAATGTCTTCAGTGGAGCGGTGGCAGCCTGGCAGGCTGAGCCTGCGTCCCTTTCAAGAGCTTCACTGAAGAAACTTCTCCAGTCGCGCCCGAGCTGGTGGAGCGCAGGCAAGCGTTGTCCCATCACCAGGGAGACAGTGAGTGAGGTGAATCGCGTGGTTCCTCAGATCACACGGGCACAGCCCGACCGGAGAAGTTTCTCTTCTCAGAAATGTCTTCTCGGGCTGTGCCCGTGTGATCTGAGCAACCACGCAATTCACCTCACTCACTATCTCATTTGCGATGGGACGGCGCTTGCCTGCGCTTCACCAGCTTGGGCGCGACCGGAGAAGTTTCCTCAGTGGAGCTCCTGAAAGGGACGCAGGCTGCCACCGCTCCACTGAAGACATTTCTGAGAAGAGAAACTTCTCCGGTCGCGCCCAAGCTGGTGGAGTGCAGGCAAGCGCTGTCCCTTGACAGGGGCGGGGCAAGAACTTACTTCCGGGTTCATTGACCAATGGGATCACGCAATCCGGTGCGATCCGGCAGAAACCCACCACTAAGACACCATTGAGAAGAGACGGTCCTATATTAGTCCAAACCAAGCCATGAAGGATCTTAAAGGTAACCTTGAATTGTACCCAGAAGCATACTAGTAGCCAATGCAGCTCACAGAGCAGATGTGTCACATGTGTCAGGTAACCAGCATCCATAACTGCTCATGCCACTGCATTTTGTACCAGCTTTTGAATACTCTTCAAGAATGTCCCATGTAGATCACATTTCAGTAATCCAAGCAGGAGTAAGGCATGACTGACTGTGAGCAAGTCTATTTGGTCCATATAAAAGCCCTGTTGATTATAGTTAGCACCTAAACTTTGAGCAGGACCCACAAGTATCCCCAAATTGTATAGAGAATCTGACTGGAATAGTACAAGAGATAGAATGTCCCCAAAACTAGGATGTCCCCAAATCCAAATCTACTGAATCTTACTAGAGCTGAACCAAAGCCTGTTCTTCACCATCCAAACCCTCACTGCTGCCCAATGAGACAGGACCTCCATGACATCACTTAGATGACCCAAGGTAGTGATTTATAGCTGGGAATCATTAGTATACTGATTATACCTCACCCCAAACTGACAGATGATTTTACCTAGAGGCTCCAGGTAGATGTTAAACAGGAGAGGAAAGAGCATCAAACCCTGTGGATCGCAACATAACAGAGACTGCAGGCTAGACCTATCTTCCCCTATCAACATTGGAAGCAGCCCCAAAAGAAGTAGAAGAACCAGCACAACAACAGGCCACCCACTTCCAATTCAAAGCTGGTTCAGAAAGAGATCATAATCAGTGGTATGAAAAGTCCCTGGGAGATCAGAAAGATCAAGAACAGACATATCACTTCCATCCTCCTCTCATCAGGAATTATCTAAAAGTGCAATCAATGCTGTGTCAATCCTATATCTGGACTTGAATCCTGACTAAAAGGGTTAATTCATTAAGACCAGGGGTTGTTCTGCAAGCAATTTGTGCCTCTTTCCTTAAATGTAAGATTGTCTATTTCCTCGTTAAGACTGACCTTGAAGTATCAATATGCTCAAAATAAAGTTTTGACATCAGGATCCAGAACAGTGTCAAAAAAGTAAAGATGCTGATCACAGGAGTGCAAGAAAACCTTGCCCCTTTTTTTGTATATCAATTCACATGTCAAAAGGGTAGGTTTTCAAATGCACTGCGGCAACCACCATCTTGACTTTTTGGGCTCTCCCTGAAAATACTGCTGTTTGACATACTCCTATTTCTCCCAGAAAGCTTTTCTACAAAAAAACATAAGCACAATTTAATTGTACAATTAGAAAGCAGAACCTTTTTCCACTTGTTGCAGGATTATTAGGCAGTGACACATTCATAGAGAGCATAATTCCTCAGCTATATGGACTGCAAAGGACAGTTATTACTATATCATGATAGATAACAGGTATATATTATTATAAAGTTGTATTGAAATGTACTGAAACTACTGCTTTCAAGAGAAAATAACATAATTAGATACATGTCAACAGTCATAATGTACACTATATTGCCAAAAGTATTCGCTCACCCATCCAAATAATCAGAATCAGGTGTTCCAATCACTTCCATGGTCACAGGTGTATAAAATTAAGTACCTAGGCATGCAGACTGTTTTTACAAACATTTGTGAAAGAATGGGTCACTATCAGGAGCTCAGTGAATTGCAGCGTGGAACTGTGATAGGATGCTACCTGTGCAATAAATCCAGTTGTTAAATTTCCCTGCTCCTAAATAGTCCACAGTCAACTGTCAGCTGTATTATAAGAACGTGGAAGTGTTTGGGAATGACAGCAACTCAGCCACAAAGTGGTAGGCCACATAAACTCATCCAACACCAGTGTGTGACCTCACAAATGCGCTTCTGGAAGAATGGTAAAAAATTCCCATAAACACACTCCTAAACCTTGTGGACAGCCTTCCCAGAAGAGTTGACACTGTTGTAGCTGCAAGGGGTGGACTGATGTCATATTGAACCCAATGGATTAGGAATGGGATGTCACTTACAGTAAGTTCATATGCGAGTAAAGGCAGGTGAGCGAATACTTTTGGCAATATAATGTATATATCACTCAATCTTATTGGGGACCATATGGCTAGAACATATAATCAAAGTAATTTCTCCCTTAAGAGGTTGGTTGCTTTGTTGGGTTTAAAGTTGTCACCTTCATGTTTAGTCCTCTCAAGACAACAGTGAGGCTGATAAGTTGAAATCTTACTTTAGGGCATCTGTTAAGTCAAGCAGACAGGTGTGATGTTTTCATGGAGATGCTGAAGTCAGGAAAGGATTACTTCATGCTGTAATGGAGCTAATGGCGTTATGCTCAGGGCAGCTATGGGTACATCTGGTGTTAAGCTACCCTTATTTAAACTTTATGATGTGAGAGACTGCCAGCTCTTCTACTTGCAGCGTATAAATTATGTTGATTGCTCATACACTTTTCCTAACCCTCATTTCTCTTGAATTATGAATGATAGCAGGGCAAGAGTTTGCTTTTAACATTCCCATGTGTGGTCTGAGTGCAGCGAACAGCCATCATCTCACTGTACTCAACTAGAAGATGCATAAAATTGTGCAGGCTATGACCATGTAATGTGTATTTGAACCATGAAGGTACTTTTACATTTCAAAACTGACGAGATGTTTGGAGATACTATGGGTTTATTTTCTCAAAAGAAAATAAGTCAGGGCCTTAGTTTTGTATAAAACACCTTCACTTAGGATTAAGAAATGCAGCTATATGAATACCATATATTCATAATATTCATAATAATAATTTACTTAACGTCTTTACCGTGGAGCACCCAACAACTCTGGGCAGCTCACAATAAATCATTTTTGAATGCATCCATTTCTGAAAATAGAGATATTTGCTTTGTAAGTAAAAATCTACATGACCAGAAACAAAGTAGATCATTCAGAAGCTCCCACCTTGAGTTCTAGAAGTGCACCAAATGCAGAGATGCAGAGTATTTTACTTTGTGGATATTTAATGATTATATTCATTGGAATATATCAGCGATGGCGAACCTTTTTTGGCTCGCGTGCCACAAGAGGGGGGAGCGCAGGGGGGTCGTGTGCAGGCGTGCCACACCCATAATGCAACATGCTTTTTTCGCCCTCCCCAGGCTCCAGAGGCTTTATAGGTGGCTGGGGAGGGCGAAAAGAGCCTCCCCCCCCGGAGGCTTCAATGGTCCCTGAAGCCTTCGGAACGCTTAAAATGACCCTCCGAGCAAACCGGAAGTGACTTCCGGTTTGCTCAGAGGGTCGTTTTAAGCGTTCCGAAGGCTTCAGTGAAGCCTCCGGACAGTCCCTGAAGCCTCCGGGGCTCTTTTTGCCCTCCCCAGGCTCCTAATAAAGCCTCTGGAGCCTGGGGAGGGTGAAAAATGGCTTTTAAAAAGGTGAACTCAGCTGGCCAGCACGCGCATGAGCGCTGGCCAGCTGACAGGGCAGCACCTCGCGTGCCCTGACAAATGGCTCCGCGTGCCACTTGTGGCACGCGTGCCATAGGTTCGCCATCATTGGAATATATTATATTCTGAGAAGATGCCACTATTGTTACTACCACCACCATCATCATTATCGTCATCATCATCATCATCATCATTATTACAATGCTTTCTAATGTTAAGTTCCACCATTTTTAGCTGCAGATGCAAAACAGTACCTGAAGGCAGTTTTCAAGATTGTATTCCTACACATTTATGACAGAAAGTGTACTGAGCTTAGTGGGATTGATTTCTGACTTAATAAAAAGTTACTGTAGAAGGCATGCATTGAAACTTCATCCCATACAAACGCGTGTCAGCGTAGATATCATTTAAAAATTGTAGTCAATTTCAATACAATCTTATAGAGTGTACATCTTATATAGGGACTGTTGCTTAAAAGAAAGATAACAAATCTCATAATTTAGTAAATTGCAATCCTAAGAAACAAAGAGTGTTCATTGACGTACTTTGTTCACTGTTTCAGTAGCTCATCTTGATAAAGTAAGTATACATATTATTAACCAACTTTCAGTAATACTATACTAATACTATGCTCAGTCAGATCTTTTGAAGAAAGATGAATATTTGAGGGAGAAGCTGAGGCCTTTTACGTATACTCTTATCCAGCCTGCTGTGTTGGAAATTGTACCTTGAGTAATAAGTTGGCTGCTGCAAGTGCTTTGTAATGACTGAAGGAAGAAGAATAGCACTGTGCTATTTCAGAACTTTTCAGTTACTTAAACTGGCTATATTTGACTGCTTTATGTTAGCTATTGGAAGACATAATCATCTCTTTTCCTGACTGAGGAAAAATTGACACCTGCATGCATATCATTTGAACTCTCATTGCTATACATCTCGCAGATAATATGCAGACTGCTTTTGTTCAAACTTATTATCTCTATGAATCAGTGCAGATGTTGATTAATCTTTCTAAAATAACTAGATTGGCTGGTAAAGTTCATTTAAGCTGGCACCCAAAAAATGGAAGTGTTATAAATGTTCACACAACCGAGAGACGAGTGCTTAAAATCCCCCTTCCTCTCATGTCACAACTCAGTCTAATAATCAATTCCTTGTTCCCCACCACTGCACATTTCTGTTTCCCCCTTTCAATTCCCTCAAATCCAAGCCTCAAATTCCCCTTCTCATTCTTTAAGATAGAGCAGTGAAGTTATTTACTCAGGCAGAAAGGAAGTGTCCCCCTTCATTTCAAGCTATTTATTTACTCAAGTCCCCTTGAAGAGTTGCAGAAAAGACTGCAGAGACTGGCAGTTAATTTTCTTGATCCTTCACTTTGACTTGGGGGAAAATGGCAAGAGTTTATTTCTTTTCTTCTTTGCAAATTATCTAATGAAGAAGAATATTCCATGGTGTGTTTCCTCCCACGTTATATTACTCATACACTGCCACTATAAGTAGTTGTTTTGCTTGAATAATAGCTGCCTTGTTCTCAGTTGAATGGAGGTGAGATGAGCATCTTACAATACAATCTGATGTCTGGGGACATCATAAACCAATTCTTAAGCTATTTTTCAGGTTGGAATGTGAATTAGTCTGCAAGAAGAAAGGTCAGGAACCTAGTTCCAAATATAAATGCTACTAGATGTTATGTGCCTGTAAACAGGTTCAGTTATATTGTGTATTGCATAAAAGAAAGCCAGTCTGTGTAATGGTTAAAGGCACCAGGCTAGAAACTGGGAAATCATGAGCTTTAGTCCTGCTTTAGGCACAAAACAAGTTGGGGAATCTTGGGCCAGTCTCTGTCTTTCAGCCCTAGAAAGCCAGCAATGGCAAAGCACTTCTGAAATCATGTGAAGAAAACTGCAGGCACTTGTCCAGGTAGTTGCAAAGACTCAACACTGACTTGAAGGCACAAAAAACAAAACAAAAATGAAACCGTAAAAAAATGAAAATGATAATAAAATATAAACAAACTTACTACAGTACCATTAATGATACATTTTTACATTATGCAGGATTAATTTTAGTTAAGCTTCTTTGAAGTACAGTCTAATTAAGTCAATATATCTATATATAACATTAGGAAGCAGAACATATGCATAGTATCTATATTCCCAATGGTATAGATTTAAAGCCTGCAATCCAGGAGTTCATTGGTAATTTAGGACAAGCCTCAAATTCCCCTTCTCATTCTCTAATAAAACCAAACTTTTTTTATGGAAAACCTTTTTCTTTTTTGGTATTGCAGCAAATCAGATTTACTTGACCAGCCCAGAGATTCCTGTTCAAGTAAAGACTACTAAAGAAAAATTCTGCACTACATTTTAAAAGTGACACTAGTGAGTTTAATATAAAATGCCTTGAAAAATGAATAATCAATTTTCCATTGTATTGCAATGACTCATCAGTCTCAGTTTTCATTTCCTTCTACTGTTTGGTAGATCATCACTTGCAACTATGCCCAATTCTACTACCCAAAAGTGGTGACATTATGAGTCGAATAAACCTGTCCAATGTTATTAACTGACAACAAAAGAAAATAAATTCTGTAATGTCAGGAAGAGCGAGTACATGACCTTGTTATTTAGTACAGTGGTACCTCCTCTGGCAATCAGTCTGAGTGCAGAGTGTAGCAGTATCTTTCCAAGAGAAAGTCTTCTATTTCAGCTCTTATCACCCTGTGACTCATTTGTTGCTAGAAAATTTCCTTTCTATGCTCTGTGTACAAAAGATGTGGCAGCCAGGCCAAAGACATTCATTTCTATCTTCTTTTAGCACTTCTAGGAGCTTGCTGATTTCCAGTAGCTCGGTGATCCCTTTTGCTACTTAGCAACACAGCAAAGGCTTGTACACCTATCATTCCTGCATTTAGAGCAGCAGAGAAGAAATAGATACTTTTTTCCTACATAATTTTTTTTTAAAAAATCCTACTTAGTTCACGTGCAGTTAGGAAAAGATTGACTTGTGTGAGAATGCAGAGGAACTTGGCAAAGCTTCTATATATTATAAAGCCATGCTCTCTCTGTCAACATCAGAGCAACGCATGTTTGGCTTAAGGCATGACCACCTCTTTTCAATTTGAAAATGTTGACCCCTTTCCAGCTATGTGAGAAGGCAGCACAGTGCAATGCATGGCCTTTTTGTGATTTAGGAAGGCTTAGATGGATATAAATGTAAACTTCCATGTGCCCCTCACTGCATATTCATCCTATATTATTTGTGTGTGTGTATTATTACTTGCACACTAAACTTAGTGAACATAATATGTAGAAAAGCAAACAAACTTTATGATTTGATTTTAATAAGTAACATCTTTTCCAGGCTCTCCAGAATTTATTTTTTTATCAAATCTGCTGAGAGGGCAAAGATTAAAGGACATTTTCCTCACCCTCAAGCTCCAATAAGACCCAAGGCACTTCTAGCTGGAACACATTTTTTTTCCTGTTTTCATAAATGAAGATTGCATTAAGCAACATTAGCTATTGAACTCAGTAGAAAAGAGTCCTCTCCTCTGCCCCCTGGTCTCAGAGGTTTGCCTGGACTATGCCTCTCTGTTTCTGTCACCCAGGAGCCACGTAGAGTGTTTTTAAAAAATAATAATAAACTCCACATTGTAGAGTCCTTGGTGTCCTCTGGCCTTAGTTATTGCTGACAAATATTTCATGACCTGGCTCATCATTGCCAGGACTAATAATGACTTGCATTGATGATGTTTTCTAGTCAGGCAATGAAACATCTATAAGCAAACAACCAAACTCAGAGAGAATCAAGGGCTTCCCAGTTCAGTCCTGATCTACATCTATTCTCCATTGGAATCACATAATTTGACAACCTTACTTGTCTTGCAAAAATCCCATAGGGCAGTTTCCTCTCTCCTCTGTTGGCTCTTGGACCAACTCTGCTTGCATTTCTGTTCACAGACCCTAATCCCATCATCTGGTCATTGTTTTGTGTTTGTTTTTTCAATCCCGATCCACTCCCCAACAGTCAAACCCTGGGAGTTCCTTACTAGCCATCCTCCCTACAATGGACACATTGGACTGATTCCATTCATGGATGGAATTTCATTTACCTTCCTTGTACCCAGATTGTAGGCAAGCACTCCTATAGGGCGCACAGCAAAGAGAAAATATTTGGGGTCTTCCTTTAGCTCTTTTCATGAGTAATTTTTGTTCTGCTTACTCTCTTAAGTAAAAGGCATTGTCTGTTATCTTCCTCTTGTAATATTAAACTGCCCAATCCATGAATCCCTTCGGGGAGAGGGGGCGGTCTATAAATTTTGGAAATAAATAAATGAATAAAGCTGTATTTCTCCTTTCTCCCTTGTTTTCGGTTTTTTTAAAAAAAAACCTCACTTCAAACCCTGGATTGCTATTAGCTGGCCACATAAAGGTAGTCCTCGACTTACAACAGTTCTCTTAGTGACCGTTCAAAGTTACAATGGCACTGGAAAAAAGTATTTTTCACACGTATGACTATTTTTCACACTTATAACTGTTCCAGCATTCCCATGGTCATGTGATTTACATTCGGATGCTTGACTCACATTTATGATGGTTGTAGTGTCCCAAGATTAGGTGATCCCCCTGGCAACCTTCTGACTAAGCAAAGGCAATGGGGAAACCAGATTGATTTTACAACTGTGTTACTAATTTAACAACTGTAGTGATTCACTTAACAAATGTGGCGAGAAAGTTCATAAAACGGGACAAGACTCACTTAACAAATTTCTCAATTAGCAACATAAATTTTGGGCTCATTGTGGTCATCATTTGAGGAGTATGTGTATTTTCTTTTTCCCTAGTCATGGTTTCTAAGCTTTGTCATTTTCTGCTTCAACTTTTTTGCATTAAGTCCCTAGGTCTTTCTGTGTGCCTATTAATTAGCCTCCTGTACTTCATGATTTCATATATTTTTAATACATTTTTCTGCCCTCTTTCATCCTTTCACCATCATGGGTGCCTTCCCACTCTTATCAGAAAGACAGAATTCATATTTTTTGGCAGGATCCCAACAGTATGATGAGATTTTTTTTAATATTAGCCTGTAATAATCTGTAAATTTTACCTTGTTTACCTCGCATTCTCTTTTTGCTGTTCTGCCTCCTGGTAGTAACAATCCCTGTTCATTCAGGTTCTTAGCAGCCAGATGATTTCCTTGCTTATCATAGCATATCCCCTACCAGTTCACCTTAATTTCATTCATTTTTCCAACTATGCTGCAACCCCTTAGGTTAGAACTGCTTTTATGTTTATAGCCAGATAAAGAACCATCAGAATTTTCTACTGAATGTAGACAATTTCCTGACTCATAAGTGTCAGAAAAAGTATACAATCTGTTATCATGATCAAAGATATAATTAAGAATGCAAAGCATGAAGAACCAAAGCAAAGGTGAACAATGGTTGCTGGCTCAAAGCCAATACATTTAAACAAAGTGAATAACCAGATGAACTGGGTGGCTGGATTTGACTGATTTCTAAACAAATATTAACATGCTTTACTTCTTAGGAAAGTCTTTTGAGATATATTCAGATTCAACTATGTGAAAGACAAAGGCTCATATTGTGAATTTTGATCCTGTTTTCACTGGCATTTTTTCATGCTTTTTCTTTTGTTTTGATCCATCTGGAATTCTTGTAAGATGTACAATTATACCCTCTTTGTTTCTCCAATGACATCGTTGGCTGTGATTCTTGTTTGCATCAGTATGCTTGTTATGCAAACAATGTGTTCAGGGTAATATAATGCATTCTGATTTTAGTATATTAGATGGTAAATGCATGTTGGGAATCCATTATTGTGATTAAATCCCAAGGACCTTGTACCATGTAAAATGGTGTATGCTGCTGAGATTAATTAGTGGATAAATAAAACCAAGTTGTTTCATCTTAACACAAAAGAAGATACTTTGCCTATTTCAATCACAGCCATAAAGAATACTGCTAAAATTATATGCCATTATTTAAACAGAGAGATATTATTCTACATTATTTCAAAATCTCATGCTGCTAGTTGCTCCTCAGGTAATTTATTCCTCAGAGGTAGATGGTTTATTCTGACCCAGATTTAATCATCTTTACAATGTGTGAAAAGTTTATGGATTGAATGATTTCCATAAATTCCCTTGTTTTCCAGGGTTTATCCTGTGGAATTAAAGCCATAAGGTTTACTTCACAAACCTCTTTGATTTCTAGATGTGTAGACTGAAACTGCCAGAATTTTCAGCAATCATCATGCTGTCTGAGTAAATTCTGAGTATTGAATTCCACTTAAGCAAGGGAAAATAATTAACAATTCACAGATTCTTATAGGATGATCTGTGTGTCTGTGGGAGGAGTTTTCAGTGTGGTGTGAACTCAGAAAAGCTGGAGAATGAGAGTGCAAAATGCATACAATTTCTGGGAGTCCGGAAAGAGAACACAAGGTGTGTGCATATGTACAATCACAGGGAGACCACCGAAAGAAAGTGTCGATGTGTGGGCACGTGATTGCAGAGATGCTGTGAAAACATTATGGGGTGCATGTGTGGAATTGCATGAGTGCAGGGTGTGTGTATCCATTTGTGCAAGTGCATGGAAACCGGGGACAGAAGGTGCAGGGGGTGTGTGAGTGAAGAAATGGAGGTGGGAAGCTGCCAGGAAAGTTCAGGATTGGTGATCACATGACTGCATGATGTTGCAGTTGGTCATAAGTGCTAGCTGGTTTCCACATGATTCTTTTCATGTGACCATGAGGGAATTGCAACAGCAAGAACTTTTGAGTATTGGTCATAAGTTCGTTCATTCATTGCTGTCATAACTTGAATGATCATAATTTGAAGACTACCTGTATTAGGTGGCTTGAATGAAAAGAACCTTGGGAAATTGATAGATTTGTTGGAAAGCCAACAAATATAAACTATTATCCTAATACATAAGATGTATTTCATTCCAGTGGAAAGTGATGACATGAACTACCTATTAGCCTCACAAGTACAGATCACATACAGGTGAAACTCAAAAAATTAGAATATCGTGCAAAAGTTCATTTATTTCAGTAATGCAACTTAAACGGTAAATCTAATATATGAGATAGACTCATTACATGCAAAACAAGATAGTTTAAGCCATGATTTGTCATAATTGTGAAGATTATGGCTTACAGCTCATGAAAACCCCAAATCCACAATATCAAAAAATTAGAATATTGTGAAAAGGTGCAATATTCTAGGCTCAAAGTGTCCCAGTCTAATCAGCTAATTAAGCCACAACACCTGCAAAGGGTTCCTGAGCCTTTAAATGGTCTCTCAATCTGGTTCAGTAGGAATCACAATCATGGGAAAGACTGCTGACCTGACAGTTGTGCAGAAAACCATCATTGACACCCTCCATAGGGAGGGAAAGCCTCAAACGATAATTGCAAAAGAAGTTGGATGTTCCCAAAGTACACATTAATAGAAAGTTATGTGGAAGGGAAAAGTGTGGAAGAAAAAGGTGCAAAAGCAGCAGGGATGACTGCAACCTGGAGAGGATTGTCAGGAAAAGGCCATTCAAAAGTGTTGGGGACTTTCACAAGGAGTCGACTGAGGCTAGAGTCAGTGCATCAAGAGCCACCACACACAGATGGATCCTGGACATGGGCTTCAAATGTTGTATTCCTCTTGTCAAGCCGCTCCTGAACAATAAACAACGTCAGAAGCGTCTTACCTGGGCTAAAGAAAAATAGACCTGGTCTGTTGCTCAGTGGTCCAAAGTCCTCTTTTCTGATGAGAGCAACTTTTGCATCTCATTTGGAAACCAAGGACCCAGAGTATGGAGGAAGAATGGAGAGGCACACACTGCAAAATGCTTGAAGTCCAGTGTGAAGTTTCCACAGTCTGTGTTGATTTGGGGAGCCATGTCATCTGCTGGTGTTGGTCCACTGTGCTTCATTAGGTCCAGGGTCACACAACCATCTACCAGGAGATTTTGGAGCACTTCATGCTCCCTTCCACAGACGAGCTTTATGGGGATTCTGACTTCATTTTCCAGAAGGACTTGGCACCTGCCCACACTGCCAAAAGCACCAAAGCCTGGTTCAATGACCGTGGGATTACTGTGCTTGATTGGCCAGCAAACTCGCCTGACCTGAACTCATAGAGAATCTATGGGGCATTGCCAAGAGAAAGATGAGAGACATGAGACCGAACAATGCAGAAGAGCTGAAGGCTGCTATTGAAGCATCCTGGTCTTCCATAACACCTCAGCAGTGCCACAAGCTGATAGCTTCCATGCCACACCACATTGAGACAGTAATTTCTGCAAATGGGGCCCAAACCAAGTACTGAGTACATATGCATTCTTACACTTTTCAGAGGTCTGATATTGTCTATGTACAATCCTTAGTTTATTGATTGCATGTAGTATTCTAATTTTCTGAGATTGTGAATTTGGGGTTTTCATGAACTGTAAGCCATAATCATCACAATTATGACAAATCACGGCTTGAACTATCTTGCTTTGCATGTATTGAGTCTATCTCATATATTAGTTTCACCTTTTAAGTTGCATTACTGAAATAAATGAACTTTTGCATGATATTCTAATTTTTTGAGTTTCACCTGTAAATTCATTCTACAATTTACAGTTTTCTCAATCATTGTTGCTCAAGTTCCCCAGGAAAGCTTCAGAACTGAATAGCAATTTGAATCCTGGTTACTTGGCTTTAAATCCAATCCTCTCACTACTATGCGAATGTACGAAATTTAGAATTTTTATTATAAGGTTGAAGAGCAAACAAAACTGTTGAGTGTAAACCATTAGACAACCTGACAGTTTTTCTTTTCTGCAAACGTCTGCCCAAAATGAGACAGTCAGCACAAAGACAATGATCTAATAGGTTCCCTGTTCCTAAAGTGTATTAACAGATTGATTTGATTGTGCACTAGAACTAAAAATCCAGCATTCTCCCCCCCCCCCCCCCAAGAAATATATGGAGGACAACAAAAGTGCAGCAGCATCCCAAGAAAGAGCAGGAACAGGTCAGAATAAGTATATGATATGCCAAGCCAAATCAAAGCAGTCAGGCAAATATGGAAGAAATAGACTTTCAGTCCCTGGGCACTTCGTGAATTTAGGTTTCCTTGAAGTGAAGTCAACCACTTAATACCTGAATGAACAAATGTGATGCTAATGCCCTGTGCTTTGTTGTGTGTGATGATCTAATTGAGAATTGATGCATTCTCTTTTGTCCCTTGAATGAACTTGCTTGCACACTCCCTTTGGACAATGCAATACAACTTTATAACAGCAATTTGCTTTTTTAGAACCTTTCTCCCTCCAGCTCAATTTCCCCACCTTGATAGTCATATAAACTCCTGTGACTTGATGTACGAGCTGGGGTGGGTGGTGGAGGGGAGGACAGGTAACCTCCTATTAGGCAAAAGATTTTAGATTTGAAATAGGAATTGCTAAAATCACATTTCTTTTAAGATAGTTCATTTAGCCGTGAGAGTTGTGTTCAGTTTTACCCTGTTGCATGTTTTGCATTTAGGTTGTCTAAGTAGCGACATTCATTAACTATGGGACTAATTGTAGTTTAGAGTATCGCCTTCTCCTTTTTAATATGTTTTTTTTTAAAAAAAATATGGGTATTCTTATATATTTTTCTTTAAATTTGGTGTTATATGTCACCCAGGGTCACTTTCATATGAAATGAGAAACAAATATGATAAATAGCATGCAACGTGTTAATGAAAGAATGAGTGAAAAGAGACTTAAGCAATACTAAGATGAGTTTCTCAAAGTCTGAAAGCACTCAAAATAAGGTTAATGAACAAGATGAAAAAGTTGCAATCTGGAATGTTAAAATATCCATATATGTTCTACTGAGAAAAACAAAATCTTAGAAAAGTGCTGGTTAGTTCCTAGAACCAATCAGAAGCAAGGAAACAGAACATGAACAGAAAATGTGGTAGACGTAGCCTATAGGATGGGCAGGGAACCATAGTCTGGTGGAAGTATATAAGCAAAAACTCAAAATATTTGAATGGATATTGGATAAGAAAAATGGATGAATCAGACCTGGAATGGGATAATTTCTGGTCTGTTTTAAAGGGAAACAAAGATAATGCCCTGGGAATAGAGCCTATGGTTTGGAAAGAGCTGTCTTAGGCTGTTATCAGAAGAGGGGACAGTAAAACAATAAAACATAACATTGGACGACTTTAAAAAAGTTGGCTATGTACCTGAGCCTGGAATGTGTTAAGGGCCCCATTTCTTGGCTTTACTATAAATTGTTTAATAATATCGGCTGCTGTTTGTATTTATTTATTTTTGTTAATGTTTTTACTGTTTTACTGTTTTTAATTGCTTTAATTGTTTTGCCATTTTAGAATTGTAAGCCTCGCAGAGTCACTTGGTTGAGCTGTGTGGCTATAGAAAGTGAATAAATAAATGAAACAAAAAATAAATATAATATAGCAAGATAATATAGCAAGTAGCTTGCATTGGACAACAACCCAAAAGTATGAAACAGTGCTTATTTTCTGACAGTACTCACTTAATCAACTTAATTGGGACTGACAACAAGTGATTTGGTCATTAAGCAAACTGTCTCATCATTATTCTGCTTAGTCATGACATTTTTGGCAATCCCAGTTGCTGTCATTGAGTTAATGGCAGTTGTTAGGTGAGACATAAGCCATTCTTGGAAGATAGTTAATGAAGTGCCTCATTTCAACTCCCCCCCCCATACACATAGCTTCCCCCCACACCTCTACCCATTGATGTCAGCTGCCCTTTCCACCTGGTTCTGCCTACCGCCACTGTAACCACTGTTCCATGCACCATTACTGTACTGGCTGGAGCCTCTGCTCATGAAAGAAAGACCTGGCTAGCATGTGAGAGAAGGCCCTTGCATGAGAGAAGTTGACATGCAAAAGGGCTCCAGTCAGTAATAATGCACAGTGCAGTGCAGCAGATTCAAGCAACTGTCAGCAGTGAGTAGGTGGGCATCCCAAAAGCAGTCATAAATGTGAGTGGGCCTGAATTTTGATTATGTGACTGCAGGGGCAAGGCAACAGTTGAAACTTTGAAGATTGGTCCCTTTGTTCAGTACTGTTGTAATTTCAAATGGTTGGGTGGAAATTAATCAAGGATTATCTGTATGTATAAACGGTAAATATTTAGGGGATGATTACTCAAGAAAGAATCACAGGGAAGCTTGTATACCAATGTATGTTCTTTACTCAAAATTTTATTGTGTAAATATGAAAGATTACATTACTTAATTAAATGAGATAGGAATCAGAATATTGTACTGTCTGATAAGTAGGTAGGTAGTAGAGGATAGATGATAGATAGATGATAGATAGATAGATAGATAGATAGATAGATAGATAGATAGATAGATAGATAGATAGATAATAGACAGACAGACACATATATACTGTAAAATAGTGGTATGTTTGTATGTAGTTTTTATGTATTACTCTATTATGCAGAACAGACTTGATCATTCTCCTTTATTTGAGGAACAAAATCAGCTGAGTAAAAATGCACCCCCAGGGTTGCCCCTGGTTATTCAGTGAAGAGTAAATGGGTGACAGAAATCCATGCATTGACAACCTAATTGGATTTCTGACTTAGAGAGAGAATTTGATGCAGCTGAAATGGCTTAGTTAAGGATGAAGAGAAATCAGCATGCATTGTATTCTTCCTTATTCTGACATAATGCCCAAACCAAATGATAATAAATCCTATATTATCCTATTATGAATTTATGAAATCATAAGACTAATGGATACATGAAAGAAAAAGAGAAATTACTACTCTGGTTTCAGAAATTAGGAATAAATGGAAGTTCCATTACCATGTCATTGCTGTCTCAAATGCTATAAACAGAGGTGCTTTTTGTAAATGTAAAATCAATATCTTGAATGTGTATGTAGCAATGATAGAGTTAATAATTACAGTTTTCATTTCCAAGGTAAATAATGAGTCTTCACTGTCACAAATAATTCAGATTTTTGTAAAGACAGAAACATTTACTTGTTAAGGCTATTTTGAAAAGAAAAAGCGCAGCATACTGATAAAATGAAGGGCATATTTTCTTCCCAAAGGAAGAGAGTTTTCTAACTGCACACATTTGCAAATGCAACTATTAACAGTAAATATCAATGTGACAAATAATGGACTACGAATCTGGTCTGTTAATTTATTCATTTAAAACCCACAGAAACTTTATTTTAGTCATTGACCAATATAACCAATGCTTGAGCAGGGTACACAGGATTGCCTGAGATGCTACACATTCTCTTCACAACCCATTGTCCTTGTTACCTTCTGGGAGGAGGCTTTGTGGTATCTGAAGCAGAACATCCAGATTCAGTCACAATTTTGTTCTATATAGCATCAATCTTGTGAACTCTCAAGTTTCTATTTTCCGCTATGTATTAAAAATGGACAAAAGTTATTTATATTTGTGTGTGTATGTGTGTATGGAGAGAGAGAGAGAGAGAGAGAGAGAGAGAGAGAGAGAGAGAGAGAATGAATGAATGAATATGTATAGTACATGTGTTATATATATATATGGGTAGATGTATAATTTATTTTGAGAGCAGGCAACAGAATTTCATTTTTAATGTGGGTCACTCCTCACAGTAAAAAAAATGACAATAAAGGTTATCCTATCCTATCCTATCCTACCCTATCCTATCCTACCCTATCCTATCCTACCCCTTACCCCTTATATCTCATCTCATCTCATCTTGTACATTCAATAAAGAAACAGCACAAAACTATTTCCTAAGAATAAGAACTATTAGCAGCCATTTGTGCCTTCTGTTTTGTCATTTCTACAGGGACACTCACCAGTAGTTGATTACTTCTCTTTTTCCCCCTAAAATTTCTGGGGCACTGTAATAATTATTATTTGCATTGTCTGCTAAAAATCAAGATACACTTACTTATCTAAAATTTGCAAACGTTTTGCACATTATGTTTAAACTTCACCCACAAAATGTATTAAAATATGTTTATCTGAGTATTTTACAGTAATAACATAGAAAATTGCTTTTTCATCCATTTCTAGGGTATTTGAAATGTTCCTTTTGCCTAGGTAAACCATATTGCACATCTCAGTTACGGTAACTTTGCTTGAAATAGTTATAAACCATCTCTCCTTTTAATTAGTCACAATTTGGATATTAATTATGAACTAGCTTCATTAACAAATCATAAAATGGCATTTATTAAACTAGTCTGTAACATTTCCTGTGTGCATGTCCTCTTAGAGCAGTGTTTCTTAACCTTGGCAGCTTTCAGATGTGTGTACTTCAACTCCCAGAATTCCCCAGTCATCCATACACCTGAAAGCAGCCAAGGTTAAGAAATACTGTCTTAGAGCAGCTTTGGAATTTAAGCAGACAATAAAATACCATGCCATTTTGTGCTAGTATAACCCCATCCTTGATTGGCTAGAATCAGAATTAGAAAGTATTTACAAATGTGACTTCAGATTTTTTTCCAGCTTGTGACTGCCACCCCAAGCAGCCGCATCACGCATTGCTGTACCTTCAAATATATTTTTAGAAGACTTAGGTAAAGGTTCCCCTCGCACATATGTGCTAGTTGTTCCCAACTCTAGCGGGCAGTGTTCATCTCCGTTTCAAAGCCAAAGAGCCAGCGCTGTCAAAAGATGTCTCTGTGGTCATGTGGCCGGCATGACTAAATGCCAAAGGCACACGGAACGCTGTTTCCTTCCCACCAAAGGTGGTTCCTATTTTTTCTACTTTCCTTTTTTTTAAAACATGGTTTCGAACTGCTAGGTTGGCAGAAACTGGGACAAGTAATAGGAGCTCACTCTGTTATGCGGCACTAGGGATTCGAACCGCTGAACTGCTAGCCTTTCTGATTGACAAGCTCGGCATCTTAACCACTGAGCCAGAATAAGCTATAACTTATTCTAAGCTATAACTTAGAATAACTTTATTGTCATTTTGAATGTACACTAATTGGAATACATTAAAATGAAATTTCATTGTATACAGGTCTCATCACCACCAATGTACACTACATAAACATGACAAAATAAATAAATAAATACAAAATTATGCATATCTTACATTGAACTGGAACTGATGTCAATAGATAGCACCTTTCATGCAGGGTAGAAGAGAAATACTGAGGGTGATTGAATCATAGGGCTTAGTGGGTCATGGAACATAATAACTCAGATAATATAATACTCTTTGCCTGAATTATAAATGTTTTACTTTTCAAAAATCATGGTTTATGTAGGGGAAGGCTCAACCTTTTCTTGTGCTTTACAGAGCTGAACCTTTCAGCAACTGGAACAGAGGCACCATAATTAGATTTAGAATTGAGAGGCTCATTTAGTATTACCTTTGAAGTAGCCTCCTAAAAAGGTTAATTTCCTCTCTGGAGTGTGATGTCTTTGCAAGCGAGTCTGATTAGTATCCATCATGTCTTTGTTCTCTCTACCACATCTAGCAAAAATTCCCATATTCTTAACATTTATAGTTCTCTTTAGCCATTTCTCCTTCTTCTGCCCTCCAGTCCCAACAGTCATTCATTGACTTGAATGCCAGCTCTATCACTCTCAGATACCAAGCATCCCACACTACCCCTTTTCTTGATGCAGTATATTTCCCCAAAAAGAGCATTCTCCTTTTATAGAACCATTCTCTATCCTAGTTGCTCAGTTGCCAACTACTTGACTGGTGTCTCTACTATTTCTTCCTTCAGATCTGATTCAGAATCTACATCGTATTTTCTACCATAATCTTAACATAAACTTCTCAACTCTTGCCATTTCCATCTGTGCGATGTTGCCGCCTCCATGTTTACATTCTTTCCAAACCAATTGAACATAATAGTTCATATATATAATTCCACCTGGCAGGACCAGATGAAAAATCATGTTATAGAATTTTGGAATTTATCTGTCTCCTACAAGTTAACTCTAAATTGGCATGACAGGAGAACCCAACAAAGGAAATATTTTGGTAATACTTTTCTGTGGAAAAAATATTCAGAAATCTTTTTTCCAGCACATCCCTATGGAAAATTCATATGTTCTTATGGTGTTGGAATTGGAAAGAATTTGAGAAACTGAATAGCAATAACAATAGCACTTAGACTTATATACCACTTCATAGTGCTTTTACAGCCCTCTCTAAGTGGTTTATAGAGTCAGCATATTCCGCCAACAAGTCCTCATTTTACCCATCTCAGAAGGATGGAAGGCTGAGTCAACCTTGAGCCAGTGAGATTTGAAGTGCAGCTAGCAGTCAGCTGAAGTAGCCTGCAGTACTGCAGTCTAACCACTGTGCCACCTCAGCTCTTATGACCTTATTCCATGACTACCTATTTCTTTTATTTCTTGGGACAAGAGTTTCTTAGGGTTTTTAAGACAATCAATTCAAATGCTATGCATGGAAAAACAAGTCAGGTTCAAATGCCTGTTTGTGATGATCCAGTGAGTCCCTGAGCGAACTTGCTGCATGCATGTTTGTTTATTTCTTTGTTTGTTGCTGCTCATCTTGTATCAACAACTCTGGGCAGCAACAAACAACATCAAAGCATTAAACATTAAAACCATCAATCCTAGAGACACAGCTGATAAAATCATTAACAAATAAAATCATGAACATCAGATGGCAAAAGAGTTTCAACAATGATTACGGGCAATTTTCGAAAGTTTGCATAGATACAAGACCCCATACATGACACAGACTGACCGGCTCCATCTATTGGTATCCCAGTCCTTCCTAAACAGGTGTTTTAGAATTCTAAGTAAACATTAGGGCTGATCAGAGAATGTGAAATTTCAAAGAATTTGAAAAACAGCTCCTCAGCAGCACAACGAACACCATGACAAAGCACCCATTAAAGCAACCGTCTCCCCAAGAAGATTTGCACAAGCTACTTCAAAGGCTGTCACCAGGTGTCAGCAGATGCACGTAGAGATTACATTATCCATTAAACCATCACCAACGCAAAGCTTTCCAAGGGAAGTGGCTGCCTTAACCTTTTGAAGACAGTTGTGAAGCGGCTCTTTCAAGTGCTTTCCACAGTCCAGCTAAAGATTCTAGCAGCTAATGAAAAAGGAATGAATGTCAGAAAATTGCTTCTAAAGATAGTCTAGGACGGTAATCATGTCTATATTTAAATATATGAAATTGGGTTCATTTTGTGCAGAAAACAGATTGTGATGCAGTTTAGCACCACCACCTCCACATTGCTTCATTATATTAATTAGTTTTAATCATTTAAAATATTTTGTAGAATTTTTTTATACTTAAAACAGGGATCCAATCAATTGCTGCTTTTGTATTATAGTAAATATATTGTAACTATGATTCTTCTTCCTTGAAGTCTGTTGGCAAATTATATATAAATACTTATTTACACACACACACGCTACTCATATACAATAATCAGGGTGACAAGCTAATCAGAGGTGGTATTCAGCCAGTTCCCTCACAGTGCCCTTACATTTGCAAACTGGTAGGGAAGGTAAGTGAATCCCATCTCTGAAGCTAATAGAAGCCTGTTTGGTGATTTAGACAAAATTGGCTTGGCAAACCAGTGGCCAGTATCTCCCTTTGGAAGGTAAAGGCAAAGGTTCCCCTCGCACATACTATGTGCTAATCATTCCCAACTCTAGGGGGCAGTGCTCATCTCTGTTTCAAAGCCGAAGAGCCAGCGCTGTCCAAAGACGTCTCCGTGGTCATGTGGTCGCCATGACTAAATGCCGAAGAAGTACGGAACACTCTTCCCTTCCCACCAAGGTGATCCCTATTTTTCTACTTGCATTTTTACATGCTTTCAAACTGCTAGGTTGGCAGAAGCTGGGACAAGTCACTCCGTTACCCGGCACTAGGGATTTGAACTGCCCAACTGCCGACCTTTCTGATCATCAAGCTCAGTGTCTTAGCCACTGAGAGACTGCATCCCTTCATCTCCCTCTGTAGTGAGTGCTTTATTGGCTACTGTAATGCGATTTAGCCGCCATGCAATGAAAGGAGCATCCAGCTAGAAATAAAAGTCAACGGGACATTTGTACATTATAAATACTGCAAAAGTCAGATAATCTTTTGAAGTGGTAACAGGTATTATAGCATAATGCAGCATTCTAGAGCTTTACTGTAAGGCTCTGTCAGCAAAACAAGTGCTCCCCAGGTTCCCATTTTTTTTAGCAGTTTGAAGCCTTTGGGTGAATCAGCACAACACTTTGATACAATGAACATCAACAGGCATTTACAAGAGCATGAAGAAGCCCTGAGATTTCAAGAGCTTGCTTTTTTTAGTATTAATAATTATGTTTTACAGCTTCAATCTAATGCAGGCTCAGTAAAATTATCCCATCAGGTTGGGAAGAGGATGTCAAACTAAAACAAAATGTTGTATAGTGACCATGTTGACTATGATTTCCCATTGATTTGTTAATTAACAGAAATCAGTTCCAAATCTTTGGTCTTATTTGACCAAAGGATGATTTGGTGGAAGTGGCTTGTGCATACATTTAGTGAAAGTGGCTTGTGCATATGTACATTGCCGAGAAAATCTGTTTGTTCTCACTACACTAAATTTATATTCAGATCATCTCACATTCTTAAAGTATCTGAGAACTGCATAAATGATTTGTAGCCAAAAGTGGCCCATCTCTCCATGCTTTGATATGATATTCCAGCCTTTCCTAGCCTGATATTTCTCCAGAATTCCTAGCCATTAGAACGCTAGCTGATTTGGGTAAAATGTTATAGTGAAATTATAATTCAATTTTCTAAAATAGGTTACAAGTACAGCTGAATACAAAAGTCAATTACCAGCAAGCTGGGCATGAGATTGAATTTTCAAAAAGTTATAGCAGATGTAAAGACAACTGTCCCCTCACAACAGTCTTTTTCACTGGCCATCGCTGGTCTTCTGTTCATTAATGTTTTCATTAGCTAGTATCTACCAAATGAAACTATATGTTAAGAGCCAGTCTATTTATTCAGTGACTCTTGGCAGACCTACCTGAGAAGGAAGAGTATTGGATGATTTGCTATTCTAGACTCTTCTAAATGATAGACCAAGAAGGAGGAGGGATCTTCCTTTGATCCCCTCTCAAAAATCAACTTGTGATTTGAGTAGGGAATATTTGATGTTCTCTTAAACAAATATTTCTGTTGCTTTCTGATATCAATTGTATGTATGTATGTATGTATGTATGTACGTATGTACGTACGTACGTACGTACATACATACATACATACATACATACATACATACTTGAGATATTGATTCTGTGCAGTACAGAATTCTGCACAGGAATTAGAGTGCCATAAGTGATCTTTTTTCATAACAGGAAGATCTGCATGGATCATCTGAATTGCCTATTGTATATAACCTATAAATGGGAAATATGAGATATAATTATGATTGATAATTTGTCACACCAGGTTTCTTTTTTCAGCTGTAATCATTATTGCTTCCAGAATTACTCCTCTGAATATAGGAATAGCTATTTTAGACACAGAGGAATTTTAACTCTCTTCCAAAATGGTTAGTTTTAAATGTCAAATGAAGAAGGGAGAATGAGGAGATTTCTAGGCTGGTCTATAATCTTTCTGTCCCATTTTCCATAATTTCTTATGACATGTTCCACAAATGGGAAGTACAGATGGTTCTACCTTTGAAGATCTTGTCTTGCCCTACTGTTTGTCTGCTGTGCCTATATTGCTCAGGCTATGAAAAGGAGAGTAAGAAGTGGAAAAAAACAAATTGAGATTTCTTCCAAGAACCGGTTCTCCGGACTGCTTAGGAAATTAACAACCGGTTCTCCCAAATAGGTGCGAACTGGCGGAATCCCACTACTGCTAATATCTATCAATATAGGGATATATTGAAAGCATCCCAATCAATATTCCCTTTTTAACTTCTTCAGAATTCTTCATCCCCCCCCCCGATCCTTTCCTATGGTTTCTCACATGGTTTTAGTAGATTGAGCACCAACTTGAGTTAATGTCTGCTTCTACTTACTTACTTACTTACTTACTTACTTACTTACTTACTTACTTAGTTGTGGATTTAGAATTCTCTATGCTTTTCAATGGGGTCTTTTTCAATTCTCTGCTTACATTCCTATAGCTAAACTGCATCTACTGCCATTCCCTCTTTCCCTCCTGCTACCCTAAGACTGGGGAAGATTAGCTGAAGGGAGACAAAAGAAGGAGCAGATAACCCACTCTTCCCAGGGTAGAAGCAAGGCATGTGATGAAATATCTGTCATGATATTAAGACCCATGAAAACAGGATTCACATATGTAATGGCATCCCAGTTTTTATTCAGGACCTTATGTGGTGATTTTCTTTCTTTTACCGCTCCAACATACCGCTCAGCTAGATTGGGCTGAGAAAGAATGACTGGTCCAAAGTTGAGCAATATTTTTTCATGGCTGAAGATAGACTTGAGTATAGATTTCCCTAGAACATTTTCACAATATCACACTAGTGGCTCTATTATTTGTTTATATTCAGTTCAAATGACAATTTACAGTAATAGCATTTAAAAATATCACCAACAATCAAGCCATTACATTCTTTCTCCATAAATGTAGGCTGCATTGACATTACTTAACTGAGAGTTGCCTTGCATTGGTTCCTCGCTTCATCTCTGGGCACTGGCAGCTCACATTTGGAAATGTCTCAGTCTGTCACCTGGCATCATGGAGTCTTTTCAGCCCTGGCAAAGGAGATTGTCATTTTCCTTCCAACTGCCTGGCATATTTTTCTTGCTGCAGAAAAAAAGTGCCTGTCTAAAAATTAAACTTGGCGGCATACTGTAAATTAACACTCTGTTTATCCGTTAAGACACATTAATATTCATATGGCACAATAACCCCCTTTCCTTCCTCCCAGGTCAGCTCAGATAAAAAGGGCCATAATAAATTTATGAATTGCAGAAGCAGAACTAATCAACTACATAAGCAGAAGTAGGCACCATTGTATCCGTGATTATTTCCTTTGGTGCTTACCAGGTTTTCCACCTGACTTTACTTGAATTTAAATCTGTTCTGTTAAATTAAATGCTACAATGCACCACCCAGTAGTATGGTATTTTTTTATATAAAAATGCTCCTAGGCCCTTATTGGTCCTCTAGATACTCCTGTAGGAAAGGACACTGTAGCTAACTGAAACCCGTGCTTTGTCCAATGGCTTTTTAACAGATACCCCAAGCCAACAAAAGAAGACTCTTTCCATGCATTAGTCTCACTGAATTCTGATTAGAAAGATTTATTAAACAGAATGGGATAAGATTATGACAATGTCAGCACCTGAATTGTTTCTCACTTAGCACCAATTTACACCATGCACATTGGGTTGAAGAATTTGTATTCTTTCTAACCTGTTTATGATACAGTGAAGAGATCTCTTCATTGGTTTTGGAGAAGCTTGTAGCTGGCTGTTTACAAAACAATCTCCTGAAATACTATCAGTCTGAGAATCAGTTGGCAACTCAGCTGGGACTGGTAAAAGAAAATAACCTGGGTCTAAACAGTAGATGACAGAGAACTTATTTTGTTGTTAAAGTGGCATTTCTGTGACCAGTCATGCCTAATGGGTGAGCCATTTTTATGAATTCTTCTGTGGTAACCATTTTTAAGAGCACTTGAAATGCTTCCATATGTGTTCATTGACCCTCACCCCAAAGGAATGTTTTCTACTATTCTGGAGGAATCAAAGGCAGCTAATAGTTTTATGAAATGGTTTTAATATTGGTTAAGTCTGAAGAAAGAGAAAGAGAGAGGGAAGGAGGGAGAGGGAGCATTTGAACTTAAAACTATTACAGATTTTGATAAAGAAGTCATTTCTGAAGATCTGCTTGCTAATTTCAGTCTTTTACATGTTTATGCATTTTGGTGTAAGTTCTTGCCAGAACAGGGTATGAATATATTTCCTTTTTTAGATGTGGAATATAAGACACACCAGATGTATAAGATGCTCAGAGTCCCATTTCTATTTCTCATGATGTGTGTTTGTGTGTATAGTAATATACAGTATATAGTATATTACTAGTGAATGCTGAGCTTGTTGATCAGAAAGGTCAGCAGTTGGGTGGTTCGAATCCCTAGTGCTGTGTAACAGGGTGAGTGCCTGTTACTTGTCCCAGCTTCTGCCAACTTAGCAGTTCGAAAGCATGTAAAAATGCAAGTAGAAAAATAGGGACCACCTTGGTGGGAAAGTTACAGTGTTCCATGCTCCTTAGGCATTTAGTCATGCTGGCCACATGACCACGGAGATGTCTTCGGACAGTGCTGGCTCTTTGGCTTTGAAATGGAGAAAAGCATCACCCCCTAGAGTATGGAACAACTAGCACATATGTGTGAGGGGAACCTTTACATACATACATACATACATACATACATACATACATACATACATACATGTGTGTGTGTTGTATAAATGTTGTGGAAGTGACAAAACTAGATTTAAACTCCTTCCAAATACCACTGAACAGTGATTACAACATCAAAGGAGTTTTATTATCAGAAATATTCAGGGATACAAAATTGGAAGAGTTTCAGAGAAATTATAAAAAATGGAACCCTTCCCCCACCAAAATAGTAGAATAGTAGAAAAAGCTCAGAGAGCAATAATTGCACATAGAAAGGAAAAGGCTTCAATTGTAGTTGAAAAAAGAAATTATGGATAATTAATATGGTAATATTATGGAATAGAAGATAAAAAATTGGAGGTCACAAAGTATCAAAATTGAAGTTTATAAGATTATGATATAAAGTGGCCATGGTAGTTCCAGGGATTATTGACACACTGAGTGCCCTACCAAAACTTCTTGAATGGCAATTTCCATCTGTCAGTTACAAAAGGCCAAACTGTTTGGACATGCACATATATTACACCAACACATTACAACTTCCTAGGTTGGAAAGAACTTGATTCATATGAATACTTGCTCAAGAACTGGCAGCTGTGATTTTCACATTATTGAAAATAATGTGAAGCAACATTTGAACATCACTGTCATTGACAAAATTATCATCAGTCAATTGCAAAAGGCAGCTTTACTTGGAACAGCTTATGTTCTGTGACAATACCTTTAACAACATCAAACAACATTTCCCAATCCAAAATTCTTGGGAAAAATTCAGTAGGTAAATAAAAATGCTAAATTAATTCTAAACTTCTGGCTGACTGTGCATGAACTATAAAAATAATAAGCCATCTCACTTAGAGCAGTCTGTATTCTTAGTCTACCTTAATATTCTTAGGTCTTTGGTTAGGACTTGAATTATTGAGTTTCCACCCATCTTAGACTGGGAATCTAACTGTGGACTATCCTCAGTTAGATTCCTATGCTAATAATAAAAATATGTGGGAACATGATACTTTCTGTATTGCCCAATAGATCCTACTATGTAAAATGCAGTATCATATAGCTTTATATATGAGAAGGAAGGATTCCTCTTGATTACTTAGACCGGGGTCGGGGTGGGGGGTGGAGGCAGGAATTACATAAGATGCAATTTATGCCCCTGAATCAGAAACAAAATATGTTTTAGTTTTTGGATTAAAAAAATACAAACTTTGGGAAGTTTGCTGTTGGAACAGTAAACATTATGAAAATTTCCCTTAGATAAATTTCAAAAAAATAGAATTTATTATATAGGTGTTTCCATACTATTTTTATATACTACCTTTCTGCCCCATTTAAGAAAATGATTTACTACCATGTTTCTCTGAAAATAAGACAGGGTCCTTGACCCTCGAAATAAGCGCTTGGCTTTATTTTCAGGAAGGTCTTATTGTTTTTGAGGTGCAGGAGGCAGCGAGCGTGGTCACCTCATGGCTGCTGCTATGCTGCAATATTTTGGGGGAGGGCTTATTTTAGTGCACGTGCTCAAAAGCCTGATTGAGCTTATTATCTGGGGAGATCTTATGGGGGGGGGAAGAGGGTATCTCAGACATAATAAAAGAAGGAAAACTGATCTGAAAATATAATGCTTAGAAAGATTCTGGAACAATCAAGAGTCCTGGGGAAAAAATCCAGTGTTTAAAAAATACGGCTACAGAACAGTTAAACCAGTGTCATTGAAAGAGAGCTCAACTCTCATTATCAGGAAGCATGAGAGGCACATCTGTATCTTATCAGATACTTGGCATATTAAGTCCTAGGAACAGGAAAACAAACTCCTGTGATTAGAAAACAGTATGTGAATCAGCCCAGCAAGACCTAAAACAAATGATTGAAGCAGAGCTTCTCTATCAGGAGAACTGATCTCTATTCTCTTGAGCTTAGCACTCGATCAGCTGCCAGAGCCAGATGAATATATAAAGGAAGGAATGCATGAGTGAAAAGTGAACAAATGTTCTGTTTCATTAACACTTTTGTAACCTATGGAGGTTGGTGTGCTCAACTTTGCTATAAAAAAGGCTTTTTTGCTTCTTTGTTTAATAGTGTCAAAAGGAAAATAGGTAAAGGGATGCCATTGATTGTTGCATGGATTTTCTTTCTTCATGAATTCCCATGAGCCTTATCATTTTAGCAGGGGGTTAGAGTAGGCAGTGTCTTCTACTCAACTTTGATTCATGGGAACTGCCTGGACAAGCCCACACACTTTCCTTGGAAATGTTTTTGGAAGTGGTTTAATCTTGTCTCCTTTCTAGAGTTGAGATAGGATTGGAACTCATAGTGACTCATTTTCTAGTCTAGTGCCTTTAACCCTACACCAAATTGGCTGTTTCTCTTTAGCACCACTTTTTAATAGCCATTGTCACTTGTGAACAGTTGGTCAAATTCAATAGGAGGAAATTGAGTTCATGCTGAAAAAGGAAACAAAAAGGAAAGAGCTTACAAAACGCGTGATTCATAAAACTATGGGATAAGTCAGAATTGTAAAGGAAAAACTATGCAGCATTTCTCAGTGCTCTCTGCCGTTTAACATCTAGGTAAAAATGGGGAGAGGAAAGCAGCTCTGACTTCCACTTTACTCGTCTTGCATTAGCCAAAAGTGAGAGAATCTACAATCTAAAACTAGTGAAGACATGGATCTTTAACATGAACACTAGAAGCTACTAAAATTCATGTAATAACCAATAAATCACATCATTATATAATTTCATTAGAACCAGCAGTGATTAGTTGTAGTAAAATGCATTTTTTCATCATCATCTCACTTTGCCTTTATTCAAAATAATACATAACATTCAGTGGTGGGTTTCAAATTTTTTTTACTACTGGTTCTGTGTGTGTGGCTTATTTGGTGGGTACGGCTTGACAGTCATGTGACTGAGTAGGAGTGGCTTGGTGGCTTGGCGGTCATGTGATCTGGTGGGAGTGGCTTGGGGGTCATGTGACTGGGTGGGCGTAGCCAATCTAGCTGTCCATTTTGTCAATTTAGCAGTCCATTAACATAGCAGCCCCCTTTTCTATTTTTAATACTGCATGAGGTTTTTGCTCTAGGGTTTTTTTTTTTTTATTAGGAGGGAGAGGTTGGCAATGCCTGGGGATTTCTGGGAATTTCTCCTCTGTGTTAGAGGAACTAAAATAACCAAGATGATATAAGGTCTCCTGTTGGAGCTGGGGATTGGACTAGATGACCTCTGAGGTCCCTTCCAGCCCTGGATTTCTGTGCTGTTTCAAAACATCTTCTGAAGCTGCATCTAGTGCCAGGTTTGTGTCCTTCCTTCCTCTCCTTTTTCTCTCCTTCCCTCCCTCTATCCATCCATCCATATCTCATTAACTTTCCCTTCTCTTTTTCTCCTTTCCCTCTCTCCTTCCCTCTCCTGCCAGAATTCTTCAAACATGGGAACTTTAAGACTTGTGGACTTCAACTCCCAGAATTCTCCAGCCAGCAGGGCTGAATTCTGGGAGTTGAAGTCCACAAGTCTTAAAGTTCCCAAGTTTGAAGACCTCTCTGCTCCATGCACTTGGGGGTTTCCTGCCCAAACACTAACTTGGGCCTAGCAGGCTTCCCTGAAGCCTTCTGGGACCCAAAATGGGGCTCATAGGGATCCTGGAAGGGGCGGGGAAAGGTAAGGTTGTGAGCCTGGTGGGGATGGTGGGAGGGCGCAGCAAGTTCCGGGGGGGGGGGGGGATGGTCTAGTGAGATTTACCTGTAAGCAGGAGGAGGAGGCAGCTCAGTTGGGGTGCAGAGCAGGCAGCTTAGGCAGTCATGTGGCAGCTTAGGCAGTCATGTGGCAGCTTAGGCAGCCAAGGCAGCTTAGGCAGCAAAGCCACCTGGGAGGTATGGAGTGACTGGGTGGAGTGAGTGGGTGGGGCATTTGCACTTAAAATGGTCTGTGCATGCCCACAATATTGAAAAAGGAAAAAAATAAAGATTGTTCTGCACATGGGCAGAACAGAAAATCAAGATGTTGCTGCCAAGGATAGAACTTGTACGGTCTCCTGTCCGCCGGAGTTAATACCTATTCTGCCGAACCATACCATACCGGTAGGAACCCACTTCTGATAACTTTACTCAAACCCAAAACAAATTCAAGGCCTGCAAAATAGGGCGCTATTATAAGAATTATACTTCAGAAAGCAAGCAGAATTTAGGGGAAATGATCTTACAAAGATGAATATAAACTTGTGTTTAAAGCGGTCTGAAGTGGGATTTTTTCTTTTCTCTCCTTACTAATTCATGTTATTATTCCAGCTCAGAATAATGGTAAAGGATTATTGGATTTCTTTTAGAATGTATGTGTTAAATGTAAGAATCAATGAGCCCTCAAAATATTGAATTTGTGTTCGGGGAAGGAAGGAAATCTTTGTGAGCAATGAAGTTAAATTGATACAATATAGGTGGTAATTAATTAAATGTAGGTCTTGTTGACTGAGTTAATAAAACTATATCTGATAATTTCTACTAGCATCCAGATTAAATGATTTTGTTAACAAACTTTATTATCATACCACCAATGTTGTGCTATCTGCTCAGGATGCTAACAGTGAAGCAAATGAACTATTGGTCTCACACATTTTTAGAGTAGCCTTTAGTGTATAAGCACTCACTGAAATTGTCAAAGGGTAAAATATACCTGAAAAATAAGAGAAAAGAAAGGATGGCCTTGGGGTTAAGAATGAAAGCCAGGGGCTATGGAAAGAGGTAATGAAAGATATAAAATCGAACAACTCAACCTTTGAGCAATCAGCTAAAGAGATATCATATCATGCTTTTAGAAACATTTAGCTCTAACAGTTTAATTCCCAACTTTACTATGATCTGTATATCCTGCTGCACAGCTAGATTTTTTTTATATATGGGTAATCTCCATTTTTGTGATAAGGAGAAAAATAAATTGCATATATTAAATAATATGCTAACTTAATTGACTCACTGAGAGGCTGACTAAGCTTTCAATTTATATATTTGGTATTTAATTAAGTTCTGAAAAGACTTTCTGAGAAATGTCAGTCAGTTGTAATTTCTCAATCTTGACAGTAAGTCAATAATAATAGGGTTCTTCTTTTTGGATTTAACTTAACAACATATTCCTCTTTTGGGACTGAAGTCACAAGTGGGGTTCCTCTTTTAGGACTTTTAGTGAACAGCTTAGTTGTTGTCCTACCTTTTATCAGTAAACCTTATTAAGTTGTTATATTTATCTTTATGGTGTAAATAGTCCCAATTGCTTCTTTCTCCTGATCTATAGTATTTGCATTGAAAATCATAGAAACTAGATGCCTCATTTTGTGAGTTGGTTTGGGTTCTTCCCTTGGACTTCAGAGGAGAATAATTCTGCCCGAGGACTATAGAAATTAACTTTATAATGTAACTCTGTACATACCTGGTCCATAATACTGGATACATACATATAGGTACAGTATGCTCTGGTAGATTGCATTCCTGTATGTATTACAGTTGATATCCAATTCCACATAACAGAAGAGAAATGATTATTTTTCTTCCCTGTGTTTGCTCTATTGTATTTGTTTTGTAAGATTTAATAAGTGGAACAGCTGTACATAACAGCCAATGAAAATAAAAATAATAATAATACATGAAGTACATTAGAAACTCTCTTGGACTCAATAGGTTTGAACATTTAAAATTATTCCCTGGACTTTAAGGATAGGCAAAAATTTGTGCGGCCCTTGTGCTCTCCAGGCTTGGATGTTTTCTTGCAGATGTTTCATTACCAAACTAGGTAACATCATCAGGGCTAGCAAATATTTTTTTTATCAGTAAAAAAATAATAACACCCTAGTTCTCATTTTAATAGGAATGATTCTAATTTGACCATCCCAAATTGTTAAAATAAAAGGGAAACATTTATTCTTCATTTTCCAAGCTTTCCTAAATTTTTGCATTAATACTCCAAGTGTCAACTGTCTGACTAGTGGATATAAAAGAAGCAAACACTCTCGAGAACTTTGGATCCCAAAAGTAAACCTTTATTGGATACACTATTTTGGCACTGAAGGATTAAAACCAGCTTTGCTTTTCCCACGCAAAGGTTTGCTTAGTTAAACAATAGCTTCCCTTTCTCTCCACCCCTGGGTGTTCACATTGGTCAATTATGAGATGTCCTTTTGTTATGGGGAAAATCCATCTCCTTCTCAGGCACTTGCAGCCATGACCTTGATGATTTCCAGGCCCTCATGGTTTGTGCACAAAACATCAGCATTCCATTTCACCCTTCCCTCCCACCAGTTCAGTGGCAAGTTGAATAACGATAAGATTCAAAAGAGCTAAGCAGTTCAATCTTGACACCAAGAGGAAAATCTGAAAGAAAATCATATACAAATTAAACAATTGATTAAAGATATCCTATAATTTCAAGAGATATTTGTTTTAAAAAGTATTTTTTTCTACAGGGTTTTGTGAGCTAATACTAAATATAACAGTTCACAATCAGCTCCTTTGGATTTCACTAAGGTTGCTTTCCAGGCAGCAGAAAGCAATATTTTTGAGTGACACCTCAATAAATACTGAATCTGTAATCAAGAATTTCCTTAGCTATGTTTACTGTATTGGAGAGATTCTTAGCTAAGTTTTAAAATATTTGCAATTACTCCTACTATAATTCTAGGATGCTGGACATAAATTATTCCACTTGCAAATTCCATCTCACAATGTTGAAGTGACTTAATTTACTGGTTCTGATTTTTAAATTTTTTAATATACCTATTAATAATTCTGGCACTAGCAATGATAAATCTTCACCTGGATATGTAAAAAGATATGACTTGAAATTAATGAAAATTGCTTGTAAAATATTTTCCTGTTAAGCAAATGAAGTTCTTGTTTGCAGAATTTGAAATTAATGCTATGAAAGAAACTGTCTTACAATTTCTGTAAATTTCGGAAACAAGCAGGCACATTTCTGTGAGGGGGACTGTAGGGAGATGAAGCCAATTCAATCAACCTGCCCAAGGCACCTGATGGACCCAATGTGGTTTCACAAGGTATTTGCAGTTTCTAAAACTCTATTACATGGTTTAGAAGAGGCTCTTGTTGCAGTTTGTGCCTATGCAGATTCTGTATGTATGGATCTCATAGCGTTTCATGGTTCACCAAAGGGCTCAGAAAGATGAAGCGATGTAAGAGATGCTTAGTGAAGCTGAGGGAACACAGGTAAGAGCCTACATTAACCTCAACCTTGTGGCAATAAGAGCAGAAAAGCATAATTATGTCTATGCCCTTATTGTAGGTAGCCATCTGGCAGGACTGTTTATGTAACTGTGGGTCTCCTGGGTAAGAAGGAACTGGGGAACATTTGTAGGGTTGCTGTGGGGGAATATTTTTGACATCTATCAGATAAAGTCACTCAACTTTCCTCAGAGTTGGAGCCTGGCTGGGCAAATCTATTGGAGGTGACAAAGAAACATCTGGGTATAGTTATCTGGGAGGAACTCAAACCAACTGTTTTTAAGCAAATGGGCAGGGTCTTGGGCAGAGTTGGGTTGCTCCCAGTTCAGCCTGGATCAGGCAAACCAGTAGTAGCAGTGGTGGGAGGCTCCGCCCAACTACCTGGATGCTTCTGCGCATCACTGCCCTTGGGACTGTGAGTTCCAATGTTCCTGGACTCATGCTTCCTGCTCAAGAAGCAGGGGGCAGCTATGGTTTGGGTGTGGAGGGAATTGCACAGATTTGTCTCATATGCCAATTGCACCCTTTCCTGGACCAGAGGACTTACTCATGGTCACTCATGATGTCATCTCCCATCTGGATTACTGCAATGCGTTCTACATGGGGCTGCTCTTGAAGACCATCTGGAAACTTCACCTCATCCAGTATGCAGCAACATGCACAGTAAGGGGAGTGATCTAGCTTTGCCATGTAACATTTCTGTTGCATGAGGTGCATTGGCTTGCAGTCAGCAAGTGCAATTCAAGGTGCTTATCATGACCTTTAAAATCCTATATGGGCCAAGGCATCTGCAAGAACACCTTTTCCCAAGGACATCTATCTATCCTACCAGGTCATAGAATTGGGCATGCTTTTAATCCCCCTTCTCTTAAATACCGGTATTATCTGATGAGAGCTAGGAAGCCAGCCTTTTCCAGGATAGCCCATACCCTATGAAACATCTTCCTCCCTGAAGTTTGGCAGGCTTCCATCCTTTAAGCCTTCAATAAGACTTTAAAGATTTGGATTCCTCTCCCCCGCAAAGTGTTGGGAGAAGAATACATGACCGCACATTAGAACTGATGGATGCCAGTGTTTGTTGTTTTTAATGTTTTATTCAGTTCAGCTTTATAGAGTTTTAAAATGATCTTATATGTTTTTTAAATCTTTTTATTGGATGCCACCCAGAGTTGGTTTAAAGATAGGCGGCTGTATAAACGTTTGAAAATAAATAAATCAGAAAGGGGTTAAAAATTATGCTGGCATCATATAATGCCAATATGGTTTGCCTATAACTGAAGTACACTGTTTATCTCTGTTCCCCATATTTGAAAAAGAATTTTATCAGCGCTGCGAAAATACAGAAAACAGCAACAAAAAGATCAGGACATTTGAACATTTACTGAGGTTGTAAAATCATACATGACATAAAGAAAGTTGACAGTATTAGGACCAGGCATAAGCAGTGAACCTGACTGAAAGCGTAGTTTTAATAGACAAATGTCAGACATAATTAATTTATACTAACATTCATTGCCACAAGATATGATGATGGCCACTGACCTGGATGGCTTTAAAAGTGGTATTAAATAAATTCTAGCTCTATTAAGTCTATTAAGTAGGCTAGGATTGATGTGGGCTGAACAATTCACTGTTACCATGGGTTGAGGACAGTATACCTCCAAATATCAGTTCAGTTTTCTCCACAGTATGAGAGAATATGTCACTGTTTTCTGCTTATGAGGATCTCAAAGATATCTCAAGAGGTCCTCTTCCAGGTATACTTAGGAAATAAAAATGGCGGGTGACACTTCATTTTGAAGCTGTGTTCACAAAAGAGAAAAAAGTAGACAGCATATTGGAAGTCTGGCAGAATGCTAGAGGATGAGATGAAAGTAGAGTGTGTGTATGTGTATTAAACCCTTGATATTACCTGAAATACTTTTTTATATTTTTCTTATGCCTATGCTGCAATTTTGAAGTCAGGGTAGATTTTTCTGAGCATCACCTGTTTGCCCTCTATAAAAAGATATTGTGTCCTCTGAGAAGGTCTGTATGTGATTAATATTTGGGTCTCACACTTTACCCTTGCCTTGTATTCTGTTTCTTGGCTGAGTTATTTGATTTTGAGGCTCAACCATTTGCCTGCTGAGCATTGGGGCTTTTCTGTTTTTATTCTATTTGGTTATTGTGAGCCACTCTGGATCATCATGTGAGATAGGCAGCCATATAGGCTCTATGAATAAACAAACTATGGAATCTTCCAGAGAACAATGCTTTTGTAGTTTGGAATTTAGCTATTACCTTTATTTTTTTATTTTAGTTCTTGAGAATTTTTTTTTAGATTTATCAGGAGTTGGTGTGTGTGTGTGTGTGTGTGTGTGTGTGTCTGTATAAAATGTATGATTTATGTCAGTATCAGTTATCATGATGGCTACATTATAAGGGATCATTTTCTGTTAACTCTGTAGATGTACCCATTGGTTCAAAAACTCTGGAAATTCTTGATCTAGGCAGTGCAGAGAAACACGTATGCATTTTTGTGTACAATCCTCAAATTTGTGAGCATATAGATAGATAGTCCTTTGAGTTCAAAGAAGATACACTGTTCTGCAGTTCATATGTGGACAATTTTAGTCTGGAAGCAAAAAGGCTAGCACAATGGAGGAACTGGAAGTAATTGTTGTGATAACTATGGGGATCCTTCTATGATACCACTCATGTTTTTTTGTCAGCTTTTGTCAGAGCCTGTCTTCAAATCCAGTGGACACTTCGAAGAATAGAGTTTGCCAGGGGGGTCTGTCAGCAGTCACAGCAGCCACAGCTTCTACCATCCTTTTCTGGATGTCACATAGGATTTCCTTCACAGTGTCTTTTTTAGTGTTTATAAGGACAATCTCGAGTTCTCTTCCCAGTCTCCACTGTATCTGGAAGTAACTGTCAAGGCATAAAGTGACCATTGTGATTACATGTCCCACCTACTGCATCTGGGCTCTGACACTCAGGGACTCAATGCTGTTAGATTTCATGCAATCCAGGAATCCATGTTGTAGACATGGTCCTGCCAACAAATGCCAAGGATGGAACAGAGAGGGTGAAATTTCTCTAGTTGTTTGATATGTCATCAGTACAAAGTCCAGGACTCACATCCATGTAGGAGAGAAAGGTTAACCACAGCTCTGTAGGTTTTCAGCTTTGTGTAGATATAGATGTTGTTTGCAGTCACCCTAGAATCTGGCTGGCCTTCTGATCCTGGACTCTGTTTCTTGGTCCAAAATCACATTGTTTGAGAGAATACATCCCAAGTATTTGAAACTGTTTATATTTGTCAGCTGGGTGTCATCAGTAATGATGTTTGGTTCTACAAGGATGGTATTTGGCATGGGTTGGTAAAGTACTTCAGTCTTTTTCAGGCTAATAGTCAGGGCAAAGAGCATACCAGCATCTGAGAATTTGTTAAGCATCAACTGTAGATCATTACCTTTTTTTGTGCCCAGGATGCACAGTCATCAGGAAAGAGTGTTTCTTGAATGTCTATATGAAGGCACTTTATCTGTGCATTCAACTAGCAAAGGTCAAACAAAGAGAAGTCCAATCAGTATCTGATGTATGTTCCCTTCTTCAGACCTTGAACAGCACATGACAAGATGTAAGCAAAGAACAGATTGAACAGGACTGCTTCACCCCACTGGAAATGGCAAATGCAGCTTTGATGTATCATCATTGTAAAGGTGCTGTCCTGTCATTCCATTCTGCAGTAGATGAATCATCTTCACAAATTTCCTGGGGCATTCATAATGTCAAAGGATGGTCCAGAGAGCCTCCCTGTGTACAATGTCAAACCTGTTTGTCAGGTCAAGGAAGATAAAGAGGTTTGTGCTGCTTTATGTACTTTTCCTTGATTTGTCCCATGGCAGATAACCATGTCTGTTGTACTCTACTCTGGATGAAAGTCACACTGCTCCTCTAGGAGGTTCCTTTCTGAGACAATGACAAGTCTGTTCAGAAGAATGCAGGCTAAATCTTGCCTACAATGGACAGCAGTGAATATCCCTATAGTTTCCACAATCTGATTTATTTGCCTTATTTTTTTTTAAAAAAAACAAAATTTTATTGGTTTTTTTTTAAAAAAAATATTCAAGGAAAGGGGTAATGGATGAAGTACAAATTTTGACAGTTACATTATGCAGGAAATGGCCCTCCCCCCCATTCTCATAACTTTCATTTACTAATACATTAGTTTGTTATTACTTAATACTATTTTGTCAGTATATAAACTTTTATCTTAAACTAGTTTCAATCGTTTTATATCACACAGATTTTCAAGTTCATTTTTGTGATCTGAGTTTTCTCAATGTTGCTCTTCTCCCCCCCCCCCCCCCCCGGCAGAGCTCCGGCACCTCCCGTGTCCTGTATGTCCGGTATAGTATCATCAGGTCTATCTAGGCAGACTTTATTTTTTTCCATGAAGGCCTCAGCCTCAGTGGTTGTGTTGATTCTAACTCTCGTGTCCTCCCAGAATATTAGCATACCTTCTGGCAGCAGCCATCTAAACCACACCCCTTTCTGGTATAATTTATTCGCTAAGAGCGAATATTTTTTTCTTTTATCTCTAACTTTCTTTGGGATCTGTTTCAGAATGGCTATTTCTCTATCCTTATATTTTAATGTTTGCCCCCTTTGTGCACTCAGAATCTTGCCTCTTGTGGTCTTTCTAAGAAATTTGATGTGTACATCCCTTGGAACATTGTGTGTTCTAGCGTATGTTGAGTTTACTCTATAAACCAGGTCCATGTCCCACCCCATCTGTTGTCTGTCTTTTTTAATAAATTCAGCCAATAAATTTGCCATAATATCCCTCAAATTTTCATCATCAGCCTCAATTACATTTTGAAACCTAAGGAAAAAAGAGATTCGTTCAAATTCCGTTTTTATCTGGTGGTCCTCAAGTTCTTGATTTCCTTTCTGCACCCCCTTCACCTCTCTCCTCATCTCAGCCGTCCCCTCCTCCAAAAGTTCCAGTCTCTGTGAGTTTTGGATCACATGGTCTTTATTCTCTCTGAGCTGCTCATTCATTTCTTTCAATTGATTTTTTAATTCTTCCTGCCCCTTTAAGAGTTGTTCAAACATCTGTTGAAAGTCCACCTCAGAGGGCTTAGGCTGAAACAAAGAAGTTAGTGTCTGTTGTCCGCTGGGGCTGGATGTTGAGGATGTTGGGGCAGAGCCCGCAAATCCCAGCTTCCCCGGTGGTGGTCTTTTGGGTGGCATTGTGGTAATCAAAGCTCAGAGATAAAGATGTCAGTACAGAGAAGAAGCAACTGGGGAGGTGGGTAGCTGAGAGAGATCGCGAGGCAGGGAGCCCAGACAAATAGGGACCTAGGCAATAAAGCAGTAAAGTCCTTTTTTCCAAGTCCAGGATAAAATGTAACACGAGACTTCTCTGAGTGCCACAGAGACAAAGACAAAATGCCAGCAACTTCTGTGGGTGGAGTCAAATTTCAAAGTACATGAAGACAACGGAAGTGTGCCATCTTGCCCTGCCAGCTCCGGGATCCAAAGGCAAAAGTTTTCAAAGTTTTCAAAATAGAACAGATCATCACCTCATTTCACAGTTGCAGTAAAGGAAATCTGCTGTTTGCTACGAGGGTGATTCCATTCCAGGGCTCCCCCCCTCCTCTTCTGGGGGCAGGGAGCGAAACAGTTTCAAGCCGCTTGTCCAAGGGGGGGGGGAATCCCCCTCCCTCCAATCACACTTCCCAGCCACAAGTTGAAAACCTTTCCAAAGAGCTGACAATCTTTTTATTTTCATTCAGTCATCAAAGGGAATGGGGGGAATCTCCATCTCACCGCACAGCAACTGCGTCCTTCGAATCTTGGGTTTCATCCGGCTGCCTCAACGCGAAGACGCCGCGGCGCCTCCCCTTTTGCCTCCCGGTGCCTAGGGCGATGCGGCCCCCCCGGCCGCCGCCGACACAGGGGATCCCCCGCTACGCCGTCCCCTCGGCAGGAGCCCCTCCAGGGCATCCTGTGCCCCCCCCCCCGATTAAAGGGGAGCCCACCAGGAGTGCGTGGGGCGAGCAAAGCTTGTCCGTCGCGTACCGCAACCGGAACTGGAAGTCCTGTTTGCCTTATTTTTATACAGAGCCATGGTGGGGAGAACAATTACAAAAATCATTGAACATCTTCTCTGTAACCCAACATGTCTTCTAAGATACTTTGGAATGCCTGAATCTAGGCATTGGATCTAGTGCTTTGTAGATATCAGCAAGAACGCTATCCTGCCCTGTTGCTTTAAGCTCATCTGCAGTACTGCTTTCTTGATCTCATCAGTAGAGGGAGGCAAGTCTAGGATATCCAAGACTTTACAGCTGAGGAATATGCTCTATGACATCAAGGTCAACTCTGCATAGCCTATTGAGCAGATTGGAAAAGTATTCAGCCCTGAGGTTTTTCAGTTCTTCCTGGTCTTTGATTAGATTTGCCCCATCAGATGACAGCAAGGGGGAGAGCATCCTAATTTAGAAGGACCTTAAACTGTCTTTATGGCATCAAAGAAGTCTTTGATAGCATGCATGACTGTATAGTGCTCCACCTGCTCAACATTCTCTGATGTCATTTCTCTTGCATTGCTTGCAATTCTGCCTGTACTTTAGATTGCAGGTATTAAACTTGTCATTCTATAAGATAGAATGGATCATATTGCCAGTCTGTATAGGACTTCCTCTTGGCATGGAGAATTGCTGAAATGTTCTTCTGGCTTTCATTAAATCAGTCTTGGGGTATCTGAATTTTCAAGCCAAGTAAAGTTGTTATCAGGCTGCTTGATGGTATCTTGAAACTGCATCCACTTTTCAGAACAGATTCCTACAAGTGGGCAACATGTTTTTCATTAAATACATCTTGAAAATGTTGAAAACAAAAAGTTGGCCTCAGTCTTTCATTGTGCCAATATCTAATGATGTTCTGGGAGTCCTTGGCTGCTTACAGTACATGCAGTTGATGACCAACTGGACCAGCCTGTAATCAGACCAGCACTTCACATGGGCTGGGTGATGGGGACATCTCTAAGGTTGTGCTGGTTGACATAGTCAAGTAGGTGCCAATGTTTGTACCTGGAATGCATCTGTGTTGTTTTGTACTTGTTTGCAAGTCTGATCATCACGTTTGTGATGCACAGGTTGTGCTCAACACAACTGTTCAGAAGCAGAAGGCCATTAGTGTTTAGTTTTCCTACCCCATGTTTCCCAAGAACTTAATTCCAGTTGTTTCTGTCTGTCCCCACCCCAATGTCAACTTTCAACAGTGAGCATATACCCATCGGTTCAAAACGTTTGAAAATTATTGATCTAGGCAGTCCTTATATCTTTCTAAGCATTTGTGTGAAACATCCTCAGATTTGTGAGCATAATACTATAAATTATAGCTGAAAGGTTCTTAGTTCCTCATACAGCTTGTCATGTAATGTACCCTGGTTCTAAATATCTGTTCCCCTATTTCAATTCATTCTATTGTTCCCCTCTGAGATTCCTATTATCACTTTCCTGTATAATTTTATTTAATTTATATATCAAATTTAGAGAGTGCCCATGTCACTTATGGAGGGACATGCTGCTATCCTTTTCTGTATCTGATGTAGGTAATATGCTTGAAAAATGCATGTGACTTCCAGATTTCCTCACCACGGGAAAGACTAAGCTGTACTTATTAAACTAAAATCCTGTTGAGGTATATAGAAGTGCAGTATCATTGAATATAGAATGCTGGCTAATACTCTGTAAATTTGCATAGTATAAAGCAAGAATTGTATTTGGTATGGATGTATTCTCCTTCTAAATTGGTACGTTATTGTTGCAAAGAAGAGTCATCCTGGATTTTTTTTGTTCCATTTGTATCATAATTGTGATATATTAGCATGATTTGCCTCTAATGTTAGATCTGAGGCACTTCTCAGAAATTATGTCCTATGGCAGTGACAAAAAGGCACACTTTGGTTTGCTCCTTGAAAAGAAGCAAGTTAAATTTGCATATGACTAAATTTATAGTGCTCCAAAGCTTCATTTTACCTGAGGAACAATTGTAAATATGCATTGCAAAGGAAACAGGAGAAGAAAGCTCCCTTGTCAGAATCACTGGTTTGTTATCCTTATAAGCAAAGTAAATTATACACGCTGAATACAATGGAGACATGCAAGATATTTAAATTTACTTTATCAGTAATTACTCTTTACAAGTAATTAATATGTAATGCATGCATGAGAAGCTTTCCTGCAATTAATGATGTAATGCACACTGGTCTGGAGAAGATTGGTGTTCCCAGTTGCCTTCTCTTCACCTTTTCAGAAAGAATACATCAGTGTGTTCTTATTGAAAATATATTTTGAAATGGGAGCTTTCCACTCTTCATTTCTAAGGACAATGTGGCCTCACTCCAGTTTTATTGGCAAGACTCTCACCATTCCTTATATTAGATTAGCCACCTGGTTATTATTTGAATAAAAATTTAGGGGATGCTTTTCCTAACTGGTGTGGGTGCTGTCTTTTTAATTCCTTTTCATGATAGCTATCAAGAGACTTCTGTGTTAATTGTTACTCAGTAGAGATGTGTAAATCTTATCTATCTCTTGGATAATCAAATGAAGTACATTTTTGAAGCAGCCTTCTAACTAATTGTTCAGGTTTTTTTTAAAAAGTCACTGGAACATATAAATTTATTTATTTAACTTATATGCTGCCCATCTCACCAAAGAAATCTGTTATTTCTGGATTTAACAAATGAAGTTTTGCTAATATAGGCATCTTAGATATATGAAGTTGTGCTATTAGGGAAATGAATCATCAGAAACTAAGCATATTCTTTCTGTTCCTGTAGAAAGCAATTAGAACAAATTATGGCTTCATTTGGGGTGGCTGGTGCCAATTGAATTTATGCAAAACATACTTGTTACTGAAATCCAGATATACTTAACAGCATTAATCTGAAAACAAATATTTAATTGTACTTGATGAGTTAGGCAAAAGTTCCTTCCTATAATATGACAGAGAAGCTCCTATCTTGGGCCATACTTCTAAATTTAATTAGTATTAAAAAGTGGCTTGTTTTATAAGATGATCCATTTTTAACCCTAGAAAATTGCTTTCCTTATGACTAATAAATTAAACAAATTATATCTTTTTCATACACTGTGGTGGGCTCATAAATCCTCCAAGCAGTTAGCTACTAGTTCCACTTGATTACCTTTTCCATTACTGTTTTTTATAATCCTTGCAGGAGTGGGAAATTCATTTGGTTTTAATAACAAGAGAGAAAAATTGATGAGAGGCTTGTTTAATTAGTGAACTACATCCTGGATTTTTTCATTGTCTCAGAAGCTGAGAAGTAAACTGATAGACAGATCATTTTTGTGCTTTGGCTGATAAGCCTACTCATCTCTTTTTAAGTATTCAAGTGTACTTCAGGAGGCAAGGTGGCTTTAAAGGGATGCATTCTGCTACAAACAGGCATCACCTGGGACAGCAGGGCTTCTGAGACACTTTACCTAATAGAGTAGAAGACTGAGGTCAAAGTTAGTTGAGAGCTATTGCTAACCACTTCATTAATTACGAATGCTTTTGAAAATCCTCTTCTGAAGCTTCTTGTAACAGGACTTCCCTGTTGTGAGACACAACTAAAATAATTCTTATTGCCCAAGTATTATCTCAAAACCAAAGCTATTTTTTATCTAGATATATCATGAGGTACATATCTCTGAATTTGTTCTGTGTCTGAATAGCTGTTCAGTCCTAGTCTTGTTTCAGAAGAAAGAAGAAAAACTAGAAGAGCCCATGACATGCTTATATCTAAGACCAAAATGGTGGCCCAGGCGATTTCCTCTCACCATCCTTTCTCTTGCTGGGATTTATTTTCCTGCTTAAAATCTTACACTCTACTAAATACTAAACGGGCATCAGTAACACATATTTACACTAAATTTATGTTCTGTTTTATGCTGATCTGTTGTGGAAACACCATAATTAGCCATTTCATTTCCCACTCCTTGTCAGTATGAATACAGAAGTGGTTGAGGGATAGTTAGAATTGTAATAAACCTAAGAGAAGCAAGCAGAAAGCAGTTAGCTAAACACTGACTGAGGCTGACATCGGATAAGAGAAGTAAATTCTAAGATAGCTTGGAAAAGAGAAAAAAACAAACAATATATGATTTGAAGCCTCCAAATCCTCATTTTATCATTTATTAGGTTTTGTCTCACCTTTATTTTTGGTCAGTTCAAGGCATCATACATATCTGATGTTCGTGCCTCCTTTCCACACAACAAGAATGTCGTAGGTGGGCTAAGAGAGAGTAACTGGGTCAAAGTCACTCGGTTGGTTTTCATGACTAAGGGCGAACCAGAACTCAATCTCCTGGTTCCTAAATGAATATTCACCAAATTGAATGTCTAAAATTGCTCTCAATCATTGGTTCTGGTTAACACCTGAAAGTAAAGGTACTTAACTCCAAATAAAACTATGGCTGCATGAGGACAGCAAATGTTTCCTCTAGAATATGTTACTTTGAGTTTATTCCTTACAGCAGAAGCATGTGGATCATAAATAATTAAGTTAGGCTTGCTGCCTGTGCGCTAACAAAATTCCAGAAGTATGGATTTCTGTAGAGACATAATATCCATCAGCTCATTGTGGAATTACTATAATGATGCTCAGAACAAGAGCACTCTGGATTAGAGTAGGAAAGATTTAGGGAAACTTTAGCTGTTGTCTTGTAATAGTTTAAAATAGTGTTTCTCAACCTTAGCAATTTTAAGATGTGTGGAGTTCAACTCCCACAGTTTCCCAGAATGCTAGTTTGAGAACTGATGTTAGAACTGAACTGAAGCTTCTTGGATGAGAAATGAAACAATTTCAAAGTAAAAAACCCAGAAAGTCCAGATGCCTTTTGGAAAAAGCATCTTGTTACAATAAACAGACTAGTGTTTTATTGAAGTTAGTTTACCGCCAAACATTTTTTGCCCATTGTCTACTTCCTCTAACTAATACTTTAATGGGTATTTCTAGTCTCTGACTAGAGAAATGTAAAGGATACCATTATTTCTTCATTATTTTTTAAATGATGAAGAGGATGTAACTATGCAGATTTCTCCACAGTAATAAAAAGTTATTTATGGACAGTCCCATAACAAACACTTAATTCTGGGGATTAGAAAAGATTTGGAAGTCTTCCAACACTCCAGCTTCTTATCTTTCTTTAACTCTCATCACCTGCAGTTGCTGTTTTTGAATGTAGTAGGTGAGTTTGACATTTTTAGACATGAGGAAAAATGCAGTAAGTTTATGCAAAATGTTCAAATGTGGATATTTTCACCTGCATTTTCAAGATTTCTGGGCAAGCAAGGCATCTCCGAAAAGAATAGAAAGGATGAGACGGACTAAAGTTCCTACCAAAACATTTGTTTACTGGAGGATTATATTATAGCTCAGATATTTTGCAATATGGACCGGCATATTTTTTTGTCTTTTATTCTACCATTAATTTTCAGCATGATAATACATATTAATATGGCATTAGGATTACATTAGCAAATTATACATTTGTTTTCCAACTAGCCAGTTCGGTCTAGTAGTTAAGGCTCCAGGCTAGAAAGTAGGACTTTGTGAGTTCAAGTCCCTCTTTAAGCCGTGAAAATCAGCTGGATGACTTTGAGCCCAATTCACTTGTCAAGATTGTTGTGGGGAAAATAGTAGGAGGAAGATGTGTTGGATAGGTTTGCTGCCTTGAGTTATTTGTAAAAATAAGGTGGGATTCAAATAAAGTACAGGTAGTCCCTGATTCATAACCATTTGTTTAGTGACTATTTGAAGGTGGAATGTCACTGAAAAAAAGTGGCAGGATTGTTTTTCACACAACTGTTGCACCCTGGGTTCATATGATTAGATATTTGGAAGCTTGGCATTTGGCATATATCTATGATGGTTGCAGTGTCCAGGGGTCATGTTATCACTTTTTGCAACCTCATGACAAGCAAAGTCAATGGGGGAGCTGGATTCACTTAACAACCATGTTACTAACTTAACAACTGAAGTGATTCACTTAACAACTGTGGCAAGAAAGGTAGTTAAATGGGGTGAAATTCACTTAGCAACTGTCTTGCTTAGTGACAGAAATTTTGGGTTCAATTGTGGCTGTAAATTGAGGACTACCTATACCAGTGATGGCTAAGCTTTTTGCCATCACTTTCTAAAAGGGGGGGAGCACCGGGGGGGGAGTCATGCCCACACCCATAATTCTATGCATTGTAGGTAGACCTTTGCTGTTAAAGTGTAGCTTCTTTTAAAAGTTACACCCTAAAGGTTAACTCCCCAATCTGTTGCTTCTTTTAAATATTCATTTCTTTCATTAAGCGATGACATTCATTTCTTGTCATTAAGCAATGACCAAAATATTTTGATGAATCATACAATTCCTCCTGCACACATATTTTTGGGAGGCTTATGGAGAGATTTGGCAAGCAGCCTTCTCTCATCCTCTACTCTCCAGGAAGATAGCCTATTTTTGGGGAGGGCTTATTTTACCGCATGCGCTCAAAAGCCTGATTGGGCTTATTATCTGGGGAGGTCTTATTTTCAGGGAAAGTGTGTGTGTGTGTGTGTGTGTGTGTGTGTATGCAGAAGAAATTTTCTTTTTAAAAAAATGTAATAATGAATTTGATGATTAATGCTGTGCTCATTTTCTTCTGAAGGGCTTCTGTATTCAGTACTGAACAATGCATTTTCAGCATTGTATATCCTGTAACTGGAAGTGACCTTGGCAAGTCAGATTGTATATAGGTTACTATTAGCATTTCCATGAATATTGTTTCAGGGGCACATTGAACAATTAGTAAAACGAATAAAAGATATTCAGATATGCCACTTAGGGACTGTAATTTTCATGCCACTTGGACACTTTGACCTTCTGGTTTATTATGATTCAGGAAAAAATGTCAATACTCCTCAGCTTCTCCAAGCCTTGTAGAATTTTAATGAGTTATTGAGTGAAGCAGTTAAGCCTCCAATACCAGATACTTTTTCTTTCAGTCCACAGTGGTGAAAATAAAGGTTTAACTACACTTGTCAGAAAAAGTATATATTTCATTTTTAAACATGTGAAGCTATTGATTTATGTCATTTGATATATCAAATCAATGTGGACTTCACTTAGATTAGAATGTCTGTCTTCTCTACGGAAGCTTTTTTAAACAATGACAATGAGAAGAGAGTTTTAAAGTAAACAATATACTGAAAATCAACCATTGTTTTGATTCTGTTTTTTATATCATCCTTTATGATGCTCTAGCGCTTATTATAATTAGCAGTACACAATAATTTTCTAATTGTCAGAAATTATGCTAATGATTGGAGACTGACAGCGTCAGTCAATTCAGTTGTATATTTGAAAATAAGGCTGCTCAAGAACAACCCAACAGCTTTGTCAGATTCTTCTTTTAAAATATTGATTTGGGGAGTATTTCACCCCAATTTATTCATTTGCATGAGCATTATTTATGAAAACTGTACATCCACTGCTCATAATATGCTATAAAAATACTTAAATTCTATAATAAAACATATTCTGGCATTCAAAGTTTTAATGTTAGAAGCCGAATACCAGAGGTGGTATTCTACCAGTTCAGACCGAATCATCCGAACTGGTAGCGGAAATTGTGGGTAGCTCCGCCCACCCACACCTGGTTCTATGGCATCCCATTTAGGCCATTTTTTTCACCAAAAGCGCATCCACGGCAGTATCTGAGCATGCACGGAGATGGTGTGTGCAAATGAAGCGAGTGCATGAGTGCACTCACATTTGCCAACCAGTAGGGAAGGTAAGCATATACAACCCCTATTGAATGCCTCCTTACCAACCAGCTTTTCCCATGTTGATCTGGAATTGCTGAAAATGAATTTCAACGGAATTTGGCTGCACAGTTACAACCTGCTTCCAGACCTTTTAGTTTGACATAAGAAGTTGCTGAAATGGACATTTGATTGTGTCAGGCGGTCCTTCCTTGTTCCTTCCATGATAGATATTTGAATGCTTTATCAGGGCTTGATTATAGCAAGTATTGTTGCAAGATAGCATTATTTAGCCGTTTGCTTAACATTTTCTACAATAACTGCTGTAAATTGTTTGCTCCTTAAAAAGACTTGCAGTGCGCTATTATGGATTCATCTTTGAAAAAAAAAGAAGCCCCACTTCTAAACTGAATGAACGAAAGATAATCTTTACTGTGTATGCTAGTATTGCAACTTTAAATATCCACAGGCTTATGGGTTTGTGTTTTGCTAATTAATTATTGATGACAATGAAAAAAATAGTTGTAATTTATGTTGGAAGAGGGATACAAAAATACCAGGCTAATGGCTTGCCATAATTAATGAGAATAACAGATTAAATAACATGGTGGGTTGCATAAGAGGCTTAAAAATGCTATATTATTATTATCTAAAATTTGATGATGTGGAATCTTTTCAAATAGCCTCTTCCGTGATTTCACTGTTTAGTTCTCCCATTGAAGGTCTTTTATACCTTTAATGGGACATATATATATATATATATATATATATATATATATATATATATATATATATATATATATATATATATATATATATATATATATATATATATATATATATATATATATATATATCCCACATATATATATATGTGTGTGTGTGTGTGTGTGTGTGTGTGTGTACACACACATATATTAGCTGAGAAAGGAGGATATATTAGCTGAGAAAGGAGGAGAGCCTATGGCTTAGTGGCTAATACATCTGCCTAATATGTAATACAGTCCAGGTTCGATTCCCAGTAAGGGTATTGCTAACTGATGATAGCTAAATAGCTTGAAATAGATCTATACTAGTCTCCCTTCATTTATTTATCAGCACAAATGCAACACACACACACACACACACACACACACATAATTTGTGCTGATAAATAAATAAAGGGAGACTAGTATAGATCCATTTCAAGCTATTTAGCTCTCATCAGCTAGCTATACCCTTACTGGGATTCGAACCTCGGCTGTATTACATATTAGGCAGGAGTCTTAGCCACTAAGCCACAGGCTCTCCTCCTTTTATCAGCTGAGCCAGGGAAATAGGTATGTATTTGTGTTACAACCCCTGGTATGCCCAAATATGGGAGGAAGCTCACCACTCCCTCTTTCTGTCCTTCGGCTCATCACAGAAAACCATCCAGGCAGAAAACCATATTTTTATTTTTAATGTTGCCTTTTTATATTTGTGTTGTATATTTTGTGCTGATAAATAAATAAAGGGAGACTAGTATAGATCCATTTCAAGCTATTTAGCTCTCATCAGCTAGCCATACCCTTACTGGGATTCGAACCTGGGCTGTATTACATATTAGGCAGGAGTCTTAGCCACTAAGCCACAGGCTCTCCTCCTTTTTTCAGCTGAGCCAGGGATACACACACACACACACACACACACACACACACACACACACGTGTGTTTGTATGTGTATATATGTATATATCAGTCTCACACACCCCTTATATATTAAGATGAAATCAACAGGTGTAGTCTTGCACATTTCCATTGATGCCACACTGTGGAACATGTCTTTATTCGATATACTTTACTTTGGAGAATATAACATGTTCCAGAGTATAAGACACACCTTAGTTTTTGAGGAGGAATATGGGAAGAAAAAAAATAGGCCTCTGCCTACCTATTCATGATATTCAACTCGCTAGCTTCCTGTCAGTTTGTGACAGTTCATGACACATGGTAACAAGGTCAGCCAATGAGGGCTATTTGGACCCTAAAACAATATTTGCTGTATGAACAACAAGGAGATAGGATGGAGCCTCTCTTAGCTGAGAACTGAAAGTGGAACTGCTTGTGTTTTGCTTGTATTTACTGCTACCTTGGAAAACCTACTTTTAGTATTGTATTGTACATTCTTATTATTTTGACTCCTGCTGAATCAGTTACTTGTGTGTGCTTTCTGAAGGTGATTTCTGCTGCAAACTCTGACCAGCCAGGTCAGCGTTAGCACTTATTGCAGCCTGATTCAGCACAGCTGACTGGCGGATGGCTCGGACTGTTGGAATATCCCAAATCAGCTGTTGCAGCCTGCAGGGATTGCCACAGACCATCACTGCCTCCATGCCTTGCTTTTGGCCTCTGGTGGGGGTGAGTGGGGCTACATTCAGTGTATAAGACACACCCAAATTTTCACTCTCTTTTGGGGGGTGGCATGTGTCTTATACTCTGAAAAATATGGGATCTTCCTCAACATAAACTTATCGATGCCTGTTGGGTTACCATAAAAGAAAAGTTTTCTCCAGCGATTCTGCTCGATTATTCATGCTGGGAATATTTTCCTTCTTTTTCAGTGCTTTATGGGCAAGATGGGATCCATGCGTCATGTGAAAAAAAGTATTGTGAACGTGGAAGTCAATGTATTGTTAACAAGGAGACTAATCAACCTGAATGTAGATGCATAGATGATTGCAAGCCCAGTTACATGCCAGTGTGTGGATCAGATGGCAAATTCTATGAAAATCATTGTGAACTGCACCGAGCTTCATGCTTGCAAAAGAAGAAAATTTACATTATTCACAACAAAGACTGTTTCTTCAAAGGTAAGGAGGCCTTGCTGTTTAGAAAATTTCTTCCATTTTTCTGTGTTGTATCTCATGCACCGTGCATGATTCCATTAAGCCCAAAGGCTGAAAAGAAAAATATTCATTCATAAGTATTAGGAAGTATTAGAATTAGTAATTAATTAAGTTGCATATATTGTATAGTAATAATATGAATAATCAGCAGTGTTTTTAAAATTATTTTTCTATAAAGTACTGAAGAAAAGCAGAAGAAAAGCAGTGTAATCCATTCTTATACACACACACACACACACACACACACACAGAGTGGTATATCAGTGGTGGGTTGCAGTTGGTACGCCCCGGTACGGGCGTACTGGAGTCTGCCCGGAGCACTGGGTACCGTTCTGGTACGGTTCTATGGAGGGTCCGCCCGCTCACCCGAGCTCCTTACCTGTCCTTTAAAGCCTTCAGGGCTTCACGCACACGCATGGTGTGTACAGCGCCTGCATGATGCTCCGACGAGCAGCTGGAGCATTGTGGAGGCTCGCGGAAGTGTCGCTGGCAGCTACAACATATGGATTCGGAACCCATCGCACACACACGTATGTATGTATGTATGTATGTATGTATGTATGTATATGTATGTATATGTGTGTGTGTGTGTTTGTGTGTGTACACAGAATATAAAAGTATATATATATTTTCTTTGAAGATAACCATGAAGGTATTCTTATTTTTCCTGTAATCATGTCAACTTTTAGAACTCTACATTTCTCTTTTTTCTCCAGTTATGCTACTCAGAACAATTTGATTACATTTTCCTATATGTAGTCTAAGAATGTATTAGTAAGAGAAGCTGGACAAAGGCATTTTTTCCCCTTTTTTATAGGATTATGAGTTTAATTTGGCTGAATTCTGATTCAAACTGGGGCAGTTGAAGCTATTCTCTCTCTCTCTTTCTCTTTCTCTCTCTCTCTGCACTCGTGTATGTGTGAGTGAAAAGTAGTTCCCTCTGAAATATTGACAATTCCTAAGTTCATGAGCAATTTGTTGCTTTGAAGAAATCCAGAAGGATAGCAGGTTTCTCTGGGAAATAAGGCTATGTTGCTTTCACTTTTTCATATATAAGGGTAGACAACAAGAATTAAATAGACTACTTTATAGTCTCAGGGGGTCTTTAGTTCCAGTGTTTTGGGAACGAAGATTGAATCTTGTTGCAATCTGTTTTCTGCACAATGGGCTGGAACATTCAAAGAACTTTGACAGTGTTGGAGGCAAGGAACAGTTGTTTAAAATCTGTGGATTTTATTGGTTTCCTATATAGCTGAATGCAGTATAGGAATATGCCTAGAAATTTGGAGGCATAGTTACAATTAACATGCAGTTGTTTAGAAAGCTGACATATGAAAACAATGAATATGGCAATTAGAGAAATTTGGAAAGCCTTACAGTAGATTCTTTCTGTTATTTTTTTCCTTTCTGTAAACTTATTAATAAGCCCCCAAACTAATTGACTCATTAGATCTACAGTTAAGCAAGGGAAGACAATTCTAATATTTCTACTTGTTGTAAATGTTGTTATAGTTTTTCAGCCATCATGAGCTTCTCTAAACTGCTGTCTGAGCATTTGAAAATGAAAATAATTCACTCTTACAAAGCAGAGGAAGTCTATATATAATCTCTAAATGTATCCAGCTGGCAATTTCAGCTGTATGAAAAAGTATTAAGAAATTGAAGTTAGATGGAACTGTTAAAGGAAGTTCTGGAAAACCATGAAAAACCTTTGCTAGAACTGCCTGAAAGGTCAGATCTGCAAAATGGTCACTACAAATTACCTACTCAGACCTTTAACAGACCCTAGTGTTGTAGTAGTTTACAGTACAATATTGCTTACACAATAATGGCTGTAATGGGAGAGTCACCACAAGGAATGCTTTTGTCCACTATTATGAGTCACTATCTAACATATGTCAAAAACCAAACCAACAACCTCTCTCCCCATACAGACAAACACACAACTTGATAAAATCAGCATCTTGATCATCCTGAAAAGTTTTGGAACAAAGTATTTGGACGTGATGAAACAAAACTGAGCTGCCCAGTGATAACACATAGAATACATTTCTATGTAGGGTGACACGTTTAAAGAAAGTATTACTAAACTCAGGGATGGCTCTATTGTGCTTTGGGATGCTGTGGCAACCAATGGCCTAATAAATATTGTATGGATAGAAGGAAGAATGGATCCAACTAATTATAAAACCTAATGTTCCATAACCAGTGAAGAAATTGAAGCTGAAAAAAGATTGACTTAGTTCAGCAAGTCTTAAATATACCTCCAGCTCAACCATGAGGAATTTACTGAAAAGGGAAGTTAGAAGTTTTGAGAAAGTGTTAGAGTCCAATATCTCTTGTAGGATCCAATATTTCTGATATCCTTATGGTTGGATTCATTAACTTATACAATGGCTGGCACTTACAAATATTTATTTCAAATACTATACTCTCTGTCTGCATGATCTAATTGAATGAAGCATTTGTTGATTTGGGAATGCTGAAAAAAATTATAAGACGAAAGAAAACAACTCAGATTGAAATAATAATTACCAAAATCCTTGAAGGAAATAGTTCAGGATCAAAACAGAAACCAGGCACATGCAAAATAGACTAACAAAGATAATTAAAAGAACAAAGAATTTATACAACTTATCAGAGTCCAATATATAGTTTTACAACTTCATTTGGAAAATATCACTAATTTGAATTTTAAAAAAAATGTCAAATCCTGTAATTCTTCTTGATCGCCTTATTTTGGAAAGAAATTGATGAAAGTTCTGATCAAATATCATACTCCATAGAAAGAAATGTTAGATGGATGGATGGATGGATCGATCGATCGATGGATCGATGGATCGCGATCGATGGATAGGCAGGCAGGCAGGCAGTCTGGCTGGCAGGCTGGCAGACATGGATAGGATAGGACAGGACAGAGAGAGAAAGACAGACAGATAGACAGGCAGGCAGGCAGGCAGGCAGACAGACATTTTTGTATCTTTGATAAACTGATGGATATTTGAACAAGGAGATTTAATTAGCTTATGTGTATCAGAGAAAAATGTTTAATTTTGAACCTGTCTTGTCATCTTTAAATGTTTTGTTGAGTGTTGCAAGAGTGCCTTCCATATCTTACTTCAACTTAAACAATGGATTTGTAATTATAGGTATGCAACATAATTATAATTATTTTAGTAATTAAATATAGGCACTCATTTGCCTGTGTGTTGTATTGAGGTGTCATGGGAATACTGGAGATTCAAGTTGTACTTTAGGTAAAAGGTACTTCAATTAATTCTACTAAACCTACTTCTATAAATGTATAATCAATGCAAAATTCATTGAGATTTACCTTCTTATTATAAGATATATGAATGAATATTATTCATTAAAATGTCCAGCTACTTATTATAATCTAAACTTGCTAAATACAACCAATTTATTTAAATTATGAAAAGTGCCCAAAATTAAGGCTAGAGCTGCATTTCCTTGTTAACCTTCAGACATATTCTGTGGATTCCTAATGGTCAGCAGTTTGTACATCAATTCATTTTCCTGTTAGAGCCAAGTAACCATTAGTCAGTGAGAATATTTCAGAATAAGTGCAGTCAGAGCCAAAGGAATTTACAACAGGGTAGGGCAGTTTAAAGTAATTGAATTTTAATCTGGGGAATGGAATCATATGGTGCCTCGCACTCTTAAGCAGTTTGTCATAAATATGAATTTGCAAGAGTAATAATTGTACAAGCTATATTTGTATATAAAATTATAGTTGTCAAATATCTAAGAAACCTAATTCTGAAAGTCTGTTAATTTCACTTCTTACACCTTCCCTATTTTGCATATGTATGGGTCTATTTAAAATGCCTTTAATTGCAGAGTATTCCTGAAAAAGCTATTGGCAATGGAAAAGACTGAGATAAGAATGAGTTAAGAGTTAATCTTAGAATGTGTTGGTTTATGTCAAGTAATTATATCCCACATGCCCATGTTCAACTTTGAGAGAACTCATAATAAATATTTATTAAAATATAAATTATTGTTCCTCAAGGAAAGAAAGGCAAAGTATTAGCAGAAATTGAGACCAAATCAAAAATCTAGCTAGGAGCAAAACAATATTGTAATCATAACCTAGCCACGTTTGCATAATACATGCCACATCTGCTGCCCCATTCACACCAGATCATAGATTAATATCATTTTGTTGCAGACAAATCTGGCATTAAAGCATCAGCACCTGAGACCAAGGGCACTAACAGTACAGCCACTGGGCTCTCAGAATGTGCAAACTAGCAATAGAAATAGCACTTAGACTTATATACCGCTTTACAGTGCTTTACAGCTCTCTCTAAGCGGTTTACAGAATCAGCATATTGCCTCCAACCATCTGGGTCCTCATTTTACCCACTTTGGAAGGATGGAAGGCTGAATCAACCTTGAGCCTGGTGAGATTTGAACTGCCAAATTACAGGCAGCCAGCAGTGAGCAGAAGTAGCCTGCAGTAATGCACTCTAACTACTACACTACCATGGTTTAGGTTGGAAGTTGAGATTATCACCAATCTGAAATCTTCTCTTGCCCTAAACTACCATACTCACATATCAGACGTGGTATTCAGCCAGTTCTGACAGGTTCTGGAGAACCAGTAGCGGAAATTTTGAGTAGTTCGGAGAACCAGCAAATAGGCTGGCCCCGCCCCCACTGCCTCCCAGCTGATCTTTTTTTGTTGCCCTGGACAGAAGAACAGAGCTGGAAAGCAGGTTAGTGGGGTGGGGAGGGAATGGGGATTTTGCAGTAACCTTCCCCTGCCACGCCCACCAAGCAATGCCCACAGAATTGGTAGTAAAAAAAATGAATCCCACCACTGTTGCATATGGATTTCACACACCCTTTCTATATCATTGCAGTGCAAGTGGTTTACCCTCCAGGTGCCCCCTTGCTAATTCCTGAGCAGCTCAGGCTTCATCCCTATTTACCTTTCACCTTGAAGCCTCCTATCTTCTGACTCTTCTCACCTGCAGTCAAAATCTCAGACTTGCAAATCAGTGCAGAAAGTTTGACTGATAATAAAACCAAATATACTATGTTGGCCTCTATCCCCCAAATGATCAGTTTGTTTTTATAATGTTTTATTACTGCAAAACATTGAATCCAAAGAGTAGATAATATACAAACTATATTATTGCAAACTGAGATATATAAATACATTTCAAGCAATAATACATACTTTTTATACCTTTGTACTGTAATGCACAAGTAAATGTAAGACCTCACAGCAATAAGTGACTAATTCAGTCATCATCCTTTCTTAAACTGTATTTTGGCTTGCATGAGATTGAAATTGATGGTCCATCCTTTAATCAGAAAAATGTACTGTTTTAATTATTAGACTGCAGTTAAATATGATTGGTTGTTGAAGGATTTAGGTTGATGAAATAAACCTTCAATTTGTCTAAATGGAGTTGGAATTTTGATAATATGACTATGGGGATACTGTTACACTCATAAATGTAAAGGCTGGTTGTAAGTCACTTTTTTCAATATCATTGTAACTTTGAAAGGTCGCAAAATAAATGGTTGTAACTTGAAAAATACTTGTATCTAGGACCATGGGTATGCAAAACATCTTGAATTCACACCATTTTAAATTACCCTTTTTTTGAATTCCAAATAGTTGCTTCATAATTCCCTGTGCCATTTTAGAAATGTTTTGTATTTGAGACAAGTTGTTCCAAGCTTTGAAACATTTCCAAAACAATTTTGCTCAAAATTCAAGATAGGATGAACCCAAAGTATTTTGAATGCTACTGATTGGGACTTATTTTGTTGATACTGAAAACACTGGAGCCATGATCTAAAAGGGAGAAATCAATGCATCGGTTTCTTCTTATGTATTTGTTTGCATTGTTACTGAAATAATTGATTTCCATTTGAAAAGGAAGTCAAAACTAGAAAGTGAAATCAGAAAGGATTAGTTTATCCACATCTCTATAATCCTGCATTATACAGGATTAACTAAATTGTTGTTCAGGATGAATGGTGTTAATTCTTAATGCTCACGCACACTCAGCCTACTCAGACGTTTTTGAAAGACTTGAAGCCATTAAAATAAACATTGATAGGTGATAATGAATGTTTTCTTTGTGTATTGCATTAACACTTGGCGATGAGAGATGAAGCTTACTACAGGAAAAGTGGGAAAATCAAAGCAGAAAATGTTAGTTGAGGTAGGCACTAACTGGTGAGCCTTTGAGAATATTTGTCATATTATTCAGCACCCTCATGAAATGTAAGACTTGTAATTTACAAGGAAGGATAACATTCTGACAGTATACTAGACATTAAACCAAAGCCTGGCACATTTAATTACTTATTAGAATACTACTAAAATCTTTCAGTCACTTTGTTCCTGTAATGTGATTTATATGGGCCTGTTATTGAAAACAAATGTTATAGCAACAGCCTCAATGTCTTGGGCACCAGGGGACTGGATTCATGGACAGAGATTATTCCACGGCCCAGAGGGGACATGATTTTGTATACTGCCTGCATCTCACAGAAGGAGCTTTGCTTATTTGTGCTGCCCCGCTTTCTGGTATTCCATGGCCTGGTTCTGGTCCATGGTCCAGCGGTTGGGGACCTCTGTGTCCTTAAGATTCCCCCCAGCTTAAGATTCTCCTTCTATGTAATCTATTTTGCATCATTTGTAGTAACACCGCATTTGTTTCCAAGTCCAGTTTAAAATACACTGCTAGCATTAGGCTTTAACATATAAACAGCTAGGGATCAAGCTATCTGAAGGGCTCTCCTTCAGATAGCTTGATAGATGGCTATAGATAGTCCACCAAACTTGAAGCTGAACAAGTGAGGTCCTGTTGTCTGTTTTCTGATAGATCAGAGAGAGATGGGCAAGCAGGTAGCCTATAACTATGCTTTTGTTAACTTTAAAAAGATGTTATATCAGACTACAATACAAGTAATTACATGAAGTCTAAAATAAGTGTTTTGGCATATTGAGCTTTTTATATTTCTTTCTTATATTGCTTCCTTAGTTGAGAACTTGCTCCTCAGCTTACTTAGCATTAACTGTTTGTTGCTTTTATGGTCTATTCATTCACTTTATCAATAAAGACTGTGAATCATTTCAAGAAATAAGTTAAAATAATTTGGTTAATAGGCTGAACCCTCTAAAAAAATCTTTTTCGTCGATCTTCACTTCCATAGGAAGCTGAGAATAAAGAATTCTCAGTCATTCAGGTCATGGTTGTCCCAAATGTGTTTTTTCAGGAGGCAACTGGACTTTCTTGTTTTTTTCTTTGAAGACATTTCACTTGTCATCCAAGGAGCTTCTTCAGGTGTAAAGAACGACCCTCTAAAAGGATGCAAATGACCAGCTGTCTGCAAAGAACATAAATCCTTCCATTCCCCACTATCCTGTCAGAGCTGAAGAAACTTCTTGGATGAGAAGTGAAACATCTTCAAAGAAAAAACAAGAAAGTCCAGGATAGTGGGGAATGGAAGGATTTATATTCCTTGAAGACAGCTGGTCATTTGCATCCTTTTAGAGGGTCGTTCTTTACACCTGAAGAAACTCCTTGGATGACAAGTGAAATGTCTTCAAAGAAAAAACAAGAAAATCCAGTTGCCTAGTGAAAAAGCACCTTTGGGACACTCCAGTTGTTAAGTTACTAACATGACAGTGACGTGCAGTCAGGTGAGGCAAGTGAGGCACAGCCTCACCACTCTCATCATGAAAAAAAAAAGTAAAAGGAAAAAGCTGAGCTAGTTGCTGCCTCACCGTGGATGACTCTGCTTAACCTCACTGGTGCTCTCCCTCCCCAAGTGTAGTGACTTCCTCCCCAGGCCCCCATTCATTTCTCTCTCTCACACACACAGCTGGATAAAATTATATAAAAATCTAACCCAGCTTCACTGATTACAAGTTTGAAAAGGCAACGTGGCTCCACCTGCAATCAAACTACACTTGGGGAGGGAGAGCACAAGCTAGCACTGAGGAGACCACAGGAGGAGGCAGGAAGCCAGGCAAAGAGCCATGCTGTAGTACACACACTTCCCCCCAGCCTCCTTCTTTTGGAAGGCTCACCTCAGCCTGCCAGCAGGAGGTGGTGGGTGGGCTTTATTGTGTTCCAGGCATTTCCCACCCAGACAGCAGGCTGCATTTGCAATGGTGGAGGTGTTTGGGAAAGGCAGCAGGGGAATGGGGGTGGGGGGGGTGGCAGCTGCTTTCAAGCCACTGGAAAAGATATCTAATCCAACTTGGTGTGGGGGGGGGTTGTTTGAGAGTGAGTGAGAGAGGGAAGGGGTAGGAGAGATAGTCCAATCCAACTTCTGTGTGTGTGTGTGTGTGTGTTTGAGAGAGGGGGAGGAAGGGAGAGAGGGAGGAAGGAGGGGAAGGAGAAGAAAAAGAAAAAGAAAGAAGGAGCAAAGGAGAAAAACAAATGCTGTCACTTTAAATTGGAACTGAGCACGCCTGGCTGTGGAATTCTGGGAGTTGAAGTCCACAAGTCTAAAAATATTTGAAACCCAGCACTGTATCAGTGCCTCACCAGTCATAAATCTCACCGCATGTCACTGTAACATGGTTGTTAAGTGAATCTGGTTTCCCTATTGACTGCTTGTCAGAAGGTCATAAAAGGTGATTGCATGACACACACACCCCGACACTGTAACTGTCATAAATATGAGCCAGTTGCCAAGCATCTGAATTTCAATCATGTGAATATGGGATGCTGCCAGTTATAAGTATGAAAAATGCTGATTAATCATTTTTCCAGTGCTGTTGTATCTTGGAATGGTCACTAAACAAACTGTTATAAGGACTATCTTTACCCTTTTTTAGTTGCAAAACGTAGTACAAGAATTCTAAGATGTGTAGGGTTTTATCTACATGGATCTTTCAGATCCTTCTGTATACAGTAGCAGTGAGCCTAGCAATGGAAGATGATATGAAAATTCTGATATCTCTTCCATGGCAGCTGAAAAAAATGCAATCTTAGAATGAAAATTTAAAATGAAAGACATTTTTGTTTCTCTGGTACTGTAAAAAAAAAAAAAGATGACCTATATTTTATCTCACTCTTATCCACATGCAAAAGCCTTATATCAGCCTAATATGAAAGTTTGAGCTAAAGATAGTCACATATTTTAACTAAAATTGAAACTTAATTAACTTCCATTATTGCTTATCGATTCAGAAATCAATGCAAAATGCATAGTTGCTGACGGGTTCTTTTTTTTTTTTTTTTGCTTTCATGCTGATAGTTGTACTCTACAAGTAGTACTTGGTTAACCATTCAAGGTTTTAACAACGCTGAACAAGTGGTACTTACAACCAATCCCCAAAGTTCCTATGCAGCTCCCTCATAGTCATATGATCATGATTTGGGTGATTGACAACTATTTCACACTTATGATGGTCACGGAGATCTGTGGTCATGCTATCAGCATCTGTGACTTTCCCTGCTAGATTTCCCCAAGTAACTCAATGGGAAAATTGGCAGCAGAGGTTGTAGGTCTCTTCTGTGAATCATTCCCACAGTTTTGTCTCTCTGAGAAGCATACTATGCACTATATAGCTCATGCCTACCTCCAGAACTCTCCCCCACCTACGCTCTGCAACAGACATATACCTGATTGGCTGCATTTGCTCTGGGCTACAGCAGCTCCTCCCCCACTTGGTCATACTTGTATGGTGCCACACTACCTTACTATTGTTGTTTCACCCATCTGGCTGCACTCCATAGCATTCACCCATCCACTGGCCTGCTTGCAATCCGTTTGTGACTTTTGACTTCCTACAGAAAATTCCCCATTAATTTTCTTGTGGGAAACCACCTGTGGTCTCATAAATTAATAACCCATTATCATCTTTTGACACTGGGAACTTGCCATCACTAAGCAGCATGGCCCTATGATGTCACATTTTATAATCACATTGTTTAGTGACAGAAATTCCAGTTCCAATTCCCATTGTAAGATGAAGACTACCTGTATTTGTTTTTTAAAAAAGACTAATGTTTTCAACAATCCGTGCTATTACTCATTTGAGCAAATGTATCAAATTTAAACCAAAAATGATGGAAAAATCAATTTTCTTCTTTGACTCTATTCTGAAATATAAAATTATTCCTTTGTAATAGTGGTGTTTCATGTGAATTTCAGATTATTTGTTACCAATAGTGAAAAGCTACTCAGTCTTCCTGATCATCTCATGTGGAATATATTGGTTATGACAAATAAGCAATATCCAGTGGAACAGGCTTTCCAAAACAGGAAGATTGTTGTCTCTCCTCATTAGATTAGGAGTAATGCAATTGGTGGTAGCTTTTGATCACAAACACTTTTCAAAGAAAAACCCACCTAAAGTAATTATATCAAGGTACACAAAACCTGATGTTTATTAAATTCTACACTACTCAGAAAAATGCAGCATCATCCTTTGTGCACTTCTCTTTAGTTCATTAAATATATTTGGATAGCAATGTGAAAGGACAATTTTTGAATGATAAATATGAATGCAAATTCCATCATTTCAGTCAATTTTGTACTAGAACAGCCAGTATGTTAACTCAAAGTTACAAGAACCACCTGTATTAATACAATTATTATTTTGCTCCGAGATCAGTACAAGAGATTATCTCTGTCCCATATTCTATCTTTCTTTGAATATTTTTTTTATTCTGTACTCACTAGTTGCCCATTTGCAGACTTTCTTTAAGTGAAAAAAGAAATGTACACCAGAGCAAAAAAGGAAAATAGAATGAAACATATTTATTTATATTTATTATAGATGTCCACCTCCAATGGACTCAGGGGGCTATACAAAACAATCCACAAAAATAGATAAAATCAGCCCAAACTAAACAAACCAAAATGATACAGATCAAACAAAACAGAACATATTCCCCAGAGTACAACAATATCCAAGGCTGGGCCTAAAGGCAGGTTTTAAGAGTTTTCTGGAACCTCAGGGAGAAAGGGCACAGTCCTTATCCTTGAGGTGATGTTCCTCCAGAGGGGAGGGGCCCTGATGGACAAAGCAAGCATGCTTCCTGCTCTCATGAAATGATATTTAATAGAGAGGACCTGGAGCATATCCAATCTGCCAAAACATTCTAAGTGGACAGAAACAATTAGAAATGAGTGGTCCCTCAGATATCCAGACCTTTTGCCAAATAAGATTTTGGAGGTAGTAGCTAACATCTTGAGTATTCCTCAAAAAGCAAATGGCAACCAATATAGCAATGGTGACACATGGGCAAGCTGACAAACACCCATTACTGTTCATGTTGCTGCATTTTGAACCAGATGTAGCTTCCAGATGGTCTTCAAGAGCAGACCTATGTAGAGCATATTATAATAAGTAATCGGGGCATGAGTAATCATCTGAATTTAATTTTGACAAACAAGGAAGTTGTTCTTTAACAAAGAGAGGAAAGCCCTGATTGAAATCAATTCAAGGGCAGCAAATTTTTGGCACTGACAGCTTGCTTACTTCTACTATTGCTACAGCAATTTTTTCCACATTTTTGGGGCTTCTTACCAATGGGAAAAATATTAGGATTGCCAAGACCAGTGGTTGGCAAGCCGCGGCTCGCGAGCCACAAGCGGCTCTTTACACATTTTAATGCGGCTCTTCTGTGTGCCGGATTATTATCCTCCCTAATCATTGTGGATCGAAAAGAAAAAAGGGAAAGAGGCGCTTGTTTTGAAGCGCCCGTTCCCCTCCCTCCTCTCGGGCACTTCAAAACAAGCGCCCCTTTCCCTTTTCTCTTTTCGACCCACAATGATTAGGGAGGATCCTGAAGTCAGGCGGGGACGAGAAGCGAGGAGGCAGAAAAAGAAACGCAGGCTAAGGAGCTTCCCCCCCGCCCCCTCCCAGCAAAAATCTAACCGGGGAGCCGGGCAGTAGCAAATTAGCCAATCATGCGAGGAAAGCGAGGTCTGACCGGGTGGGCAGCGAAACTCCAGGGCTCTCTGTTCTAATTCCCCGTGAAAACTGTTGCCTCTGAAGCGTTGGCTCTACTGTTTGAACCTTTAAGCGTCCCTTTCCTTTTTCTTTTCAACCCACAATGATTAGGGAGGATCCTGAAGTCGGGCGGGGACGAGAAGCAGTTTCTTTTTCTGCCTCCTCGCTTCTCGTCCCCGCCCGACTTCAGGATCCTCCCTAATCATTGTGGGTTGAAAAGAAAAAAGGGAGAGGGACGCTTAAAGGTTCAAACAGTAGAGCAAACGCTTCAGAGGCAACAGTTTTCACGGGGAATTAGAACAGAGAGCCCTGGAGTTTCGCTGCCCACCCGGTCAGACCTCGCTTTCCTCGCATGATTGGCTAATTTGCTACTGCCCGGCCGGCTCCCTGGTTAGATTTTTGCTGGGGGGGGGGAAGCTCCTTGGCCTCCGTCTCTTTTTCTCCCTCCTCGCTTCTTGGGGCTCCACCAATGGGGGAGGAAGGCCCAGCACCAGGCTTTGGGCTAACACAGGGGTCTGCAAAGTTGGCTGTTTTAAGACTGGTGGACTTCAATTCTCAGAATTCTGGGAGTTGAAGTCCACCAGTCTTAAGAGCCAATTTTGCAGATCCCTGGGCTAATATGATTGATGCCCTTGATGGACTTCAATTCTCAGAATTCTGGGAGTTGAAGTCCACAAGTCTTCAAGCTGTCAGGTTTGAAGACCCCGGGTTTTTTTTTCTAAAGGGTTAGGGGTGCAAGGATCTTGTAACTTGACAGCTTTAAGACTTGCGTCCTTCAAATGCCAGAGTTTATTGAAACTAAAAACAGTGTACCATCCTATGTATTTTCGGTTTTAAAAATGTGGCTCTCAAAATAAATTTCAATCGTGGTTTTGGCGAGATTTGGCTCAGTTGAAAAAAAAGGTTGCCCACCACTGGCCAAGACTGATAGAACTAAAACAAGGGAAGACTAAGATTGCATGATTGGATGGATCAAAGACAGTATTGGAGGAGCTATCAGTGGTAGCAATAAACAGATGAGGCTGGTGAATATTTGGCCATATAGACCATGGGTGATAAGACCAACTCAATGGTCCTAATTAGTCACAGAACAATTCATTTACAAAGAGTAAGTCAGTCAAGGGGAACATTTTCTGCTGAGATAATTTCTAGGGAAATTTAGCTTTTAATTGTTCATTGGAAGCACTGTGTTTTCCTAGGACTGACAAAAGCTGGGCACTTTTATTAGAACTGATGAATGAAATAGGTTTGTGTATGCATTTATTTATGCAGAAAATCTATAGTTTTATTCAGTAAAAAGCAAAATGTCTCTACAATAATGGACAGAAAAGCTATTAGATAGGAGAAATGAATATCTGAGCAGCAGGAGCCAATGTTATTCAAGAGACCAAAAGAGACCAAAAATAAAGGCTATTTATTATTTTATTATATTTTATTCAATTTGGACACTGCCAGACTCCAACTGGGAGGTGGACTAATCGTAAAAACCAATACCAACCAATGCAAGATGGCATTTATAAACCAAATCCAAATAGAAAATAAAAACAATAATTATATCCAAAAACCTCATTTCTTTCACCCCAAGCTGACAGAACAGCTGGGTCTTCTAGAGCAGGGGTGTCCAAGCTGGCTGGGGAATTCTGGCAGTTGAAGTCCACAAGTCTTAAAGTTCAATCAATCAATCAATCAAACTTTTATTTATAAACCGCACCCTTTCCTAAACAGGACTCGGGGCGGTGTACAGTCATTATTAAAAACCATATACATATCAAAATAGATGTGCATAAATATACATATGCATAAACATAGACATAGACGGAGGAGGTAGAAAATATACTGTACCATATTTAATTAAAAATACAAATAAAATTAAAATTCCCTTAAAAATTCCACAATAAGATCTTTGCCAGGAGGTGAAAGATGGAGCTATAAATCTGCTAAGCCAGCTAATTGGAACAGGTGGGTCTTAAGCTTCTGTCGGAAGGAGCGGAGGTCGTTAGTAGTTCTAATGTCGGGGGGGAGGTCATTCCAGAGGGTTGGGCCCATCACAGAAAAGGCTCTACTCCTAGGCGCCACCCGTTGGCACTGCTTGGCGGATGGCACATGGAGGAGTCCCTCCCTGTGAGAGCGGATAGGTCGTAGAGATGTGTGAGGTGAGATGCGATCCCGCAGGTAACTAGGTCCCATGCCATGGAGCGCTTTAAAGATAGTAACCAACACCTTGAAACGCACCCGAAAAACCACAGGTAGCCAGTGCAGCTCGCGCAGGAGTGGTGTTATATGGGAGTATCTTGTTCCTCCCATGATGGCCCGCGCGGCCGCATTCTGAACTAGCTGTATTCTTCGGGTGCATCTCAAGGGGAGCCCCATGTAGAGAGCATTGCAGTAGTCCAGGCGAGACGTCACCAGCGCATGAGTGACTGTGCGTAGGGCGTCCCGATCCAATAGGGGGCGCAATTGGCGCACCAGGCGAACCTGGTGGAACGCCCCCCTCGCCACGGCTGTCACATGGTCATCCAAGTTCCCAAGTTTGGACACCCCTGCTCTAGAGTTTTTTCAGGATGTCAGCAGGGTAGGAATTGTACGAATCTCAAGGGAAACTTCATTCCAGAGGGCAGGTCCCCCATTTGGATGATACTTTTCCTCAGTTTGAAAAAATAACACTGCTTAATTGAGCATACCCACCAAACGATCTTGTACTGAAATAATAGAAAACACGAGAGACAGGCATTCTCACAAAAGCTAAGCCCTGGTGCCATGCAGAGATTTACAGCAGCATCTTGAATCACACCTGGAATAAACTGGCAACCAGTGCAGCCCACAAAGCAGAGGTGTCATATTGGCATACTGAGTCATACCCATCATTTCCCAGTGCCACTCTATTCTGGGTCAGCTGAAGCTTCAGAATGGGCCTCAACAGTTGAAGAGTAATCAATCCTTCAGATGACAAAGGCATGAGAAACTCTCTGAAAGGCTTCTGAAGGCACAACTGGCATATCAGATGGAGGTGAGTGAAGGTCCCAGTAGCTGCAACTGCTATCCATTCTTTGATAGGAGGTATGAGTTCAAGATTCTTGAGTTTAAACCTTTTGGAAAGTTAGATAAAAAAAAACTTCTCAAGTCAAAGATTGGGTGGAACTAGGAGCTCTACAACAGAGTGAAAAAGACCCTCAGTGCCAATACTGGACTGAAAAAGGAAACAAATGCTTAGTAGTTTCTTCTATTGAAATTGTATAGTCTATTTTTACATGCCATGATAAAAACGGGGTTTATAAGAAGGCCTTGATACTGCTAAGTGCTTATTAGTCTGCTATCACTGTATTTAGCTTTAATTATTTGTGAAATTGGCCTCGCTTGCTTTATGAATGACTCAGCTGAACCAAATCCAACCAAAAAACAACAACAACCTTGCATGGGTTATACATGCAAATATTTTTATATCAATGAGAGAGAAATTGCTTCAGTGTAAAGAATCAAGGGATAACAAACATAAATGATAAGACTGATCGGTAGGACCCTGATAACTGTAATTGCTGGAAAATTCCTCAAAAAAACTTTAAATACATAAGACAATGTCATGAAGAAAGATCACCTTGGGAGTCTTGTGGGCATCTGTTTGGAAACCAGCAAACAAGTTCATTTCCAGCGGTATAGATATCATCAATAACTGAACATTAATGTTTAGAATGTGTCAGAAGAATGAATTATCAACATAAACGTTTAAGCATTTATTGTGTACCACAAACTGAAAGCCTTGGATTCAAATTATATGGGGAAAAAGATCAGGGGTATCAAGTTCGATTTCATTGAGGGCTGCACCAGGGTTGTGTTTGATCTCAGGGGACTGGGGTGGGGCCAGGGTGAGTGTGGCCAGCTTGACGTCATTCATGTCACGGGGCGCCTGGGCCCGAGTATTCTATCAGAGAAAATGAGTTCCTGAGCACTGTTTTCGGCCATGACAGCCTCCTGCAGCCCTCTGCCAGTGAAAACAGAGCCCCCTGAGCTTCATTTTTGCTGGCAGAGGGCTGCAGGAGGCCATCGCTGCCAAAACTGGAGCTCAGGAAGGCCACTTGCGGCCCTTCCGAGCTCCATTTTTTCTGGCAGAGGCATCGCAGACCGGACCTTCACTGTTTCCAGGGTGGCCCTGCGGGTCAGATATAAGCACCCCACAGCCGGATTCAGCCTGCAAGCCTTGAGTTTGACACCCCTGAGCTAGATTAAAGTACCTGGTTTCATTTCTTTTTCATTTGGATATATTCTGTAACACATAAATTGAAATAGCATTATTTCCCTTCTGTCTTCTTACTCTAATTCATCCTAAGGTTATTTGATGTCACGAAATGAAGAACTAAAACTTCGTTCTGTCATGAATCCTACTGCAATATACACAGGCCACACAGATATGTTCAGGCAGAAACAGTATAGTTTCCCCCCCAAAGAGAAGGTTCCATTAACATAGTGCAAGAGGCTATTGTGCAATATATCTTCTCAAGACAGGCTTCAGTGGACTATCAGGAAGATGATCCCACTGCCATTAGATTCCATTCAGTAGCCTCATCCTGCTGCTCAACCTTCTTGCCTGCCATTATTAAATAAGATAACATGCTAAATTATATATGTTTGATTAATAATTAAAATAATAAAATAAATGGACTTGAACATTTATTCTCAAGTTTGTACACTCTCTCCTTGTTTAGTGACCATGTTCCATTCCAGTGAATTGGCCATGAAGCAAAATAGCTGTTAAGTGAACAAGTGACAGTCTGTGGATATGTATCTGTGTGTGAGAGAGACTGCAAAGATCAGTGGTTGTTGCCATCATCTCATTTAGATAAAGTTCTCTTGTACAATGTCCTGTGACTGACCCTCCCCCACCCCGTTTTGCCTCCTCACAGGGCAAATAAATTGTTTAAAATTATATCTTCCTGAGCTCTTTTCTCCACAGCAAAATGCTTCTCTACAAATGCTAATTGCAAGTTAAGATGCTCAGTTCTATTACCTTAATTAGTTGATTAGAATCTGCTGCTTGAAACTGGCCAGGCCTTAATCAGTTTCAATTGAAGGCTGGGTGATTTTTAGGGTGTGGGGGCTCCTAAATGGCTTGCCACTGCAGCCACCAAGTACATTAGGCAAACAGCCAGTATTTTGCAAATCTTAAATGTCAATACACAAATTATCACCATACAGTTGTGTCAGAATTACACTCACTCTGGTGTGTGTTGGCAGGTGCACAAAATTTGGTTGTAATTGCATGCTTTAGTTAGAAAATGATTTTTATCAACATTTGTTACCATCATATTGGGTCACTAACTGAGGTAGTCGCTAAAGGAGGAGTGATTGTATTAGCGTTTAGATGGTCGTATTTCCAATATGAAATTTAGACATTAGGAATTATTTACAACTTATGAACACTGGCACATGATACTCACAGTTTAGTTAGAGCTTTTTTAAGACTTCTAGCAAGTGGGTTGAAGGTATTCAGTAGTCAATTGTTAGTTATTTTGCTCACTTTGTATTTTTTTAAAAATGCATTTAGAGTACAGCATGAAATAGGCATTCTGTTTGGAAAAATGTGGAAAGAGTTATCTGATCAGTGAGTGGTTTTAGCAAATACCAAGTTACATTGTACCTACGGTTGAACAGAACTTTTTCTATGAGGTGTCCTGATTATTGGGCATTCTTTCTCTCAATAGCAGTGGCAAAGAACATTTTGAAGAGAGAAAAATGATGAACGACTCCAGCACTGCAATTGCAGACAGTTGGAAAAGGTCAGGAAGCACATCAGAGTTCAATTACCTCCAAATTATCTGGTACAGAACTTTTGATATCCTCATCTTCTCACAAAGGCTGGTCCAGGCACTAAAAATAGCGATGCCATTATCATGTTCTATATAAATGAACAGATTCATCACAAAAAAAGAAGCAATATATTGGCTGTATCCAGGGTGGCTACTATCAAGATTTTAAATATATTTTCCTCTTTAGAAACTACGAAATGCATTGAGGTTCTGCTAAGCACCTTTTTCCCTTCTAAAGTAGCATTGCTTCAATGTGATATTGATTGTGCTGCTTAAGAGAGGAAGCTTTAAAAAAAATTGATCAGTTTTCTATTTGTGCATCGCAGTCCTGAAATCATATCTTGTATAATTCTTCACACTTATCCAAATTCAAGTGCTGACCTTGGCAGAAGCAGCAGTTTCAGGAATAAAAACAGTGTAAATATTGGGTATATGTTGTGGAAAATGCTAATTTACAATACAATAGCAGAGTTGGAAGGGACCTTGGAGGTCTTCTAGTCCAACCCCCTGCCTAGGCAGGAAACCCTATACTATTTCAGACAAATGGCTATCCAACATCTTCTTAAAGACTTCCAGTGTTGGGGCATTCACAACTTCTGGAGGCAAGCTGTTCCACTGATAAATTGTTCTGACTGTCAGGAAGTTTCTCCTCAGTTCTAAGTTGCTTCTCTCCTTGATTAGTTTCCACCCATTGCTTCTTGTTCTACCCTCAGGTGCCTTGGAGAATAGTTTGACTCCCTCTTCTTTGTGGCAACCCCTGAGATATTGGAACACTGCTATCATGTAATTTAGTAATTCTCCTAATGGAATTGGAAGTAAAAAGGATTTTATATCAGTTATCATCGTTATTATCATCATTTTAGCAATTGTTTATCCAATGCAGGATGAAGGCCTCTTCTGCATGTTTCAAACCAATACAGTCCTGAGCTTTCTTTTTGCCAATTGGGCCTGCAATACTTGCTGATGTTGTGGATCCTAACACCATTGTTTTACTCCACTCTTTCATGGTCACTTTTTATTAAGTGGGATCCATACTGTGACTGCCTCCACCTGCCATCAGTTCTTCTTGTTATGTGACCAGCCCATTTCCATTCTTTTACTCATATACTTTTGTTTGTTCTCTAATCCACATGCAGGCCTCTCTATCTTGTCTTGTAAGGCCAGGCATGCATCTTTCTATGGCTCTTTGCACCGCTTTTGTTTTGATTGTGAGGTTAGTGTCTATGTTTTACTGGCATATGTTTAAGCAGGTAGCACACGCTGATCGAAATCTTTTCTCTTCAGCATAGGGGAAGGTTGTTCTTGAAAATTATGCTTAGCTTGCCAAATGTGTGCCAACCACATTTAACACGCCATTCAATTTCCTTTATTGTATCATCTTCCACTGAGATCCATTGGCCAAGGTATATGTTGTGGCCTACTATGTCTACTTCTTCTTCAGATATTTTTTTTTCTTTCTTTGGTGAATTTATTAAACATAATCTGGCACTTTTTCATGTCTATTTTTAAGCCAAATGGTTCTCCTGCTTTATGTAGCCCTTGTACGTGTCTGTGTACTTCTCCTGGGTCTTGTGAGACCATATCAGCTATACAAACAGTAAATGCCCATGTTTTCGTGACTGAAGGTACATATGTGGTATTTTTCACTGGAGTGAGAAAGTTATTTGAAAATTACCTTACAGTTTAATGCTTGCTTACACAAACACCTTCATGTGTTTATCTGTAATTTAAAGGTTTCCTCCCTCCATAAGCGGCTGCCAGGTCTGAAAATAGGATGCCGGATTTGTCAAACAAGGAAGCAAAAAATTAGAAACAAATCACAAAGTACCCAAGAACAAAGTTCAGAGCAAAATCAGATAGGGGTTGAGGAGGGAGGTACTGTTCAAACTAAACAGGCCTCCTATTCACTAAAGCAGACTCAAAATTACAATTTGCAGTCATTGTAAAGTGCTATGAGAATTATTTTCACCTAAATTTCTGGTCTCTTTTTGTATAGTTTATAATATGTGTGCCTGAGAGCTTATTCATAAAAGAAAATGGTCTAGTCATTAAAGAACTACATGTAGTCCTTGACTTATGTCCATTTCTTCAGTGACCGTTCAACGTTACAGCAGCACTTAAAAAAAGAGATGCACAACCTGTCCTCAAATTTCTAGCCATCACAGCAACCTTGCACTCATGTCTTCAAATTCTGACACTTGAGTGCTCATATCATGATTATGAATCTCAAGAAGCTGTGACCATATGATTGTCATTTGCGATCTTCCCTGCCAGTTTCCCACAAGCAAAGATAATAGGGAAGCAAGTAGGGAAGGTTGCAGGTCACTCCAATAGGTTGCTCCTTCCTGTAGGTCTTGCCCACCCTTCCTCCTCCAGCCTCTGCTGTCCCTTCTCATTCTCCCTCACTCACATACAGCCTGCTCTGGGTCTCCCAAACCCTCCTCCAGCCATCCTTGATTTGCATGTGGTCTGCATTGACTCTCTGAGGGCTCCCCATCCTTCCCCAACACCTTGGCACCTCCAGACTCCTTACCTAGGACTCCCACCAATTTCCACTTAATAACTTTCTGATCTTGGGTTTGCAATGGTAACTGGAATTGCTGGGATTTCCATAGCTAAGCAATGCAGTTAAATGACACAATGCTTTGCAACTACACTGCAGGTAATCCTCGATTTATGACTATCACTTAATGACCATTTGAATTTACAAGAGACTCGGGGGGGGGGAAATATTTATGACTCAGCCTTAAAGTTATGACTGCCTCACCAGCTCCATGGTCACATGATCATATTTTGGGCGTTGGGAACCTGTTTGAATTTATAATCAATGGTCAAGCATCCTGCGATCATTTACAATCTTCTCAATCAACTTCTCCAGAAAGTCAATGGGGAAACTGGCAGGGAAGGTTACACACTGTTCTCATCTATGGAAGAACTTCCTGTCTCCTGCATTTATAGGAGATGATTCCTGGAAGGGGCAGGGAATTTCTGGATGCAAACTTCTTTTTTTCAGCCCGGAATTGGAGTTGTCCCTTTCCTCACATAGAAGGGAATGCCAGGAGTGGACTGGAGTAAAGGAGCTTGCATCCTGAAGATCTGAAGTTCTTTTCAGCCTTTCTACCATCTTGTTCCCTAGCTTTCCAGCCAGAAAGCTAACATGATATTTCCAAGCAGCAGAAAGGGTCTCCCTACCACCCACAGCATTTATTGCCTTGAAAAACAAAGCAAGAGCTGGTCTCCTTCTCACAGTAGTTCTGAAAGCTTAAAAAAAGCTTTCTACTGTTGCATTTGCTAAACTTTCTGCCTAGAATGTTAGCATATGTTACGATTCCTAAGAGTAGCATACAGAGGGGATGAAAACTGCCATGCTGGGCTGGAAAAAGGAAGCTTGGATATTGAGGATCTGAGCTTCCTTTCTCTGGCCCAGTGTGAAACTTCTCTTTCCCAAATGGAGGAGAGAGGAACCACCATGCTGGGCTGGAGAGCCAAGCTTCCTTTCCTTTCTCTGCTTTTCTCCAGTCCAGGTCAAGAATTGCCTTCTGCACATGGAGGAGACCTACCTGCCCTCTTTCAGCAGGCAGCTTTCCCCCCCTCTGTTCACCTATGAACTACAACTGGTAAGGGCTGAGATTGTGATCACTGAGTGAGAGATTCATATGGGTGCCTGACTTAAAAGCTGAAATGACTTGCAACCAAATTCTGGGTCCGGTTGTGGTCGTAAATCAAGGACAATCTTACTTCATTCCAGCAACCCCAGGCCAAATGTTTGGGTTACCAAGGACTACCTGTACAGCACCCTGATATTCATGATGAGGTTAGGGCATCCAGAAAAGTCTAAGGAGTCTGAAATTGTCTACTATATGAATGAGATTCAGTTTTTTATAAACTACCATTTATCAAAGCTTAATTTATCATTCTGGGGATATAAACTCAAAGGAGGGCACGTATGCACAGAGTGTCTAAACTCATGCTGAGCAAGATTTTTGTAAATGTGCCTTCTAAAGAGATTAGGAAATTGGAGGCTGATAAACTTTTAATTATGTAGAAGGAAGCTATGAATAATCTGATCACCACGTGGCTTTGTACCAAGTGCAGCATTTTCCTGCTAATTAAACAAGCATCTGTTTTCTTCCTAACTTACTCTCTTAAGGTTGGTGCCGAAATCATGATTGTTACATGTATCATGTTGTGTATCATAAATAATATATGCAGTTACAGGGAGTCTTGTTGTAGAAATGGTACTTTAAAATAATTGTCTACTCCCAGCTAAATATTTTGAGGTTTTGAGTAATTTAGTAATCAGGAAAAATAAACCAAGGAAGATGAGAGAAAATAGTTATTTAATTTTCAGAAAAAGAAATATGGTCAAGAATTGAAAAAAATAGAAGGAGGAGGAGATACTAAAATCTGTGATAATGGCAAGTGCTTAAAAAGCAAATAGGCAGTCCTAATAAAGAAGCTATTACATCCTACAGTTCTCAAAGAAAAGACTATGTAGCTCTCTAGTTAGCATTATCAGCTAAGACGTTGTCTGTTGTATCTGCTTCTTGGTTTAAACTGTACAATAATCTCAAAACCTTTTGTTTCTTCATTAAATCCTACAACAATATATGAATGAAGTAAAGATTACGATTGTTAGAAGTAAAAGAAAGTGTTAGATCTGGGCAACGAGAGAACAGACTGCGGACCCGAAGTGACTTAACAGCTCTTTATTAGTAGTAGTAGTGATCCAACTTGCTCTGTGGCCAGAGGGTTCCCCTTTTATAGCACTCAGGTATGCCTCTCGACCAATCAGAGTGATACCTGTTTCCCGCTGTAGCAGCGGACCAGAGAGGAGACTTCCTCCGATATATGTTAATATCTAACACCCCTCCCCTCCTAGACGGAACGTTGCGGTTAGTAACATAGTCTTTTAGGTACGTTGGTGTTTCTCTTACTCGGGAGGAGCGTCGCAGTTCGGGTTGGTTGGAAGTGGTTGCAGGATCGGTTTCCTTTCCTGTTTCCCGCTCGGGAGGTTTCGTGCCTTCGTTGCTAGGGCGTTCCGGAGTCTGCTCGGTTGCGTCGTCTGGGGTTTGCTCTGCTTCGTGCTCGATCTCTTGTTCCGACCTGGGTTCGCAGGTGTCGTAGTTATCTATGATGGGGCTCTCGAGTGGCTGGCTTTGCGTTGGCAGGAAACTCTCGTCTTCGTTTCGAAGGTCTGAGTGTGCTAGGCGACCCCGCAGTTGATCGATGTGCCTTTTCCAGTTTCGCCCATCTTCCAGCTCCAGCAGATACGATCGTGGACCTGTGATGCCAATGACCTTTGCCGGCATCCACAATGTTCCCCCTGCATAGTTGTGGGCGTATACTGAATCCCCTATGCTAAAAGACCGAATTTTGCTTGTAGAGTCTGGGGAACTGTGGCAGAGTAATTTGGGTGAAGACGGTCCAGGTGAGACCGTAGACGGCGGCCCATGAGTAGTTCAGCGGGGCTCCTACCCGTCGTTGCGCTGGGGGTAATATGCTGAATTAAGAGGTAATGGTCAATGCGTGTTTGCCAATCCCCTGGACCCATCCTAGCGAGGGCCTCTTTTGTGAATCGCACCATTCTCTCCGCCTGTCCATTTGATGCCAGATGGAATGGCGCGACGAGGGCGTGCCGAATTCCCTGACCTGCTAGATATGTCTCAAATTGCATGGCCGTGAATTGGGGCCCGTTATCGGAGACCAGGAGGTCGGGCAGGCCATGAGTGGCGAAAAGTCGCCGTAGAACCTTAATGACTGCCTCTGCCGTGGTTGAAGTCATTAGGACTACTTCTAGCCATTTCGAGTATGCATCCACAACTATAAGGAAAGTCTGACCTTGGAATGGTCCTGCGAAGTCGATGTGTATTCTCGACCATGGTGCTTTAGGCTTCTCCCATTCTGTGGCGGGCGCTTCCGGGGGTGCTGGTCTCGATTCCTGGCATGGGTTGCAAGTGGCCACCCATTCCTCTATTTCTTTGTCCATGTTTGGCCACCAAGCGTAACTTCTTGCTAACGCTTTCATCCTAACAATCCCCGGGTGACCCACATGTAAAGCATCTAATACATTCCTACGCAACGCATAAGGAATAACAACTCGATTCCCCCACAATAAACAACCCTGTAACACTGAAAGCTCATCCCGTTTTGACCAAAACACTTTGAATTCCGGGCCCACGTTTCCCTTCGGCCACCCCCTCCAAACCCAAGTTTGCACTTGCTTTATTAACATGTCTTTAGAAGAAAACCTTGCAACGTTGTAGGAAGAAACCGGTCCTGAGTCCAAACAATCAATGAGCAGCACCAGTATTTCGGGAGTGGGGTCCGGCAAAATGACCGGTAGTGGGCAGCGGCTGAGTGCGTCTGCGTGTCCTAGAGTGGAACCCGGTCGATGAATTAATTTGTATGAGTACGCAGCCAGGAAAACAGTCCACCTGGTCATGCGAGGAGAAAGGGAGACTGGAATGGGGCGGTTTCCCGCCAAAAGTCCCAACAGTGGTTTGTGATCTGTAATCAGTTCAAAATCGCGGCCGTAGAGGTATTCGTGGAAACGTTTTACTCCAGCTACAGCAGCTAACGCTTCCCTGTCCATCTGGCTGTAATTCCTTTCGGCCGATGAAAGAGTCCTGGAGTAGAAGGCGATGGGTGCTTCTTTTCCGTCGGGCATCCGGTGGCTGAGGACTGCGCCGACTCCAAAAGGCGATGCGTCGCAGGTCAATACCAGCGGAAGTGTCTGGCTGTATTGTACTAACAGTGAGTCAGTGGTGAGGAGGCGCTTTACTCCGGCAAAAGCTGCAGCTTCGGATCGTCCCCATCTCCATGGTGTGTTCCTCTGGAGTAGACGGTGTAGTGGCTCAGCAACGGTCGCCTTCTGTCTCAGAAAAACGCTGTAGAAATTAAGTAATCCGAGGAAGGCCTGCAACTCGGTCTGATTTCGTGGTGTGGGGGCGTCCTGGATCGCCTTAATTTTCTTTGAAGTGGGGTGTATTCCCTGACCATCGATTCTATAACCCAGGAATTCTACGCTAGGCACGTTAATTTGGCATTTTTCCTTTTTGAGGCGGAGACCCTTTTCTCTGATTCTGGCCAAAACAGTTCTGACTCTTTTATTTAATTGCTCCTCGTTTGCAGCGGACACCAAGATGTCGGCAAAATAGGGGACGACTCCCGGTATCCCTTGCAAAAGTCGTTCCATGACGCTCTGGAACAATCCTGGAGCAATACTCACACCGAATTGTAGCCGTTTGCATTTGAATGCTCCTCTATGCGTCACTATAGTTTGGGCCTCCGCTGTGGCGCTATCAACGGGCAGCTGCTGGTAAGCTTGTGCCATGTCTAACTTTGCAAATACCTTTCCTGGCCCCAACGAGTGCAATAAGTGCTGTACTACAGGCACAGGATATGCGCTTTGTTGTAGCGCGACATTAATTGTGCATTTATAGTCCGCACAGATGCGGACTGATCCGTCTGGTTTGACTGGGGTCACGATGGGCGTTTCCCAGCGCGCGTGATCCACCGGTTCAAGGATTCCTTGCTCCACTAACTTATCTATTTCCTTATCTATCTTTGGGCGGAGTGCAAAAGGCACTCGTCTCGGTTTAAGTCGGATTGGCGCCACTTTGGGGACTAAATTGAATGATATCGGTTTACCCACATACTTACCAAGACCGGGGCTGAACACATCCTCGAACTCCTTAAAAATCTGCTCAGCGCTGCTGTTTTCCACGGCGTTGATTCCGGTGACTTCTAGCCCCAAGGATTCAAACCAATCCAGTCCTAGGAGGTTTTGTAATGGTGCGCTGGCGATGGTCACGGGCAGCTGGGCTACGATGTCCTTGAAACAGATCTGGAACGTGCCTTGGCCTACGATGGGGACTCGGTTCCCCTGGTAGTCTCGTAGCAGGATGTCTGGAACGTGTAGTTGGCTCTTTTTGAGGCTAGGGATAGCCTGTTTCATGGATGCCCATGAAATGATCGTCAGGGACGATCCTGTGTCAACTTCTAGCTTGCAAGGTGAGCCCTCCAAGAGGACTGTGACTTTCAGCTTTTTAGGCCGCTTGGTGCGGATCTGGCTTATTGATGTGAGATACGTTCGCAACTCCTCTCTCTGGGTCAACTCTACCTCATCATCTGTATCCTGAAAATACTCTCGTCGAGCGTCTTGATAGAACGCTCTCTCAGCTCTTTGTGTGTAGTCTCTCTGGGAATACGCTCGCTCAGCTCTTTGGGAATTTTCTCTCTGGGTAAACACTTGTGGATTTCTCTCTGGGCGCCCTTTTTGATTTCGCCAAGCCCCTGGGTTGGGCTTCTGTTGGCGGTATATGGGTGGCTGCCGTGAGGCAGGGACTTTGCTCCGGCACACTCGTGCGATGTGCCCAAGTTTGTTGCAGTGCGAACAAACAACGTTCCTGAACCGACAGGTAGACCGGGGGTGATTCCCTCCGCAGCTTGCGCAGGGCGGCAAACGGGATCCGGGTCTCTCCCCAGGTCTCATGTGACTGTTCCGCATCAGGTGACTCTCCTCAAGCTCGGGATCCTCGGGATCTGGACTGGTGTCCTCGTAATGGACTCTGGTATGTCTTGGCGCTGGCTGGCCCGTGTTGAACCCGCGTTGAATTGTCTCCGCTGATCTGTCTGCTGCTTCTGAAGCTCTTGCCTCGTCGAGTACAATCTGTAGGCTTAAATTGGTTTTGGCTAACAGCCGTTTTTGTAGGGAAATGTCTCTCAGCCCGCTAACGAGTCGATCCATAATCTGCTCATCCAGGTCTCTGAATCCACAATGTGTGGCTGCTTTTTGTAGGGCTGCAACGTACTGGTTGATAGATTCTCCCGCCTTCTGGTTCCTCGTGTTGAATGCTTGGCGGCAAACATGGCGGGAAGGTTTTGGCGCGTAATGAGTCTGTAGAGCTTGTTGCAACGCCGCCCATGATACTGCCTGTATTGGAGTAGGCGCGGTGAGGTCTCTGGCCGTGTTGAATACTTCTTTTCCGCAGTAGCCGAGGAAGATGTTTTTCTTCCGGGCGTCGGTGATCCCCGTGTATTCGTTCGCTTCGAGAAAACACTTGAAACGAATCATGAAGGCTTCCCATTCGTCATTTTCTGGGTCGAATGGAGCGGGGGGAGCATGCATCGCCATCTTCCCTCGTTTGAATTTGCCGCGCTGCGGTGACTTGAAATGGCTGCCGGAATTTCTGCCGAATTCCTGGGCTGGATCAATCCGGAGATTCTGGAGGTAGCGTTCTTCGTCCTATCTGTCTCTCAATCCCATCCTCGTCGCCAATGTTAGATCTGGGCAACGAGAGAACAGACTGCGGACCCGAAGTGACTTAACAGCTCTTTATTAGTAGTAGTAGTGATCCAGCTTGCTCTGTGGCCGGAGGGTTCCCCTTTTATAGCACTCGGGTATGCCTCTCGACCAATCAGAGTGATACCTGTTTCCCGCTGTAGCAGCGGACCAGAGAGGAGACTTCCTCCGATATATGTTAATATCTAACAGAAAGAACTTTTATGTTGGTTTGTTTGTCCAAGGTTAAAATAAGACATGTTTCTATAGTGTTCTGGTAAACCTTTACAGACTTTTTGCTGACACCAGGGCTGAAATAGCGATGATTTATGGATGGGTTATGGGAAAAAGAGATTTTTTTGTAACCTTATAGATAGAGGGTGAAGTGTTAGTGTTTGTTTATACCTGTTTGTTTATGCCAATTAATGGTGCACAAAATACCAATTCCTCTTTCAAAACCACAAACAATGTGATGATTTGGTCAGTGTGCAAAAAAAAAAAAAAAGGTAGCAGAACTTTAAAATAATTAATGTAATAATCAACCAAGCCATTTTTTTCTTGCATATGAAAGCATTGCAAGGTAGGTCTCTGCAACAGTATATTAAGCTATGAAATGGATGCAACAGGAAAACTTAATAGATTAATGAAACCCAAAGGAACATGCTAAGCTTGTTCTATAAAGAAACCTGAGAATAACAATAGGAATAAATGAATAGACTACTGTGATTAGTCTGTGATTGAAGAGAAAGGAAACTAAGCAGAGGAAAAACTGAAAGCCTAGTTTGAATCTTGGAACTAAGTGGGCATAAAGTGAGAAAGCCTTAAAATATATATTTTAAAGATAGAAGAGCTGATTAAAAGCTATTCAGCACAAATGCTAATTTTCAAGGAGCATGCAAAGTGGAAATCTGAGGAGCAAATTTAAAATTTAAATGCTGGGGAATACTGAAAGCCTCAGAGCTTATTAAATTAGTGGCTTAGAAACAGACTGTCTATCTCCTCTCTGAGTCCATTTAATCCCCAACTTTATAGATGTTTGATTTATTTTACTTTATTTGGTGGGAGGGGGGATGCCAAGTTAATGTACATTCAGAGGAAACATTCCTAGAGGTGTCTGGGAATTAGATGGATACTGTTTAAAATCAGTTGCCAACAGGAAATCTGCCTCATCAGCTGGTGAAACTCAAGGGTTGCCCTTCCTCTGCCTGTCTGCATGTTGCATTAAAGTCATGTTTTACTCAGATACATTAAGCCCTCATGTTTAAGATGATCTGTCTGAAGGCTTCTCTTCTGATGTACAGAAAAATAATCCGACACAGTGATGCTTGACATATGGAATTAATAAATACTTCATGAGTTTCGCCTATCAGAAGCTTGGCTTCTGACAAATACCTTTGCTAGAGGACAGATAAAAGTGTGCAGAATTTCAATTTAAAGCTCTGGGTTTTGGAGAGGATGATAGTTATGACCTTTGCATACAGGATCTCTCCAAGAAGAAAACCTTGAGTCATGATGCAGAGTCCAGACTGTGATTAAAGAATGGTAAAACTGAAGAGCCAATTGTAGCAGTCAATTCACACAGACAGGATGCAATTCTCAGTGATATTCACGGTTGAAAGTATATCCTTAAGAATGGACAGCTGATTGGGTAGTTGATACATACATACATGCATACATACATACACACATACACACATACACATACACACAGAGACATTTTCACACATTGTGGGAAACAGAAAAGAGTATTAGCACCTCTCTGTATCTATCTGCTCTGTTCTTCTGTGAAAGCAGACTTACAAATCCATTAACACTAATTTAGGGGGAATCAATCATCCATTCAAGCTGATGGCTTCCAGGAGAGACTTCAAAATAATGGCTTACCTTAATACATAATTATAGTTTATATTTTAGGTACTTTACTCATTAGCTGAGTTCATATATTTTACCAGAAAAGGAATCACAAAAGGTTTTTCTATGGAAAATCTATGGAAAATGACCATTTCCAATTCTACTTCATACTCTATCATGAACGATTGTATACACTATAAAATTGTCATGCTCAATAATAATGTTTTTATAGATGGGTGCTGCATTTCCACAACACACACACACACACACACACACATACACGGGGATCCCAAGGGGGCTTTTTCAAGAGGCAACTTGAAAAAGAGGCCTCTTGAAAAAGCACCTTTGGGACAACCATGACCTGGATGACTGAGAATATCCATAGATATTTTATTTACTGGCATCTATCAAATGCAGCTTGTCAACGAAGTATTTCTGTCTATCTGTCTGTCGTCTTCTTAACTGCTCATCTTCCTCCTAGAGGGAGAACTGAAATCCTTCTGCTGGTTAGATTCTTCATTATAGGGACTCCAGTGGTTTACCGTTGCATATGTTTCCTTTGCAGGAACCTTTTCTGAGAACTCTGAGGAGCATTTGGGGTTGCCTGAGGAAAGGAAACAACAGAAGTGTCTGTTCTGGAACCAGCTTTTACTCGTGTCACTTTTAGTAATGTGACTGCATTATGAATGGTCCACTATGCTAAAGTAGATTGAGAAGCTTTCTGCATGCATTGAACCATGATGCATGTTGTCTTCTGTTAAAATCAGCACTTAGGCTTTCCTACATCCTACTTGCAAGAAGCATTTTATTTATATTATTAATGTCCCTTTATAACAAACATTCCAAAATTTAAAACAAAACCACATAATGGCATTCCCTTATCTAGTTCCAATATCATCCAGCCACATTATGCGTTTTTAGACCTCTTTTCTTAATCATTGTTTACAATTTATATCCAATTTCCCCTTTATCATGTCAATACAAATTATTACATTATTATCATTATCAGTCATTTATTTAACAATAGTTTGACTAAGTTTAACTTACTTTTTCCCCTTTTTTCACCATTTAAAATTTATACCAAATTTCCTCTTATCAAACCAACATGTGTGTATACATTATTATCATTATCAATTATTTATTTAACTTTATCCATTATCACTACATTTTTAACATAATGCTCTAATTTTAACTAATTTTAACTAATTTTAACTAGTGTTTTATTACTAATTTTCATATCTCAACCTGTGTCTTTCCAGTAATAGTATAGTCCTATTTCTTTTGTCATTGGTGGAATTAGTCTTCTAGTTATTTCCTTAATCAAATTTGTTTGGACTTCTCTTCGCAACTTGTTGCTTGTTACATATCTTGTAAAATCTCGAAACCCTCCATTAGCTTCTTTAATCAGTTTATCTTTGGTTATCAGTAGTGTTCTTGCCAAAGTTTCTCTCCTTAGTCCATCAATTCTTCTCTTTTTTTCTTCTTCTATAGCTTGAAATCTGGAGTAAAGCACCTTTCCATCTATCTTCCCTTTCTTTGTTCCACTCTTTCCATCTCTAATCACACTCAGTTCACTGTCAATATCCACGGTTATCTTGCCTCTTTGTTCATTTTTCTCTTGGGTTTTTAGGACTCTAGCTTCCACTTTTTCCATTTGCTGGATATCTTCCATTTTTCCATCAGGTTTTACCACATTACAATTTATATTTTCAATATTTTCCCATCTCTTCTTAATTCTCTCTATTGTTTCTAATAATTTTTGAATTCCAAACATAATCTGTTATAATGTTACGGTTTCTTTTTGATGTCGTGCCATCCTTCCAATTAGTAAACACTGCCACTCTGGTTTAAAAACAAATCTTTGTTTTCACTCCTTTCCAGCTACCAACAAGCATCCAAAGAGCACCTGTGTAAGCAACCCATGCTCTTCTCCTTATTTCTTCTATAAACAAGCTGAAGCCTTTGAAGTGCAAGGTCAAAATGATCAAAGGGAAAAAAGAAAAAGCAATGTTTCTAGGTCTCAACCTCCAACCTCCAAGTGGCAGTGTAACTTCTTTTCCCTCTAAGATTACTACCCTCTTTATATTCCTTTTATATCTTCTTTATGTTTCAGGCTTAGAAGAAACAAAATTCTTAAATGAAACAAAATAAAAAGAAAAAATCCATCACAACCAGTATTGTAGAAATAAAGGAAAAGATTTAATCCATAGGTTAAAAAAAGAAATAGAAGAAGAAAACCCAATACTTTCACTTTAAAAAGTAAAAAATGTTTACAAAACTTCCATCCACAGGGAAAAAAATAAAAAAGATAACACACTGTCCAATAATGCTTAATTTTGCCGCTTATTTCCTTTTCTTTACCAGTTTAATTTAACTTCAATCTTTTTTGGGCAATCTTTTATAAAAATAAGATTGCCTTACCAGATGGACACACTTTCTCTTTCCACTTTTCTCCCGTTGCAGAGCTGTCCTGACTTCAGCAGCTTGAGGCTGTGCTTATTGTCACGGCTAGAAGAGATTCTATTGGATCAATCAGGGACTTTGTGGTGTCCCTGAGATCAGCAAGATGTACTTTTCCCTGTCACTGTCTCTTCGGGACGTTTTAGGTCCGAATGTAACGTCCAGCAGCAAAAGTGTCGACTGCGATATCGGAGCTCCGAGATCGCACGTCGTACTGTCGCGACGTCAGCTCCTTTCTCCTCGCAAGAAGCATTTTCAATCAGCACATAAATGTTTATTTCAGATGAAATGGCATTGCCATATACTGGTCTAAAATTGGAAGAAGATATCCTAAAATCAAAAAGACTTAAATTTTCTTCAGTGTTAAGTCTATGAATATTTGTATTTCTTTATTTATTGATGAATAAAAATATTAGAAATATAATATATGAGACGCTGTCCATTCTGTTATTTATTGAGTTTGCTCTGCCTTCCACTTTAATATATAGAATGTCTAACATCATTTAGACCAGGAATATAAATGCTGTAAATTTAGTTTGTTTAATACATCACTGGCCTGTATATGAACCAAGAATGACAAAGCTTATAATTGAAATGTATATTCCACCTGACTTCCAGCGACATTGTGGGCAGGCATGTACTTAAGCAGTTACATAAAGAATCTTCTCTGTGTTTTGATGTAATGGTATGATATAGTATAAACGAAAATGAAGGAAAATAATGTGGATAAATGTCTAAATAAGTGCATTTATCTTTTCAGCAGTCTAAACGTAGATCCTATTAGCTTTGAATTTTGACAGGAATTTCTTGTTTTTGAATGTCAGTATCAAGTTTTGAAAGTTTGCGAGTCTCATTTGGAAATAATTCAAGTTAACAAGCAGGAAAAAAAACTTGTTTCCAGATTCTTGTGAGAATCCTCTGTAAATAAATGCCAACATCTAAAAGCTTCACTTTTAATGTTTATAGTTATTTCAAGTATTTTTTAATGCAGTTTCACAACCTAGGGTGGCTGGTTGCATAAACAACTGGCTGTCAATCTTAAGAGGTAAAGGTGACAAATGTCTTAGTTGTTTCTATCTCAAATTGTTTTCTTTGATTTGGGAGTTTGTTGAAGAGTCTGTTTTCTTTCTGTCAAATCTCCTTTGGTAAGAAAACTGAAATGACATATTCAGATATGACTGGAATACTATTGTAGGGCAAATATTTACAGGAAAATGTCCTATTGAATGCAATGGAACTCACTTCTGAATTATCATTCTGAAGACTGTTATCAAATAAACTTTGTCAAAGTCAAACAAAAATTCAGTAAGAGTGCAAAGAAAATTGAAATGCAGGGATACATTTTCCTTACAGTTCCTAAATAAAAATAAATTTATGGGTACAGAAGAAGCCGGTTGCAATATAAACAGATATAACTGCTAGATTTTAAGGGCAATAGTTCTAGTAGGCATGATCAAGCTAAATCGAAAATAAACACTGAATATAAACAGCATTTTCTGCATTGATTCCTTCCCTGACTTCTTTTTAAGTTCTTACTGCAAATAGCCTGATGAGAAAATCTAAGATTAACCTGTTCATGGTGATTTGATTTTCCCAGAAAAATAACTTGATTGCATCTTCTTTCCTTCTATTTATATTCTTATATGTGTTACTTTTTTCCATTTTGTTTCTGAAAATGCCTTTGGACAGAATACTAAATAGTACTAGCAGAGATGAAGGATTATTTTCTTCCCTCTCAGCAGAGAAATGAAAGGTGACTGGTGAGCAAAGTTTGAAAGAAGGAAGAAATTCTTCAACCCTATGTCCACTTTCATATGTCATAGAATTGGATGGATGAGAAGAACCATTAGCAGAGGTTACAGATTATTTCACTAATTAGATAATTTGGTTTCTATATTACACTATAGAAATATGTTTCCATATTATTTTATAAAGACTAATACCAGAAGTTCCTAGTAGATCAATATTTGGTAGATCAAACCATCAATATTTGTAGATCAAGCCAACACTATTTGCTCTTACCTCCAGTATAGAAACTTCCACCTATCCTTACTATTTATATAGATGTAAATTTTCATAGCTGTAATCAATCAACCAATGATGAGCTTTTGAGTTAAATAACCATGGTCTTTGGTCCTGCTTTACCACCAACTTCAGAGGCAAAGTGAACTGCTTTGGGGTATACACTGTGCTGTACCTCAAAGTCACTTAAACTGTGCTGGCTGGGTTCTTTTATTTGAACTTAACAAGCTGGTTTCTGATTGGTCACATTATGGGACTCCAGGAAGCTGGTTTCTGATGGGTAACCTATTTAGGTAGATGTCTAGTTGACAAGGAACCAGTTCTCTTTGAATTTCTTCAAAATGGACTAATTAGAACTGCTGGAGTAATGTCAGGACAAAAAAAGATTAGACTGTGGTCATTCAGCCCAAAGCCTATCATTGATGTATCCTTAATTTGGTTAAATCAGAGAGTCAGCACTGTAGAGAGGAATATCCATGTAGCACTGGATACTCTCAATACCTAAAAACTGGAATTTCTATCAGTTGTGAAACATAAAATCAAATACTGCACTATTTCTATCACAGCACTTCATTTTGAGCCACTGCTCAGCTCCAAATATACAAAGCAACCCCAGTGTGACATTATCTTTCCCAATATTCTAATGACATCTTGTTTTTCCTTTTATTAATTCCAAATTTTGGTAGCATATTTTATTTTTGGATTGGATCACCAGCCTTTTCTCAGCCTCTTCTTTAGAATTGTGAAAAGGGGAGAGTCCCCTCCCCCATCCTTAGGTGATTTAGAGACCATCTTCTTTATCTTTCTTTACAACTTATTTATAAGCAATTTTCCTCCTGCTGATTGTTTTTCCTTTTTTCCCCTAAAGTGCTTTTATAATAGATAATGCTGATAGAATGCTGCTGTTCAAAATGCTCCTGAGAGAGAACTGCAAAGTACTTTATTTTTATTACATAATTCTGAGGTCCAGCTAAATTTATAAAGGATACAAAACCATATATGCTGAGAAAGGCCTTTCCTTTGCTGCTGCTGGGACATCTACTTCAAGACTTGAGGCTTATATTTTGAGCTGCTTGTATCTTTCCTTTCTCTTTTCCCCCTCCTCAATTCTCTGTCCTTCTCATTCTGTACTTCTTAAGGCTTTTGTCCTCTTCCCCTCCTATTGCTTGATGCCTCAATTTGTCTTTTCTGCTCTCTTTCTTGTCTCTTGCTTGTGAAAAATAAACAATGGTCCTTCCGTTTATTTTATATTAATATTTGTCTATGTCAATATATTTACACAGACAGACAGACAGAGGGATATGGGTAACAATATGGAATAATATATAATTATCTATAAAATAAAACATGAATATAATATAAAATAATAATATAAGCAATTGCTAAAAACAGATCATTATAAATGAAATGTAGTGTCTGGGAAGTTTCATATAAATAGATTTTCAAGAGATACCTGGTTTACAGCATTCTTGAGCCCTGACATACCTTCCATTACATCCCCATAAAAGGTCCTGAAGAACTTCGAATTCCTCCTTCTCAACCATTAATTCCTATTGTATGGTGTCTGTTACCCATCAATTAAGAAAAACAAGGACTTCCTGTGTTCAGGTCTTCCATTTATTCTTGAAGCACTTTCTCAGCTTCAGTGGCCTGAGAAAGACCTTTTGGGATTTTCAGATGGTGAATGAATGTAATAGCTTGATGCCTCTCAACTCTAAAGGAAAGAGAGAAAACTGTAGCAGCATTCCTGTTTTAACACAACATAAAAAATATTTCTAACTATGTAGTATCTTTGAGCGTGTGTGGAGTGATTTTTCCCTCAACACAATATGCTCACTACAATTCCAACTGCACTAAGTCGCTAAAACAAATATAAATCATCATAGTTAACAGTCGGACCACACAGAGAATGATAGTAAAAGTAATGCTGAGTTGAATCTGATTCATCAAACCATTTAAAAGTGAAACAGCAAAACATTGAGTGGATGGGAAATATGTTACAGGTGAGGTTTGTATGGTGAAGGGCAACCCAATTCATTCACAACCTGTTTCTTTCAAAAGGTCTAGAGAAAGCTTTTATCTGGATGGCATAATGCTGATATTAAGCTGTAACAGATTTCTTTTCAATTCTGCCCCAGCATTTAGTGTTTCTGTGACAGGCTCCTTAACAAACCACTTGGGTCCGAAATGCCTGGCAGAAGAATTGTTGCTTCTTCATCATCTAAAGGAGATGTAGCCTGCCCAGACCTTCAGGGAAAGCCTTTTTATAAGGATGGGTCGAATATAGAAATGGCCTATTTGCAGCCTTTTCCCTGTGGGATTCAAAATATCTCTTGGTCACATAGCAGAGCTAGATTCTTTTTGGAGAAGACAATCAGGCTACCCTGTTTCCCCGAAAATAAGACCTCCCCAGATAGTAAGCCCAATCAGGGTTTTGAGTGAATGCACTAAAACACCCCCCCAATAAGCCCTCCCTGAAATATTGCAACACAGCAGCAGCCATGAGGTGACCCTGCTTGCTGCCTCCTTCACCTCAAAAATAATAAGACCTCCCCTAAAATAAGGCCAAATGCTTATTTGGGGGGGGGGGGAGGAGGCAAACAAAATAAGATCCTGTCTTATTTTCGTGGAAACACAGTATGGAGAAGGGCATCAGGCCAGGTAGAGTTTTTAGGTCAATAGCAACAGTCTGAATTTTACCCTGAAACTAGGGACCACCAATGCATCATACAAATAATGACTGTCATGCTGCTAAACAAGCTCTCCCCCACCAGCCAGTGGGTGGCTACTTCTATATTTGGTTTTAAGGGAGACCCCTCTTGGAGTATGTCACAATGGTCTAATCTCAAGACGATAAAGGCATGTATCATTGTCCTCAAAGCATCCTACCTCAAAAAGGGCTATAACTGGTACACCAAGCACTTTTAGGCAAGCATTTATCTGGCCATTGTCCCTACTTGATAATTAGTTGTTGATGTTTACATTTCTTGGTTTTGTCTTGTACAAATAGAGTGGAGGGAGGGAGGGAGGGAGGGAGGGAAGGAAGGAAGGAAGGAAAGAAGGAAGGAAGGAAGGAAGGAAGGAAGGAAGGAAGGAAGGAAGGAGACTTTGTATGCCATCTAGATGAGACAGTTTATTAATCTTATAAATATATAAGGAGATACTTATAAACACATAGTTGTAACCAAGACAACTTTTAAATATAGGCTTCCATAGAAGAAGATATGTAGCTCAGGAATTAGGCTAAGGTTGAACTGTGGAGTCCTTGGCGCTCTCTGACCTGCATGGCAGGTTCACTGATTATGCAATGAAACCTAGCTTGGTAATGAAACATCTGTAAGAAAACAACCAAGCTTAGGGAGTACTAAAGACTCCACAAATGCAGTTTTAGATTAGTCCTTGCTATCTCTTAGAAGTCAATCGACAATTTGTGATGCTCAGAACAGTGTCGTGCATGGGTTTTTTTTTTTTTAGAAGTAGTTTCCACTGAAGTCAGTTCTTCCAAGGAAGCATATACAGGATTGCAAATTAGTGTTCTTTATTGTGGGTGGGGAAGTTCATTAAAAATAATTATGTAAATATTGTGGCAATCGAATAGAAGCTCTAGTTACTATGGGAACATTATGATCAATTACAGAAGAGAAAGTCTTTCCTTGATTAATAGCGTTCATGAATAAGAGTTCTAGTTGGAATACATTTCAACATGTTGCTTTGGTTCCTTACTAAGAAATGAAGAAATGTTTCTGTACAAATAAAAATGAACAAGGCTATTTACGTAAATGTTTTTATGCTTTTCAACCATCATTGGTTTTGTAGAAGAACTGAATTTTGATTCTTTATTATTAAAGGCCCTTCTGTGATTATTTCTTTTTTTTTTCTTGGCAAATATATCACAAGCTGGTCTTATTGTGTGAGTGTTCCAAGAACACAGACTTCAAAATCATTCTATTTATTTCATCAAAACATACCATTCTTTGGCTAGAAAATCATCACTCTGTGATTGCTCAGTTATTGTGTTTAGGAAATGCAAATTAGATGTTTTGAAAACTTTTCAAATAAAAAAACAATCCCTTTCAAAAAATCTGATTGTGTTGAAGAATTGTAATTCCAGAAGTTTCGGTCTCAGTCCTCAGCTAAAGATCAAAAACATCTCCATCCTACCCCAAGCCAAGCTGGGAAAGGGGCGAGTCTAGCAAGGGAGAATTTCTTTCTGGACTCCCTTTTTGCTTGCTGACACCCTACCCTCTGTTCTAATAGTATGAATGCATTGAAATCACTATGTACTTTGTGGCTACCTCCTCCATGTCAAGCTTCCATTTATTTGTTAAGTGATACTTGTGTAGAATGGAACTCCAGTAAGTAGTAATTTAACATTATTCATTCACTCTACAAGTTAATATTAGATACTGTTATAAGGTAAAGTTTTCAGAAGAAAAAAACGTAGGGTTTAAGTAGGAGTTCTATAGCAATCAATGAAAATAAACCAAAATATTCTTGAGTGAAAATAAAAATTGTCAATGAATAGGTGGAATTGTTCTTTGGGCTATTAATACAATACTAATCTTTACATGAAATAAAACCACTGTATATGTATATCTTCTATGTTCCATTTTTGGTCTGCAATTAAAGTGGCTGGTATTTATCTTCAGTGAAGTCCATACGTGTTAGGACTTTAATCAGTTTAGATAATGTGCTTGTTTTCTTTAGTTTTGCCCATTTTAGCTGAGTCTTTGTCTCTAGAAAGCAAATCAGCAAGCTGAGTTATTTTCTTTTGCTTTCATTTGTTTCTCTTTTTCATTCCCTTAGTAGAACTGCTGAAGTCTGCAAAATCTGTTAGGAAGATGACATACATTTTGACTGCAGAGTTTCTGATATCCAAAAGAAGAAAACACTGCTAAGGTTTTGATATCCAAGTTTTAGTAACTTTGATTAACTACTTGTAGTCTAAGCAGTTTAGTGATGTTCCTTTGGATAAGACATACAGTAGATCTAAGAAACAGTTCAAAATCAAAAGGAGCCTTCAGTCAGAATACATGTTCATCCTCTAAGCAGTTACCTACTGGTTTCATATTAAAATGTTCTAGACAATCAGAAAAATAATATAGCAATTTGTTTATTCTTCAGAGGAAAGCACAATGCAACAATGCCTCTCAGTTTTCTCACTGCTTTCCACCATATCAAATCCCACTTTCTAGACCTCCCTCCTTTTTTTCATTTTCATTCTTCTTGCCATTTTTCTTCACATAATCAAAAATATCTGAAACTGGACAAATGGCACATTTTACCCCTGAAGCCAAAAAAGACTTGATGTTGAAATCAATGTGAGTGTGACAGTTTAACACAGTTGAGGTTTTGCCATTATATTTTCTCCTAATGTCCTCTCTTCCGCTCAATTGCACTTAATATCTCCTTTTTAGTTATGTCAGTTTCTGTTCTTTCCGTCTGTCATCTCATCTAACCACTTAGAAAATCAGCACAATTGTGCCAATATCACTTTCAAATCCAAGGCAGCTTTTATTCCTAGAGATCAGCTGAGTAGTAAAAGGTTACTTCTACTTAATGTAGGTCTAAGAAGCTAGACTAACATTCAGGTTGTTTGGTGATTGAGCAAGTAGATAGAAACTTATCAAACATTGAACTAAGCATACATGCTTTGAATTATTAACCCAACTAGCTGAAGCCAATGTTCCCTTGATATAGCTTTCATCTTGACTTTCAACAAGAAGTCAATTCAAATCCTCCCTAGGTTCCTTAAAAGATAAGTAAATAAGGTAAACTTGTTAAACTATGATTTGCAGCTTGAAGTCTCAGATCTGCAAAAACAGTTAATCAGAATAGATCTGGAAGAGACCTTGGATCAGGTCTTCTAGTCCAACCCCCTGCTCAAACAGAGACCCATTTCAGATAGGTGGCTATCCAGTCTTTTCTTAAAAACGTCCAGTGAGGAAACCCCAACAATTTTTGAAGGCAAGCTGTTTCACTGGTTAATTGTCCTCACTGTTAGGAAGTTTCTCCTTAATTTCAGGTTGCATCTGATTAGTTTCCATCCATTGTTTCTTGTCTTGCCTTCTGGCGCTTTGGAAAATAAGTTGTTTGTTGCAGCCCCTCAAATATTGGAATACTGCTATCATGTCATCCTTAATCCTTCTTTTCTTTAGACTAGCCATACCTCATTCCTGCAATCATTATTCATATGTTGCTAATCATCAAATTATTGTAATCACCTAGAATAAAAAATTAACTTACTTTAATCAAAATGAGCAACTCCATTCCATACACAATATAATCTGCTCTGGGAGTTCTTCTCTATATTCCATCCACTTACTCATTTGCATCAGCCTAATATAGTCTATGAGAGAGAGAGAGAGAGAGAGAGAGAGAGAGAGAGGGAGGGAGGGAGGGAGGGAGGGAGAGAGAGAGAGAGAGAGAGAGAGGCATTTAGGGGTTCCTTCTCTTTATATTCCATAGATCAGTTAGGGTGCCATCAACCAGTGCTACTGGAAATGTTCCAAATTTGTTCAAAAAGCCATCCCTTGTCTGGATTGGGCGATTTTGATAGCCATTCACTTATGCAGTGAATGATATTTATATTGGCCATCCATCTAAAACTGACCAAGATTTGTCAATAACAATAGAATTACAAAAGGTCCCGCCATCTCCAGCATCTCAAATGTTTTGCTGTTAGATATTATTTGGAACAGATCTGTATTCATTTTAAGAGGACATTGAAGTCCTGAGCCATTCTTTGTATGACAATCTCAAAATCAATACTGAAATTTTTCAGGAAAAGTAAACTAGTGCACTTCAACAATATGCCTAAGAGCCTCCCAACTAGCTCAGAAATAAAGACTATGTGAAGTGGGAGGGTTAACAGTTCATTAACAATGTCCTGCTCATCAAATACATTCAGAATGAGAGAACCTCTATATGGAACATCTAGTCAATGAGATGGGATTCTTTTTTCCCCTCTATTCCATTTATCTAAATAAGATGGGACAAAAGGCTACTCACAGAAATATTTGCATTCTTTATATTGCCTGCTATATGGTATGATATATACCACTCCCAGGTTTTGGTTTAAGTGAAACAAAATCAGCATCTTTCTAGAGATCTCTTTCTGTTCTTCTTCTTGGAAATACATGTTGCTTCTTACTATTGGAAGAATAAGGCCCGAGTGAGCTCCCGTAATTTGTCCCAGCTTCTGCCAACCTAGCAGTTCGAAAGCATGTAAAACTGCAACTAGAAAAATAGGGACCACCTTTGGTGGGAAGGTAATAGCATTCAGTGCACCTTCGGCGTTGAGTCATGCCGGCCACATGACCACGGACAGCACTGGCTCTTTGGCTTTGAAATGGAAATGAGCACCTCCCCCTAGAGTCAGGAATGACTAACACATGTGTGCAAGGGGAACTTTTACCTTTATATAGGTATGGATGTATGACAAACTGACCACAGGAAGACATTTACTTATTTATTAGTGATAAGGTAACTCTGAGTGGGTTGCAGTCATAAAAAAATGTATCTACATTAAAACATAAATAAATTAAAACCAAAGATTAAAATCTAAGGAAATTTGTGGAGGTTGGACCTGTTATTACTTGACCATTGAGGCGCCAGGTCAACTGGCAAGCCAGTTATTTAGGCCTTTACAAAAGGATAGGAGGATTGGGGCCAACCTCACATGGGGGGGGGGAGATTAAGCTGTTCCAGATGGAAGTAGCCAAGGAGGAAAAGGACCTCCTCCTAGATCCTGCCAGCCAATAATAGGTCTGACTGGACCCGCAGCATACCTCTTCTGCCAACAGGAGTGGGATGAGCCAATCCCAATAGGATGAGATGTTCCCTCAAATAACCTGGACCCATGCCCTGAAGAGCTTTAATGGTGATTACAACACCTTGAATTGCACCTGGAAGCAGACTGACTACCAATGCAGATCATGGGGCAGTGGGTCATTACAGGGGTCATTTTGGAGCCCCAAAAACTGTCTCTGCTGCCACATTCTGCACCACCTGTGTCCTCCAAATGATGGCCCCATGTAGAGCACATTACAATAGACTGTGAGGTGACTAGGGGCTAAATGACTGAGAGCAGGGAATCCTGATTCAAGAAAGGCTGCAACTGATGCACAATACAAAATTATGCAAACACTCTCTGGGAGAAGCTGCTGCAGTCTAGCAGAGACAGATATCAAGATATTGCTCACTCCAAAAGGATAGTATATGGTAGTCCAGGCTGAAAAAATAGACATATGTGTAGGCCCAAAGACCAAATAAAAACACAGCGATTTTTTTCTAAACTGTTTTCTTTATTGTTCATCACCTACAGTACAGTATAATCAAAAACATTGCCAAAGTAAAATTAAAGACTAGCATCATTAAAAATGTACTCTGAAAACATCCAGGAAAGAGCTGCCTTGATTTTCTTCCTCCCAACCAAACTTTGCTCTCTCTTGTTTCTCTGAAATGCACTAATTCGGACTACTTTTGACCACACATAGTAATCTTGGGAATTTGGAGAGCCATGAATTAATAATTATTGGGGAAATGATCACAAATTTACTACACAGTCTATGGTAAACATTTTATAAAGAAATAGACAAATGTGCTACTTTCCTGTGGACCAAATAATTCAGTGTTGTGTAGCATGTTTGCAGTATTTATTCTGTAACCTCACCATTCAAGCTACAAAAGAGAAATATATATTCAAATAATAACCAAGAAAGTGTATTAATTAAGTTGTCATCAAGCCCACTATCTACACCTGGCTTATTGGAGCAGCTGCAATGAAGTCTTCTCTGGCTGAGGTCTCTGGCAACCTATTTGCTGACAGCTGCTTCCCCATCCCTACCCCTTTACATATTCCCATGAAGTGACAAAATGAGTTGGCATTACATTTGTGCAGATATATTTTCCTTCTTTTGACTAAATTGGAACCAGATTTTATCAATTATATGCAGACTACATTGTATCTTACTCTACCTTGAAGTAATCTTCAAAGGCTGCTGTTGATTGATCAATTGAAGTAAGAAGGTATTTCCACGGATTTCAGCTACAGACTTTCAATGAGTTCAGGCAATATTTTCACTTTCCTTAAATGCACTTGGGTAATTCTAACAAGTATAGAACTGTGCATTTTAAAACCTGCCAGGCAAATGACCCAAATTAATTTTAATTTTGCATGGGGAACTCCATTCCTTTCCAAACAAGCATTTTACTTCAACAAAAGTTTAATTTTGCAGTGGTACTTGTGGATGCTAGGCCAGCTGTCAGTCTCTAGGAATGAAAATCTTGAGAATTCCAAAGATTAAACCATGTAATGGCTTATGAATTCTGCATGGAACTCAGGAAAGCTGATCTTGGATGATTTATAGAGTATATGTTATTGCAAAATAAGTACCTGGCTATTTGAGTGGTCTTTAGGAATCATGTACATTGAAGAATTCTTAAAGAATAGCAATCAACCATAAATGTTGCCATCAAAAGCATCCTTTGTTAAAATGAGAAGTATATATAATTGTCTGCATGTTGTTTCTTTAATAAAATGAAGCTTCTTCTTTAATTTTAAAACCAAAACAATAACAATCTACCCGTGGTCATTCTCTGTTTAGGTAAGAAAATATCTCTAAAAGGATGACCCAATGGGTCACATTTGTCTAGTGAGATATATCAGTAAAAATAACTTTCAGATATGCATTTCAATACAAAGTTCTATTCAAATGGGTACAATGGGAGAAATGCTAACAACAAAACTGTTTGTATTGTGTAGATTTTAATAAAATTCCATATTTATGTGGAAATAAAATGAAGCTGGGGGAAAGGAGACTCTGAGCAAACAAAAAGTGACAGATTCATTTACCCTTAGGCAAAACATTCACTTTATACCTAGTGAATATATTTACAGACTAGTTTCATTACATTTAAGACTTACCTAAATGGGGAATAAGCTATAACTGATATTTAAACTAAAGCCATCTTCTAGCATATAAAAACATCTTTGTTTGGGCATATTTTATAATGTGAATAAATATTCCCCTGCCTTCCAACAAAGTAATCCAATATGTTGTCTTTATAACCTTCTTACTAAAGAGCTGGATGATATGTTTTAAGAGCCATGAGGGGGAACAACTCATAACATTTTAGTGGCCATAACGATTGATCCAAAGTGAGAAAGTGCAGTTCTTCTTGGATGTTTGGGAATTTTATAGATGACACTATTGTATATGAACTCAATTGTAGGATTTACACTGTAGTTTTTGTTGTTTCCTTCAGTATGATGAGAGGTATTTCCACCAATTTCAGCCGCAGTAGTTGAGAACTTTTAACCCCAAAAGAGACCAACTCAGGACTGCAGATTGCCACCCATGAGCTTAAAGTATTAATTCTGGGAGTTAAAGTTCACACATCTTAAATTTGCTGAGTTTGACAAATGCTGCTCTATATATTGTATTCACAGCAGTTCATGATAATGCATACCAGAAATAAAAACCCACATTAAATCAAAGTGTGATTTAATTCATTCTTTAATGCAAAGACTCAATTAAACTCATGCTAAAAATTACCAAGAACCATTTTATTAATAACAATAGTAAAGTGGGCCTTTTATGTGTCATTGAAATTAATCCCTATTGGAGGTGAAAATAGAGTAAAAGTTATGTTGTAAGAGGATGCATATAGGATTACTTACTAAATAAGAAAATAGCTATTTATCATATTCTCAGGTGCTTACTCGCTAGATTTCTAATCTAGGAAAAAATATTTATTTTCTACACTCATACTGCACCATCAGCCTAGAATGTTCTTGTTGCATTTGTTTATGAATAGGTCAGCAGGGATGTATTTATGCAGTGCTCACATTGTACTAACTGTAGTATATTTCTGTTGGGTTGCCACTGTGGGTTATAACCATTGTATTTTGTAAATCATGATTTATAGTTTAGGATGTGTGCACCAGGTTTTTATTGCGTTTTCAACCAACAGTGGTTAAAACAAATCATGATTAAATGCCATGTCTAAACTCAGTCAGTGTGTAGTCCTCAGCACATGCTAACAGCATAGGACAGGTCTCCTGCAGTTCAGAAAAGTCTACTTATTTTAGTGACTAGGGAAGAAAAAACAGGTTTCTTTTTCATCTCATGATGGCAGCATTGATATTGCTGATCCAGAAAAGTGATGGAATAAACCATACAATTTTGTAGGAACTAAGGGAGGGGAAAGGAACAAAAGGCTAATTAAATGAATGAATTCCATACTTATCAATTATATTTGGAAACTTTTTTAGATGAACTGCTAATGTAAAAAGAAATTGGTAGTATGTTCACAGTATAATTAAAACAAAGCTGAAAATTCCTGTGGACTATTTCTGGATAACAGTCCCAGCAGATGGCATTATGAACCTTGGCTAAGCTTGAAAAACACTTAACAAGATTGGATTTGATTAATTCTTAGAGGAAAGTGTATTAGGGAATTTCAGAGCTGAAAGTTTCACTTAAAAGTTGGAAAAAAAATACAATGACAAAAGCCCCTTCCAGGATGTTGCCAGGAAAATATTACGGAAGCAACCAACATAGATTTTATTTGTGAATGTTAGTATAAAGGTAATGGCTGGCATGTTTTATGTTGTGAGGATTGAATATTAGTTGAAAGAACTGAAAACAGTTGTGTATGCAAGTGTGAGTATGGCAGGACAAATATAAAAATAAGTTGAATATAGTAGGAACGTGGGACTTAAGAAATGTGTGTGGTGAAACAAGAAGGCATAGAGTCAAGAATGAATGGGCAATGAATTAAGGTAAATTGGACAGAAAAACTAGTGATCAATCCATCTAGTGTCCATTCTGATAAATTTGTTTAGAAGTTTCATATGATGAGCTGACTATCTAATTTTCTATTGTGAAACCTTGGCCATTTTATTTGAAAAATGTTCATCCAAATGTGGTGATCAAAGCCAGTTTCAAAATATAGTTCTTTGATGCACTGCATTGCTAACAGATAATTTAATCTTTGACATACAACGCTTTGCTGCTTCAACTTGGCAAATGCATTGTATGGACAAGTCATTGGGGCAGAATATGTCTTCCCCTTTTGGCAAGAAAGCTGATCAAACCCATCCCAAATTAGCCCAGTTTCTGTCCAAATAAAAAGGGTAGGCTTGGCATTCATTCAAATTTTCTGAACTCGATCCTCTGTCATTTCAACATCATGTCAAATTAAAAATAGCACTTCACCTTAGCGCAAGAAATTACTGAAACTTTTTAAGCAAAGAGAAAGAAAGGAGAAACAATCAAGTACTCTGTATCTTGTAGTTACTCCTTGATCTTTATTTTTAGTTTGTGGGAGAAAACACAGGCGCTGGGGCAGTTCTCAACACAAACTGAGTTAGCCTTCAAGTACTGCTAATAGAAGAACTGAGATGGAGCATTAGCGAGGTAACTATTAAGTGCAGTGTCTATGGCCTAGAGCAGTGGTTCTCAACCTTCCCAATGCCATGACACTTTAATACAGTTCCTCATGTTGTGGTGACCCCCAACCATAAAATTGGTGTCGGTTCCTAAGACCATCAAAAATATGTGTTTTCCAATGGTCTTAGGCGACCTCTGTGAAAGGGTCGTTCGACCCCCAAAGGGGTTGTGACCCACAGGTTGAGAATCAGTGGGCTAGAGGGTGAATGTCCATAACTTTTTATGTTAGTCAGGATTTGTACAGCCATTGGCTGCCAGAGACAAATCAGCCTTTTAAAAATGGCATAATGAACATATGTCTGTATGTACACATTCGCTGCTTGTGAGTTCTGCTTCACATTTGAAAGTCACTAAGAGAGCACTTTGTGGAAAATAGGGCCATAGTTGGCAGTGTAACATGCTGTCAGCTCCCTTCCAGCATCATTAGAGGAGATAACAGCTATATTTGTTATTACATCTGGTTTTTTGGTTTCCCTGCCCAAAAGCTTTTCATTGGTTGCCATGCAATGAGCTGTAGCAACCACCACCACAGTAAATCCTCCTCCTTCCACATAAAGAATTTTTTTCGTTCTTCTTCAAAGGCAATATCATCTGCTTCTTTCTCTTGGCCCCCTCTCCCTTGTGAAAAGCTATTTAGGAAAGAACAAATAGTACAAATCAGAAGGAGTCATGATGGGAATCAAGTTGCACTTGCCTATTAGTAAAATATGAAAACATACAATATGCTGCTTTGTGTCTGAAACTGACCTCTTGCCATTGAAGTCTGGAAGGGACTGTTGTGCATTGAGAATTCTAGGGAGAAAAGAGATTCTAAAGTAAACAGCACAATAGATTTAGATGTTTGCCTCCTATATTTTTGTGGATTGTTGTACATAAGATATACAGCATGTCAGCATTTTGACTACTTCAGAAACAAAGGTTCAACATGTCCGTGGCCCGGCAAAATCCATGTAGTCAAACCTTTGGAATTTATTGATCTGTCAGTTTGTTCCAGCAGTGAACTTTTTGGAGGTTCATAATGTATCTACTCTACTTTATATGGACATTTCAGTCATGGCTTCTACCCGTTTTAATATACAATAAAATATTGGGGATTTATCATCATCTTTAATTTTTTTCTTCTCCTTCCTCTTGTTCCTTTACTTAATCCTCCTTCAGAAATGTTTTGGAGAACTTGAAACTCGACAACTATTTTTTATTTTATTTTGTTGATAAGACTACACATCTCGGACTCAGAAGCTAAACTGAAGGGTTAGGAATAAAAGAAAAACCATCTCAAAAGACAATGTATATTTTATAAGCCTTTCCTGCTCAAATCACAGTCCAGATGGAACAGGAATTCTTTGCCTTGACAGTCCATTGAGCGATCACCAGCAACAACCACTGAATGAAGTCAGGTTGCTTTCAAAGTAAACATGCATAGAGAAAGGAAAATATATTCCTTGCTATCCTTTAATCTGCATAAATGTTGAGCATACCAGTAAAAAATGTACATTTATAAATAATTCTTATAAGTTAATCAGGAACCACTTAAGCCATTCTCCTAGGCTCTGCTTGGAGTGTCCAAGCATGGGTTAACTTCAGCTTGCTGCCCAAGGACTGAGTTCAAAGTTTGTGTAGCCATGCCTCCTGCTCCCTTTGGAGGTTCAGTTTAAAAAACTCAAGTGGCCCGAAAACGACACAGTTGGGGAGCTCCAGTTCTTGGACGGCAAGTTGGACTCTCCAAATAGTCTAGTGTAGCCTCTTTTCTTATTTTTGTGTTTAGAGTGTAGGTTAGGAAGCATTAGGTTTTGTTATTTTCTTCCTGCAATTGAAAACTTCCTTCCTATAGCCTTCCATCATCCATACTCTATCACATGCAGGGATTAATTACAACCAAGCTGTGATAGGGCTGAGAGTGAACCATGGCCATCAATAGTGTGGCTGAAGTCAGGGATCAAACTGGGCCTACCTCTAGCAAGCGCAGCAGGCCCAACCCTGTTGCTAAAGGGAACAGTGCAGGGTGCCCTGCAAAGGGGAAACAGCCCAAAGCCAAGGTCTCCAAGGCTACAGAAAGGATGGCTGAGAGGAGACAGAAAGTCGTGGAGAAGCAGTTTCAAAGGGCAGTAAATGCCCAGGCACAAACTGTTTGAGACAGGGAACCACCACCAGCTCACGTTCCTGCAGACCTTTCCATAGTGGATAATCAATGGGAGGGATCTCTATCTCTGGTGGAAGAAGGGGACTTTGGCTTTTCACCCAATCCTTCCAGAGCATCTCCCAGGTCTCCTGATTAATCCCTGGAAGAGGTGGATATGGAGGAGGCCTGCTCTCTAATGGGGGAGGAAGTTCCCTCTTCTGGACCTATTCCCGGGACCACTCCTGAGCTATCCTATGCAGGAGGTGGTCGCACGGGCGATATCGCAGGAGATTGCAGATGACATCCAACAGCGGGTCTCACCTTGCCTCTCCAGAGCAGGGCCAGAGCTAAGGTGCAGGCCGCAGAGGCTCACACTCAATCTACCGGAGCCTCCCCCCCTGCTTCCTCAGCTGTCAGCAAGGTATCTGAGGATGAGGAGGGTGGACAGGACACCCCTAATCTGTCGGAGGATGAGAATCCGGTCCCCAACGCTCCCGCCTTCTTGGGCTTATTCAAGCCCTCAATATTTAAGGCCATACTGACCCAGGCTAGCGTTTCGTCCATTCAGATGGGACTCCCCGCCCCCCCACAAGAATGCCACTGAACAGGGTAGCAAGGAAACGGATGGATCAGGGGATCCAGGTGCAGATCTCTTTAAGGACACCAACCCCCCCCCTCAGGATCTGGTCCCAGCACTGCAGCTTTTCCTGGATGTCATCCAGCGACAATGGGCCCAGCCTGGGTCAATGGCTAACTCCAGTGGGGTGGATAAAAAGCTCTACTCTATGGAGAGTGGCATGGAGGATTTCCTGAAGCTTCCTCAGGTAGGTGACCCCATAGTTGGACTAACCTTGAACTCAGTCCTTCCAGCCAATCTGCTGGAGGGACTCAAGGCAGAAGACAAGAGGGTGGAGATGGCCTGTCATAAAACTCATATGGCCACTGTGTGGGCCATGAAAGCCTCCTCCTTCTTTTCCTACTTCAGTAGGGCAGACCTATTTTGGCTCCGTAAGCTGCTAGCCAACCTCCCAGCCGGCAACACTAGATCGTGCCAGGACATCAACAAAATTATTGCAGCGGTCAGATATTCGGCCGACGCCTCCCTTAATGCCACCAAATTTTCCTCTAGGGCTATGGCATCTAATGTGATCATACGCCATCTGCTGTGGCTCCGCCACTGGCAGGCAGACATGAAAGCGAAGTGGAAGTTGGCCTCAGCCCCTTTCAAGGGTGGTAAACTTTTTGGTGAGTCCTTGGACTCAGTCTTGGTGACCCAGTGGTCACAAAGAAATCGGACTGCAAGGGTCATTCCTTTTTTCATAGGCAGCCCTTTCAGAATGCAGACCCCCCATCCACCTCTGGGGGATTTACCAAGTCTTATTCCCAAATGCAAGACCACTCCTATGATAGAACATCATTCAGGGACAAAACCAGGCAACAGGGTAACCGCATGTTTTTTAGAGGAGGGTTCTCCAACTGCTCCTTTCGAAGAACCAAGTGACCATCACTGATCTCCTCCCATTGGGGGTCAGCTACAGCTTTACGCAACCCAGTGGGAGGAGACAACGACGGGTGTTTGGGTCTTGAACACAATCTGTCACGGCCTTACCTTAGACTTCCTTTCCTCTGTGGACATTCATCTGCTGCCCCCTCCTGAAATCGACCCACAAGCGACAGCTGATGCAGGCAGAGATCCGGCATCTACTGGACATAGTGGCCATAGAGCAAGTGCCTCTGGATCAGGAGGGCAGAGGATTTTATTTGATCTTCTTTCTAGTTCCCAAGGCCTCGGGAGGGGTGAGAGCCATACTGGTCCTCCAGAAACTCAACATCCATCTAGCGTACAAGCGCTTCAAGATGCAATCACTCCAGACTATCTTGGGTTGCATCAGGCAGGGTGACTTCCTGACATCAATCAACCTGAAGGAAGCATACCTGCACGTTCCCATTCATTCATCCCATCGCAAGTTTTTGAGGTTCCAATTTGCAAACCAGCATTACCAATGCAAGGCTCTTCCCTTCGGCCTCTCATCGGCCACCAGGACGTTCACCAAACTTCTGGCTGCTGTCATGGCACATCTCAGATCTCGTCCAGTGAGACTCATTTGTTATCTGGACAACATCCTGTTGATGTCATCGTCCAGGGAGCAGGCGTGTCAAGATCTCAGCGTCACTACAACACTACAGCAACATGGCTTCTCCATCAATCTGGAGAAGAGTCACCAGGAGCAAACTTCCAGGATTCAACAAGTGGGCACAGTGATCGACTCCAGAACTTGCAAGGTGTTCCTCACACAAGAGCAGATGGAGAGCATCACATCCCTTTTGTGTCAGTTCCCGAGGTCCAGGTCAGCACCTCTAGTGACTCTATCCCAGCTACCGGGGAAACTGATCTCATGCATCGCTGTAGTTCCTTGGACATGGCTGCATGCACGGGATCTTCAGTGGTTCCTTCTTCCGATTCAGCGGTGCAAGGCCAGCAACTCCAAAAGGGTGGTGAGCATTCCCCCAAAGGTGCACCGCTCACTCGGGTGGTGGCAATTTTCGGCGCTGATGAGGGGATCCCTCTTCAAGGAACCAGAGCACCTGATCATAACAATGCCAGTTTGTATGGCGGGGCCCCCACCTACAGACGCACATGACGCAGGGCAGATGGTCACAGGCAGAGCTCGCCCACAACATAAACTGGCTGGAGCTAGCCTTGTGCCACTTCTGTCGGTTCATCGAGGGATCCCACATCCTCATACTGACGGACAACATCGCCACCAAGGTCTACATCAACCACCAGGGCGGAACTAGATCAACGGCCCTGATGTCAGAGGCGAAGGCCATACGACGATGGGTGGAACATCACCTCGAGTCTTTGATAGCATACCACATTGTGGGGAAGGACAACGTGACAGCGGACTGGCTAAGCAGAATGACTATCAGCAACTCAGAATGGCGATTTCATTTGTCTCTGTTTTACCAACTGACCCAGCGATTCAGTCTTCCGACAATATATCTGTTTGCCAGTCCAGAAAACACGCACCTCCCCCGGTTCTTCTCATGGTTCCAATGTGTCAGCACGGAAGGGATGAATGCTCTTTGACACCGCTGGCCTCCTAGACTATTGTATGCTTTTTCGCCTCTCCCCTTGTTACCTCAGGTGATCAGGAAGATTTTATTGGAGGGCGCGGAGGTGCTCCTAGTCACCCCACACTGGCCAAGGAGGTCCTGGTTCGCCGATCTTGTCAGCCTGTTAGTGAGCAAGCACTGGAGCATTCCTCAGGAGCAACTCTCCCTCAGCCAAAGGGCCATTCCACATCTGGATCCTCAATGGCTCTAATTGGTCATTTGGCACTGAGGGGGACCTCCTGAGGCAGGACAACTTCTCTGACAAGGTCATTCATACCATCCAGGCATCCTGGCGAACTTCTACGGTGCAGATCTATGACACGACATGGACTATCTTTTTCTCTTGGTGTCAGTCCCATCACATCAATGCCACAGCAGCGACAATACCACAAATTCTGGATTTCCTCCAGGAGGGGTTGGACAAGGGCCTTGCCCCCAACACACTTCGGAGGCAGACAGCGGTCCTGGACACTATTTTGTATAGAGACACTTCTCTACCGCTTAGCAGACACCCAAGGGTCCGCAGTTTCTTAAAGGGGGCTACCAACCTACATCCCCCACGGTGCACCTTTACCCAACTTGGGACCTATCGGTTGTCCTGCAGACTCTAACATCAGCACCATTCAAACCGATTCGCCCTATTAACCAACAACACTTGTCATTCAAAACCGCCTTTCTCGTACCTATAACTTCAGTATGCAGAATTTCGGAGCTGGCAGTGCTCTCTGTTAGGGAGGACCTTTGTGTTATACATTCGGACAGAGTTATTCTGCGATTGGACCCTGCCTTTCTATCAAAAATTAATAGCTTATTCCATAAAATGCAGGAGGTAATCCTCCCCGACTTTTGCCCGCACCCCAGACATCACATGGAGCGTGTCTGGCACAAATTGGATGTGTGACACACTGTGTGGGTATACAAAAAGAGGACAACTTCCTTTTGCAAGTCGGAATCGTTCTTTATATCATTCCGGACCACCTCCATGGGCAGGAAGGTATCATCTTCCACCATAGGACGTTGGCTGCGTGCTTGCATTAAGCTAGTTTATATTCCTCCTCAAATAATAGCACACTCCACAAGGAGCACCCCGACTATGGCCGCTTGGGCCCCGCAAGTGCCTATTGAAGAGATCTGTAGGGCTGCTACCCAGTCATCACCATCTCCGTTCATTTGGAATTACAGACTGGACTCCTTTGCCTCTGCCGAGGCTTCGGTTGGAAGGAGAGTTCTACACCGGGTCCTCGTGGGTCCCACTAACCAGGACATTCCTTCTTCCCACCCTGGGACTACATAGCTTGGGTATGTCCCATGCTTGGACACTCCAAGCAGCGCCTAGGAGAATGACCATTGGCTTACCTGAATGGTCATTCTCTATGTGCTGTGAGAGTGTCCAACCCCACCATGGGGTCGCCTGCGGGTGCATGACTTATCACCTCCATGGCATAGACTTTTCTCCGTACAGCATCCTTCTGGGTCTCATACCATACCTCCGTTTTTTAAACTGAGACTCTAAAGGGAGCAGGAGGCGTGGCTGCACAAACTTTGAACTTAGTCCTTGGGCAGCAAGCTGAAGTTAACCCATGCTTGGACACTCCCACAGCACCTAGAGAACAACCATTCAGGTAACGGTCATTCTCACTCACTTGCATGGTTATTAATTCTTATATCTCTTATTATATATCCCTTAAATATTTATTATAGAGTTTACATTAGAATTTGTCAGCTAACTATGCCGCAAGAGCATTTATTTATATATTTAGCTCTTATAACAGTACTGGAATAAACTGTTTCACCTCAAAAACAGACATATGTGTTAATTGGTCAGAATGCACCATTGCCAAAGATAGATAGATAGATAGATAGATAGATAGATAGATAGATAGATAGATAGATAGATAGATAGATAGATAGATAGATAGATAGATGATAGATAGATAGATAGATGATAGATAGATGATAGATAGATGATAGATAGATAGATAGATAGATAGATAGATAGATAGATAGATATAGAGATAGATATAGAGATAGATATATGTATGTATGCATATGTATATGCATATATCTGAGAATTTTAACTATTTTTTAAAATGATATCTTTATTATTTTTATAAATTACTCAACATAGTGAACATACCTGATACTTCTTCCTCCTATTTTCCCCATAACAATAACTGTGAGGTGGATTGGGCTGAGAGAGAGGGACTGGCCCAAGTTACCCAGCCAGCTTTCATGCCTAAAACAGGACTAGAACTCACTGTTTCCTAGTTCTAGGCCAGCACCTTATTCCCTATATCAAATTGAGCAAATTGAACATCTATTGTAATAACTGGGTTCCCAGGATCCTTTTCTTTGGAGGGTTGATTTTTTGGTAATTGAAGATGAAATATGTGTTATCACTGGCTCTATTCCCTATTCCCAACTATAAAGTTTTACATGGATAAAAACAGAGAACCTCCCTCCCCACCTTTTTTTATGAGACTGCCTGTTGCTGACTGAGGCAGCTGCAGTTCCAATTCTGAAGAAGGAACGGATAAGAGCCACTAGAATCCAATTAGCAGCTAAATCCAATTAGCAAAACTTTTTTTGTGTCTCTGTTTGTACATAAGAGGTTTCCCTTCCCAATCAGCTGCCATGGGTGCAAGCAGCAGGAGATGTCAGCCATGGCAAAACCACCCATAATGGGCTTCCTTTACTGGGCAACTTTTATCATCCTTCAATTTCTTCCACACCAACCACCCCTTATCTTCAGGAGTTGTTTAGATTATTTGGGGGGAAATAAATCAGGAAATAGCTGTGCAGTTTAGGCCACAGCAAAGAAAGATTGCATATTAGTGAAAATTAGATACACTATTAATCATCTAGCAGGGATCTGGCAGTTAGGTTAAAAAGCAACAAAAATCTAACAAGGATCACAGTAGGAAAATGCTTATCACTAGCCTGGCACAAAGCAAAGAGTGTTTCTATGGGTTTGTGTAGAAAATAAGAAGAGACTAGGAAAGTCTTAGTGCACTAATTAAAGGTACTGTTTATTCACAGTACACTGCCACAATACCAACTCTGTGGTAACGCAGTGTTGAACTCCTGATAAATGGAGAAACGAATAAATCTTCAAGGAAGTCTGGCAAGAGCACCGAAGAAGTTTAAACCTTTCTACTTTTCCTTAGGCAAATTAAAATTTATTTCAAATTCTGCTCTGTTGCTCTTCACCATCTGGGCTCTAGCCAAATCTATTGGATGTCATTAGCTTATAAACTAATTTATAGACTACTACATTGTCTATTCAACATACAACATTTATAGATATCTATAAGTTATTATAAGAAAAATGCCATGTCAGTTCATAGAAGTAAAAACAAAAGTTTAAAAGCCTCTTTTTCCACTAACAATTTTTATCAAAAAGCATAAGTCATTAAGCTGTACCTCACTTCATCAGATGCCTAGAATGATTATGCTGTTTTAAGATTTAAATTTGGGAAAGATGGGGGGAAGGGGGGAAAGACACAGTTACAGGGAAGCTGGTTGCATTTGAGGTGGATTACAAGTAGCTTTTAAATGAACCATTATAATGTACGAAAATACCATTGTTGTTAACCCAGGATAAGTAATTTATCAAAATCCTGTTTTATCATGAGAACTACTGTATAGGATTGGGAATGCCTATGTAATCATTACTTTATGAATTTCTTTCTACAACGTTCGAACTGCCTTATTTCAGACAATTCGCCATGGTTAGTCTTTCAATTAAATTTTCAGATTTTTCTTAAGTTCTATATTCATTCACTTCTCACTGTGTTTATGATTTTTTTATCTCATTCACAAATATGTATGTATGTATATATGTATGTATGTATGTATGTATGTGTGTGTGCACACACATGTATATGTACTGTATGTATGTGCGTGTGTGTGTGTGTGTATGTATTTGTGTTACAACCCCTGGTATGCCCAAATATGGGAGGAAGCTCACTACTCCCTCTTTCTGTCCTTCGGCTCATTACAGAAAACCATCCAGGCAGAAAACCATATTTTTATTTTTAATGTTGCCTTTTTATATTTGTGTTGTATTTGTGCTGATAAATAAATAAAGGGAGACTAGTATAGATCCATTTCAAGCTATTTAGCTCTCATCAGCACAAATACAACATATATATACAGCACGGAGATGGCATTGGTCGCGTTGGTGGATGATCTCTGGAGGGCCAGAGATGGGGGTTGCTCCTCCATCCTGGTCCTATTAGACCTCTCGGCGGCTTTTGATGCCATTGACCATGGTATCCCATTGCATCGACTGGAGGGGCTGGGGGTGAGGGGCACCATTCTGCGGTGGTTCTCCTCCTACCTCTCTGGCCGAGTGCAATATGTGTTGGCAGGGGGGCAGAGGTCGACCTCGAGGCCGCTCACTTGTGGGGTGCCACAGGGGTCGGTCCTCTCACCTCTCCTGTTCAACACATATATGAAGCCGCTGGGCGAGATCATTCGTGGGTTTGGGGTAGACTGCCATCTGTATGCGGATGATACCCAGCTGTACATCTCTACCCCAAACCACCCCAACGATCCCGTCAAAGTGATGTCCCGGTGTCTGGAAGCCGTACGGATCTGGGTGGGAAGTAACAGACTCAAGCTCAACCCGTCCAAGACGGAGTGGCTGTGGCTACCGGCACCCCGGTTCAACCAGCTGATTCCATCACTGGCCATTGGGGGTGAACATCTGGCCCCCGTGGATCGGGTACGCAATTTGGGCGTCCTCCTAGATGCCCGGCTGTCAATGGACGACCATGTGACAGCTGTGGCAAGGGGGGCGTTTCACCAGGTTCGCCTGGTGCGCCAATTGCGTCCCCTATTGGACCGGAACGCCCTTCGCACAGTCACCCATGCGCTTGTGACATCCCGACTGGACTACTGTAACGCTCTCTACATGGGGCTCCCCTTGAGATGCGCCCGAAGGCTGCAGTTGGTTCAGAATGCGGCCGCGTGGGCAGTTTCGGGAGTCGCTAGATACTCCCACGTAACACCTCTCCTGCGCAGGCTGCACTGGCTACCTGTAACTTTTCAGGTGCGTTTCAAGGTGCTGATTATCATCTTCAAAGCGCTCCATGGCACAGGACCTAGTTATTTGCGGGATCGTATCCTGCCCCACACATCCCTTTGGCCGATCCGCTCACACAGAGAGGGACTCCTCCGGGTGCCGTCCACTAGGCTGTGCCAGCGGGCGACGCCCAGGGGAAGGGCCTTCTCTGTGATGGGCCCGACCCTCTGGAATGACCTTCCCCCTGATATTAGAACAACCACGGACCTCCGCTCCTTCCGCAAGAAGCTCAAAACCCACCTGTTTAATCTAGCCGGCCTGGCCTAATTCCAGCTCTCCCACCTCAGTCTGTATTTTTAAATTTCACAGGTTGGTCTTAAGGCTAAGTTTTAATTTTTATAAATTTGTACAGGGGTTTAAAGTTTAATCTGATTTTAATTATATTTATTATTATTTGTATGGTTTTTTAACTTGGTACTGTACACCGCCCCTTTGGGGAGAGGGGGCAGTCTAGAAATAAAATAAAATAAATAAAATAAATAAAAATAAAAATATACATACATACATACATACATACATACATATATATAATATGCGGTATGTGTATAATTACAAACGTGTGCATTTGTAATTTGGATCAAAAAGCCATTTGTTAATGAGTATACACACACACACAAACCGCATATGGTTTTTTTAAAAAAAGAATCATATAGCACGAATGCATCGTTTGCTATTCTGTGCTAGACTTCATTGCCAAGCAATTATTTTGTGCTTTATTATATTACTGTATTGGTATACACCTGCAAATCTGAAACCTATGGGCGATTATATATGTTACTCCTAGAAAAAGATTAGAAACATTTACATTAAATCAGACTGTAGGAAGAATATAACATCTCTGAAAAATAAGGAAATGGATGGTAGGCTTCTCTTCACATAATATCTACTTCCCCACAGCCTACAAATGCTGTTCACCATCAAACATCATAAACAGACCCCAAGGATTCAAATTTGGGAGACTTTCTTTCTGTGTGGTTTCTATAATGTGTAAATAACCCCTAAATTGGGGCAAATTATATCACACAATTTGTAGTTGCAAACTGTAGCTTCACTTCAGTGAGCTGCTTGGCTGTGGACACTTTAAAATGCACTGCTAATTTGAGAGCTTGAGTATGCTGTTCCCAGAAACTCATTCATAAAATCCATACCTGCCTTTCATTTTGCTTGCCAATCTTCTTTCTGCAGCCATCTGAAAAGTAGCCAATTTCATCTCTGTATAAGTTCATGAACCTGTATAATGAGCTGAAATTTATAATGCAGTTCCACAGCCCAGATAAAACATTTTAAGAAATCATGCTGCTCTGAGAAGTTGCTTGAGTGACACCAAGCAATAACAGTAACAGAATAACAGAATGAATAACAGAATAACAGAATGAATAACAGAATAACAGAATGAATAATAGAATAACAGAAGAGTTGGAAGACACCTTGGAGGTCTTCTAGTCCAATCCCCTGCTGAAGTAGGAGACCCTACTATATAATTTCAGACAAATGGCTGTAGAATCTCTTCTTAAAGATATCCAGTGACGGAATGCCCACAACCTCTGAAGGCATGCTGTTCCACTGGTTAATTGCTCTCACTATTAGGTTACTCTTTAGTTGCATTACAGGCAAAGGTGGGCTTCAGCCGGTTTGCATTGGCTCAGGAGAACCAGTTGTTAATGTATTACCCAGTTTGAAGAACCAGCTAATCCCACCTCTGGCTGACCCCGCCCAACCTGCGCCGCCCCTCCCAGGAGTCCCCCATGGCCAGTTTTGACTTCCAGGTGCAGGAGGCCATCCAGGCTCAAAATGAGGCACGGGGAGAATTACGCAGCTCCCCCCATGGCCCCTTTCGGCAGGAGGCCTTCCAGGCTCAAAGTGGAACACTGGGGAGGGGGGCGTCGCATGGCCCCCGACAGCCTGTTGGCTTCCGGGTTGGTACAGGAGGCCTTCCAGACCCAAAATGGGACACAGGGGTGTTGTGCAGCCCTCCCCCTTTTGGCTTCCAGGGTGATGCAGGAGGCCTTCCAGGCCCAGAATGGAGCATGAGGGTGTCACATGGCTCCTCCTGTGCCCTGTTTGACTTCCAGGGTGGGGCAGCAGGCCTTCCTCTGATCTAGGGTGAGTTGGGAATGGGGATTTTGCATTATAATTGCTCATAAGTAAGTAGGAACCAGTGAAAGAAAATGGAAAAATCCCTATCTGTAGATCAGCATTTTTCAGTCTTCGAAGTTTAAGATGGCGAACTTCATGCTACCTGGGGAATTGAAGTCCTTGGCACCTTAAGGTTGCCAAAGTTAAGAAGCATGGGTATATACTAGAGTTTAGGATTTTCCATTTCTTTTCCTCTTGCTTTCTTACACTTTCTTCCCTGAGCCTTTTCTTTTTTCAAATCTGCTTATTTGTTTATCCCTTAGCCTTGTATTTTTTGATGTATGAAGGATCAATTACTCAGCCATTAGAATTCAACATTCCTTGTTTACTGATACCATATCAAAATTTAGAATGTTGCTCTAACCAAAAATTATTTATTGATAGAAGAGAATATTTGTAGCTTAGGGTTGAACTGTGGATTCCTTGGTGCTCTCTGAGCTTGATAGTTTTTTTGCAGATATTTCATTACCAAACTAGGTAACATCAGTTCTAGAAGGGAGTGGAGTTTGCTCTTATTTTCATATACTGGTGACTTACCCTGTCAGTGTTGATCAGTTGTTTCACAAAAAATGTTTTGATTGGTGCCTGGTCTCTCCAGACTCAAGCAGAGAAGAACCTCAATGGAACTGCACCTACATGGAGGGAAGTATGCAGTGGAGTACCCCAAGGCTCTGTTCTGGGCCCAGTACTCTTCAACATCTTCATCAATGATTTGGATGAGGGAATAAATGGAGAACTCATCAAATTTGCAGATGACACCAAGCTGGCAGGAATAGCCAACACTCCAGAAGATAGGCTAAAGATACAGAAGGATCTTGACAAACTTGAACATTGGGCACTATCTAATAAAATGAAATTCAATGGTGAAAAGAGTAAGGTTCTACATTTAGGCAACAAAAATGGAATGCACAGGTGCAATATAGGTGGTACCGTGCTCAATAGTAGTAACTGTGAGAGGGATCTTGGAGTTCTAATGGACAACCATTTAAATATGAGCCAGCAGTGTGCAACAGCTGCCAAAAAAGCCAACACAGTTCTAGGCTGCATCAACAGAGGGATAGAATCAAGATCACATGAAGTGTTAGTACCACTTTATAATGCCTTGGTAAGGCCACACTTGGAATACTGCATTCAGTTCTGGTCGCCACGATGTAAAAAAGATGTGGAGACTCTAGAAAGAGTGCAGAGAAGAGCAACAAAGATGATTAGGGGACTGGAGACTAAAACATATGAAGAACGGTTGCAGGAACTAGGTATGTCTAGCTTAAGAGAAAGAAGGACTAGGGGAGACATGATAGCAGTGTTCCAATATCTCAGGGGTTGCCACAAAGAAGAGGGAGTCAAACTATTCTCCAATAGGCACCTGAGGGTAGAACAAGAAGTAATGGGTGGAAACTAATCAAGGAGAAAAGCAACTTAGAACTGAGGAGAAACTTCCTGACAGTTAGAACAATTAATCAGTGGAACAGCTTGCCTCCAGAAGTTGTGAATGCTCCAACACTGGAAGTCTTTAAGAAGATGTTGGATAGCCATCTGTCTGAAACGTTATAGGGTTTCCGGCCTAGACAGGGGGTTGGACTAGAAGACCTCCAAGGTCCCTTCCAACTCTACTATTGTATTATTTTTGTAACTATTCTGCACCACTCCCTCAAACGTTCTTTAAAATACCAGCATTCCTTTAGAAACCTCCAACTTGCAAATCGTGGTTACTCATCCTAAAATGAATCCTTTTTACCTGGAGTTTCAAAATTTGCTGTTTGCTGGGAAGGTGTGTAGCTAAAAGTCAGTCTACATTTAGTGTACATCTGACTGTTTCAGCAGTTCAACATAGTATTTTTATGACTATGCCTGAGACATTTGCATCTACATGCAAAATGTCTACAGTTACAAGGTCAAATCACTCTTTATTTAAATGTCTTTATTGCGTACAGGACCCAACATCTTTATTTTAAAATGCCACAAAGGAACACAAGCATTTAAATGCACACACGCATACACACACATACATATACACCAATTTCATTTATATGGCCATTCATTAAAATGCATTCATTTTCCCCCTTCTGTCTAACAATGCAAATGGCAGGCAAAAAGTTTCATTGTTCTCAGTTGAAATTGCTCCTGTAGTTTCACAATGCAGTGCAAGGTGAAGACATATGTAGTTGCAGGTCCGAATATTTCAGATTGACTGTAACTATCTCAAAACATATTAAAAGAGACACAAAGATCTTCTATGGATGTTCAGGACTATATTGAACATCAGTCTGATTGCTAAATATTATCTCTGTAGTACTAGTTTCATTTGCAAGTAATTCTGTTTATTATTGGGGGGAGCTATGGATTCTTTAGGAATATAACACTTCAAATAAGTACAACCCATATGAAATACAATTATGATTTTTACATGCACTCCACATATTGCTATTCAAGAGACTAATGATAAACATTTACAAAACAGCAGACTAACTAAATAACTACTACCACTATTTAATATAAACTTGATAAAAATGAATTTGAATTTGAAGAGTTTGAATAGTGATTGTAAAATATTAAGAACTTGTCAGCAGTAGGTGTAAAAGAACTTGTAAAATAGGTGTAAAACGCTAGTCACTCAGAAGAATGATGAAATAGTATATTCTTTACAAGTTAAGAATGCTTAAATGTTAAAGTTATAGGAATACATCTGTGACTGTTGCTGGCATGGATAACCAATCATTTCATTTATGAACACTGATATCAATAACCTGATATATTTGTCTCTCAAAATAGCTTTCCAAATTGCCTTTTGATTTTTAAATAAATAAATCCCTTGCTTTATTTAAGCTTGTGTTAACAAAGCAGGAGTGTGATTAAAGCATTAATTTATAATGAATAATAGAATAAATATGAGCTACATAAAACAATGAAAGTTGAATAGAAGCTTCCTTTAAAAGCTTTCTATGTTCTATTTTTTTTCTTTCCCCCTCACTTATTACATTATTATAATCTTGATGCATTATATTGTTTCAATGCAATATTTTATTATTATTACTTAAAATTATTAACATTCTATTGTGTAGATAATTTGGAGTATGAAGAACAGAGAAAGAGAAAATATATAGTCTATCAATATTAATTACAGTTTAGAGTATTCATATTACAAGTATAAAATTATTTGCCTTTTTTCATACAAAATAATGAAAGTACAGTATACATTTCTGGGGCGAAAACTCCTGCAGATTACATCAAAATTTTTGTTATCTGTCTACTACTAAAACTCATGTTGTCATGACCTCTAACTGGGTGAAATCATGGATCATAGTAAACAATTGTTGAACAAAGGTATCTGAAATGGACTAAGTGTAAAATCCAGAATCCATTTATTTCCAAGGAAATAAAATTTGGAAAACCTTGGCTGCTTCAGTGCTATTGGCTGCTGCTGCAGTGATATGATTTTCATGTTCAATGCTCCATGACATTTTCCCAGCCAGTCTTCACAATCCCTTGCTCTCTCCCGCAACCACCAGCAGCCTGCTGGTTTTTTTAAGTTTCCTCTTTAATTTGCTATATTGTAAATGTTTAAGCCCCCTCAGAAGCCAGGCTGTTCATATTTATCATGTTGCATGATGTGATTATTGTATGGGAACCATAGTTGCTTAAATTTGATTGGACTTATATATGTGGTGTATTTCTTCATGGGTGTGTATTCACCAAAGCTCCCAATCAAATATTGTCTGAACTGTATCTTCCAATGGTGGAGAAAAATGTATTCTTGCTGCGGTAAGCATATATCTCATTTAACTATGATGTTTCCATTTGATGTTTTTTCTAAAATTATACCTAATAAAGAAATGTTGCGGTTTCATTTCAAATTTAAATTTCAAAAATATTCTACCTTGTACTAGAAATATCTTTTCAGGGTCCACCACATGTGATAAAACATTTCTTTTCTTTCACAGCATTTGCAACATTTATTACTGTATGATTTGTTTATCTTAGATATTATTGATGGAATAATTGTTGTTTATTGTTCCATTTTGTACCAATTTTCTTTTAAGTTACATGTAACTTTTGCAGCTTTAGTTCCAATGTTGTTTTGTAATAGTTTCTTTAAAGTTTTGACTCATTTTGCCATGCGGTTTTTTTTCTGCTCTGTATCACGTTTATACATGTACCCCAATGGGTGGTAAGGGTTTTGTATGAGTGTTTCAATTTTATTTAATATTCCTCCTTTATTATTGAGATTTGATTTTCTCCTTCCACTAGTTTGTAAGTCCATCATCCCTGGTATCTTCCAGCCTTCAATGAGTAGTTCTTGCTGTGTTTTTAAACTATTTGTAGGGTCCAAGTGAACCATATCTGCATGTGTAATTGCATTTTTCTTGCTGTAATTATATCTAACATGAAAAGCATTTGAAGGGGAAGCTAAGGGTGGAATTGTTGAGATTAGTATTCCCTTTGCAGAATTCAATTTATCAAATTTTGTCTAATCATACATTCTTTTACATTTTTTGTCCTTCTTTGAGTCTCTATAGTACAAATATCTATGAACTCCTTTAGCTAAACTGCTTCTTTTCAAAATTGCCAAATACAAACATTTGTCTTCCTATCACTTCCTATCCTATCACTAATAGCCAAACATATCTCCTAATTTATAATGTTCAATTTTGTATGGTCAAACACAGATAGCTCTCAAAAATTATCAAATGTTGACATCGCAATGTGGCTTTTATGGGCTTATTTTTCTCCAGCCATGTAAGTGTGTCATAAAGGGGAAAAGGAAATATCACATCAGCATTTGGATAACTCCAGTTCAGGGAGTGCAACCTGTGGCTCTAGGTCAATCTTTAATCCAGAAAATCTCAAAGTGACCCCTAACCATAATCACTGGTAAACTGGCAACAGCACTTCCTGTTATTTTGAACTAGGGAATGAATAAAAACTAAATAAAAATCTTAAAATACTCATTTACTTACATCAATATAAACAATGAAGATTGCCTATCCCAACTCCAATTCTTTACAGAGTCCTTTTCATATTTACTTATGGCAATTTCTCTTTAAAGCAAAGACTTCATTGACCATTTTTTTGCTCACAATATAGAGTCTTTTTGTATTCTACATCTCCTGTGTGCAATATGTACAGCAGAGCCTATGTTTAGCCTCTGTTGACTTTCCAGAAGCAGGTAATCTGAAGAAGGCTTGGACACAACCATAAAAGATAATAAGTTCAAACGGCATGCTTTCTCAATTCCTGGGTCTCATCTTCATTCTTCTGTGATGAGATGGCTCCAAAAAATGGTTTGCACCAGTTCAATATTTCTTTAACTTTTAAAGAAATATTTCTTCCAATCACTTTTTCCCCTCATTCTTCTTTGCATCAAGAATGTCATTTTTTCCACATTATTGTCATAAAATCATCACTTTCTCTTATCAAATATGTTCATCTCTCACACAAGAGATTCTTGAACAAAAGTAGGACAGTTCATGAATGAGTTATCCTATCCAAATACCCAATTGCTTTCCCATAATTGAAAACCAGTTGTCATTAGAGCTCTTCTTACCACAGCCAAAGACAGGTAAACAACTTATAACACCATGTTCATGAACTTGAAAATTGAGAAGCTATTTTCACATTTTGGAAGCTTCCTTAGCTCAAATAGGAGAACAAATTAATGACTGTGAAATTGCTTTTCTGCTGTCATCAGTTCTTCCTTGTCGCAACGGACCAGTAACTTTAAGCTGAAGTTCTGTCGTCAAAGAAAGTGAAGTTGTCATTTATGAATCTGCTCGGTTCTTGAGTTATTTCATAATAAAATCCTGTCTTTCTTGCAACATAACTGTGATGTCTTTCCTCAATTTATAGTTGGACATATAACAAGCAAGTGCTATTGACTAGACTTGAAAGTATAAAGGAAGAACATTACTCTCCAGGGATCAGCGTATACAATTAGACTTCCACATGTAGAAAATTCAATTTAAGTAAACCAAAATAGCTTAAAAACAAACAATGATTAGAAAATTATGGCACTCTATTTTAAAACCTCACTTGCTCATAAAAAAGCATTTATGACTTTACATAGCTCCAGGGAATGGTCAGGCCCTGTGCATTGTCTGGAAAGAGAGACAACTTGCTATTTAATCAAAGCTGTGGAAAGTGCTTGGGTACGACAATAAACAAATGTCTGTTATTTAGTAGTTTGTATTTCATAATTTAGTGTGTGTGTTGAGCATCAATTGAGAGATCAAGTGTTAAGCATCCAGTGCAACTTGGGCATGTACTGGGTATATCATTTATTTATATTCAATTTTTTACAGAGCTGAAAGCATTGTATTCATTCTACTTGTTTGATCTTCACAAGATTATAGTCAGGTATTGTATGTTAGGCAAAGAGATTTGTCATTTGTCTAAGTTCACTCTGCAACTTTCTCTGACTGAATCAAGATTTGAACCACCATCTCTTGTAGCGAGGAATTGTTGCTGAGAGCTCGCATTAAGTTTTTCTCCCCCCCCCCCTTTCCTGAGAAGTTGACTTTTTAATGATATTGTACATTTTTATTGATGTGTTATAATCTTCATATTCAGGAAAATGAGTTGAAACATTTTAGCCGTCTTTGTGGAAGTTATATTGAAAGCAACTAGTATTTACCAAAACAGTAATGCCAATTATGTTAACAAACCAAATGTCCCCAGCTTCAAGCCTAAGAAATACAAGGCAAATTTATCAGTATGGCGTGAAAAAAGGCAGGAAGAAAGAAAGAAGGGAAAGATTTAAATGGCAGTAGTTATAAGAGATTAGTTGCTGATTAGAGGTCAATCATACTCTTAAACTGTCTGTGGGAGATTGTGGGGAGGTTAGGAAAGTAATGGAGGGACTCCTCCTCCTCCTCTTCCTCCTCCTCTTCCTCTTCCTCCTCCTCCTCCTCTTCCTCTTCCTCCTCCTCCTCCTCCTCCTCCTCCTCCTCCTCCTCCTCCATAAACAGTGCAATGCACAGATTAGGAGATTGCACAAATTATGGCACCTGTTATGGAGAACTGACCTTCATAAAAACTAATGCAGAGACAAAGAACATTAAGAGGTACTGTGAATGAATGCAACAAAAGTCTTCAAAGTAATCTTAAATCTTGTTTTCTCCAACTTGTTAACATAGCACAATTCCTTGAAAATACAATATTTTACCTACTTTCTTGTCATTGTGTGTTTTAGTGGTCCTATTCTATAAAAATGGTAGTGGTAAAGTCAGTTGAATAGACAGTGCTTCAATTTCAAGAAAACACATTTTTTCTAAGGCTCCTGCAGCTATTCTTCAGAATCAGGATCCTTAGAGAATTTGTTTTCCTGATTTCTTTATAGTAAGGATTGGGACATTTTCTAAATTAGGCAATGTTTGCTTTTGACAGCAGTAACCTGTTTCACCCAGATTTGACCAGTATACTGGGTTCTTATTGTGGATCTTCTCCAATAAGGAGAAGCTGCTTTATTCATGAGCCACAGCAGTGCATGCACTAACAAGACTATGGATGCAGATGAAGCAGGCATAGATAAAGGGAATGCAACCAAAGAATACATTGTAAGAGTGCAGGCTGCAGGCATGGAGAGTGTGGAAGCAAACAGCCTGTGCCAGCTGCTGGAGATAGTCAGCTTTCCGCAGTTGGTCCCCTGTCTCTTACTCAGAGGAAGTGGAAGAACATAAAAATCAATTTGCGAGAACCAGATGTAACTGGCTAGATTGGACCACTGGCTGAGTTTCGAATGTATCGCATAGGTGAAATAAGTGTTTCTGGGTACTGCTGCTTCAGTAGCAGCAGTTGGAAGAAAGGAAGGGCAAAAGAAAAATCATGTGAACTTGCTTGTAGGCAGTGGACTAAAATGGAATAAAGTTCTGTTTTAAAGCAAATTAGCCTAAGTCTTATTCTGAAGAGTTATATCTTTTTATTGAGGAATTTTGCAATTCAGGCCTATCATGACCGACTTTGCAATTCGGGCCTATCATTACTGATAATAATGCTTCTCCCCAATTCCTAGCATAAATACCAGTAACTAATAATGAGAAAATTATATGAATGCAGCTATTCTGTTTGTATAGGAACGAATTTCTATTGGCTTTACTTGTACTTTTATCCTGACATCTGTATATACACAGGGATATTAACACTTATGTGTGAACCAAGCAAATAATTTATTAGATCTGTGATTGCTTTCAGCAAAACCTAGCAATTTATTTCGCTTCACACCTTGCATTTCTGTAAAATACTTTTTTTTCCTGAAGGCTATACAAGAAATAGTTCATGATGATGTGTGCATTGAATATATTCCAAACTGAGCAGCAAAGGGGTAAAAATAGATCAAGGACTCATAGTAGCAGATTGGATTTTCTTTGCGGCGCAGCAGATGGATGACAAATGACATATGTTATCATATGCCTTTGGTGGCAGTTTACAGCATATATTAAGTACAAGGTGGCATGAATTCAAATCACAGCTTAAAAATGACCCTGTAAAGCAATTCCGATCTTTCAAGGAGTAGAAGTAGGAGAAACAATCTCCAAGCAGAGGACCCAAATGGCAACATTATCTCTATGAGTGGCTTCTCATAATTGGTGATTCAGAAGAGGACCATTGCAAGACTATATCCTGAATATAACTTCTGCTCCCCACCTAAGTTTGGAATATTTTATGGATCAAAATGCTCACGTTCAGGTATGGATCTGAAACTGCTCATTCCACGCACAAAATGTTGCCTGTATAGAACCATTTTCTCATCCTTCTTCTCAGGGCTTTTAGCTGGTGGCTACCTACAAAAATAGCTTGGCTGGCATCTTGGCTGGAACCTTGTTTAAACCAAGGTAATGGCCTTTTAAGCTTCCTCTGCACGAGTAGAGTTCACGTTTTGAGTAAATTAAGAATTATATGTCACCGGGGCGGGGTGAGGCATCAGGATTTTAGAGATACTTAGGTGGAGCATGGTCAAAAAAGGTTGGGAACCACTGCACTAAATAAAACATTATCCTGATAAAATAGATTTTTGCCATACAGCAAAATATCATGCTAGAGAACAAAAAACTCTGCAGGACAGTGTCTTACTGTTTATCTGTAGAGAATACAATTTTTTTCTTTAGATCAGTGATTTGGAACGTAGCCCTCCAAATGTTGCTGAAGTACAACACCTGATATCTCAGACTATTGGCTAAACGGGCTAAATGGGCTGCTGGAAATTGTAGTTCAATGGTAACCGGAGGTCTGCAGGTTCCTCAGAACTTTGAGGAAGTAACATATAGCCTTTGTTTCATGTAATGTGTACCATTTTTTTTTCAAAGAGGCAAATGTTATTATTAAGAAAAATGATATCCTATTATCATTCTCAAAAAGGTTTAGGTAATATTTTTCATCTCAATTTTTTTTGACAAAATTCTATTTTGGACTCTTACACTTTAGTCATCAGAGTGCTAAAAGAACTGTATGATTTAGAATTTAAAAAAACCCTCATCTAATCCTATGTGTGACATTGAGATGTGATAATGAGCAACCTGCTTAGTACAGGAATCCAAATGAAATCATCTGTGTAATGCATCCCGTAAGGGAAGTTCTCTATTTCTTACCTTCCACTACCAAACTGCTCCTATTGTGAAGAAGGGGACAATCAAAATATATTATTGTACAATTATTTGTTTGCCTATTTTAAACCTTTGACTTTTCATGAATTTTTAAAACCCAAAGGGAAAAAACTGTTTGTTTCTTCTATACCAGAAGTGATAGGCTGTCAGAGTAGTTCAGTGATGAAGTAGTGTATAACAAAATATTATCTACCTATACATATCCATTTATCCATCCCTCCATCCATATATCCTTCCATCCTTCCATTCATCCCACTTTTCTCTTCTACAGGCCATTGTATCATACGTACATAATGCTCTTGGTTGCACAATAAAAGACCTTACAACTATGACTGATATTCCCATTATCTCTCAGATAGCCTATCATAAACTGGACATTATCTTTGAAGACAACTTAAAAGCCATGGTGGGTTCAAATGTGTGGCAGCTTACGTTCTATGCACTGCATTGCCTATCAATTTGTTTCTGTATCCAATTCAAATTGCTAATTATAAAACTTATAAACCCACATGGCTTAGATCGCAGATACCTGCAGGATTGTCTCTTCCACACAATTTTAAGTTGCCCTGTGAGTATCTTTTGGGAGGAGATGCTGTGTCCCCACCTTTCATGAAACGAACTAAACAAGAGCCCAGTGATGAGCCTTCTTGAGTGCTGCCATTTTGAGGTAAATGGTGCTCACTAACTTACTGACCTGTAAAAGGCACTTGACACTGTTGTGCTTCACAAGGTGAATGGGCAATAAACAATAATGGTGATGAGGCTATTGTAAAGGTACATTTTAAAATGTTTATTAATATATTTCGTATTGGTTGCATATTTATTTGTATTTTTTTCTTTTGTTATATTGAAAATAACTTGAGATTCTTTGAATATACTGCTACTTCAGTGCCAAGTATAAAATGAGAAGCAACTTGTATCAAATGAGAAAGTAACCTGGAAATGATATAATCAAGGAAGAAAACCTGGGGAAAACTCTTATGGGAAAATTAATAAATGATCAAATTTTGTGTACTTAAGAGGTGTAGAGACCATACTTGGTTTGTTAAGGTTCCAAGTAATGCATCCACTGCAAACGGAACTCCGAGGCAAATTGGTTCCTCAAAGAACAGTTTTATTTGTAGACATCTTGACACAAACTGGTGGAAAGCCCAGTTCTCAAGGTTCCCATACTTTTCACGACATTAAAAGTAAAAGTTTCTTGTTTTCTCAAAACAATAGATCACATTGTCCTATCTGAAGACTGGCTGGCAACTTCTTTCCACCTCCTCTGGCCAGCCAGCCATTGGACTCATAATAGAGCTATTTTATTTTGATTACAAAACCCCATCCCCCTTCAACTCCAATTGAGGGCGGGGGAGAGGGAGAGAACGAACGAATGAATGAACGAACTAATAGTGAAATGCTTTCAGTAGAGGAGAGGAATAACACCTGAAGTTTCAGATATTGCAGAATTAAAACTTTTCCCATCTTAGACCCCTGGCCCTGTTGCTAGAAGATGCAATTAAATAGAAAGCACCATCCCTGTTCTGTGTAGATCTTTTTGCCTGAAAACTGGCTGAATACTTGGCAAATAGAGGGGAAGAGAATAAGAAAGATCAAAAATGTATTGTAGATTATTTTATGTTCTAGTTTCCTGTCATAGGTGTATTCAAGATAATCTAATATGTTCAGCATCTAAAAAAATAGATAGCTGGTATCTTTTGTCCTGGTATGTGTATCAAAACTAAAAGTATTTGGCAAATTAAAAGTTCGAACTAAAACAATCTTGGCCAATGAGCTAATAGGGTTTTCTTCACTCTGAGAAAAAACCAAAACAATGCTATCTATTTAGCCAACAACAAATATGCTATATCCCCCCTTCTTTTGCTCCTCCTCTTTCTTAATTAGGTAGTAATTTACTTTCAACTAAGTAACATTATTGTTTGTGTTAAGTAAGGCTGGATATTTATTCTTGGCTTCAACTGCCTTCCTATTTCATGGAGGTCTGAAAAAGATTTCAGAACTAATGAGCAGTCATTTGCTCTGTAGCTGTGCTTCTGCTTACACTTGATAATACATGAAGAGAAATAGCACATCTCCTGGCTAAGCTTTCTTGTTGTTTGGCCATTAAATTACTCTGTGATATATTCATAAAGAAGCAGATTTGTAATAAAACTAAATGCAGTAACCATTTTTGAAAAGTGTTATGAGAACTTGTATCAGGAGTTAATATTCCAAAAATCCTACACTGATACAGGTACCACAGGTGGACAAAACATGTGCCACTTTTTAAGTAACACTTGATGTGATTAATTATAGTAAGAACTCATCCATACTGCACTTCATGTAGTGAGACAACTTAGTCATCCATCTGTTTGGGCACTTCTAACACAGATTTTAACACAGAATAGCGTTAAGAACCTATCTGACTGATGAGAGCTGCAGGAGAGGCCCTCTGAAGATCCTTTTGCTGTCCAAAACTGAATTATGTGATGTGCACAAAATGGCCAATTCAGGCTTTGCTGCCAATGTTTGCTTCTGTTATTTGCATTTTTACAATCATCTAGGGTACTCAACAAAAGGCAGCAGACAGATAAATAAAATAAATATCATCCAAAAAGCTCTTTAACAAAATTTATGAAAGGAAAAATACTGTCTATGGGGTTCTAGAGTCTCAAAAACAGTCAGACACTTCCTAGTAGGGCAAAATCAGGGAAGAAGCATTGGTCATTCTTTATCTCTCTCTCTCTCAGCTATATGTTTAAGGATTATTATGTCTATTGAAGAGGAACAAATGGAGAGTACAGAAATTTATGCCAGTTCTGCGACTGTTATGCATTGTATGCTCCTCCCTCATTTAATGGGCTTCTCTTGCTTTCCAATGAAACGTTCTTGAAAATAATTTCTTGGAAAGGCCATACAATTCTTTGTTTTATTGGCTCAAAGACAGGGAACTATCCAGAAATAAAGTGCAGATTTTTTTTTCTACGCCATCATTGTAATTCAGGGCTTGCTAATGGGCTTGTAACAGATGAGAAGCGTACTGGCTATGCAGCTACATTTTCCAAAGCTTTGTTGTGCAGCAGTTTCATCAGAATGAAAAGTAATCATTTTGGTTGTGTGTATCACCTGTAGGGTAAACACTGTAATACCCATTTAGGTGTAGAATTGAATTATTATCGGCATTGTCTTTTGATAATAAAACTGTGTTATTAATATGCAAATTGTGACGTCTTCTACTATTGTGGAATATTGTGAGGAAACTTTAATGAGGAATATCTGCAGTTTAGCTGTTGTAAATGATTTCAGGCCTAGAGTCTTTCCCAATAATTCAAAATTTGCAGATTTTGGCACTTACTTTAAGAACAATTTGAAAAAAATTATATTTTAGCACTTTATTGTTTTTTATAATAAACCATTTTTTCTGTATATAGTATGGTTGAAATCCCATTTTTCTCTCTCATGACTATTGAAGTTTAGGTATAAATATGAAACATTCAGGCAGTATCAGTAAATTATCTAAACACAGATTATTGACTGATTGACAGATTATTTGATGGATTATTTACTCATCAAACTTATATAGTCACCTATATCACTGAAGATGACTCTGATTGGTGTACAACAAGTGGGTGAAATCACATATAGAATTACATTTAAAATCTATCTATCTATCTACCTATCTATCTATCTATCTATCTATCTATCTATCTATCTCTATATCTCTATATCTATATCTATATCATCTATATCTATATCTATATCATCTATATCTATATCATCTATATCTATATCTATATCTATATCTATATCTATATCTATATCATCTATATCTATATCATCTATATCTATATCTATCTATCTATCTATCTATCTATCTATCTATCTATATATATATATATATATATATATATATATACACATACATACATACATACATACATACACACACACACACACACACAGTATAAATCCCTGAAGCAATATATTTTGGGAATAGAATCCAGCACATTGCATAGTCTAATTAATTAATTATGGCTCTTAGTTTCAACCAACATGTATCCAAATAACTTCAGCTGTAATAAATTTGTATAAACCTTATTTTCATTTTTTTGTCTCAGGTTGGTACTGATTTCTGAGATCTGACAGTGGATGGAATTTCTTTTTTTTTAAAATCCAATCAGGCAATCGATATAACCAATAAAACACAACGCTGATTTGTTTTTAATGTTATTGCTACCTTTGTAGTACATAGACATTATCAAGTTATTTCTATAAGTGTGACAAAAATAAAATGAAGTTATAGCAAATTTCATATATCTTCATTAATTCTTCCTAATTTAGGTTTTTTTAGCTGGTAATTTAGAAAATGTCCTGTATTTTATTAGTATTATTTAAAGCAACTGATCCATGAAAATTACCTCAAGAGATTAATTAACATTCATTTTGCCCCTCATATTTTCCCAAAAACTAGGATACTTTGAGCAATGAAAACTACTGCTATTTGATAGTTTGATTTCAAATAGTTTACTATTTGAAATTAAAGCTTTTATATATTGCTATTTTTTACAGAATCTTTACATTTATTCCATTGTAATTTATTTTGTCTTTTACAGTGATGTTTAAGAAATTTATATTATGCATACGACTGAATCCGATTTAACCGAGAGAATAAATCCTTATGTTCACTGAAATAAATTGGGAGCCTATCTTTTATGAGCTAAGCACAAAGTGTGTATGGTAGTAGAGTTCAAAACTTTGGATCTGGTGTGGTTTCTCCTTTAATAGGCTTCACATTTTCTGGAGCTCAGAGGCACAGAGATGCTGGAGTGTAAATTTGAGTTAAGGAGATTATAAGGCGACAGCAATAAGGCTTTGGCCTTATTCGCTAAAACTTTGACCCTGACTTCCCTGACTTCCATTCAGGGGTGAAATTCATTTTTTTTTACTACCGGCAGCAGGGGAAGGATACTGCAAAATCTTCATTTCCATGCCACTCCAGGGGAAGGATACTTCAAAATCCCCATTCCCTCCCCATTCCTGGGGGAAAGCTATTGCAAATCTTCATTCCTGGGGGAAGGCTGTTGCCAATCTTCATTCCAGCCAGAGGTGGTATTTACTGGTTCTCTGAATGACTCAAAATTTCTGTTACCAGTTCTCCAGAACCTGTCAGAACCTTCTGAATTTCACTCCTGCTTCCATTGGAATATGAACAAAGGGGATCCATATAAAAATGGACAATAAGTAGCCATTTTGTCGTTCCTGTATTTTGGTTTCTGATTCTGATTATTGTGCTGCTTTGTGTTTTTCATCAGTTGCCCTTATTACTACTAAAAACAAAAATATTAGCTATGATAAGATGGCATTCCTTATCCATCTCAAGTACAGATAGAATACAAATCTCACTGCTTTTAAACTTGTTGCTCTCTATACTTGTTGCTCTCTGTACTTGGTTATTTGCACGGTCACACTGATGATGTTACCTAGTTGGGCAATGAAACATCGGCAACCAAACAACCAAACTCTGAGAGCACCAGGAATTCCACTGTGATTATCATTGCTAAGAGGATAAATGACAAGGAAAAGCTACTGCCTTTCTGCTGCACCCAGTCCCAGTACTTTGGATAGTCATGCTACACTTCACCCTTGCTGTAGTTAAAAATTGCCCGAAGACAGCTCTTTGGCTAATCTGGAGCCAAGGCTAATTGAAAAAGAAAGTGAGAAATTGGTTTATTGTCATGATGCTAAAAGGTAATTACATTTGTTTGACAATAAATTGATGGCTTTCTCAGCTTTGTATTAAGGAAGTTAGGATGGGTTTTTTTTTGGTGGTGGGACCATGAGGCTTCATTCTGAAAGCAATACTCAATTCAGAGATCATGATCAACATGATTGATAATACAGGTAAAACTCGAAAAATTAGAATATCATGCAAAAGTTCATTTATTTCAGTAAAGCAACTTAAAAGGTGAAACTAATATATGAGATAAGACTCATTATATGCAAAGCAAGATAGTTCAAGCCGTGATTTGTCATAATTGTGATGATTATGGCGTACAACTCATGAACTCATGAAAACTCATGAAAACCCCAAATCCACCATCTCAGAAAATTAGAATATTACATGCAATCAATAAAACAAGAATTGTACATAGAACAATATGACCTCTGAAAAGTGTAAGCGTGCATATGTACTCAGTACTTGGTTTGGGCCCCTTTTGCAGCAATTACTGCCTCAATGCGGCGTGGCATGGAAGCTATCAGCCTGTGGCACTGCTGAGGTGTTATGGAAGACCAGGATGCTTCAATAGCGGCCTTCAGCTCTTCTGCATTGTTTGGTCACATGTCTCTCATCTTTCTCTTGGCAATGCCCTATAGATTCTCTGTGGGGTTCAGGTCAGGCGAGTTTGCTGGCCAATCAAGCACAGTAATCCCATGGTCATTGAACCAGTTTTTGGTGCTTTTGGCAGTGTGGGCAAAGTCCTGCTGGAAAATGAAGTCAGACTCCCCATAAAGTTCATCTGCGGAAGGAAGCATGAAGTGCTCCAAAATCTCCTGGTAGATGGCTGGGTTGACCCTGGACTTAATGAAGCACAGTGGACCAACACCAGCAGATGACATGGCTCCCCAAATCAACACAGACTGTGGAAACTTTACACTGGACTTCAAGCATCTTACAGTGTGTGCCTCTCCATTCTTCCTCCATACTCTAGGTCCTTGGTTTCCAAAAGTTGCTCTCATCAGAAAAGAAGACTTTGGACCACTGAGAAAGAGGCCAGGTCTGTTTTTCTTTAGCCAAGGTAAGATGCTTCTGACGTTGTTTGTTGTTCAGGAGTGGCTTGACAAGAGGAATACAACATTTGAAGCCCATGTCCAGGATCTGTCTGTGTGTGGTGGCTCTTGATGCACTGACTCCATCCTCAGTCAACTTCTTGCTTGAGGCTCCAGTATGGGAAGAAAAAAGTATGACACAAAGTTCTATGTCAATGCTAACAAAACTTCTACATATCTACATACATTCTTGCCAAGATGGTGCCACCGACAGCAGCCTTGGTGAAATGCTTTCTAATAGTTTTGCTGTTTTTTTAATCATTCTCTGTGATTCACTATGGATTTCATACTCAAGAGACCAACTACTAAGCATCAGGCAATGTTTCTTTAATGGGCAGCTTTCTGTGACTTCACCCTCCCTCTTTACAAATGCAGAACACAGGAAGAAGTAACTTCATCTGAACAATGGATAAACAAAAAACAAATGGAGGAGGCGAAGAAGGGGTAAGCGAGCGGGAATTTTGAATAGACTAAGGAAACATGGGATAAAAACCCCTCTCCCTTTACTCTTTCTGACTAATTTACATTCACTCACTAATAAAATGGGTGAAATGTTTTTTCTTAAATAGATGCAATTCTGATTTTTACAACTCAGCAGCTCTATGCTTCACTGGAACATAGCTAAATCATTCAATTGATGATAGCAGCCTGCTTATCCCAGGGTTACAGATACAAAGAGCAGACAGAATTCTAGAAACATCAAATAAAAAGAAGGGAAGAGGCTTATGTTTATATGTTAAGAGTCACTGGTCCCAAAATATAACTATACTAAAAAAAATCTGTGATGTGGACTTAGAGACATCAATTATCAATTGCAAACCATTTTATTCTTCACAAGAGTTTCCATTTCTCCTATCTGCTGTATATGTTTCTCTACAAGCTTGTGTAAACAATGCATTATGAACTCTAGCTGACCAGATTATGTGGGCTGAAGTTAAATGCCCAGATTCATTTCCCATTGTTTTAGGAGATTTCAACAAAGCTAACTTAAGGAAAGAGCTACCAAAATATTTTCAGCATGTCAGTTTGTTTTGTTTTTGTTTGTTTGTTTTTATTGGATTTATATGCCGCCCTTCTCCCAGAGGACTCAGGGCAGCATACAACATTAAAAAACACACATCCCAAAAGTTAAAAAGAAATTAAATACATATCCAAAAAAAAACAACAACACCGAATTTATAAAACAATACATTTAAAAATGAGTTAAAATTAACAGGCCAGGCCGGCTTGCTGGAAAAGCCAACTTTTTAGGGTGCCTCTACAGCGCGTCCTGTGCCCCCCAAGGAGTGAGGGGCCCACCGGGAAAGCGCGGGGTGAGCAGAGCCTGCCCATCGCCGTCAGCAGCAGGAACCGGAAGTCGCCACTGAGCCTCTTTCTGATCAACAAGCTCAGTGTCTTAGCCACTGAACCACCATGTCCCCGTAGATCATTGCTACATAACATTAAAAGATGCTTATGGGTCTTTACCACGAGCAGCTGTGGGACACTCTGATCATTGCATGATTCATCTTGTACCTGCTTACAGACAAAGACTTAAAACCATGAAACCAACAATTAAATCATTGAGGACTTGGGCTAAAGATGGAAAACTAAAGCTATAGGATTGCCTTGACTGCACTGATTGGAATGCTTTTGAAGATACCTCTGCAGACTTGGATGAACTCACAGATACTGTAACATCATACATCAGTTTTTGTGAAAACCTGTATGTGCCAATCAGAAACCTGTGAATATACAGTAACAATAAAACTTGGTTCGTAGTTAAATTTAAGCAGCTATGTCGTACCAAAGAGGAAGCCGACAGAAAAGGCAATAGAATGCTGTATAATCAGGCCAGAAAAGTATTAACAAGGGAAATCAGAGCAGCAAAAAGAAGCTACTCTGAAAAGTTAAGGAAGCAGTTCTCAACAAATGAACCAACAAACATGTGGAAAACTCTTAAAAATATCACTGGTTACAGCAAACCTCCTTCCCATGCTAAATGAAATCAACAACTGGCAGATGACCTGAATGTGTTTTACTGTAGGTTTGAGAGAAAACTACTGCCACCTATCTCCCTAATCCCCATCTCAGACACACCAACAGCAGCCAAGCCTGACACAACTGACACCATCCCATTGGGCCCACCACCTCTGGTGGTTGCATAAAATGAGGTGCAAGGTCTAGTTCACAAACAAAAGCCAGGAAAAGCACCAGGCCCAGACAAGATAATTCCTTCTTGCTTAAAAGCTTAAAAGCTTGTGCTGACCAACTGGCCCCCATCTTCACCCACATCTTTAATAAATCGCTAGAGATGTGTTATGTTCTTTCTTGCTTCAAATGCTCTACTATCATCCCAGTGAAGAAATGAAGAAACCCTCTATCAAGGAACTGAATGCCTTCAGACCAGTTGCTCTAACATCTGTAGTTATGAAAACCTTTGAAGGGCTAGTGCTGGCCCACCTGAAAACCATCATGGATCTGTTGTGAGACCCCTAGCAATTTGACTACTGAGCAAATAGATCAATAGATGATGCTGTTAATATGTCTCTGCATTACATCCTACAACATCTTGAATCTCCAAAGACTTATGCAAGGGTCCTCTTTGTAGATTTCATCTCAGCATTCAATACCATAATTCCAGATTTTATTCTAGCTAAACTAAATCAGATAGCTGTACCTGACCACACTTGTAAATGAATCATAAGCTTCCTAACAGACAGGAAGCAGCAGGTAAAGCTAGGCAAAATCGCATCAGATATCTGTACAATTAGCACAGGAGCCCCCCAGAGTTGTGTGCTCTCTCCACTTCTCTTCTCTATATACACCAATGACTACATCTCAAAAGATCCCTCTGTTAAAGTACTGAAGTTTGCAGATGATACAACAATGATTGGTGTCATTCGAGACAACGACATATTTGCATACAGACAAGAGGTTGAACAACTGGCCTTGTGGTGCAATCGGAACAATCTTGAACTAAACAAGCTCAAAACCATAGAAATGGTAGTAGATTTTAGGAGAAACCACCTGTTACAATACTAAACAACACAGTTTCAGTAATAGAGATCTTCAAGTTTCTAGGTTCTACCATATCTCAAGACTTAAAATGGACACCTAACATCAAAAAGTCATCAAAAAAGCACAACAAAGAATGTTCTTTCTGCGCAAACTCAGAAAGCTCAAACTGCCCAAGGAGCTGCTGATTCAGTTCTACAGAGGAATTACTGAGTCTGCCATCTGCACTTCTATAACTGTCTGGTTTGACACCACAACCAAACAAGACAGACACAGACTTCAACGGATAATTAGAACTGCAGAAAAAACAATTGCTACCAACCTGCTTTCCATTGAGGACCTGTATACTGCATGAGTCAAAAAGAGGGCTGTGAAAATTTATACCGACCCCTCACATCCTGGACATAAATTGTTTCAACTTCTGCCTCAAAGCAACACTATAGGGCACTGCACACCAGAACAACTAGACACAAGTACAGTTTTTTTTCCCTGAATGCCATTACTCTGCTAAACAACTAATTCCCACAACACTGTGAAATTATTTACTAAGACTGTATTACTATTATTCTCCTCCTCCTTCCTATCACCTATCTCCTCCCACTTATGACTATAACCATGTTGCTTGTATCTTTATGATTTATATTGTTGTATTTGTTTCCTAGTATGATTTTTTTTATTTATTAGTAATCTATGACTAAATGTTGTATCCTATGATTCTTGATGAATGTATTTTTATTTTATTTTATGTACACTGAGAGCATATGCATCAAAGACAAATTCCTTGTGTGTCCAATCACACTTGGCCAATATAGAATTATCTTCTCTTCTCATAAATAACCACCAGATATGAAGAACGGGATTTGTACACTGATTGGTTGTAATTTCATCTTGACCAGAATAAACAACTGGTTTGCATTGAAAACGGACAGAAATTGTTATTCTGTACTGATAATATGGCTGTCAGTAGTACAGGATAAGAAAAGGATGCAAATATTGTAGCAATAATTGAGGACTAGGAGAGCAGTAATGTTTCTTCAGTGACCACAGCATTTACAAACTATACAACACAAAATTCAAACCAAATGGATGAGATTAGACACCAACATAACAAGGAGTCTCTATAATAAAAATGTCTCTAATAAAAGTGTAACATGAGCTACTATAATCATATTCCTTTCTTGGAATCAGAAATTACATCCATGCTGTATTGATAGCAGATGAGTACCAGGGTCTTAATTTGACTTTACTTACAAAGAAGAAATACGCAAGGAACATTTCAAGGATTTTCCATCATATTTTTTCTTTCCTACTTTGTTGTTTGCATGTGCATATTTCTGGCACACAAGTTGTCTGTTACTTTAAGAGTATGCATTTTTATTCATGAAACATCTGCAGATATTACCATGTTTAGTGTGCAAGAATCATTGCTATGTGTGCTTAATAGGGAGAATTTTTAGAACATTTTCTTTCTCAGATTAGAGTATTGGAAATCAGGCAATATTGTCTTAATTTCAATTCAGACTCTACCTAACCTTTATTGACTTTGGGTAATTCACTCCATAAAAACAACTGTATACAAAAAAAGTATATAATTGTTACAAGATGGCAAATCTGGTCAACAATGTAAACATGTCGGTTTGACCAGATTTGCCATCTTCACAAGGTGAGAGAAAAACAATCTGTCATATATCAAGACCATAACACAAGACATACCTATATAATAACAAAGCCTACAGTAAGATTGCTACACAGAAAAAGGATAACAAAAGGACATAAAAGAACATTTTAAAGAACGTCCTCTGGAAGAAGTTCATCTTCAGGAATAAGCCATTCTAGCTTCTATGGTGATATTGGTCCAGAGTTCTGTGTCACAATACAAAAACAATGCTTTCTGAGTTTAGCAATAACTTCACATAATTGGGGCATTTCTCTTAAACTGACAGATCATACACATTTTATTTTTGCATTCTATGAATTCACGATTAGAGTTAATTCACTGTGAAGTGTTTCAAAAATAAAATTTGGAGAGGGAGTGGAAGCTCAGAGACTTTTGGGGCACATACTTATGGGGAACTTTGAAAAGCTCCATCTTTTCCTGGGCTGCAACAATTCAAGCCACATGCAAACCAGACAAAAGATGTGTTTGATGTGCAAATAGACCATTAAAGTACATTAAGATAACTGTGTTTAGGAGCCTTTCCTATTAAGGAATTGTGTCTCTTCAACAACAACTGAATGTAATGTTGGACAGTTGTTATAAATCTGGGTTATGCATGCAATCACTTCTTAGATGCTCCAAACTAATTTGTGTTTGTTTGTTTATGGGTCATTCTCAAACTTTGACAAATTTAAATTAAGCTATCATCTGATGGCTGCTATGGTTTTAAAATGATAAATACATATACACATATCTTATAGTACAAAATAAATTTGTTTGACAGCCATAAAATATTTCCTACTTGACTGAGTATAGTTCAAAATTATGTGTAATATTATAGTCTCGACATTATATACCATCACTTTTTAAAGTTTTCAAATGATTGAAGAGTATAATTTTGTTCAAAAGACATCTAGAGAATGTTTTACCTGACTAAAAATTTATCTTCAACATTTTACATGTCTTTTTGAGCATAGAAAATAAATAAATTACTATATTTGTCTTGGAAATTGGTTTATCCAATGTGGCTTGCCATTCTTCATCAGAGAGTAGATTTTACATTCAAGATGTAATAGTTGTTTCTCTCTTCCCCTGTGCTTATTTTTCCCCTAATCATGCATTTTCTGCTGATATATGGAAGCAACCTAGGTGACATTGATTATTTATTTATCCCTCAATGAAAAATACAGGAAATATTATTAGAATCACATAAAATCTTTATCCCAACAGATTACAAAGAGTTCACATGGACTGCAGGTTACAGACTCCCATTGGACACTTTATTTGCTGCCCTCGCTCTTTTCTGTTCCAGTAAAGAAGTAGCCAATTGCTTTCCTTATTTTGGGAAGGAAGGAAACACATTCACACTTAAATATGGATATATGTACATAGAAATATGTTGAAACAAATTTAAATTACATTTATGCATGCAAAATTAAAACAATAAATGCACATATATGCAGTCACAACAACTGCTCTGTTTTAAGCTGTTTCATACATACATCAACGTGATTTGCAGATAGTTTACTGGTGAGTAATTATGCATGGGCACTTCAGAAATATATACAGAAGAATTAGGTTTGCCTGAGACCTAGGTAGTTGAACAGTTCAGTCCAGAGTCATAACAGAGCATGGCTTTACATATATAAGCATATTTTATAACAGTCCAAAAATCCATTCACTAAAGAGTTCAGCTAGTTTAGGTCAAAGAGTCAAGGTTCATGATGGAAGCAGGAATTAAAAACACAGGAACATAGATCCAAGATCAGCATGGTCAAAAGGCCAGGTGCTGGTGGTTGTAAAATAGCCTAGTTGCAGGCCTAGCTCAATTAAGGACATTTGCGCTTTGCTTCTTAAGGAACCACCTCTGCTCAGCACTCAGAGATCCTAATACAACCAGTGCATCCAATGGGCTATTTAGTCACCAAAGATCAAGATCCTTGGCACCTACCTCTTCACCACCTGCTCCTGCTGATCGCTACCTGGATCAGCCTCAGGTAGTTGCTTGCGCTATAAAATCTGAGGCTGATAATCTGTTAGACCAGATTCCTTAACAGCTGACTTCTTTGACTCAGAGGGCACCATAACACAACTTGCTTTAAAATATAAATTCCTCTTTCGTACATTCTGTTTTTCCTGAATAATGTATCTCTGGCATAATAACTGAAGACCTGAAAGACCAGGTCATCATTGGAAAAAAAAGATCTATGTGGTTGCTAAAAGTTGATATTGACTTGATGGCATGTAGTCATCATAGTCATTATAATACTTTCCTGATATGCAAATAATTCTTTTGAATTACTGTTCACTTTTTCCCTGAGCTACTTACTTTTCTGTTGGGCTTTTTTAATAAAAGAAAGCAACTCCATGACTGCTATAAGTCCACCAGTTTTCCACCAGGGACTGATTCAGATATCAAAACTAGGTAAGTGCATGGAACTCAATAAATCACATGCCCACAGCTCTGAATAATTATTTTAAACTATGTGGCTTGGCCAGATTGTTGCATTGATTTGTCAGCCAAAAAATTAAATTGGTTTATTTTTTTTTTAAAAAGACATAAATGTACAACATTTTAAAGTATGGTTTCCATAGGAAACACGGTTTCTCTTAAGTTTAAAGAATTTAAACATTCCTTAAATTCATGCTTGGACAGCAGATGTTGAATGCAGCAGCCAAATAGTGAATAGTTTTAAGAAACACTCCAATTATAAAAGGTTTTGCTGATTTACATTTTCCTTTGATTTTGTTAGGCTTTGTCCTTGGTTATTAAATATATTTACAACAAATTGTAAAGGTTTTGTTTTTGACGAAGTTCAGCTTCTAATTACTCAGAGGCCTACATTTTCTAAGCCTTTGTGCAGCAATCTATCAACTAACTATATTATGAAAAGACCAATAACATTCTGTCATTAACAAAACTTTGTAATAGATTTTAATACTTTATGAATGTAATTATATCAACTTTTTTTCTTTGAATCATTATATAATGCTATTTTTACATAAGCATCCTTTTAGCTAGATCAGAAACAAAAAGATATAAAGCAATGCAAACCTTTTCATGGGGGTCAAATTGATTTTAAAATTTCCCCTGCTGGATTTCTTTACAGAATTTGAAATTCTGCATGTCATGACCAGTTTTGGAAGTGAAAGCTATACATGGGGCGACCTCCATTTCTCTTTTGAAAAAGTTTTGAAGTTTGCATCAGAAATGACTCTATAGAAGCTTTCAGTCATTTCTGTTTCCCTGCCCATTGACAATCAGAATATGAAAGTATACTGATTAAGATTTAGGTTTGTTTTTTTAATCTATTTTTATGTTTTTAAATTTGAAATAATACTAACTTTTATCCTTTGACTTACTGTTTACATAATGTACCTCTTTCTCCTCTCTCTCAAAGACAAAAACTTTATCTTGGGAAAGGGGAAATAAGGTAATAAATATTGGAGAACTTCAGAATATAATCCTTAAAAGAAAAATAAGGAGACAATAAATATGCATCACAAAAGATATAACTAAGGCAAAGCACAATCAGCACAAATGCACAATCAGAAGTGCAACCTAGAAAATACATAGGTCTAAAACCTCTTGCATTCCCCATCAATAATGAATAATTTTAGATAAAATTATTATCTGAACTCTATTGAACTCTAAATCGTAACAGCAACATTTTAGATGGTATTACTACAATTTGTATTTCAGCAAATTTAAATAAATTATACAGTATATAAGTTCCTTGGTTTCCTTTGAATAGTACACATGTGCATAGAGGGATGAATTTAAAGACGAGCAAGGAAAACTGCTTAGCATTTTTCTTTATAATATAATTTTTAGAGTAGCTCCACTAATTTTCTTAAATCAGTTAATGCCACCGCCTACCTCCTCTAGCTGGTATATTCTTTTATTTCCTGTTCTGGCTTGAACTACCCCAGTTTTGGTTCATCTATGCATGCTATTGTTATGTAGCTACAGTATGTCTTAATAATTGTAACCTTAAAACAATTGTTGAATCTAATGGACTTTCCATTTGCTTGCTAACCTTACACTTCAAAGCTCAACTGATGAGCATTGATGAATAGATGCACTCTAGGTGAAAATTCAAGAAATCTAATCAACGATAACCTGAACTTCAGCTGCCTAAGCCATCTATGTTAACACTGGTGATTTTATGGGCTTGTACTTTGGTACACTCTTAGACTGAGAACATATTGCCTCTACATGGCAACACTGAAAGTTGGATTGTATTGAATTGGGTCATTGGTCCTTCTAGACATTAGTATATTTGGGCAGTACCTCACCAAAGTTTCAAGGGGGAATTTTTGAAAACTGAATTGGAAGTTCCTGAGAGTGAATTTTGGACTTCCTGCTTTCAAAGCATGTGATCAACCACCCATCTATCTGCTTCCTTCCCACTAATCCATTCTAATACCACAAAAGGCCATCTAGGGAATAAAGTGTCTTCTATACGTCTTGATAAATATTCTAATTTTGAACAAGTAATTTGGTTTCTTTGCAAATAGGAGGGGATGAAGTGAACCAAACTAATGAACACTGACTAATAAAATGTTAATGAATTCAACATAACCTATTTCTGAGTTCCATGTGGATAGGGACCATTCTGTACAAATAACATGATAAAGTTTTAAAAATAAATACAAGGTACAATCCACAAGAGCAACAGACATCTGGGATTGAAGATTAAATCACAGATAGAGAGCATTGTATTTAATAGAGATGTCAGTGTTGCACAGTAGGGTTTCCTTAAACTAATTACATGTGATTTGCTGAAGCAAGGAGATAGAATCCCAAAACTCAGCTTATACAAAATAACTCACTTGCAGCTTTCAGGAGCTACAGAAACATTTTCCTCTTGGTAAACAATCTGCTTTGTATGGGAGATAGATTAAGAAATATTTAGAAAAGAATATTCTAGGGGCAATAATTAGCATCTGCATAAACAACACTGTGAAATGTCTGAGATGCTACTTGGACTTTGATTACTGAAAGGTCCACAGTTTCAAAATCAGAGTTTGCCATTTTTAAAGAGAATAGCTAACCAGCATGAAATTTTGCTGGGCTCCCAACTTCCTTTCTGCAAAATTTATAGTGGTTTCTGTGACAAATAGAAGTTATATTAAAAAAGGCCATTCCACAAGAAAACACCTTACTATATATGTTAAAAGTCTTTCTGCAGTAACACATGACTATTAACAACATGAAAAACTGATATGTACTAAATACTGTCTAATTTGCCAATTCCTCAAGTAGTATTGTATTTCATAAATGTGGCATACAGTTTTCTTGTTATGAAGGGCTGAAACATCTGGAAAATTCATGGAGGCTAATAAAAATCCATATTTAAAATAAAATTATATAAATACAAATGTGGAACCTTGAGCTAATTCCAAGGTGCATGTGGATTATTTGGAGTAGATTTTATTTATTTATTCATTCGTTCATTTAAAACATTTAGGTGGCTGGGGAATTCTGGGAGTTGAAGTCCACAAGTCTTAAAGTTCCCAAGTTTGGACACCCCTGCTCTAACATATGCATGTCCCCATTGAAGACTTTCCATAAAATGTCAGTTTGCTGTGGCATTGCAGAGCACCAACATGTTACCCAAAAGGGTGAAAAAGAAACCACTATACAGTGGTACTTGGTACTCGTCATTAATTGATTCTGAGAAGCATGCTGAATACCAAAAATGATGAGTACCAAACAATTTTTTCCCATAAGGAATAATGTAAATATTGCGTTTCCAAACCACAGACAATGCACATTTTAAGGCAATATGTAAAAAGATAGGGTTGTATTTCATCATTTTACAGGAGAAATAAATGTAACAATTAATACTTAGATTAAACTAAATAAAAAACTTCAATTACGTTTACTGATGAGAAAAAAGTGAAAAACACACAAAATGTCCACAGAAACTAAGGTAAGACTGCAAAGGGCTGTCCACAGGGCACGAGCTACCACATAACTAATGTGTCATCCTTGTTTTGGCTGTAGCGCAAAGTGAGTCATGACGCAACTGACACCGACAAGTTCTAGCTTACATGTTGAATACTAAACAAATAACAAGTACCAAGACAAAATTTTCTCATCAAAATGCAGACAACCAAATTCGATGAGTTTCAAAGTAGATGAATACCAAGGTATGACTAAAAAGTCACACAGGTTGCAAGGAAAGAACACTTTCTAAAGCGTTTCTTGCAATAAGAGAACCATCGATCAACCTAATCAAATTATATTGGAGTATGATAAGTTTAATGGACAAAGAGAACGTCACTTATCTTAGACTTATGGAATTTTATTTTAATTAAAAAATACATTTGCAATCCAACTGATGGGCAACTTCATGATTCTGGACTTTCCCTGTACCTTTTAATGTTTAATTTAAACATGGACTTCTAGGAAAGGATATCTTCTCCAAGACCTTTGGGAAAAAAAACCTCTGTTCTTTGATAAAATAGGATTGATTTCTATTCTATGCTCACATGACCAGAATTGGAATCAGAGAATTATGGTAGTCCTTTTTTTTGGGGGGGGGGATGAGTTTTCTGTGTGAATGTTAGTATCATGCTAAATTTCCCACTATCATTTGGTTTATCTGATTTTTCTTCTAAAAATAATAATTAAATGCCTTCTGAGATGACATTTAGTTTTATAGGTTATAAATTTCTACTTTTAATATTATTTAAATCATTTCTATTTCACTAATTTATTCTGTCTCTGCTGTCTGTTAGATATGGCAATTTGAAAAATGTATACCACCCTAAGTGAAATATTTTCAAGCAAAGCGACTTCATTTTGGCATTTATTGTTAATTGAAATTTGTTATTAAGTATCAGTTATAGGCCTTTTAATGCTCATGAATTTACATTATGTTAAGCATCTGCTGCTGTTCAGCACAATTTTGATAAACTTACAGGAAGCTCATAAATTTAGAGCTGGAGTACAAGAGGTTTCAAATTCATAGGGGTTTAATGTTCTGAAAAATGGGATGGAAGATGACATGCTCCACTGAGAGAATCTGAAGTCAGCTGCATTTTGCCTAAATTTCAGGAGCAGACAATTTCATTATAAAGTTCAGAGCGGCTTTCCCTGACTCTGGAAGCAATGTATTAAGTTATTTCCCACACACTTCTAAAAAGAAAAAGAAAAAATCAGAAATATGTCCTGCTCATTTATGCAAAATATCTTGTATGGGTAACATAAAGTATGAGTCTTCTTACATAGTGAATAGTTAAATGATTTGACATTCTTATCATTTTAAAATTTGAGATCTTTTAAATTTGACTGGTTTTCTATGATTAAGGAGTTTAGACTTTTCATTGTAGGACCTCCAACTATAAAGTTTGGTCAGAGGGTCGTTTTAAGCGCTCCGAAGGCGTCAGGGAAGCCTCCAGACGGTCCCTGAAGCCTTCGGAACGCTTAAAACGACCCTCCGAGCAACCCGGAAGTCACTTCCGGTTTGCTCGGAGGGTGGTTTTAAGTGTTCCAAAGGCTTCAGGGAAGCCTCCGGACGGTCCCTGAAGCCTCCGGAGGGCCTCCAGGGGAGCGGGGGAGGCTCTTTTCGCCCTCCCCAGGCTCCTATAAAGCCTCTGGAGCCTGGGGAGGGCAGAAAATGGCTTTTAAAAAGGTGAACTCAGCTGGCCAGCACACGCATGCGTGGTGGCCAGCTGACAGGGCAGCGCCTCGCATGCCCTGACAAATGGCTCCGCGTGCCACTTGTGGCACGCGTGCCATAGGTTTGCCATCACTGCTCTATGGGGTTCAGGTCAGGCGAGTTTGCTGGCCAATCAAGCACAGTAATCTAACAGTCATTGAACCAGGTTTTGGTGCTTTTGGCAGTGTGGGCAGCTGGAAAATGAAGTCAGCATCCCCATAAAGCTTGTCTGTGGAAGGAAGCATGAAGTGCTCCAAAATCTCCTGTAGACGGCTGCTTTCATCCTGGCTGAATGAAGCACAGTGGTCCAAAGTCCTGTTGCTCAGTGGTCCAGAGTCCCCTTTTCTGATGAGAGCAACTTTTGCATCTCGTTTGGAAACCAAGGACCCAGAGTATGGAGGAAGAATGGAGAGGCCAATCAAGCACAGTAATCCCACGGTCATTGAACCAGTTTTTGGTGCTTTTGGCAAAAGTTTCTCTCATCAGAAAAGAGGACTGAAGAGCTAAAGGCTGCTATTGAAGCATCCTGGTCTTTCATAACACCTCAGCAATGCCACAGGTTGATAGCTTCCATGCCACGCTGCATTGAGGCAGTAATTGCTGCAAAAGGGGGCCAAACCAAGTACTGAGTACATATGAATGTTTCTACTTTTCAGAGGCCTGATATTGTTCTATGTACAATCCTTGTTTTATTGATTGCATGTAATATTCTAATTTTCTGAGATGGTGGATTTGGGGTTTTCATGAGCTCTACGCCATAATCATCACGATTGTGACAAATCACGGCTTGACTGATCTTGCTTTGCATGTAATGAGTCTTATCTCATATATTAGTTTTACCTTTTAAGTTGCATTACTGAAATAAATGAACTTTTGCACAATATTCTAATTTTTCGAGTTTCACCTGTAATATAAGTATGAACAGATGTCATCATACATATTGGACTTGGTTGTGACTAGAGATAGAAGAGAAATTAATTATGTTTACATATTAATGCTGATTCACCTAATTTGCACTTGCCAAGCAATATCTACCCAGACATTTAATTATCCTTTGCTATTTGCTCTTTGGTCAACTTTGGCAATGTGATTTACAGTTTAAACACGGATATAAAATTACACTAGGAAATAGTATGCAGAAATTGTATGCATTGGCACAACAATGCGCACTGCCTTATAGGCAAAAAATATTATGGAAATATATATAGAAGGGTGTAAAGAAATGCATACACTAGGAGAAATGTGTGCAAAATACATATGAATTCTCATACATATATCTTTTTAAAAGAATGTTTCTAAGAAAAATATGGAAAGATGAGAAACTGAGTTTGACTGAGTCATCTGCTTATCTGTTTATCTGCCCTGGCAGTAAGAAGAGGATCAGGCCACTGGTGCTGGATATATTGTGACTGTTTTCACTTGCTAACAAAGTGATGCCATACTTCCATCATTTTAATGTGGTGGAACAAAAATAAAATAAGTATGTCCAGTCAGTCAGATTCAATTGTCACTCAAGTCAGCACTACTGGTGAACCATCTGCCTTTGCAATATCTGCTAAGCCCAACTGGTCAGTCCCATACAGGGATGTAGTCTAGAGTGGAGGTGTCAAACTCGATTTCATTGAGGGCTGCATCAGCGTTGTGTTTGACCTCAGGGGAGGCAGCTATGCGTCACTCATGTCAGGGGTGCCTGTGGTGGCCTCAGAGCTCTGCCAGGGAAAATGGAATGTTTCCAGGGTGGCCCTGCGAGTCAGATCTAAGCACCCTGCAGGCCGGATCTGGGCCCCGGGCCTTGAGTTTGACACCCCTGGTCTAGAGATTCCTCAAATCTCACAGACCTGCCTCCTTTCTTCCTCAACATATTGTACAAGTGAGACTTTACCCTCTCAGCAGGCAGATAGAGATTTTCTCCCACACCAAACTTCTAATTCTGTAGATGCTATTGTATATCAGATATTAACAGAAAGAGAGGCAGACAATGTGGATATGGTATAAGCAGTTAGGAAACAAAGAAGACTTTAGCTATTACCTATTCTGTCATGCGGTGAAAGGACAAAATTTATCTTTTCAGAAACCTGTGTGTAGTAAATAAAACAGATTTTATATTTGCAGAACGTGTACTTCCAGTATCCATCCTGTAAGCTAATCATAAAACCTGTTTTCAGTCTAAATGAGACTTTGTACCAAATACTGTAAGATACAGTACATATAGATAAGAAGAAATAATAATAATAATAATAATAATAATAATAATAATAATAATAATAATAATAATAATAATAATAATAATAATAATAATAATACGTCACGACGTCCTAGGCCCCTGGGTGGGGCCCGACTAGTAATCAATGCCAAATCCGGCGAAACAACTGGCCGCTGTGATACAATTCTGTTGATGCAATAATAATAATAATAATAATAATAATAATAATAATAATAATAATAATAATAATAATAATAATAATAATAATAATAATAATAATAATAATAATATGCTTTGATGTTATGTTTCTGAAATATTTTAAAACTCCATGCTGATTTATGGGATTTAAGATGTCCATTAGAGCAAGGGTCCCCAACCCCAGGGACACTCCCAGTTCTCAGCTTTGGCATAACTGGGCCGTGTAGGTGGGAGGTGAGCATGTGTGCACATGTGTAGTTCCCTTTGTACAATCTTGTGCTTGCACAAAGCTTCCCTTGCATCAGCAGTGGCCTTTTGTGCTCATGCACAAAGTTTGCCTTGTGCGAGTGACAGCCACTTGCACTCATGAGTGAAGCTCCCTTTACCAGCCTAACCACTCACAAGCAACTATCCCATCTCCCCCCCCCACAACCAGGCCTCCAAGCCAGAAAGGTTGGGGACTGCTGCATTGGAGATATTGAGAGATATTTAGCCTGCAGAAGCAAAACCTACAAGGGGATTTGATGGCTTGTCTTCAAATTTCTGGAGGGCAGTTATGTAGAACATAGGCAAGATTTGTTGAGTTCTACCAGAAGATAGGACAAGAAGCAATGGGTTTAAATTACAAGGATGTAAATTTTGGTTGAACATCAGGAGCAATGGTGATGGGAAGAGCTACTCAATAGTGAAGCAGACTGCTTCAGGAGATAGTTGACTTTCATTCCCCTGAAGTGTTGTTGCAAAGACTGGATGGCTATTTGTTCTGGATTCTATAGTTGTGGATTTTGGTACTAGATAATATCAAAGGTCCCTCCAACCCAAACATAAGGAACCTCAACATTTTATCTGCCTCTCCACTCAGTTAAATAACTGCCATATTTCAGTAAACTTGTGGCCAACAAATATAGCAAGTAAAAATAATTACAGTATAGTACTGTGATCTGACAGAGAAATGACACTTACATTAAAGGCAACACTTTTCATGCTGTTGAAAATATTCATCTTTAATGTCATTTGATATAGCCAGGAATTCTAACTGAAACTCAACATTAGAGGAGAGTCTAAGTATTACAGCAAAGCTGATGTTACAATGACTTCTCTCAATAGGATAGCCTCCCCACAATGAGGCCATGCAGAGCCCTCCTGATTCCTTTACAGCTGAGTATGCAGACAGATAATCCTGGGTAATTTAGCAAGCAGGCTGGAGGTTGACAGCTCCTAATGCAATTCCCAATCATGACATTCTAACTTACCAATTTCAGAATACAATAAACAAATGTGCTGAATTACCAAACTACAAATAGGTAGAGATCACAGTGAAACTTCAAGAAAGATGTGTGTTTGTAAATGCCATTTAAAGGCATGCAGTTTTCACATCCCACTAAAGTAGGTTATCCTTATGTAAGTCTTTTAAAATGGATGATCATAGAGAATATTTCCAAATGAAAATGAATTGTTATTTTTATTTAGAATCTGAATTGGTTTATACTTGTGTATTTGCATGGGGGGGGGGGTGAAGTGTCACATTTAATGTCTTCTGTGGTTTTAATATACAAATTCATCCAAAATAATGTGATAATATATGTGTGGTGTCTGTGCAGATTTCTGAAATTGCCAAAGCATTTGAGGAAGTTCCTACAACCATTGGAAATGTTGCATTAGGATTGCATTTTCTTGTTGTATATGGCTACTTTGCTCCATACAACCCTGCTAATAGAGAATTACTTTGAATAATTATCATGAAACGCCTCCCATACAGTCATCTAATTCAATAACCATTTGTTGGATAACAGTAAAGTAGTTATTTGAAATGCCAAAAGTCCCACATGAAGGATAATTCAGTAATGATTTAGTAGTAATGTTTTGATCACAACATCCTTCCTCCCCTGTCTAAATCAGATTGGAAAGGTTTTATAATTTATACCCCTGAGAACTAACTATGACTATGTTTAGTGAGGCAAGGTGCTGATGAAGCTAGATTAATCAGCACTGAGCAAATAAGCAGAGGGGAAACTAAGAGGAATTTGCTAGGGAGTTCAACAGGGGGAAGAGAAGAGAGTGGCCACAATAGTGCTGAAAAATTGTGTACTAAGCTGTGAAGCATAAAAAGATCATATTCTGAATAGCTGCTGATTATAGGTAGTGGGTCTTGTGGAAGTGATCAGAGATACTCAGCAGGACAGGAATAGTTTCTCATCGTTTTTAAGGCTTCATGTTTGGAAAATTTGAGAATAGACTGAGAGAAAGTGGGACAAAAGACTTTTTTTTTATTGGTGATGCCCTAAGAAGCAAAAGGGAAGATGAATAACCAGAACTCTCCAGTTATGACTTGAAAAGTTTGTGAAATGTATGTTTCCTATCTGAAAGCAACCTGCTATATATTTGCCACAAATAGAAGATTACAAAAGTCCTTGAGGAGGAAAAACAAAAAACAAAAGGATTGGAAAAGCAAATGGCTATCTTTCACCTGATGAGGAACAACAAAGATTTTATCAGTTCAGGAAACCAGCAACCATCAGAAAGAAGAGAAGTGGAAGATTTTCTGCATGACTGGAAACGGGAAATGGTTTTCAGCCCCTTGCAGATGAAATAGATTTTGAATGTTCAGATATTGCAGAACAAGAGATAGAACATTTGATTCCTAAAGAGTGGAGGTGATGCAAAAGCAAAGAAAAAAGTTTTAAGTCAAGAAAGTCACTGATTATTGGACTGAAAGACTGATACAAATATACACGCCAACCAGACCTATCAGTATGTGAGTTATGGTGATTGTTAGAATAGGAAAGTGACAAATTAACTTCCACTGATAATAATTCCTTCTACACGTGAAGACAAATAATATTTCAAAAAACAACTATAATAATATTGTAATGGAACTTAAGAAGAAAGTTAAGAACTTCAGTCTGGTAGGTTTCTCATCCCTCATTCCAGGCCATTGAATAAGACTGGGAAGACAAACACTGAAAATCAGTGACTCACAAATAGATGCGTAAATGTCTGGGACAAATCATTTTTATCAGTCCTGGTAACATGCCTGGAAAACTCCCCAGCCAACCTGGCCACAGTGTCAAATAATCTAGGTATGGAAGCTCCTAGGCAGCAGACAGGCTGATATAATGGCATAAATTAAATCTGATTCTTGATACCCCACCTAATCAGCAGAGTATCACTTTTGATTTTCTTAGATGACAATTCCCTTGGATCATGGCTGGTGCCACACCTGAAATCTGGGAGGGGATATTTCTAACTCCTGAGCTACCTCAGACTCCAGAGAAGCAGGTTGAAATCCCAGACCATAAATCTGGGGAACTCTACTGGCAATCAACCAGAGAGTCAAGAACACTAGGTAGAAATAATACTACATTGTACTGAGGAAGGTAAGCTAACCCAGACTTATGCTGCTACCATGCTTGATACTGGGCAAGTCATATCTCAGAGAGGACAACAATTTCTTCCCTTTCCAACCAAATTTCAGTGATGCAGGCTAAGAGGAAAATACCTTCCTCTTTCAAGAAGTGCTGTTATAGAAATAGGAACTTGATGTTGTAGTTTGGCAGTTCAATCTATTGAGTAGTGGCTATGCTGGAAGGCTAGAATATACATTTACCAACATCTGTGCAATTATAATCTTTGCAAGATGTTTTAAAATCATTATGAATTCAATATTTTCACAGACTTCTGAATCCAATAATGTAATAGAGGCTAAGAAAAAGAATATGTACAGTTAAAAAAAATATTGTATGTGTCATGTCAAGCACAGGAGACAGCTCAACAAACAAAACACCAAACTGGCAGGAGCGGGGGTGTAAAAAGAGGCCTGCCACATATTGAGAAGGTGCTGAATTTTCTTCTCTCTCCATTCCATTACGATGCTCCCCTGGAGGGAAACTGTCTTGAGCATTATGTAGATTGGTTGTTGTCATGTTGCGATGATACTTAAATAATTGTGACTGTAACCCTTCATCCGGCTACTGAGAAGACGCCCTGCTGAATGCAGAGAGACTTACTCCTGGCTCAGTTTTTGTTAAGTCTGCCAGGATTGCCATGTCCTGAAATTGATGCTCTGTACTGTATATCTTTGAATGTTGAGATTAAAAAGAAAATCCCAACAGTTTTGGCTTTTCCACTCTTGGCGTTTGGTGGGGGGGCGGGGGAACGGGACTCAGTGGGTAAATTATTTTTGTATTGTGATGGAATTTACCTACAACTTCTGTAAATACAGAACCCTTAGCAGCTACTGGTTGATATTTGAACACGGTCAAAAGGTTGGTGTGACTTGATTACCCCCAAAAATGGAAAGCATTCCAAACATAGAAAAAGCCTGAAAAATGCATGAATACAAGAAAATGTAGGTTCTGCAGGAACATATTTGTTTAGCTTACTTCACATGAATCTTTTGGGAAAGAGGGAAATGTAACACAAAGGAAGTTTCCACTCCAAGTTGGATCATTGGCCAGAATGTTGAAGTTGAGATTCCCTTTTAGATTACTCTCATATTCTGGACACCAAATAATTAGGCATTTTGCTAAATGGAGTTTTGTTGAAAAGACTGTTGATTGATTACATGAAAAACACATTTTGTGAATCCTGATTATTTGAGACACGATTCTGTGTACTTGTAAAAATGTTGCAGTAAAGGCTTTAGTTTTTAAAATTGAATTACAGAAATAACTTAAGAAAAGGGATGTAAAGATAATGAAACTATGTTTAATCTTGGCCTTAGATATCAATAATAGCAAAAGATAGGACAGGTGACTATCAAACATGCAACAATCTTTGTAAATAAGCAGCAACCTTGAGTTCATCAGCCATTCAATAATTAGATGTTTCTCACATTCACTATACCTGCCCTTTATATTATCATACTTGGGCCACGATTTGATTTTATGAGAAATGCATAAAAGGTGCTGAGAAAAGATGTTTTAATAGTTTGCACAGACAAATCACAGCTCCTGGATTCTTCCTGTGTTAATATGCTTTCCAATGTCCAACAGGCATCAGAAAATAAAAAAGGTGGGTCTCCTTTGTCAACCTTAATGTCCACCTATATTCTTATTGATATAGAAGATGTTTCAGATGATGGGCTTAAGCTGAGCATCTCATTTAGTCAGTTCCACAGACTGCTGAACACCCCATAGAAGCCACTGCTGAAAATAAAGCTTCCTTTGAAAGATTAGCTCTTCTGCAAATGGATTAAGATTAGCAGGTTAGAGGTTTTTTCTATTACTTCTCCCACAAATGAGATTAATGTTACAACACAAAGAAAAATGATTTTAGCCTTGACAGTACGAACTGTATGATTACAATATAGCAAAATTTCAACAAGTACATTTGTATTGTTACCACTAATCAATATTCCTGTGGCATAAACACTATAATAGGAACAATCAAGTGGAGAGCAGTACGTGCAAGTAAGTAAAATTTAAAACATCAGCAGAATTTCTAAATCATCTCAAGCATAATAAGGAAAGAGAAATACTTTATTTTGGACAGTGACCAGCTTGTAGAAAGATAAAATATAGTCGTCTTGTTCTTTGCGTTATTTCACAGGTTTAGCTTCTTGCTGGCCACTTTGTCCAGTCTGTACCATCTTGCATGTCTGCATCTCAAACATTGCATCAGGTTTGGTGCAAAATGATGTGACATTGAAATCTCAGCTGACTTGTCAATAATTCTGATGCCTTCTTTCTCATCTAGACTTGGGACCAGCAATGGAAGAGTTAGGACCAGTAACGGCAGAATTTATCTAGTAAAATATAATAAACCATTCATACAAATAAGAATAAAGTGAACAAAACCTGCAATTCCAAATATTAAATATTGAAAATTTATAAAGCAAATCTAAATAACAAAAATAATCAGTTAACTTGGTATATTAAAGCTAACATTCTTACTTAGGTGCCATAACACATGGTGTGTGCATTATAATACCTAATAAAACAGTATCTGAAAGATATCAAATTCTATACAGATTCTATACTCTCAAAGACAAATCAATGTTTCCTTTTCATATCTGCGGGCAACATAACAATATTTGGAGAGATTTGGAGAGACTGTATTGCTTCTACTAGATAGTAGATACCAAAGGTAAAATAAATTTGAATGCATATTATTTGCGTGGTACTTGGAATATATTTCTCAGAAATTTAGACTGAAGGATCTCCAGCAGTGAGATATATTTATAGGATCCTGTTGCTACAACATACTGAAGTTGCCCTTGGGTTTTAGAAATAAATAGTTAATTTATTATGTACACTGAGAACTTTTACACTGGAGACAAATTCCTTGTGTGTTCCAATCACACTTGGCCAATTAGAAATTCTATTCTATTCTGTTAGAAATAAATAGTTTAATTTACTGTAGGGTATATGTTGCTCCCAAGGATCTATCAGATATTTGAATATACAAAGTTTATCTTGGTGCATACTGTAGAATATACTTCACATGGGCATTCCAGCTTCCTATAGCATGGAAGACTTTTCACAAGTGTTTGAATAATTGGATCTCATATCCATTTAGCTTGTATCTATGAACTTAAAGCACTTTACAAAAACTACAATTTTGGTCTTATAATAATTAATCCATGTGCATTATTCTACAAGTGAACATAACTTCTCATCCCAATCTGGGTCAGTGCCACTACAATTATATGGTGCATAGAATGCAGGATTAAAATGTATTTAAATGCCACTTTAGGAAGGATGATATGCCAAATTATTCAAAGCTGAAATCAGACTTATATAAATGTTTAACAGTTTAGGAGCCAGGATATAGCTCTGTGAAGCTCCTTTAAATTAAGAAAAAAAACCAGGTTTTTCTTAATATAACGGGCCTGCATAGATTATCAAACTTTTACCTTATATTTATCTTTAGAGTTATACTGATTTTTTTTTCAATATAGAAGCTAATATCTACTGATGGGGGATTCTTTCATTGTGGCTATTACAAATTAAGTTAAAAGATGTTTAACATCTACAAAAGCAGTATATAACACTGAATTAGAATTAACTATTTTTCAACCAAGTATCAAGACTTGGTTTATATGGATTTATATGGGAGAAACATTCTCCAGAACCAGCATACTCATCTGCCAATACGTGTTCTACCTCAACTTAGTTTCTCTCTTAATTGGATAGCATACATATTGCTAGTAAGGGCAGCAAGCTAATAGATCAATAATTAGAAGGAACATTCTTTTTGCCTTTTTATAAACAGACTATTATTGCCAAACCACATTCCCAAGAGAATCTTGCAGTGCTATCTTTATGGGTAAAAAAGGAAAGGTAATACAGGACTCCACCAATCTAATTTCCTATGTATAATTTCTGAGTAATAAAACAATTTGTCTGATGCTTGTGTTTAGTCTGATATGCACTTCTTGTCTTTGGAAGAGCCATTGCCCTCTACAGATATCAGAGGCTGAAATATTGAATAATTAAATAACGAAGTTGGCTTCCAGCTACTGGGGTACAAGAAGCCATATTTCCAACACAGCTATTATATGTGGGTATATATTGATATGTGTAGCATTATCTGATTCTTCACTAAAATATGGATTGGATCCAGAACTTTATGCATTCCTGAAATTACTCTTGAGTATAATGACTCAAAGAATACCCCTATTTGGTAGCCTCCACTTTCACACTCCTAAGTTTTGCCTAAACCTCCCCAAATGACTTTTGGGTTCAAATATTACTACAGGGAATACCAGGGTTGAAGGTTGCCTCCTTCCCTATTTATCTGTAAAAACATTCGAATTATGACAAAGGCTGTCTGCAAAAAGACACAAAGCTCTCTATCTAGGTAGGAAAGGAGAAAAAAGTTGCAATTCTGTCCGTGTTTTGGACTGCAGGTGGCAAACCTCAAAGATATACCCTAAAGATACAAAATGAGGTAATGTGTAACTTCTGGGAGGGCTCCAATTATGAAATAATCTGGAGTCTCCAGGAGCTGTTAACAAGGTAAGCCAGCTGTGAGCTATCTATTAATAAGGTCTACCAATGAAGATTTTTTTTGAAATGAAATAAATTGTTAATAATGGTTTTCTGTTCTACAGGAAAAAAAAGGAAAAAAAGCTTGAGGGTAGCTAACAAAGCAGCTCCACAATGGGAACAAATGAGAGTACATGCAGATGGTGTTCTATTGTTTTCTTTATTTTAGCCATCACAACGAGTGTGCTAGGAAAATGCGTATGTATTTAAACATGTTACTACTAAATAAGGCCTGGAAGCCAGAATCTTTAGCAAATAAGATTTATGGGCTCCAACAGATTAAGAGGATTGCAAGTGCCTCTGGTAATGGTAATGGCAAAGAGTCAAGGCAAATGATATGGCAATGGTACTTTGCTAAACTCTGTACAAGCTCTTCAAATTGGTTATTAGGAAGATTCATGTGAGGAAAGAGAAAGTTTAAAAAAATCAAAGGAATCCATCTGATTGAATAATGGAAAGATACATTATTTTAACTTTAGAAATTAGGATAATGTTTTTGATGAAATTGAATAAAATTGATACTAGGGCTATGCACACTTTGCGAATGATTTAGAAGTCATTTTAGGAAAAAAATGTTTTTATTCTCATGTGAACTTGTTCTGAAAACCATGGATGAATACGTTAAAAATATGACATGATAGATGAGTCTTATTGCTTCTTTTTTGACAAAGTGACTAAATTAGGAGACCAAGAATAATGAGAATTCCTAAGGTTTCTGTAAAATTCACCATAGCTTCTTTCTTTATAAAATAGAAAGATATGGGATGAATGGTCCCCCTATCAGATTGGGAGTTGGTTGAATAACCATATCCAACATGTGACCCTTAATAAATTTGTCCCTCCATGGAGAGGAGTTTGCAAGGGAGGGGGTACCTCAAAGTTTTTGGAGGATTCAGCAGTCTTCAGCATCTTTATACATGAATTAAATAAGGGGACAGAAGGGATGCTGAGCAAATTTGCATATGACACAAAACCTGAAGGGCTGTTATTAACAGCATAGAAGTTTGAGAATTCAAAAGGCTCTTATCAGCTTGAACACTGGGCTTTTCCCAACAAGATGCAGTTTAACATCAAGAAATGTTGAGTTATATATTTATATATGAATAACCAGAAATATATATACAAGATGGATTATGCCTGGCTCAGGAATAGTATATCTGAGAAGGATATGGGTCTTCTAGTAGTCTACAGATTAAACATGAGCCATCAGTATGTTCTAGCTCCAAAAGAGACCATGCAATCTTGGGCAGATCAACATAGGTTTTGCAATAGTGGTTGATATCTGTGGTTCAAGTGTAGGATGGGGGTGAAGTCTCATTCTTCGAGCTTGTGGGTTGATTTCCCAATGTATTTTATATTTCATAATATATATAGAAAAACATTTAATGTGGGATGTCAACCATCAAACTCTTTATATATTTTAAGTGCTCAGTAAAGGAGAGATATATCATTGCAGTCAGCAAGGTTAAAATATTATAATGTTTATCTGGAATCCCTCTCTCAAGTAAAAAAAATAATAAGGTGAAAAATGAAAGAACTCCAAATTAGATTTGTGATGGATGCTGAAGCGATGTGGGGCCAGAATAGTTGACTTGTTCTATTCCAAAAATATGTCTTGTAAGTATATTTGTCATATAGTAATCTACTAATTCATGATGCTTCTCATGAATTAGATACTGATATATCTAATGTTCTTACTGAAATATTCATAGGGTTCACTGCTATTAATCTCCAACTGCCTTATTTTCTCAGTTTGTGACTTTCAGGTAAATCAGTGCTCTGTGATCTGTTACTGCCACAGTAAATGAATGAAAACCATTGACATCCCTGGATCATAGGCTTGCATCATTTATTAAAAACAACCAAGCCAAATTCAACCCACCAGTTATAGTGTACCGATTGCCCTGACCTTGCAATTTTGCATTCTTTGGCATGCAGCAAAAGTGGACCACTGTATTTGGTTTGTATTTGATGTATATGCAGGAGGAAGATGAACCCATGCAGGGATGGCTTCAAATTTTTTAGCAAGGAGTTCTCTGCCCAGTTGCTGGATGGGCGTGGCCAAGGTGGGTGTGGCCTAGTTGTCCTCCTACACCACGGCAGGGGGGTGTTTTTGCCCTCCCAGGGCTCTGAAGGCTTCCAGGAGGGTGAAAATGACCTCCCCAAGCTCCAGAGGCCTCTGGCCTTCCTGAACTTCTGGTAGGCCCATTTTTCGCCCTCCCTGAGCCTCCTTGTGCCCTCTGCACTTAGCTGCATCCAAAACGGGCCATATGGGGACTCCTGGGAGGGATGGGCAGAGCAAGACCAGCCAGGAGTGGGATTTGGGGGTTCTCCAAACTGCACAGAATGTTAGGTAGAGGTTTTCCCGAACCCCTCCGAACCCCCAGCAGCCCACCCCTCAGCCAATGGTTGATTTCTCTCTGCTTTTAAAATATTGGTTGATATTCCATATTCTACCACCATTGCTAGTCAATTGAAAAGATTTTGAGCAGAAATACTGGCCTCACCCATCATCGGCAATGTCATAAATGCAACAGAGGTAACCAGAGTTAGAAGTAGCAATGCATATTAACATCTAATGTGTGGAAATCTTGGGTTACCACGTTTGAGCTGCAAAAATTCAAACAATTACTAAGTGGCAATAAGAAGTTAGAATTTTGTTCACCACTTTGTTCCAATATAGTAGTTGTCCGGCAGTCATAGAAAGTACCATGAGGTCTAAAATTGCCTAAATTCACTGAAGATTTTGGGAAGAATGAGGCTGTGGTTTCTAGGCTAAGAACACATAACTCTATGAGTTAGTGATACAACATGATAGAAATATCATGTGTGTGCTTTCTTCTGTGTTGGTTGTCTGTTAGACACCAGGAGAAAACAATATTCTCTGTTATATTTACCACAGTGTCTTGGAGTAACATGAAAAATGTTTCTACTGATTTTGACTTCTTTTCTATCGGTGCTATTCTTGTTGCTGTTTTTTGTTTGATTTTTAATTGCCTTCTTACATTTACAAGACCATTGGCATAAAAGGGCAGGTTGGATAAATATATTTCCAGCTCTGTTTAAATAACACATAACTATTTTTTTTTCAAATCTATAACTTTTGGGGACATCACTCTCAAATTCTTCTTGTAGCAGGACTGAAAACAATTGAGATACTAGATCATCTCTCCTGGACATTCCCAGTAATGGACACACTAGTTCACATATACACAAGAGACAGAGAGATAGATAGATAGACACACACACACACACACATACACACACTCACTCACACTAAATTTGTCTAGAACATCCTCCCCACCTGGGTACTATCCAGATGAATGGAATGCAACTCACTGAGAATTCAATCCCAGTCACCTGGGTAGTACCCAGTTGGGGAAGCTGTTCTAGACAAATTTAGTTTAAAGCAGGTGTGTGTGTCTCTGTGTGTGTGTGTGTGTGTGTGTGTGTGTGTGTGTGTGTTCTACCATGCCTAATGTCTCTTTTGCTTATTGCTATCTAGTTGAACAATGAAGGGGCAATTTCCCTCTTTCATTAGCCACTATGCTAAAATCATATTTATTTATTTTTGCCAAGGCCACACAAACAATTTGAAGTTTGACTGCCCTCAAATCCCAAAGCTAATTTAACCACTTTGTCTAAAAGACCACACATTGATAATTCTCACAGCACTTCCAGGTTTATGTCATTTCTCATTACCCAGCACTCTCATTTGGATTGAGGTACAATCCACTGCATATTTAATTAGAAATGAGCCTTGCTGTATTCAGCACAGAATTCAGTGAGTACAGTGTTTACTCCTTAGTAAGTATGGTTAGGAAGATAGTCTAAATGGTAATATGGCTGTCATTAGTCATGTGACTTGCAACCAATTAATCAAATTGTTAAGCAATTAGATTTAAATGCCTTAAATTATAGTTGCAAATTGCAACCATCTCAATAAATTTTGAGGTACTGTATATTGAAGGGTATAGCAATTTACAGCCTGATAAATCAATGCATATTTTAAATGATGGTTAAAGTAGAAAAGGCGCCTTTTAATATTTTCTTCTTTTTTATTCCCTATCACAGTGACAAACTAGAGCTAAAATGGCATAAGTGTGCTGTTAATTCATGTTCATGCTGATGAAAATTGGAACTTACTGATTAGAAGTGGTGTCCTTTGATTAATCGCCTAAAGCTTTAGCTGATTAAGAAGCCAATTATAGCTTATAGCTCTACTTATTGTTGGAGTAGAGTTTATAAAGGAAGTGTTTTAGCTCACTTGGTATTCTTATGTACTCATGAATGGAATTTTACTGGGTTGAACCTGGAGGAGAATTCTGTAACTTATATATCTCCCATAATGGAGAACCTACAGCTATAAGCTTTAGCTATAAGAAAAGAAATGGGAATAGCACTCACTGATGCTTACAAAGCATCTTATGCTGATTTTTTTGTTCAGTTCAGAAGCTCCTTTTCCTCTTGTAGTGAAATATATGGCTTATCTCTTACACATGCAGATTACGTGTTCTTCTCATCTTTTTCCCCTTTTCCCTAAATCTCTGAGAAATTATACTTACTGATCTTTATATATGGTAATAAGGCCATGTTCTCATACTGAAGCTCACAGTTATCAGTGATAGATCTTACATCTATTACTGCAAAGAATGCAATGGAATTACATTCTCAAGACCAAGTATCTTAAAACAGAATAAGTTACTCTCCAAACTCTTACAACAGATACTCACTAGAGAGGTTTTCAGATGAGCCTTATATTTTCATATTTCTACTTTGGAAATATAACTTTTATTATATTTCCATTGCTGAAAATTCTTATGTAGGAATATTTCATAGGGGATCTAAATGTCTATGGAGATTCTTAATCATCCAGGTCATGGTTGTCCCAAAGGTGCCATTTCAAGAGGCACCTGGACTTTCTGGAGAGTTTTCAGAGACTTCCATTTTTAACTTCATTCAGACCCCTTCTGTGATATTTGCTCTGTTTCGCTCCTTTTTGTTTATACCTGCTCCAGTGGCCATTTATCCTATCTCCATTGATAGCAAAAGATCAGAAATAGTCTAATATGAATTTTCTAGGTAATAAAGAGCCATGGTGGTGCAGTGGTTAAAATGCAGTATTGCAGGCTGATTCTGGTCACTGCCAGGAGTTCAATCCTGACCGGCTCAAGGTTAACTTAAACTTTCCATCCTTCTGAGGTCCATAAAATGAGGATACAGATTGTTGGGGGGGGGGGGATATGCTGACTCTCTAAACCACTTAGAGAGGGCTGTAAAACATTATGAAGGGGTATATAAGTCTAAGTGCTATTCCTAATGAATAATACTTGAGGTGACTGGTCATATAATTTTAATGCTGTGTTCTTGTATTCTAATCCTGAATTCAGTCAGGAAATATCTAAATATAGTAAAGTGGGATAGTGGGATTGATGCATTGTGTTAACAGCTTTTATAGGAAGAAGTTACTTTTGGAGCAATTGCAATGTTCATCATCCAAAAAAAAAACCAATGGAACTTGTACTATACTGAATAGTCAAATGATTTATCTTAACCCATCAGAAATATGGAAAGTATGATATGCCTTACGAAACAAGTCAGCGGAGATTTAAATGGATGATGGGTTCACCCAAATTACAACAAAACCCTTCCTACAAAATCTCATCCTGTTAGCCTTCAGACAATCATGACAAGCTGGTTGTTTCGCCAGCTGCTGGGATAGGATGAGACTGGAGTCCAACAATAGTTTGGTTTGATAATTTGGATATTGTAAGCTACAGAAAACCTGGTTTTCTAGGTTTCTTGTCTTCGGTCTTATTTTATTTTTATTTATTATTTATTAAATTTTAATGCCACCCATCTTCCCTATAAGGTGACTCTAGGCAGCTATTATTGCTGTGAGTCGTTCAGGAATGGATTTTACAAGATATGCAGCCAATAAAGTCTTTTCAATAATAAAGAAAAAAGCGCAGGCACCATAAAAGTTGCAATGTATTGAAAGCATTCTTGTATTTTAAAATAAATTATTATTCCATAATAGCACATGCCTGAAAATTAAGGATTCTTCATTTGGAAATCTGAAGCCCAGCATACAAATTGCATTTTGAAAGGTGAACATAGAACTTGATAACTCAGTATTTACTTTTGATAATCACTGCTTCCTGCCTGAAGACTTAGAGCTCATTTTACTGATGTTGTAAAAAAAAAAAAAAAGCCATTCGGTAAGTCAGGAACATGAGTTCAAAGCCACTCTATTTATTTATTTATTTTTTGGCAATACAGAGGAGGAAAAAAGTTGGATTGTGCATGGTAATGCAGAAGTGCATTAAAACTGAATTTATTTAGGGGTGGGGGGAATAAGGACAATGTTTCTGAATTATATAATTTTGTTTTTCTCCTTCAGTCATGCAACCTGTGCACTGACATTTAAGAAATATCTACAGCAAATATAATGCAATTAGCAGATGTTTCTCTTTTAAATCTGTCTGCTGAATATAATTCTATAACCAAAGAAAGTAAAACGTTGATGAACTTCCTTGGAAGAAGAGTTTAGAAGGGGGACAAAAAAAATTCCATCTTTAAAGGAATGGATTTCTCATGGACAATCTTAAAACTGATATCCGCTTGTTTTATTTCTTGGGATCATAGCCTTGAAATTTGTCACACAGAAGCACATAGACAGGTAATGATGTCTTGTCTTTTAGGTGATGCTTGTACAATGGCAGACTACAGTCAACTAAAGGGAATCCTCCTGGATCTTCAGTCACATCGCTTGAGGCAGCAAAACCAGCCAGGAGAAGACAGAACCCAAAAGCGCTTCTTAGTCGAAGATATGTTTAATTACTTGGATATAAATGGTGATGGGCACCTCAGCAGCTCTGAATTTGTTCAGGTTAGTTGCCGCTTGATTAAAACTGAATTAGGAAGTGGATTGCCTTTTCCATCCAAGGTGTAAACTGAATGTAACCACAACAAAACTATTTTGATAACAGCCTTTTGTTAAATGCTATTCAAAACTTAGCAATAAAACTCTCTCATAATTCCTGAAAGCTTTTTCTTGATTTTGTAGTTGTTGTTGCTTTTTAAAAATTTGATAGTCATAGTTACAGGTAGTTCTCAATTTACAACCATAACCGGGACTGGAACTTTCAATGTAAGTTGTTGTGATCATGAGTCAAATCAGACCAGATTTTATTACAATTTTTACAGTGACATTAAGCAAATCACTGCAGTTGTTAAATGAATCACCTGGTCTTCAGGCAAATCCAGCTTCCCCCAATGGGTGGGTTTTACTATTTTTTGCCAGAACTCGGCAAAAAGTTCGCAATTGTGCTACTGCAGGATGTTGCAAATGTGAGTCAGTTGCCAAACATCCATATTGTGTTTATGTGACCATAAAGTTCAGGAATATGCTGACAAGTTGAAACAATGTTGACATATGCAATACAAATAAATAGAAATAAATAATGTACTCATGCTTTGAAAAACAAATCTATATCCCAGCTGGGGGAGATGAACTGGTTTCCTTCAGTTCAAAAGAAATGAAAGGAGGGCCTATCATAATGAAGGCCTTAAAGTATGTGCACAGTTTTGGCAGAAAAAAGCAGAAGAATATCAAACAGTAAATTGGCTATAACAGCGTCTAAAGCAACACAGAGAGGTAGGTTCCTACCGGTTCAGCCCGGTTTGGCCGAGTAGGTAGTAAGTCGGCCGCGTACATGCCCCAAACTGGTTCTATCTTGTTTTTTGCTTCTGCGCATGCGCACATGTGCCCAAAGCTCATCCCTGAGTGAACCAGCATTAACAGAAGCTGGATTCCACCCATGGCAACACATTTTTATTAATGACTCATTCTAGGTCACAAAAGTATCAGTAGTAGTAGTAGTAGTAGTAGTAGTAGTAGTAGTAGTAGTAGTAGTATGAGCAGTGGTAGTGCTCTAGTTAGAATGCAGTACTGCAGGCCACTTCTGCTGACTGCCAGCTGACTGCAATTTGGCAGTTTGAATTTCATCAAGCTCAAGGTTGACTCAGCCTTCCATCCGTGGGAGGTTGGTAAAATGATTACCCAGATTGTTAGGGGCCAATATGCTGACTTACAAACCGCTTAGATAACTCTGTAAAGCATTGTGAAGTGGTATCTAAGTCTAAGTACTAAGTGCTAATTGCTATTGCTACTACTGGTAGAAGTAGCAGCAGCAGCAGCAGCTTATATCATTTTATATCAAAATTTCATTACTAGTATTATTTATAGCATTATTATGTATGAAAAAGAATAAAGCCCGAGGCAGGCATTCAAGAGTACAGTCACAGTGGAAAGTAAAGCAAAGACTTGCAGATCATCCCAATCTCAGGCTGCCACAGCCAAGTCATGATTATATCTACATACTTGAGGAAATGTGATCATATTTGTTCTCTCTGAACAATAAAAATTCTAGAGGTTGCACTACAGTGTTCATTACCATTAGAATAAGGGAGTTTTAAGAGCATCGTGGTAATATTTGTTCTGTTTATAAATATTCTAGCAGATCTATTGGAAACAAATGTGTACTATTAAAAAAGGAGATCAGTAAATTTGTCTTATAATCATAACTAATTAATAATATGTCACTTGGTTATTTAATGTGTATTAGCACATTTACCAGGACTGTACAAATTCTGGAAAAGGAATTTTAGAGCCCAAGCAAGTATCTCTTGCTTGTGTCTCTCCCCTACTCATTACAAGAGCCTTGTATACTGTATATATGAGCCCATATAAAATATGCCACTGCCTTAAGAGTCGCAGGTTTCCTTAAAGCAATGGCATCTTTTTTTTTTTCAGGTTCATATGGAAGCCTGAAGAAAGGCAGGTTACTAGAATGAATATTAGAGAAATGCCAAGGTTATTAAGGTGGGGATAAATCCCACAAGCAAACAAACATACACACAAGCAAACCAAGCCTGGATTTTCTTTAAAGCTTTCTTCTGAGCCATTTTCAACAGCCCTGCTATTTTGTTATGTGAGGCCCAAGATGATCACCAGAAGTTCCGAAGACCCTCTCTAACAGCCAGAGGTTGACTTTGACAAAGTTCTCCTCAGATCTGACCTAATTATGGAATGCTCTCCTGGAAAGGATTGTCTGGCATTTACATTAACGACTTTGCCTGTCATGTGAGGCAATAGGTTCCATCACCCCTCATAATGCCAAGTTAATGTTATTTTAACAACATTTTAATATAGTTTAGAATCATGTAAAATGTAATACTTTCAGTATTAAACCCTGGTTTGTGGCAATTAGTGCTTTTATCTTTAGTTAAGTTTTCTCTAATATGTTATTGTTTTGTTCTTTACAAAATGTTGAAAAGATACTCTGTAAAGAGAATTAGAATTTGGTTTGTCTGTCTATCCATCTGTGCATCAGCAGGAAAAAGAGAAAAAGAGAAAACAGAATAGATTGGGGCCAAAGAGAAAACAGAATAGATTGGGGCCAAATTTGGTATGGAAAGATAAGAGTTCAAAATGGTTAACACTGAGTACTTTTAAGTGCTCTACGGAATATCAGAAGCAATTAGGTTTTTTTTTTTTTTGCTTCCTTTTCTATTCTTGCACTTTTTTTGCTTTCTCTTTATTTCTCTCATTTTTCTTTTTTCTTTTCATTTACTGGTCTATTTGTGTTAGCTTCTGATAAAAAATTATTACTTAAAATGATTAAAACTGAGATAGGGGAGTTTTAGAATATTTTTTCCAAAATTCACCGTTAGTGGAAGGTAGTTGGACAATGGGTTGGAATCTTTCCAGCTGCTCTAGAAATCCTGCTGCTTCCTCCAGTCTGATCATTTTGTTCCAGAACTAAGTTGCTATTGAAGGGTTGGGAAAAAAAATCCACGTTATGCTGGGCAGGATGTCTGTACAGTAAAAAAGGCCAGCATGTTTACAATAAGGCTGAGATCTTTGAAAACAAGGGATTTCTTTTCTTGGGCTTTCAGGCTGGTCTTGTGACCCCTTAGAAGTCATATAAACATTTTAAATCTGCAAGCCAACACTTACAGACTATCTCATGAAAATATACTCATCAAAGTTAATCCTGCATTCTAGGATCATGATGAATGTTATTGGTCACAATGAGTACTGCAATAACAGAATAAAACAAAAGCTCAGATAATAAAAAAAATATGGATACTCCATAAGACATGTAAAATGATAATTGGCTCTAATAGATAGATAAATAGCTAGATATCAGCTGCTTTATGGTCTGAAAACACTCTTTTCAATGCTATCTAACTAGCCTTGAAAGACAAGCTGCCCATCTTAATTATTATAGTAGCATGGCATATATTGAGATGTTTTTAATGGGTTGTTTAGCAAAATCAGCTCTTTGGCTGAATCGTTGCGATAGATCAAAGGAGGGCAAACTAACAGCCAATATGCCTTTAACTCTTGACTGAACACTAATTGGTTGAACATATATGTGATAATATTTGTCTGGCTTAGAATACCATAAAATAACCTTGTACTGTGTGATTGAATTATAAAGCAAAGTGTAAATTTATTCTTACATTATGACCAACTTCTATATGTCATAACTATACTAATAGAAGAATTGATCTTCATTATTTTATTGGCAAAATTCCCATCATTATAGTTAGTATGTGCTAGTGGGTGTGTTTGGAGATACGTTTATACATTGCTAAGCTGTTCTTTCATTCAGATTCTCTTGCATTGGAGAGTGAGAAAATCAGTGTCTTGACTACTAAGCTACAAAATTTTACACTTTTTTTCCTATATAAGCCATTAATTGGAACTGAGGAAAGGAAAGTGACACTAATGAATTAAGAGCTGGAGTTTTGATTTCTGCTGTTGAGAATTCAACCTCCTTATATTTTGAGGGCTAATTCCAGGTCTTTTCTTTCTCATCATTCTACAGTAGTCTTTTCCAACTTGCCATTCTTCAGATTTGGGCCCTTGGGATTCCTGGTTTGTGTTCCAAATTATCTAGGAAACACCAGGCTAACGAATATGAGACAATCAAATTTGAATCATGAATTATTGATGAGAGAAGGAGAGAGAGCGGGAAGGACAGAGGGAGGAAAATTGACTCATAGCTGTGAGAAAAGGGCAAAGCATGAACATGGATGAATATTCTATAACTGTATAGATCTAAAGCTAATGGTCAGGGATATTGGCAGGTATCATTAAAGCAACAATATCAAGTACGTTGACTGTGTGCAGGGTAAAGGAAATCCACTCTGATAATTGAGCCCTCAAAAAGTCTGCTGTGGGTTTCTTCTCTGTAAAATGACTGCTGGGCTGTTACAAAGGAATCCACAAGATACAAATCTTTCATCAAAATGTTATTGGCAAAATCACATAATCACAAATACTGCCTCTTTCATACATGCATGTGATGTTATGCCCCATGTACAGAAGGGCATGGTCATCGAGTATGCAATCAGACTTTGCTGTATTAACTGTGTAGCTCTGCATAAGTTCTGATTCTGGGTTTCAGTTCCCAAACTTGATTATTTGCCATCAATTGCAAAAATACATTATGGGGAATAGGGAAAGCTATCTACAGCTAACTTATCACTGGCGAAAGTGTTCAAGAATGTCTGGACTGGATGTTTGCAGCTAGTAGGAAAGACATAAAGAAGTGACCTAAGATCAGCAGATAAGCAAGAAGAAAAACCAAGAAAGGACCCAAAGTAACTATCCCTCTATTTTCCATCTTTCTCTTCTGCTCAGTAAATCATGAGATACTAAAGAATCACATGACCAGCAAGCTTATATAACTTCTTGCCTCATCTCTTAATGGCCTATTTTGAATTCTGATGTTTAATTTTCCATGCATTTTCCACTTAGAGTTTTCCTTCCTTCCTTTCCCCCTGCCAGTCATAGAATTAAAGTGATAGTCAAATGTGAATAATTCTATTGCTATTTTTTTTATTGATAGTTGAAAAAAAAGGAAGATCTGGAGGATGACTTCTTGAATTGTACTCCGGAAGATCTTCTTCGTTTTGATGATTACAACCATGATGGTTACCTAACTCTGCAGGAACTTTATACTGCATTCCGTAAGTAATAACTTATTTCTGTATGTATCTTTCTCTTCACTGTTGCAGAATGAAGGGAGGATAGAAAATAGTATTCTTTTCTTGCAGGCAGCCAGTAATGTTTGTCTTCCTTGAACTTTCCCAGATCTTCCTAGGCAGTGGTTAATACATGTTTTGTGGGCCATCATTTTCAGTAGCAAATGACTCCCAGCAGTAAAGATCTAAGGGGGGGGGGGGGATATTTGATTAATGGAGGGAGATTAATACAATCAGTTCAAGGAGCTGTATGTTCACTTCCTGCCTTTGCTTTAGGGGCAGAGGGATGTTAAGAGATCATGCAGAAGAGAGGAAATCTGAGCGTCACTTTTTGTTAATCGGTGAAGACAAAATTATAGAAATTATTCTTCTATAATTTTACTTAGTAATTTCTTCTATAATTTTACTTAGCTCAGATTCTTGTTCTAATCTTATTTGTTTTTAGTAGCATATTTGGTGAAGTATACATTCTTCTTAAAGAATTATGATATTTTAATGCCATTGCAAATACAATTTGGCTTCTTTATGAATAGATAGCTATTTAAACTTAGAGTTATATGAATGATTTCAATGTAAGCAGTAAAAATATATAGGACTTCTTTTTTGTCAGCAGATCTACTGTTAATAATTTATGGAAACAGATGTCCATGGAAAATTGCTTTAGCAATAGCTTTGATCGTTGTTGTTCACTGTGATTTGCAATATTGGCAATATTATGTAGAAAGTTATTTCTTGTTGTAGACATGGAAGAAACAGTTTGCTGCTGTTACTGTTCAATTCCTCTTTGTTTACTAATATAAAGAATCTTTGTGACACTTGGTTTGTTTTAGCACTGAGAATTATGAGAGTTTGCCAGGGAGGTTTATGGGTTTTCTTTTAATATCTATCAGAGAATTCTGTCAATATAATTCTTTACATGTCTATATTGTTAATAGGTAACAGTATTTCAAGAGCTTCTAAACATGATTCTTTAACAATTTTTTATCCAATAAAAAGCCATATTATTTTTATGTCAAAAGATCATTTTAATTTGATATTTAATGCTACAATGATGATGATTGAATCATTCTCCAGGGTGCCCGTCAACTTCAACTCTCATAAAATCCAAGTGTATTTCATAATAGACTTGTCCCTTTCCTAGCTACTGTGATCTGCACTCAATTAATTTCAGTCTTGAACTCTGATATTTTTGAATTATAGCTTCTATGGCCTCCTGGTTCACTTAATCTAGATCTCATAATTACAGTGGAAAGTGCATTTAGACCTCACAGATAACATCTAGCAAGAGTCTATTGTTGTCACCCTGCCTCTATTCCGGATCCCTGGCATTATTGTGTAAGTTTGCTTTAGAAAAAAAATGTAGCATGGAAGATTTAGAGGTACTTCCTCCCTTTGAGTCTTCTTGGCAAAGTTCCAGAAATATCACAACATTTCTGATAGTTCTTAAGGAAGCAGAGAAATAAGACAAGATGAGTTCAGTCAGGCACAGTTATTTATCACTAGTTCAGATATTGCTTTGTAGAAGTTAGGTCCCTAGAGGACATAGTCAACTGTTCCCAGAAGTATTTTCTGTAGGATTCTGATGTTAAGAATGTATATCTCAGGAAGACAATATTAATTTGTTTGAGATGTTTCTGCTTTTAGGAGTTATGAAGACATACATTGATTTAGTCTCTCTTTGATGTTTGGAATTTGAAAATGAAAGTTCTACTTTTACCCTGGGAGTTATGTAGCTAATGGTATTTTATATCATGAATACCTTCCTGTTTCAGATTTACCAGGTGAACATGGAAAAGACAACTTGAAGTAGATTTTAATCTTTTTTTCCCAATGCTTTGTGTTTTGTTCAAAATTATTCTCGGACAAAAAGAGAAGGGAAGCCTCTTGTTTTTATAAAGCCATTTAGAGGAATTGTTTAAGGATCTGGAAAACTGTCGTGTTTAGTTATAATACTGGATTTGTTTCATGTTTTTACATGTTTTTATTAGTGGAAGTAATACAGTGCCAAGTTTCTAGAATAAAATCTATCACACACAATAAGAAGGTTTTGTGATAAGGTGATGTAATAAAACATTTTGAATTGGAAACAATTTTAAAGTGATCTCAGTATGAATCAAAACACATCTTTTGAAAGTTTTATTTCAGGGTGCAAGAAAAACCCACAGAGTGAATAAAAAAAAGTCTGTGTAAAATCTTCTGGTTACTTTGAAGACTCTAGTTGGGCTGTAGTTTTACAGCTTGCAAGAGAGCAGCTCTTTTTCCATCCCAAACTAACCTAGGTGTTACCATGGCAACACTTGTCACATCCCTGCTGCTATTGGTCTATACTGGTTAGGATGATGGGTTGATGGGCCACTTGGAGCAAAAAGCACAGCCGGACCAAAGAAAGCTGCTTGTAGCAGCATGATTGCCAGCTTTTCTTGCAAGTTGTTGGATTTCTTTTTAATGCTGCAGGAAAGTTAAAATTCATATGAATATATATGTATATATGTATGCATGCATGTATGCGTGTGTGCCTCAGGACAGTCTTGACTCCTGGCAACTGCCTGAACCAGGGGTGGGTTCCTGCCAGTTCTAACCTCTTCTGTAGAAGAGGTTCCACAAATCTACAGTGCCGTTTAGAACCGGTTCTAGCTTCTTCCTTCCGCCCGTCCGCACATCATCAAGATGAAGAGCGAGAGGAGGAATTCTGGGAGTTGCAGTCCACAAGTCTAAAAGCTGTCAGGTTTGAACATCCCTGGGTTTTTTTTTTCTAAAGAGTGAGGGGTGCAAGGGTCTTGTAACTTGACAGTTTTAAGACTTGCGTGCCTCAAATGCCAGAGTTCCTGAGCCAACATTTTGTTTGCTAAGCAACAGCGTTGTTAAGTGAGTCTCACCACATTTTACAAGTTGGCCACGCCCACCCAGTCACAGTCACATGGCTGGCAAGCCACTCCCACAAAGCAGGCCACACCTACAGAAGAGGTTCTAAAATATTTAGAAACCCACCACTGGCCTGAACATATCTCAGGCAGTTTTCTTGGCAAGATTTCGTATAGGCTTCTTCTTCCTAGGGCTGAGAGGGCTAGCCTTGTGCCTCAGGCAGGAATAAAGCTCATGTAAAACTAGCTTTCTGCCTTAACCAGGCTACATCAAACTGGCTCTCTTGTTGCTATTGTGCTGTGTTGTGTTGTGTTGTGCTTTATTTTGCAGATATTGCAAACATGTCCCTACATTCTACTTTATTTCACATAGAAGGCTTGCTAATAACTGCAGTGGTTTTGTAAAGATGATGCATTTTGGTTTCGTTGGTTTATGTACCCTTTTCCATATTCTTGCAATGTGTGTGCACTTAGGAAGCACCAGTGGTGTCTCCCACCCCCGCTTTTCTTTTCGTTTTTTGCTTACAGCCAGCAGCCATCCCTATGTGCAAAAAACAAAACAAAACAAAAAATGATCAGGGAAAAGAACAAAACTGTTTTTGCTGGGCTTGTACATGGCAGGCAAGCAGCAAAGCAAAACAATCTGTGCCTACACAAAATTGGCCAAAGAGCTGGATTAAAAAAAGAGAGACATAAATAGCATATATAAAAGATGTCTTGATTAAAAAGGAATGTTAGAAAAAAATCATCTGCTCCCTGTTATGGATTCCTCTCATTCTATCCTCAAGGGGGGAAACTAGTGGATTCTCAGCGTTAGGATGGGAATGAACAGCTGTCAGTCTGCTGGGAGTTATGTCAAACTCAGAACAAATGGCTGCTGATTCTGACAGTGAAGAGTTAAATTCTGGTCTTGGGAGAATCTCAGTTGAGATCCGAGCAACTTCAGTAGAGAAGATGGCATCAAATTTCCTAACTAAGCAATCCCAGAAGCATTGACACTATAAAAACATCCTCCAGATAGTCTCCCATTCTTGGATATGTCTCTTTTACTTCCTGATTTGTGTTCCCGTGTTCTCACTTTCCAAGTTGGTCCAGTTCTTTGTCCTGTGAATGGACCTGTGGCTTAATATTAACATGGCTTATGTGGCTTTCTCTAGCGTTAGACACAAAGCTTGCTTCTCAGATTCCTTTTCGCTGCCCTCAAACTGTTTCCAGTCCATATTCATTATTATCTCAGTAAGAATTTTGTTGTGCTCTGAACAGATCTCTGCCTCATTTATGATTCTTTGAAATAGATTACCTCTTCTCTCAGCGACTCTGGATAATTTATGATAACCCAATTAAAGCTGACAGAATTGTAAAGCACCTTTCTCTTTACCTGCTTTTAGGCAAAGCTTTGCATTGCCCTTGTCCTGTAATCGAATTAATGATTAAGAGGATTTATTTAAAGAAATTGAAATTATTTTTCTCTGTTCTTTCTGTTTGGATGTGGAACTTTTTCAATATCAGATTCTAAACAAAACAGATTTTTCAGGTAGATATGAGATAATTGTCTTGCAATTGTTTTCTATAGGGATTTATTTTATTGTTTTCAAAAATATTTTAAAATTCATGCCCTCAGCCAGTTTTATGCAATTTTGATGTTAGATAGCAGTACTATCTATGCTTGTGATACTGGATTGGGAAAAAAACAAAAACAAAGGAGTAACAGCTGCTTTGAAATTCTGTTTCCTAGGTCTAGAAACTCAAAACATGTTGAGATTTGTTTAGATGGACCCAGAATACTGAAGCTTTTTTTTGTTATGACGAGAGAAAAAAGTAAGCGAAAAGTTAAAATGACCCTATTTTATTCTAAGATTGAAATAAAAAAAAACATTATGTTGCATTCAAGCCTCTCCCATAAATTGAATTAAGCTCACCTGAGAGATACTTAATAAAAGTATATTGATATCAATAGTTCTCAAAGAGGAGAATAATGTAGAGTGAGTTAAATTGAAAAATTTTCAGTTTGCCTAAAAATAGGCAATGAAATCTGAGCAAAAGCTCAAAAAGTTATATAGAGCTGAAGTCTTAACATTATAAGTTAAACATGAAATGAACTGCAGTACCCTATCATGAGCCATGGTGGCACAGTGGTTAGAATGCAGTACTGCAGGCTACTTCTGCTGACTACTGGCTGACTGCAATTATTAGTTCGAGTCTCACTGGCTCAAGGTTGACCCAGCCTTCCCTCTTTCCGAGGTGGGTAAAATGAGGACCCAGATTGTTGGGGAAAATATGCCAACTCTGTAAACCGCTTAGAGAGGCCTGTAAAGCACTATGAAGGAGTATATAAGTCTTAAGTGCTATTGCTAATAAATAATACTTGAGGTGATTAAATTAAATAAATAGTGCAATATTTAATGGAATTTCCAAACCACCAAAGCCAAATAGAATAGCCCCATTTTTACCACATTTCCAAAGTCTAAAAGTATAGAAGACATCTGAACTTCAGGAGTTAGACTATTTCAGAATAATGGAGCTATGACAAAAAAGCCTTATCGAACGTGTGCCCCTGTAAAATCTCCTGGGGAAGGGACTCAAAGCAATAATTCCCAGTCTAATACCATATAGCAGTCTGACTGTATTTTGCAGATAGTCCCTTAGGTGATATGGAGCCAAGCCATATTTGATTCTCACTGGCTCAAGGTTGACTCATCCTTCCATCCTTCCAAGGTGAGCAAAATGAGGATCTAGATTATTGGGGGCAATATGCTGACTCTAAACCGCTTAGAGAGGCCTGTAAAGCACTGTGAAGTGGTATATTAAGTCCAAGTATTATTGCTATTGCTATACTCCTATGATAGTTTTCAGTATAGGTTTTCACATAAATACTGTGACTGTATACTACAGGGATGTCAAACTCATGACCCACGGGGCGGATGCGTCATGTGCTGGCCACGCCCACCCCGGTTTAGTGAAGGGGGGGAAATCCTGATACATCACATGATGACAACATAACAACATGAGTGTCAGGCCTGTAATTATATTCTTTTTAGGATCTTTGGCCTGCCACACTTTTTAATAATTTTCTATGCTGTTTCAATAGTGTAGTAGTTGGGAGGGGGGAATAGAAAGGAGTAGGATTGTAGAATGGATTGTTGACATTCTTTTGTAGAAGCCAAGGTCATCTTTTGTCTCCGCACATCAACACCTGGCCGGAAGAAGATGGGTGTACATGCCAGCGTGGAAGATGATGATTGGAACATGTGATGGATTTGTGGGTGTGGGGAGAGATCATGAACTTTAAACTGGGTGAACTTACAGGATGTAATTCAGAGTTGAAATTTCCATAGCTGTACTAACATGCCTGTGGAATAAATTGCACCATTAAGGATGTTTTGCCTTGGACAATGATTTATTTCTGCATGGTATTTAGAACCCTAACATTATTTCAACTCTCTACTTTAAAAATATTTCACTAGCTCCCTCCCCCTATCAAGGGGGAAGGGCTGGTGATGGAAGATCTGGTGATGTGGGTCTCGGCATTCCCAATGCTGACCGGGACAGCGTAAATATCAGCGAAGAATAAATGAGAAGCTTTTGGTGATAAGAAGAGGAGTACGGAACTTCAAAGGCAATGGAATGCTGTTTCCAGTTTAATTGCATCTGGAGGAATGCAGGAGGAGACGCAACAAGACGAAGGAAATCTCAGAAAACTTCTTCAGCAAACTGTGAGTGCATGCTCCCCCTCCTTCCCCCCCAGCTTAGAAGCAAGATTGAAAAAAAAAAACACCCTTAGAACGGAGGTTTGGCCTCCTTCCAGACAGCAATAAATAAAATGGCTTATCACCATGCAACTAGCTGGAAGAAAGATTCCCTTTCAAAATGGGAATTTCAAAGGAGGCAGGAAGAAGGAATTTTTCCAGCATCTGTCACTTGCAAGCCACCACAAATGGGGCTGCAACCAGTAAATGAAGCAAATTGGGCAGTAAATTGGGCTTTCCTCCCAGGACTTGGATGGAAGAGATGCTACTTACAAACTCCTTTGCCATCAGCATGGGGAAATGCTCCAAGCCAGCAGAGGGCACCTACTTGGCCCATAACTCCTCCAAGCCAGCAGGAGGGTACTTGTCACGTAAAACCCCTTAGCCAGCCATCATTGGTTGAGCTGCAACCTGTGAAGCAGGCAACCCCGGGATGGGTCTTAACCCCAGGTCATGGATGGGAGGTATGCCAGTGGGCACATGCCCTCCCTCAGCAGATGGCACCATGGCAGAAAGCTGGGCAGTGGCCAACCGAGGGATTGACCTCCCCACCGGTTCCAGTCTCCCCTGCAAGGCCCAAAAAGGTTCTTACCAGACCTTCCTACAGAGAAGAAATCTCCATGGAAGATGGGATTACCAAACAGAGGCCTGCATTGTGGATGGCGGGAAAATGTGCACCTGCAAGGCCCCAAGTGGTTCTTACCCCACCTTCCTACAGAGTAGCAATCACCAACATGGAAGAAGGGATTACCAAAACCAGGCCTGCAAGATGGGAAGCGGGACAAGGTGCATCTGCAATGCCCCAAAAAGTTCTTACTCCACCTTCCTACAGAGAAGCAATCTCCACCATGGAAGAAGGGTTTACCAAGGGGGCAGCTGCAAGTTGGAGAGCAAGGCAGTGTGATGAAACGGTTCCTGAGTTTAGAGATGTAACTAGGTTCCATTCCTCGTGGGGCCCAATTAAATGCCACCATTGTTGTCAACTTGGCCACAGAGCGTCAGAGTGCTTGGCTCCAGCCCCAATGCCACAAACGTGCACACCAACCACCACGGCGGTAAAGAGAGGGTCCCAGATGCCACCACAGAAGAGTCATCTGGGCCAACAACCTCTGGAAGAGGATCCCCAACTTAAGGTGAGGAAGTGTCCTACCAAGGGGGAGGCCTCGGAAGAGGAAAAGGGCAGACATTCTCCGGAGGAGGATCCCCAACTTAAGGTGACAAAGAGTCCAACTAAGGGGGAGGCCTCGGAGGGGGAAAAGCTTAAACGACCTCTGGAAGAGGATCCCCAACTTATGGTGATGAAGAGTCCTACCAAGGGGGAGGCCTCGGAGGAGGGAATTGCCGAAGAACAAATGTGTGTACCAGTCGCCATGGTGGTAAAGAGAGGGCCCCAGATGCCAGCACAGAAAAGTCATATGGGCAAACGACCTCTGGAAGAGGATCCCCAGCTTAAGGTGACAAAGAGTCCTACCAAGGGGGAGGCCTCGGAGGAGGGAATTGCCGAAGAACAAATGTGTGTACCAATTGCCACGGTGGTTAAGAGACGGCCCCAGATGCCTGCACAGAAAAGTCATCTGGGCCAACAGCCTCTGGAAGAGGATCCCCAATTTAAAGTGACGAAATGTCCTACCAAGGGGGAGGTCTCAGAAGAGGAAAAGGGCAAACAATCTCCGGAGGAGGATCCCCAACTTAAGGTGACAAAGAGTCCAACTAAGGGGGAGGCCTCGGAGGGGGAAATGCCCAATCGACCTCGGGAAGAGGATCCTCAACTTCAGGTGACGAAGAGTCCTACCAAGGGGGAGGCCTCGGAGGAGGAACAAGGCCAACCGTGGATGATTGGATCCAAGAGCCCAGAACCTACAGCACCTGCAGCAGAGAGCCCGAAACGGCCATGGGAAGAGGTCGCAATGGACTTCATCATGGAACTCCCAGACAGCAGTGGGCATAAAGTAATTTGGACTGTTATTGATTTGTTTTCTAAGCAGGCACACTTCATTGCTTGCTCAGGATTGCCATCCGCAAACGAAATAGCGAAAATGTTTGTGAAACACATTTATCGCCTGCATGGAGTACCCAAGAAGATCATTTCAGACCGTGGAGTCCAGTTCACAGCCAAGATCTGGAGAGAGGTCCTGAGATCCATTGGATCCACACAAGAACTGAGCTCAGAGGTTCAGCCCAGCATGAACCAGCAGAGGGAGCCAATGCGGTGGTGGAATAATACATCCGGTGTTTTGTGGACTATCAGCGAGACAACTGGTCGGACTTGCTACCCTTCGCCGAAGTGGCGTACAACGATGCGGTCCACAGCAACAGAGGATTAGCGGGTTTCCAGATTACCAGTGGCATGGAAGTTGTTGCCATGCCTGAATTGCCTAGAGAACCTCCTTCTTTCATGTCTTTGAGTGAATGGATGGACATGCTAAAGAAAGGATGGGAGAATACGAAGAAGGCTCTAGCAGTTGCGGCAGAAGCCTACCAGAAGCAAGATGATCAATGTCGCTCACTCCTAAACCCCTACCGTGTGGGGGACAATGTTTTTGTATCTACCAAATACATAAGATTAGAAATGCTTAGCAAGGAATTGGGTCCAAAATTTCTAGGTCCATTCCCAATAGTGAAGATAGTTAACTCAGTTACAGTTCAACTCAGTCTACCCAGAAGTCTAGGGGAAATTGACCCAGAATTTCATTGTAGCTTGTTGAAACCAGTAATTGGGTCTAACAGAAGAGCATTCACCCAAGCTCAATCTCCTCCTTTAGTGATGGAAGGGGAAACACAATCTGAGGTGGAAAAAATTGTAGATTTCAGGCTGAATAGGGGTTGCTTACAGTACTTAGTGCATTGGAAGGTTACCCTTGGTCTGAAGCTAATTGGGTGAACAGTGGGAACCTAAAAGTGGAGAAGTTAGTAAAGCAATTCAATGGGAAGTTTTCCGAGAAGTCAAGGGGTTGCCCTGGGTGGAGAAGAGGTGGTTAATTTTGTTATGTTAACTTTTATGTTATTCTCTTTGCAGGAAACGTTTTTCTTTTGAGGAGAGGCCGCCTGTCAGGCCTGTAATTATATTCTTTTTAGGATCTTTGGTCTGCCACACTTTTTAATAATTTTCTATGCTGTTTCAATAGTGTAGTAGTTGGGAGGGGGGAATAGAAAGGAGTAGGATTGTAGAATGGATTGTTGACATTCTTTTGTAGAAGCCAAGGTCATCTTTTGTCTCCGCACATCGACACCTGGCCGGAAGAAGATGGGTGTACATGCCAGTGTGGAAGATGATGATTGGAACATGTGATGGATTTGTGGGTGTGGGGAGAGATCATGAACTTTAAACTGGGTGAACTTACAGGATGTAATTCAGAGTTGAAATTTCCATAGCTGTACTAACATGCCTGTGGAATAAATTGCACCATTAAGGATGTTTTGCCTTGGACAATGATTTATTTCTGCATGGTATTTAGAACCCTAACAATGAGTTTGACACCCCTGATATGCTACTATGTGTACTTCTGAGCTGATGGGATAGGGATGTTCACTGTGTATTGATTTCTAGACAAGTCTCTAGATTAGAGTCTTCACTTGCTTACAATTGTGTGATAATTATTAGGGGTGGCATAATTAAATTTGATTAATTATGGGGACATAATTAACTTTGGTTGTTTGAATGGCATACTAGTCAAAATATGTCAAAATTGGCTACTTCTGTCCTGGATTTTAGCAGTTGGTGAATACATGGAACAAATCTATGGCATAGGTTTAATAGTTAATGAAATGTCTAAAATATACCGTATTTTTGGAGTATAAGATGCAACTCCCCCCCAAAAAAGGGGGTTATAATTTAGGTGCTGCTTATATACCGAATGTAGTCCCACCCACCCCCAACAGAGGCCAAAAATTTAAGGCATGGAGGCAGCGATGGTCTGTGGCAATCCCTGCAGCCTGGAACAGCTGATTGGGGGTATTATGGCAATCCGCTACACCCGCCAATCAGCTGTGCTGAATCAGGCTGCAATAAGTGCTGAAGCTGACCTAGCTGGTCAGAGTTTGTAGCAGCAATCACATTCAGAAAGCACAGCAACTGATTCAGCAGGATTCAAAATAATAATAATACACAATACATTACCAAAAGCAGGTTTTCCAAGGTAGCAGTAAATAGAAGCAAAACACAAGCATATTCACTTTCAGTTCTCGGCTAAGCCAGGCTCTTTCCTATTTCCTTGTTGCTCACACAGCAAATTTCAGAGTCCAAATAGCCCTCATCGGCTGACTTAGTTGCTATGTCTATTCATTGGCTGACCTTGTTACCATGTGTCAGCTGAATACCATGGATGCTGGTAGGCAGAGGGAGAATTTTTTTCTTCTTATTTTCGTCCCCAAAACTAAGGGGCATCTTATACTCAAGAGCATTTTATACCCCAGAGCATTTTATAATCTGAAAAATATGGTATTTGAAGAAAGAATTCATCTCACCAGGTACAAGCTCATGAGACAGTTCCCAAATCTCTCTGTTACTTTATAATCTGACCCCACCCTTGAGATATAAGATAGGTATTTTTTTATTTCCATCATCTATCTTCAGGGTGAGTGGGTCACACCATCTGGCATCTACTTTTTAAAATTCTCATCACCTTTGTCTAGGGAGATTCTCAATCTTTCCCCATCATTCAGTCAGAACTGAAGAGGCTTCTTGGATGAGAATCTAAACATTTTCAAGGAAGAAAAACAAGAAAGTCCAGTTGCCTCTCATATCTTTTGTTACATTTTTGACAGTTTAAAAATGCAGAGGTTGAACTGTGCTGTATATGGCAATCCACATGTTGCACTATGTAACTTAAGAGTTATATGCCCCAAGGTTTCAGCATGCCTGCCCCTATCCTTCAAGAGGTAGATTACACAGCCAGAAATAACTTTATATTTTTGAAAAAGAAAAAAAAGACTGTAAAAATCCTTTTAAATGTTAAATATCCAAAATGTTAACATTCAACAGCGAAGTAGATACAGTAAATTGAAGTTCTATTCAAATTATGAGGGAAAACATGATTTAAAAAGAAATGTTATTAGAGAAGATTTAATGCTCCAAGGAGATCTTAACGATACCACTGCTCTGCCAATAAATGAGCATTCTCATAGGATCTATATAAAGATACCAGAAAAAGTTTTAAATTAATTAAATATCAGAAAAGATTATAAAGAGAATTTATTTTTTCATGCACATCTTGTGGCCCTACATAAAAGCCGGAAATAAATCCAATTACTGAACTTGTTCAGAGAAATAAAAACAACAGGAAATGTTAGCGCAGCACAGTCAAAGAAATTATTATTAGCACTGACTTCTGCCTAAACCTATTATCTATTTCTTAGAACTAATATATCCCTGAAACAGATGCCCTTTTTGTCTTTATTTACTGGGTATTCTTCAGTTCCCTGCCAAGTTTAAAGTTTAACCAGAAGCTGAATCTTTTCCCAAATCACAGCTTCTTTTTCCATTCCCTTCCCTAGTTCTGTTTTTTTTCTCTCTTTCTCTGTCTTTTTTTTTTAAGGATTTAAAGTTTCTATGTCCACCAGGAGCTGGGTAGCATGTCTTTCTGGCTACAAGACCAAAACAGAAAAAGGCAAAAACAACAGGCACTGTGGATTTTAAGTCTGTGCTGCAGGAGATGTTGATTAGAATGGTCTCAGTTCTGGAATGGAACTATTGTACATTCACAATGTGCATGTTATGGTCCAGTGAATAGTAACAGCGAAACATAATTTGGAGATCAAAGGAGGATTCTTTTCTAGCAATAAAATCCTTCCCATTGGTAGGCAGATTCTATTGGATTTTATCCTGTTTTCCTTTCCCCATTAATCCACCAATCTTTCTTCCAGCAATATCCCCTCCCATCTTTCCAACTAACCCTTTCCCTTCTATCCAAAGTCATCTTTTCATTCCCAATTAACTCAGTGGTGGCAATTCAAAAACAGCAGGTGGAATTTATCTCTACTTCCTCTCCTGTTCTTTGCCTTTTGAAGAATACAGTGCAGGTGACTGCCAACAGATTAGTAACAATGAGTTATTCGTAAGAGCTTTCATGATGGTATTGGTGCAAAATAGAGAGAAAATAATATTAAAAAATATATATTTGTGTCGAGTTTGCTAGGTATCAAATAAAGGAGGAAACTATTTAGAAATCAGTGCCATATTTAAGATAAGAATTACAGCCTTAAGGCTCAGACATTCAAGTTCAGAAATGAAATCTTGGAGACATCCCAAAAAATTGTTCCGGAAACAATTATCAGAAGAAAAATATTGTGTAGTAAGAATCAGTGTTTAACCTATATAATCTGTTTAATTCACTTGGAACAGAAATACAGTTTCCCAAAAGTCATTTTTTCTTATTGTCTAGTTAGTATTATTTATGCTGTCTTCCAGTTTTATTATATGATAGCGAAGTGTGCATTTTTCCCCACCACATTTCTATGGCAGGCATAAACTAGTTGAGCACTATCATTGTTCAGATGCATAAAAAGAAGTTGGTTTTGCTTTTTTAAACATTGACAAGTGCATTAAAAATAGTTGCCCAGCAGTCTTTGCCATCTAATTAATAAACTTTGTTCAGTGACATCACCAATTCAAAGTATAATCTAATGTTTCTCAAAGTAGTAGCCTTAGACTTCTTTCAGCCTATTAACTTTTGTTACACTGCTATTCTTTGCAGGAAAAATACAGCTGGCCTTGTGGATTTGATGAGCAATATAATTCTCCCCCCCCCCCCACTACATTTGGTTTCTGAATTTCAATTTTTCTGTATTTGCAGATGAAATTGTGAGAGTATACCTTAACATACCCTTTTGTTGTTTCCATTTTGGTTTGAATTATTGCAAAAATGTTAAACAAAAGATGTGGCTTTGAAACACATCCATACTTGTTCCTAAATTGAGATATCAGTATTAATGCTAATGCCATAATGCCAGTAATAGCAACTACCAAAAAAGATATTCTAAAGTATATTTGTACTTTAGTTGCCTTCTCATGAGCTAATTGTCTACAAGGATTCTCAGTCATCCAGGTCATGATTATCCCAAAGGTGCTTTTTCAAGGGGCAACTGGACTTTCTTGTTTTTTCTTTGAAGATGTTTCGCTTCTCATCCAAGAAGCTTCTTCAATCAAGAAGCTTCTTGGATGAGAAGTGAAACATCTTCAAAGAAAAAAACAAGAAAGTCCAGTTGCCTCCTGCAAAAGCACCTTTGGGTCATGACCTAATCCTTGAACAGACTTCCTGAATGAAAAAAAAATAGATTATAATTCTTTCTTTACCCAATTTTACCTATATTATAATGATTATTAACAACACTGAAATAGAAAGATTATGAAATAAACTGGCAGTGGTGATCCCAGTGTTACTGGCACACCAGGTGCTACCAAAAAGCCTTGGAGAACACTTAGAAAATCTGTACATGGAAAAAAAATCCCATCTATTAATTATAATGCCACAGGGCTTGGATCTGTGCATGTACTACGCCACTAGATTATGACATCCTATGTTCTTGGGAAGACTCCAATGAGTTTTAAGGCTATCAGCTAAAGAACTAGGAGTTGTGATTTCACAATTTTATGTATATAATAATAATAAAAATAATAATACATTTTTATACCACTAGACCCCCCAGAAACTCTCATTGTTAGCATGGCTATGAGTGCTCTGCCTGGAAATGATGTGAATTATAATTCAGTAATTCAGTTTGGTTCCCTGTTTATTGCATAATTTGCAAAGCAACATGAAGTTATAGAATCCCTAGGGAGATAACTGCCCAGCCACCAAATGGGAATCTATCACTCTCTGAGACAATCTGTCCAACTTCTGAATGATCCACCATTATTCTGCTTCCCTTACTAGGTAGCTTACATGTATTTCCTGGTCATAGATTTTATTATTTTATTTTTGTTTCAAATATAACATAAAATATTTGTGGTATTTGGTTTTCAGATATGCAAATCAATACTTTAGCTTGCAATCTCAATATGATGACTGTGCATACATCAAACAACCTTTGTGGGTAGGCTGGTGAAATATAAACCTGACTTTTTCCACATTGGACCTAATAACGAAGAACAGCTAATAATAAATTACAACACGGAATAATCATAATTAACTGGCTTGGAAACAATGCAGTAATTTGGAAAGCTCATGGCCCAACTGAGATAGACTTTAAATATGCTCAAATGACTGCTTTTGAATAAAGCTGTTCCGATTAAATTTGACTGAAGGTCATTAAAATTAACCAAGTCACTTTTGACTTTAATTTTATATCAATCTCTTGATGAAATGAAGAAGGAAATTTTTGGGCAGATGGGATGTTCTGGCTGAAGAAATAATAATGCTGTCTTCCAATGCTAATCAATGTGGGCAGGTCAATTAGCAATACAAATGTGTCAGAAAGAAGGGAAACATGTATTCAGTCACAATGATTCCATCTTGTCAACATAGTGTGAATTAATAACATATCATTAACTTGAAGTTAAAGTCTGAGTAAATTGTAACTCACTGCTCATTAGAATTCTCAAAAATGGCATTCACTTCTGACAGCTTGGGCCAGGCAACAGAATATTTATAGGAACTCGAAAGCTCTTTGGAGTAGTATGTGATGACTTCCAATACGTTTTAAAAGAAAACATTTTTTTCTTAATTGTGGCCACTTGTAACACAGTGAAGTAATCTATAGTTACAGTACATTCCAGTTTACTTTTAAAAAAGAAATGAATATGAACACATTCAAATATAGTGTTACATATATAGTTTCTAAAGAACACTTTACATCTATTTCTTTCTTTCTTTAATTACTTACTTACCCACTTACTTTACTTACCTTACTTATTTACTTACTTACTTACTTACTTACTTACTTACTTACTTACTTTTGCAATTTCCTTCCCCAACTAGTAATATTTACTGTCAATTGATCATTTACCATCAGGTTGTTATCTACTCTTAGCGACCACATGGGTAGATTTTCTCCATGATGTTCTGCCCATAATTTGCTCCTTTAGATTTTTCAATGGTGCACTCATCACCATTGTAATCCATCCAAGTGATCCTCTTCATCCCTTTCCTTCTACCCTTCCCAACACTGGAGTCTTCTCTATAATGTATTCTAAAGAAGCATAATTTGAACCTGGTCACTAGTGCCTCAAATGAGATTTCTGAGTTAATTTAGTTTGATGAGCCATCTTTTAGTTTTCATGGCTCTCCATGGTATTCTCAAGAGTTTTCTGTAATACCGAAATTTTCAATACTTTCCCTAACTCTGATGATTTTGGAAAGTGATGTGCGTGGTCTTATTTCATAAACAAACTATCAGAAATAATAGGCCCAATGAGTAATGTCTTCTTTCTTGAAAGCCTGTGCTGAACAACTGGTCCCCATCTTCACCTGGATCTTTAATAAATCACTGGAGATATGTTATGTCCCCTCTTACTTCAAACACTCTACCATCATCCTATGAAACCCCCCATCAGGGAGCTGAATTATTTCAGACTGGTTGTGCTGACATCTGTAGTTACGAAGATTTTTGACAGGTCATTGCTGGCCCACTGAAAGTCATCACAGAAACCCTTTGCAGTTTGCCTACCAAGCAAATGGGTTGGTAGATGATGCTGTCAATATGGCATTGCAGTACATCTTGCAACATTTTGAATCTGGGGACCTATGCATGGGTTCTTTTTGTAGACTTCAGCTCTGTATTTAATACCATCATTCCAGAAATTCTTCACTCTAAACTGATTCAGCTAGCAGTGCCCGTCCATACTTGTAGGTGAATTACTAGGAAGCAACAGATGAAGCTAAGAAAAATTGCCCAGCCAATTAGCACAAGCGCCACTCAGGGGTCTGTGCTCTCTCCATTGCCCTTCTCTTTATATAATAGTTACTGCATCTGTAGGGATCCCTCTGTTAAAGTATTGAAGTTTGCAGAAGGTCTCTTTCAAGAATGATGGCCTCATTCGAGACAATGATGACTCTGCATATAGATCAGTGGTGGGTTCCAGATCCTGTTGCAACCGGACAGCTGCAACGGGGCCAGGCATCCACCACGTGCACGCGCGCAGCATGCACGCAATGCACGTTTTTGTACTTACTGCCTGCAATGCTTCAGCTGCTCGGCGGAGCATCACACGGGCGCCGTACGCTCCTTGCACGTGCATGAAAGCCCCGATTGGCTCAAATACAGGTAAGGAGGGTGGGCGGGTGGGCCCTCCAAAACACCTTATCAGAACGGTGCCTGGTGCTCCCTGCAGGCACCGGTACTCCTGTACTGGGGCATACCAGTCATATCCCACCACTGATATAGATATAAGGTTGAACAACTGGCTCTGTGGTACAGCCAGAACAATGTGCAGCTGAAAATGCTTAAAACTATAGAGATGAGAGTGGATTTTAGAAGTAGCCCTTCTATTCTACAGTCTCTTACTATATTCAACAGTACAGTATCAGCAGTAGAAGATCTTCTTTCAATGAGATTTTCTGGGATTCTAATTTTTCTAAGCATTTTCCATGGTTTGACATAATCAACAGCATAAAAAAGGCCTTTTTCTAATCAATGAAGCACGTGCTACCTTCTTTTTGGTATTCTTGAGCTTTCTCAACTCTGCAGCATGCATCAGTAATGTCTTCTGTTCCTTGTGTCATCTTGAACATCTGGAATCTCATTTTCCTTGTAGAGCTCTAATCTGTGTTAGATGATCTTAAAGATTAGAAATGGAGCAAAATATTTATAGCTCGGGTGGTAGATGTTAGTCGTGTTTTGTTCTCTGAGCTTTTTGTTTAGTTTCCAAACACTTTGTCACAAGGCCTGGATTGTGACAGGATCTTAAAAGACTATTTGTTACCATGTGAAATTAGGATATTGTATGATTGTTTTGCACATTCTAAAATTCTCCTTTTTGGTACTGGAATGGCTTATTGCCTGCCATGAATTTATGCAACATTGTTTTACACATAACTGCTTTCAAGTTATATTCATTAAGCTAAATGGTCTTCTTCCCAAGTAAATGCCTAACAGATCCCAGTTTCTCATAGCTGCAATTTTTGGTTCCAAAGAAAGTATTTATTTATTAATTATTGGTCTGTCCCCCCTGCATGCAATTGCTGTAACTAAGCTTCAAAGGCATCTTAGAAATCATAGGTGCATTAGTCCCCCAACCCAGTTGGAACAATGTTGAAAAATTATACTCAAGACTCCTGAGGGGAGAAAAAAAAAGAAGTTTTCTTCAAAATCATTGAAGCAATTATCTCTGAGCCATATTTGCCTCAAAATGTACTCTGCAACAGTGTTATTAAACAGGCTATTTATTGAATGCCTCCTAGAAGAATGAATTATAATGATTTTAGTGGTGTTAAGCCTATTCTCCGTTGACAAGACCAGGGAGAAGAACTTTCTCTGAAACTTGAATGAACGAGTGCTACAAATTGCTTCAGAAGTGCTTGGCTTGAGTGGTGTTTGAAACTCATACACTGGAATGTCATTAACTCTCATCTATAACACTTAATGTTGCTTGAAGGCATAAAAACAGGGGGCAAACATACTTACTAGTATGCAGTAAAAATATAAATAAGGCAGAGCCAAGCAAAATAATTGCTGAGAATTCATTGATTTTACAAGTGCCGTGAGTTATTTCCTTCCTATCTCCATACCCAAAATTCAGTATTACTCTTTAGTGCCACTTTGACTGATCTTCAAAATATTTTATTTTCCAAATTATTCTGATAAAAGAATAAAAGGAGAACAATTTATGTACAAATTCTTAATAGCGTTTTCAGCAAAACCTGGTTGAAATTCTGACCGGGAAGATTTAGTTTCAGTGCCTCTACCGGGCCAAAGGACTGGATTTGTTTATCCAGTCTGTTTCATGCTCCATAATTTTACAACTTTGATGCATGAATAGAAAATTCTGACTTTCCTCTAGCAACCATAAAGTCACAGACACTACCATTCATCATCCAGATCCAATATTAATGAACGCCTAGGAAATATTTATGGAACTGTGGATTTGTGTGAAACACATTTGTCATTGCTGGTTACTGTGTTGTCTTTTTGTCCTTAAAAAAGGCTGATTCTTTTATTTATCTTTTAGCATGTAGTAGAGAGAATATGTGTTCCAATTCTAATAACAATCCAGGTGTTAGGGCTAATGAAAACTGTGATGCTGTTTTTCTTAGAGAAAAAACTAAGGGGTTTATTAAAATAATTTGGGAAAACATAAAACTCCTTCCTGATATTGGCTATCTAAATATTACTATTTTTTTTCATAAACTCTAAAGATTGAAGTGAATAAAAGAGCTCATGACTAGTGGAATGAATTGGGTTTGCAAGCTAATCACTGTTATGTGCATTTTATTATTGTTGTTATTATTTGATATTATCATATCAAAATACATTGAAATATTTTGTAAATGTTTCCAATACATGATTAGCTGAATCAGACATCCAAGAAATTAAGTTGGTATAATCTTTAAACTGTGCACCTTTATGTATATATAAACATAAAATAGTATTACAGTTTAGAGTGACTATCTAACCTGTAGTGAGGAAAGTAAAAGTGTTTAATTATATAATTTTCAAAGTAGATTGGTCTATTTTAAACAGAGTTTCAAGTCCTGACATTTTCTTCACATGGTTTTTATTAAGAGACATGATCTTTTTCCCCATCATTTTGGTTACTTACAAAATTGTTTCTTGTTCTGGCATGAGTCACAGTATTTGGTTAAATGCAGTATTGTGATATGTGACACCACATAGATTAATTGCTACCAAATGAATTAGGCCAAAAATGGCAATGGCTTTAAGTAGTTTTAGCACAGTAGGATTTATTTTTTACTTTCCATTCAAATCAGGAATAGAACAATCCATGCTTGACAGATTACTTGTTTATCCCACAAACCGGGGAAAAGTAAAATGTTGAAAAGTAAAATGTTGAAAATTGAAGGAACAATTTTCCAGTTTTTCAAAAAGAGAAAGAGTTGTGTCAGTCTTCTGATGGACTGAAGGAAACTCTATTAATCTTAAAGCCAACACACTAAAATTTAATTAATAATTAATAAGACAATTCTAACCCATATTTTACTCTTGAAGAGTAAAAAGAGAGAGAGCTTCTCCTTTGGGAATTAAAAGTGGTGTGGGCATAGCTCACTCTGTACAGATTAAGCCACCCCCACCGTCAGCAACAACACTGTGGAGGAAGAGGTAGAGGTTAGGCAGACTGACGGCTCCAAATCATCCAGTAAGCTTCCATTGCTAACAGTAGATTTAAACCTGAGACTTCATGATCCTACTTCACTTTAACACTATGCTGACCATCTCTACTGTGGTCAATCATAATTGTTTCAGGTGCTGCCATGCAAACTACATTCATAAAAATAGGAAGTAGTTTAGAGTTTTATTATTATATCTAACTAGCATTTGCCTATTGATGAAAAAAGTCTGTGGAGATACTCAGTCATCCAGGTCATGGTTGTCCCAAAGGTGCTTTTTCAAGTGGCAACTGGACTTTCTTGTTTTTTTCTTTGAAGACGTTTCATTTCTCATCCAAGAAGCTCCTTCAGCTCTGACAGGATAGTGGGGAATGGAAGGATTTCTATTCTTTGCAGACAGCTGGTCATTTGCATCCTTTTAAAGGGTCATTGAAACACAACTCTGAAAGGAATGTAAATCCTTCCATTCCCCATTATTCTGTCACAGCTGAGGAAGCTTCTTGGATGAGAAGCGAAACGTCTTCCAAAGAAAAAACAAGAAAGTCCAGTTGTCTCCTGAAAAAAGCACCTTCGGGACTATTGATGAAAAGGATTTTTAAAAAAATCTATTCTAAAAGTCTAGGAAAGTAAAAGAGAAAGTCATGCTTCATTTCATAAGCAACAATCTTTTTTAAAAAAAAAATCAGTGTATCTCATCATCAAAGTATAGTGGAAAGAAACTGCTTTGCCATATCCAAAGTATACCTATGAGCTCATCCAAGCAACGTCTTTAACCTGCTTCTCCCCCATCCTTGAGTTGGGAGAACACAGTGTCATAAACCGCACTGTTGCAACAGCCTTTTACCGCACCTCACCAATGAGATTGTTGCTGCCTTCACCTAATGTAATGTAGTAGATTCAGGGCAGCAATAATGGAATCTCTACCAACCTTTCACATTCTATCTGTTGACCACTTCTGATAAAAAACAACAGTCACTAATCGCTGTCCTAGCTGATTGTGGCAAGGCAATATTGAAATGCTTGGAATAATCCCATGCCCCTCTTATGGTCTATCATTCATTTGGCCTGTTTTACCAGAATATTTTTCTAGAAACTGGTGGGTTGATTAGAGTGTAGATCTCACAAACTCTGGATAATATGGAAGATAAAGAGGATGAGAGTGATGGCTGATAACATCAGTAGTATAATGCCATAGGAAATCATTTCCCAGACACCTAAAATTAATATTGCTGTTAGAACTCCTTAAAAACAGGCCAAATCAAACCAAGCCTGAAAAATATCTTCATGTCTTCCAACCAGCACTTATGAAAGAAGAGCTATATCAATCTCCTACAAGACTGATATTCCACTGTGAAAAGAAAGGAGAGAAAAGAAGAGAGAAAAGAAGAGAGAAAAGAAGAGAGAAAAGAAAAGAAAGACAAGTCATTTTTTGGAAACCCCCTTTGTCTTATTTACCATCCAAAATTGGTGGATGATCTGTTCACCTTTCCAGAATTGTAGGTAGAGATGGGTATCATTTGATGTTCCTGTCCTTCCTTGGAAAGAAGAAATGCTTCATCCAATCTTTTATTTAAAGCTGCTGATTGATAGTGCCAATCACTATCTGAAAACTTGAATGAGATAGGATAGTGTTTGGTTTTAACACCAAAGTTTGAATGATCAAGTTTTAATATTTTAACAATAAGCTGGAATTTCAATTATGGAAGTTGGGGGAAGAATGAATGCTATGTAGAGCATTTCCTACCCTGCTACCCCACAACAAAAGCTCTGCTTCATGCAAGAATAAAATGTGAGCCAAACATTCCCTCTGCCAAGAAAGAAAATAGGCTGTGCAAGCCGGGAATCCGGCCTTTCTTACAGATAAAGCCAAAAAGGCCAAGGAGGACAGTGCATAAGTATCTTTTTCCATACTGAGCAAACTAAGCACTCTGGAAAAGATGCTTGACGGTCACTGCCCTATATTAACATAAATTGTCCAACTGAAAAATAAACTGTGTTATCTACTCTTCAGTTTTATAAACTGAAGAGTTGGATCTGCTCAGATGTCTTTAATTCACCATCTTCCTTTGAAGAGAGGAAAAACCTGTTATTGGTTAGCCATGAAATAGGAAAGAAAAAGCTGTGGAAAGGAATGATCATCTGCCAATCTGTTCTAGCATATGATTCTCCATTTCCAAAGCCAATTCTTCAATTTGAGCCAGCACATTTTCTATTTGAATGCATGAATTGTGTATCTCTTATGTTCAGGCAGCCTGACAAATGCCATAATAAAGAGAGTGATATTTCAAATCAAGCCCAATTTTGTACCTTTTGCTGCGGTGAAAAGGACCCGCACATGTTCTTGCTATTTGAAGAATAGATTTGGGGGGGGGAGGGGCGATAGTAAAACAACTTGTAGGCTTGAGGTGAGTTGAAGAACGTTTGGGGGAAGATTGTCATTCACATTGCTCACTAGCTCATGTAATCATTTGTTGGAAAGGAACTTAGTCTACTTCATAATGACGATGATAAGCATGAGCTCAACTGTCTAATGAGTTACAGGTATTACAGTACATTAATCAAATAGCACAAAGGAACTTAAAGAACGGAAAACAAAAAGCTGTTAAAAGGAACATAAGGAAACATCCAAATATTGCTATTGTTGCTGATGATAATGCTAAACTTTAACTATCAGAGAAAAGGTGCAAAATATATTCAGATGCATGCTACAAGGAAGAGAAAGAACAAAGCAAAAACAAAATAATTGAGGTTTAATCTTTCTGTATTTCATGTTGTTTATCTTACCGCCTTTCTTTTGTCTCTGAATCATATAAACTGTAAACTTGTCTTTACTTAGAGTTCAGATGCTTCAGAACAGAAGGATTCTGATAGCTTGAAAAACAGCTTTGCAGATCTAAATGTGATTTCGCCTCTCCTCGTTTAGCTCAACTTCCATAAAATAAGATCTCATTCAAAGCATTATTCAAGCTGAATATTCAGTTCATAGGACTGTCTGATTTGGGGTCATCTGTGGCAGCAGCTGTATTTCTAGGTGGCAGTTGTGGCTTTCACTGGTGAAGTATTGGTGGTTTTGCTCATCATACAATTACCATATATTTATTTCATTATATTTCTGCAATTTATACAGCTGTCCAAATTGCAAGGATTCTCAGTGGCTTATAACAAATTCAAATGAATAATAAAACAATGAACAAATTCAAATGAATAATAAAACAATGTGTATCAAAATAAAGAACAGCAATGCAATCCTGATTATTAATCTTAGTTAGAGTGGAAGAGGGGCAGAGATTGCAAGCTAGGATCCCAGAAGCCGCATCCCACTATAAAATCTGAAATGGGAGGAAGTTTTGTCCTGCTAACTGTTGCCCTAGTATCTGCCATCAGTGCCACAGAGATGCAAAGGTGAGAAGGAGGGAGGAAGAGGAGAAATCCAGAATATGTCTAATAACACAATTACTTTCTGTGGATGACCTTGATGTGACCTTGACTTTGAATCAGTTGTAGCTTCTCTTTGTCTTCAAAGGCCACCCATAATGTTTTAATGCAGTAATCTAAGCAGTAAGTGACTAAGGCATAAATTACTCTGAGCAGGAAGTTCCAGTACAAGAATGAAGATAATCAACATACATGATGAAGTTGTACAAAGGCTCTCCTAGCCACGGATACCATCTGCATTTTGATCAACTGCCACCTGCTCTTCCAAACTCCAAATTGTTCACTAGTTCTGCCTGGGGGAGAAACTCCAGAACTAATAAAAGAAAATCAGAAGTACTTAATAGCCAGAGAAAGTACTAGGGTTAAGCCAAATATATTCTTCTCCATGGCTTCCTGACTCAGAGAGAAACTTGTTCACGTTACTTGATCAACCAAGACTATAAATACATCACTGGCTGTAATCAGCATGTTGATGACACTGTTGTTCAACCAGGAAAACATGTGGAGCCCATATCAACTTTTCCCACTTAACCAAAACAGGTTGTGGAGGAGTAGAATAAGTTGCCATTAAAATTTAATAGCAAAGTAGGCTCCCACAGGAAAGCTGAAAAAAGGCAGCAGTTTTTTAACCCATATTATTTTTAGGTTACTATATGATGTACGTATGTGTGAAAAAAGAGGGGGGAGGTTGTGTGTACTATCCCCCCACGCTCATGTTAGGAGAGGAGAAAAAGTAAGAATGTGATAATACTGGCTCACAGTTTTCATTTCCACCAAAAACATATTTTGGGGTAAATTAATGGGTTCTAGTTGCCCATTAAAACCTAAGCTTTCACAAAATACTTTATATTTCAGCAAAGGTAGCGCAGAACAACAAATTGCTGCTGAAAGAATTTATGTTTCCCAAGCACTGTGAGGGAATAGGGAAACACGAGGAGACATATGGATAATAAATAATATAATTGTCCTTGTTAATTAAATGGCCTGGGATCCTGTCAATATGAATCCTGAGTCTAATACAGTGGAAGCAGTGCTAGTACTTAATCATTATGTGACTAAAGACCTAGTGAGCTGAAAATATATGGTTGGCCAGAATGAATGTTCTCTGAAAATAGTAGAGCAATAATGAATTTCATTCTATTTTATGGAATAAATCAGTTAGGCAGAATTGGCAGTACAATTGGGGGCCCTTATTGAATAGTTGCCAAGCCTTACCCAGCATCAACCACTACCAACTAAACTTTAAGATGCTCACTAATTGAATTGGCCTGTTAGTGCATAGTCACTAGCACCTAGTGGGGTCCAAAGTCACTGGGTGCTGTTGCACCCCAATCGCTGCCAATCTTCTTTTTATTAAGGCTTATTAAATTTGAATGTGGCAGTTGTACAGTGTTCCCTGGCATTCCTTTTTCTTTATTTTTATTATTATTTTTAATTTCATTATTTGAATCTCTATGGCTATCCATCTTAAATTCATGACTCTGGGTGACTGACAGCAACTAAAACCTATGCGAAAAACAAGAAACAATATAAATATCATACAAATACAACTAACATCTGAAGTACAAAAACTACCAGAAACACAACCACACCTCCAGATTACCACCATGTCCAGTGACAGAACCAAGGATTTAAGACCTTATGAAAAGCCAGTAGGGCCTCTTCCTTTCTTTACAGAAAACCTCTGGATTCCTCTGGATTAAATAGCCAAACTAATTAAGCAGAACCTGGGAGCAGCAGAAGAGAATACAGTGACTGGCCTTTTATTTTCTGTGTTGTGTTCTTCCAGGCGCGGGCAGCAGGTGGCGTTAGGAGAAACGCCGCTGATTGGCCCAGACGCACCTGCCGGTGGGCGGAATAAATACACATTTCCCATTGGTTCCCCGTCTGACAGCTACCCATATAAATAGCTGTCAGACGAGTTCAGTTGCTGCTTGTTCCTGTCAGTTCTTCTGTTGAAATAAAGAGTTTAGCCTTATACTTGCAGCCTCAATCTTTGCTGTCTCAAGCTATAAAATTCTACACCTCTTGCCTGGTTTCTCTTCTCTTAATGTAAGGCTTCTCTTAATGTTAACATTGACCAAACTGCAGAGGAACACACAGAAGCAGACTGACCGCCCTGTATTTGTATAAGTATCACTTTTGAAGTGGTTTTTTGAACTGATATTTAAACTAGTTCCCTGGGACTATGTGTAAAAGGCTTCTCAGCCTATAACACAAGAAACATATGTACAGCGTATGGTTTGCCTCTTCATGAACACCTGAATTCTGTATTAAACAAAATCCTAGCTGAATCCCAATATATTTAATGGTTTTGGTAGATTTTGTTATCAATTTTATTCTCCCTCCCCGTGGTTTCAGAAAACTGGTTCTGCTCAGTGTTCAGTGTCCAATAAACTGCACACTGAGGTGGAGATTTACAAAAGCCTTATTCTGTGCAGAAAGAAGGCACAAGGGGATCATTCCCAATAGACCTCTGCAAAGGCCACTCCTGCAATAGTACAGTTTTTATAGATAATTTCCCATAAGCCCACCGTAAGCCAATCTCTCTATGGCCATACCAAGGTTTGTTAATATTTTTCAGCTTGCCAATGTCCAGCAGTCATCACCACGGTTGCCCCTAATTTCCAGTAACAAGTTGTTCATTATGTCATAATTAGTACATTACCCCCCCCCCAGTTCCTCTTTTCTTAAATGATTGCATTTGACATATCTGTATACATATGGACTGTATATTTCAGCATAATCATCTTTTCCCTGTTCTAGTGACCCTCATATTTCCTGTGCACGCAATTGCCTTGTTCCACACCAAGCAAGCATGCTCCGATGATTTTACTAGCTAAGCCAGTGATGGCGAACCTATGGCACGCGTGCCATAACTGGCACGCAGAGCCATTTGTCAAGGCATGCGAGGCGCTGTCCTGTCAGCTAGCCAGTGTGCATGTGCGCGTTCACCCTTTTTTAAAGCCATCTTTCGCCTTCCCCAGGCTCCAGAGCCTTTATAGGAGCCTGGGGAGGGCGAAAAGAGCCTCCCCCGCCCCCCCCCCCCGGAGGCCCTCTGGAGGCTTCATGAGCTTCCCTGAAGCCTCTGGAGCGCAAAAAACCAGCCCTACAGGCAAACCGGAAGTTCGGGAACGGACTTCCGGTTTGTTCGGAAGGTCGTTTGACTCAAGCTTTCGGAGCGCTCAAGCCTTCAGAGCGCTCAAAACGACCCTCCGAGCAAACTGGAAGTCACTTCTGGTTTGCTTGGAGGTTCATTTTGACTGCTTTGGAGGCTTCAGGGAAGCATCCTGAAGGTCCCTCAAGCCTTCGGAGCACTCAAAATGACCCTCCGAGAAAACCAGAAATCACTTCCAGTTTACTCGGAGGTTCGTTTTGACTGCTCCGGAGACTTCAGAGAAGCGTCCTGAAGATCCCTGAAGCCTCCAGAGGGCTTCCGGGGGGGGCTGTTTTTGCCCTCCCCAGGCTCCTATAAAGCCTCTGGAGCCTGGGGAGGGCAGAAAAAGCATGCAAAAAATGGGGGTAATGCCTGTAGTGCGCGCATGCGCACTGGGGGGGTCACGCATTGCATTATGGGTGCAGCATACCCGCACACTACCCCCCTGCACTCCCCCCACTTATGGCATGCAGGCCCAAAAAAGTTCGCCATCGCTGAGCTAAGCTAATTCCATTACTTCTCATCCACTTACAAATGTCTGCAAATATCAAATCATTTGTGACTATTGTTCTGGATGCAAGCAGAGTGTATTTCCCATAGAATTGCCCATAGAGCCTGGGTAATTGAACATTCATCTGAGCAGCTAGTTGTTTAGCTGGGCAGTGGCAAATTGATAATGGTTTTTGCCTGTGGGAACACCTGCATTTCTTTCTTTTCCAGGATGATGATGTGTCCTTACTTATTCTGATTTACAAATAACGATCTACTCTCTAAGTAATGTCCCATTATTTCTTTCAGATACACAAGCACACATACACCCAGAGAACGGCAAATTGTGCACTTTCCCTTTCTGTTTTTAATGCTGTGATTTTGGGGGGGGGGGGGAGTCCTTTAAGGATATGTTCTTAACTAGAAGGAAGTGTTACAATAAAAGAGCAATCTAGCCAGTATTAAAGAAAAGATAAAGCAGGAAATAAGCCATTAGAAAGAGAATAGGTTTGGTTGAGATAGTGTGAGCATGGTACATATTTCCTTACTGCATTAGCAGAAGGGGGGCAATATATTGTCTCTTTTATTAAAGGAAGATTCAAAGAAGACTCATATCTTTTCTTTGCCCAAGTCCTCAGTTTCCAAGTGTAGCTATGGCCTATATAAGCTGCCTCAAGGTATAAATCCATTTTTCTTATAGTTGCATAGTTCAATAAAACCATGGGCCTTTCAGATTTCATTGTTTTCAGAATATGTTAACCCTTATTGGGGTAGAAGTATAGTTTTTCCTTCCATTGCCATGATCTTCAGGGGCAATCTTGTTCAAATATATTGAAACTCTTGAGTTTTGTGCCTGAAAATCTCAGAACAGTCAATGCACTCTGCTGCTTTCTTTCCTTGCTGAAAGTCCACATTGGTAAGACAATTCCATTTTAAAACTTCTTTTTAAAATACCACTCACAGTAATTAAATATTTGTTCTCATAACCACCGTGTGAATGGAAGGAGATGACCGCACAGCTGCATATAAATCAAAGGATATGATCCTTATAGGTATTTACTCTGTTCTGTCACTTCTATCTTGAAAGGCAAGATATAAATAGGATTTTTTTTTCCAAAACAACAGTGACTTCAATATTGACGCTTAAGGATGGTTGTTGTTACTGTTGCTGCTGCTGTAAAATAGTTTATTATTTGAACATATCAGTGGTGCAGTACTGATGGAGAGACCCTTAATCAGAGCTGTGTGAATGCATCAGAGATAGGCTGTAATCTTAAGCCATTTATTTTGGTGATCCACCTGTTCTGGAAGAATCCCACGTGCTTAATAACAACAATAAATCTTTTTAGATGCCTAAAAAGAAAAGAGGTACCCTTGTGAATACAAATTGATAATGACAATAAAATGTTGCCTCCCTATATAGAAAGTCAACAAAGCCATCCAGAAAACAAATAAAGCAGTTGAGGGGGGAAAATAGAAAATAGAAAAAGGCATGTGCAAACAGATACATCTTGGGGTGTATTTTTTTTTAAGTATAAAGAGAAGCTGGATTATGTGATTTGTTTCGCTATTTAAGTCTGCTGATCATAATAAACAACTCAGAAAATTTGAATAGTTAAATGGAAGAAGGCATTCCCTTCCATTTATATGCTTTTTATGTTTATAACTGGTATATTCACTTTATACGCACCTCAAACCTGCTAAATCATGAAATCTGCACATTGCAGCCATGGCTTTTCTCAGTAGAAATGCCACACCCAGAAAATAAGATGTATGTTTCTTTGTTTATCATTGGTACGTTGTTGGTATATTTTTTGCTGTAGTGTCTTCATTTTGAAGACCTCATCTGCATCTTTAAAAAAATGTTCTGGGTATAAGATTATGTTGAAAATGTCTTACTGATCTGCAATCCACTTCCAAAATTTGTATTTCAGAATTCAGATTATGCCCACGTTTCTACCTTCCCTGCCATTTTTAATAAATTAACCTATTAAGTAATTAAAATTATACTTTCTCTATTGCATGTACATAGAGCTGGAGACTTTGTTTGCATGTAGTTACAGTCACTTCCCTCATATTAGTGCAATCAAACATTTAAGAGAATGGTAAGTGATGGTAGCGAAGCATCTGTGCTCACCAGAATTTTATCTAATGTTATGACAAAAGGAAGAAGGTAGTGTACTATCATCTCGTCTGCAGGTCTAGCAGCACACTGGCAAGATTTCAGAAGTGGCTTGCCATTACTTTCTTCCTAGGATTGAGAGAGAGTGACTTGTCCAGGGTCCTCCAGCTGTTTTTGTGCCTAAAACAGAACTAGAATTTACAATCTCCTGGTTTTAGCCCTGCTATTTTTGCCATCATTGCTCTTCTACTATGCTCCTAATAGAACTTAGATCACTGTAACTGTTGCACTTAGAGTTCTTTTCTACTGGATGAACTGAGGGCACAAAATGAAAAAAGAGTAGTTTGTCCTTTTCTATTTTATAGCTATTATGTGTTTATCTGTTTATAGAGTAACTATCTTCATGCAAAGAAGTATCCGTAGTCTGTTGAACGAAACAACAACATTGAACTGCCAGTGAAATGTCTTTTTAGAAACACAAGGTGCTGCCTCCATCTAAATTTATCATGGGAGAATATTGCCATCTTTTCTTTATTGAGTCTGAAACAAATTTGTCTTAAATCCATTAAGTCACCCTGCTGTTAACCAAGGCAGATGCATGGAAAAATTCCAGCTTTTAATTGCTATTTATTGAATGTTTTGCTCTTTTCTGTACATCAGTTTCTAATGAACACATTGAGATATCAAGTTTATTTCACATAGAATTGAGAAATGAGGACAAATGATAAGGGACTCCGCATGTGTTCAGGCTTTTACTGATGCATTTCAAAGGAAAAATAACTTTGGAAATAAAATGGATCTTGTGATTCTTTTAGTATTGTCAGAAATTGCATAGTGATAATCTCTGGTTTAATCGCAACAGAAATGCTTTGAAGCTTCCAAAAATAAAGTCTTTGTAACAGTGCTAAAAGACAACTAATGATTTCAGATATTCAGTTAAGATTGCCAATATACATCTGAATCCAATATTTATTTATTATTTACAAAACAAAGATCTAAACTGTCTATAGTTTATTCTAATGCAATTAATCTTTTTCTTAAAAATGTACTTAGCATAGTATAAATTATATAAGAAAAATAGGTGGATGAAACCCATAACATGCCAGCAAATATCCTGTCATATCATTAAAAGAAATGAGAGATATGTGTTTCAAAAAAAACATATATACAACCAGTTAACTACTATTTTTGATTTTATAAATGGTACTTAATAGTCTCAATTTTTCATTTTGCAGTGAAGTATTAGACATGAAACAGTTAATTAATTTGTTAAACACTGTTGATCCTACAATGATATTTTTGCTTGTTCAACTGGATCTAAACCATGCTATCATAGTACAGTATACATAGCATTCATATTAAGGAATTTATATTCAATAGCCACACTTTTATCACATTCCCAAACTCTAAAAGTATAGAACTTCAGGAGTTAGACTATTTCAGAATAATGGAGCTAAGTCAGAAAACCCTTGTCACTGAGCTTATGTCCCAGCCTAATACTATTTAGCAGTCTGACTGTATTTGGCAAAGATAGGTGACATGGATCCAAGCCATATGATTTCATAAATCAAAACAAGAATTATACTTGTTTATTACATTATACTATAATGTAATACAACATCTACCATATAAGAGCAGTGGTGGCACAGTGGTTAGAATGCAGTATTGCAGTCTAATTCTGCCAAATGCCAGCAATTTGATTATCACTGGCTCAAGGTTGACTCAGACTTCCATCTTTCCAAGGTTGGTGAAATGAGAACCCAGATGTGTTGGGGGCAATATGCTGACTCTGTAAACCACTTAGAAAGGGCTGTAAAGCACTATGAAGTGGTATATAAGTATAAGTGCTATTGCTACATCAGTGATCAGTGCTGAAAGAGTTTTTAAACTATTAGCATGTGGGTTGCTGCATCCTGCACCAGCTAAAGTTGTCCTCAAAGGTCGTCCTAAGTAGAGCACATTGTAGTAATTCAGTCTCAAGGTAATATATAAATCATAGTTGCCATGATCTTTCTTTCTGAAGAGAGCCACAATTGATGCAGCAACTGAAGTTGGGCAAAGTCTCTTCTAGAAGTCAAGAATCTGTGATAAACTTCAAATTGTGCCCTTGTTCTTTCAGGATTCTCTCCTGAACTAGCATAAGGTCGACTACTAAATTTGATAGATTAATCTGATATCAACCATTAGCTGGTGACAAAGACTTGTTATCTATTGGTCATTTCGATTTTTGCAGCCCAGATACTGGAAGAAACTGGTGTAAGAAAGATATCTACTCAACAGGCATCAATGGGTGGGTAGGTGCCTCCCAGTTAATATTGGCAGCTTATAGTTATCAAATGTCATCCTCAAACCATTGTGACTGACATGTGAACGTAAAAAAGGACAGCTGGTTAAAAATATGACTTGCTTATAAGATTCAGCTATCTATTGCAACACAATACTGACTTCTCTTCATTTATAATCTACACTGATGAGCGAGCCTTCATTATGGACTGACTGGAGACTATGGAGAACCACAGTCTGGATCTCTCTTCATTTTCAAATATCTGAAATGCTTAGCGAATGTTCAGAAGAATTCAGCCATGGATTATTTCCAGACTTTTGCAACCTTTTGGTCAGGATTCTTCCCAATACAGTATGCATTCTTGTTCCTCAGCTTCATTCTAGAAAACTAGAAATGCAACTAGGATTCCTTTCCTAAGTAAAATTCAATTTTCAGTTCCATGATTCTCAGCCTAATTTGGATTTTCAATCTGTTACTACAACTGAAGACAACCTAAGTGACTAAAATCATAATGAATTGGGAATAAAATATGCCTTGCTCTTTGTAGGAACAAATTAGGATCCAATAGCCATAAAAATTACAAAACAATACAATTGTGCCTTGAACTTCTATTTAAATCAAAATGACATGAACATTCCTGAAAATGACCTTCCATTCAGTATAATTGACTTGGTGTGTTGGGATTCATTTATAAATGAGGCATATTGTTATAGCCAGTGACGTTTGGTGAGGTTTATAGCTGGTGAGGCAGCAATTTTTTTAGACTTGTGGACTTCAACTCCCAGAATTCCACAGTCAGGCATGCTCAGTTGCGACCTGCCGCCCTCCGCCCTGGGATTCGGCCACGGCACCGCCTGCCAGAGCTGCGCGGAATCCGGGGCGCGCTTGTCGGGCAAGGGCAGTGCAGGTGGGGAGCAGACGGAGCAGAGGAAGCTTCTCCCCCCCTGCTTCCTGCTCCCGAAAGAACAAAGGGAACCTCTGCCGCCGCCCGGGCAACCTGGCCGGCCTCTCTCGCGGCGGCTCTCTGATGCCGAGCTTGGGAGTCCCTGGAGGAGCTGGCGGGGGCTGCAAGCACCGCAGGCTGGACTGGAGCCTCGAGTCTAGGGCAGCGAGTCATTCGATAGGAAACTTGCCTCTTGGAAGGAATGACTCGGCTTGGCTCCAGCTTTGTCTCTCCTGCCTCTTCGCTTCTCCGTTCGGTCGTTGGGCGGCAGATCGAAAGCAGGAGCCAAGCTGGGTCATTCCTCCCAAAAGGCAAGTTTCCCATCGAATGACTCGCTGCCCTGATGATGAGAGGTTAGGCTGTGCCTCACTTGCCTCACCTGACTGCACGTCACTGGTTATATCAGCAAATTCTAGGAGGACTTAGAATAACAGAGGTACCGAAAGGAACTTTTAAAAAGAATTTGTTCTTTTTCTACCTCATATATACAAATTATTTTAAGTTACATTTCTCTGTTGAGCCACCAATAAAAATTATTGATTATTATGTATTCATAGATCTGGATGAATCAAGACCAATTAATACTTGCTTTCAGAATTTAAAGCCAACAGTGCTTACCTTTTAAAATGTTAGATGAAGCTGTGCTCAAAGCAGTATCTAGCTGAAATGAAAAAGCTTTTTTATTCCAAGGACTGGATTCAATTTCATTGTCACTTAATATTAGGGAGTGTGAACATTATTCAACATAGGAATATTAAGTTAGACAGTAGCTCTACTTATTTTGGAAAGTAAACAGTAGCCCATCAAGCATTAAACAAGCATTTTGTTAGGGACCCAAAAAAAAAAAAGAGAGGTTAACCTGAATTTTGAAAAGGCTATATTTGACTGCTGTAGTGGAAGCAGAGAGGCAACAAATGATATATCTCATCCATCAAGATCAGGATGCCTAGTAGGGCTTCAAAGACTGGCTATGTTCTAGTTCAAAATGTTATTTCAGTTCAGTGATTCTTTCCAAAATAGTGTTTGGATTAGAAAATAATGGGTGACACCATTTTGAAGCTTCAAACTTTAGAAGTGCATTATTTGCAGTTGCATTATTCATCTTCACGGTTTGGAGATGAATTGCACAAAATGTCCTAATGAGTGATTTGGATGTGAACATTCTATACCAGGTAGATTCGGTTCTGATGATTTAATAATCTTATTAGGGAATCTTATTTTAGTTTTGATTTGTATTGTAGTTTTTTTCCACCAATCATTGTTTTGTTTTGTTTTTGTCTGTGGGAAAAATCTAACCTTTTCATACATTATTTCTAAAAAAGTAAGAAAAAAAAACATGCTAAAGCAAGTCTGACCTGAACTGTTTTGTTATATTGAAGATGAAGGGTTAGATGTATATACTACTGATACTTTCATGTCAGTCCCTTTGTAACTTTCATTAAAATGGGGCATCAAAAGGCAACAATTTTCCAACCAAGGTACCTCAAATGGACTAACTTACAGAATGCCAGGATCAATTATTCCCATGGGAATGAAATTTGGGGAAGTTATGACTGTTTCAGGGCCACCACACTGTTGCTGTTTTAGTACTACTAAGCTAGCACAGTCATTCATGATCACCTGATTGTCATTTTTAATATTCTCTCCCACGAAAGGAAAAGGAAGCAGGAAATAAAAAGTTGACTATGATTGCGCACACCCCTTGCCAGCTTGCCTTTCCTTTGGGAAGCTCTGTTGCATGGCACTTCTCGTGTATTCCCATGCACCCTTCCAAAACTGTGCTTCATACCTGCATGCCCTCTCCAACCCACACAGTACCCCTTGTGAAGTTTGTTCACTCTTCCTGACCCATACTGCACTCCCATGCACCTTTCTGATCCAGGTGACATCTCTTGCACAACCCCACTCATCTGCTCATCCTCCCTGGCCTGCACAGCTTCTCTTATTTTTTTATTGTCATTGGAGGAAACTAACAGAAAGTCCAAACTCAATGTGGTGGAAGGAGGAGGCAAGGAGAAAAGGGAAGAGAAGGGGAGGGGTGGGCAGAGGATGGGATGGGACAGGACAGGACAGCAGAGGAGAAGAGGTTTCCAATCTTCCATGTCAACTTCCCACTAGGAAACTCAATGGGGAAAATGACAGGAAGTCAGAAGTCACTTCATTTCCACTGATTTTTTTGCCCACCTGTGGTTATTCGGTTTCTCTTTTTAGATTATAAAATGATCCAGTGGGTCACAGGTTGTCTAGTATATCACTAGAGATTAACAGGAAATAAATTTCAAAGTTAGGAGGGTTTTGTTAAGCATTTTAACAGAAAATGAATAGAACTGTGAATTTAAAAGATGAAATACAGGTACACAAATATCCAAAACATTTTAGATCTACTTACTTATTTTTTAATATATAAATTGACTTGTCAATAAGTCTCAATCTTTTTCCTGTATTTTCCTTGATTTTCCAGATTTGAAAAAGTGAACTTTTCCCCCAGCAAATGTTCTTATATGGCAGCTGACAAAATCATATTTTACAATTTTCAAATTATCAAACACTAGATTTTTCCTCCCACACAGAGAGAGACAGAGACAGATAATAGTTTTTGAAGATATAACATCTTTTTGTCTTTGATCTTGACTTTTAATGATTGACATTGCAAATGATAGGTTTCTAGGTAATTGTCATTTTGCATAAGTTTTGCATTCCTTTGTTCAAAATTATAGTTCTCAATTCTTTGTATCTTGTAAGAGCTTTGGTGGTGCAGTGGTTAAAGTGCAGTATTGCAGGCTAGCTCAGCCCACATCCTCTAGTTCGATCCATATGGGGCTTAATCTTGACTCAGTCTTCCATCCTTCCAGGGGATGAATGTGCCCTCTATAGTAATATTTCAGATTTGATCCGATATATTGATGATATTAATAGAATATTTATGATATAGATTATTGAAGTTATAATTGGGAACAGCATTGCTTAACATGTTGACTCAATCTTAATCCTTCCAAGGTTGGTAAAATTAGGACGCAGATCGTTCGGGCAATATGCAAATAATACTTTGACATTGTACATCACCCAGAGAGTGCCATAAAGTGCTATGGGGGCAGGATATAAGTCTAAATGCTATTACTATTTATTAAAATTCAAAGCAGATCTTGTCTTATAATTTCTAATAAAATCATTCTTTGGAATCAGGACATTAATTGTGCAGGAATAGATTTTTCTTATGAATTCTAAATAACCCTCACCCACACTCCCTATTATGACTTCTTTTCACAATTCTCTTTCCTTCTAAAACTCACATAGTTGATTGTTATTTTCTGTTGACTTGCAGGGAAGGATACCTCTGTTCGAAAGTTTTGTGGGCAGGTGAATTAACATTTAATAACATATGGTATCTTGATACTCTTTCTTAATGAGAAGTTGCAGAGTATATATTGCTATTTAAATGTTCTATATATGTCTGTGTGCATTTCACAAAATATGAACATGGAAGAGAAAAGAGAAAATGAGTATTATTTAGTATATGACAGACCACCAAAGCCATAATAAGCCACTACAGCCACTAAACAAAGTCTTTGCTTTATGTACAGAATGTACAATTAGTATACCAATTAGTATAGTCTTTATTGTCATTCTACAAAATAAATACAACGAAACTGGCTTTAACCTCACTACAAGTTGGCATTAGTGAATGTATTTAGATACATCCCTTGCTTGATTATGGAATTTACTGCTTTCTTTGGGATTAAGCCAGTGTGTTCATGGAACACTGTTGCCTGTACATCGGTATTTTTTGTTTAATATTACATTGTATTAAAAGGTCAGATGTTATGTTTCTGTTTTTACATCTGAGGTAGTGAAACAGTAGATATTCTTAGGAACAACATAGATTCCAAAAGAGATTTGTTCTGTTCTTAGATTTCTTCATGAGATAGTAGCCACCAGAGGAAGGAAATAGCTGAGGGAGAATACCCTGTATGTGTGCCTTAAACTGAAAGATAAGATTATGTGCCTATTCCCTTTCTTCTACTGAAGTTATTGAATCTAACTGGAGAACTAAAAATTAGATAGTGATTGCATGGTTTTTTCCTTAGATAAGATAGAAGAGAGATGATAGGAGATAGGGAGGGAGGGAGGGAGGGAGGGAGAGAGAGAGAGAGAGAGAGAGAGAGAGAGAGAGAGAGAGAGAGAGAGATGATCCTAGTGTCTTTTTAGCTTCTAAATTATTTGATATGCTTAATTTAAGTTTCCAAGAAGTAATCTCATGCTCATCTTTGTAAGCAGGCATGTTAGAATTGCATTCAGATCAGTGGTGGGTTCCAGATCCTGGTGGAACCGGTACGGTGCAATAGGGCTGGGCGCCCACCACATGAACGTGTGTAGTGCACACACATGCATGCATACTTACCACCGTGATGTCTCCGTGACGCTCCAGATGCTCGGCGGAGTGTCGCGCAGGCACTGTATGCTCCATGTGCGTGCGTGGAAGTCCCGAAAACTTCAAATACCGGTAAGGAGCGTGGGCAGGCGGATGGGCCCTCCAGAGCACCATACTGGAACAGTACCTGGTGCGCCTGGCAGGGGCGTACTGGTCGTAACCCACCACTGATTCAGATTGAACATAGAGAAATATTTTGTTAATTAGATGACACTTTTTCAGGCCACAAATCACTTATATTGGAAAATATTAGTAATGAATTAATGGTTTCTCAGGCTAAGGAACTAAGGAAGTTACTCAGGCTGGTAGAAATCTATGCTTTCAAGAATGCCTGCATAAGTTAGTTGCTTAAAAATTAAGTGCAACCAGCTATTTAGAAGGGCTGCATGGTTATTGTAACTTGGAATTGCACACTTATGACCACATTCAGCTGCCCTGCTTGGGAGCTTCTCAGAGGTTCCTAGTTGGTTACTGTGAAAACCTCAGTGCTGGACTAATAAACTACGAAGACTCATTATGACATTAGTTTACTGTTCTTTCCTTTCTCACCATTTCTGGTTTATGAGTAAATATGGATAGATAAGGCACAATGGAATGAGGGTGTCAAACTCAAGGCCCACAGGGTGCTTAGATCTGGCCGGCAGGGCCACCCTGGAAACAGTGAAGGACCAGCCCATGCTGCCTCTGCCAGCAAAAACAAAGCTTGGGTGAGCCGTATGCGCCACCCCCAAGCTCTGTTTTCACGGGCAGAAGGCTGCAGGAGGCTGCTGTAGCTGAAAAGGGGTCCCGTGTGTGCTGCATGCAGCCCCCCTCCATTTTTTCTGGCAGAAGGCTGAAGGAGGCTTTTGCGGTCAAAAATGGAATAAGCCAGTTTTCGCTGGCAGAGTACTCCACAGGCGCCCCCGACATGAGTGACATCAAGCTGCCCATGCCCCCCTGCCCCCCCCGAGGTCAAATACAACTCTGATGTGGTCCTCAATGAAATCGAGTTTGACACCCCTGATTTATAGTGATAGATTTATTTACCCATTATCCTCTCTTACAAAATAAATAAATCCATGTCTAGTTCAGCAGGAGGCCCTTGGATGTAGATATTCCCCCCTCCCTTTTTTGAGAACATTGAAGAATGTAAAAACAAAAATGAATGCACATCATGCTTCTTCAACAAAGCCCTGTTTATAATAGAATCAATGAAATTGTTACAATTCCACATTCTTCCTTCGCTGCCTTTTACATGAAGTTTAGCTTGGAAAGTTTTTGGAAATTGACATCACTGCAAAATTCAAGGGCCAGCCTGCTAATCTATGCAAAGTGTAGGGATCATTAATGTGTGTCCTCAAAGATATGCACTGGCTGCCAATTACTTACAGCCAATTACTTAAGCACAATTTAAGGTTCTGTTGTTCACCTTTGTAGCCCCAAAGACTGATGGCCCAGTTATATTAGAGAATGGCTCTCTTCTCATTATAAATCTGTTTGGTGCTTTCTATCAGCTAGAGAGGTATCACCTTAGTTATTTAGTATGTGGGAAGGGATGTTCTCTTTTCTGTTCTCAGGTAGTGTGGAATGCATGTCCTAAAAAGGTACATTTGGCTCTTGGTGTTTAAGAAGATAGTAAAAGATTATCTCTTTCATCAAACTCTCAGATATTAATTTCAGTTATGAATTTTACTTGCATTAATTTATGTTTATGTGGAAAGAAGATTGATTTCCAGGCAATTATTTCCTATTTCTGATGCCTATGATTTACCCACGAGAATCTGGGAAGCTACCAGGAGATAACTAAAAACACACATGCTCTCATATGATGACTGAAGCCATGATGTCAAAAACACAGTTATGAAAAATGGCTCTATGATTTGTTTTTGTTTTGAAATCTTGCATTTAACAGATATTTAGGAACAATAAACCACTCTTAGGATGAGTGAAACCTTTTAACTAAGCACATGATGTTAAAGTAAAACCATGTGCAAGCATGGGCTTCCACAAGAGAAACAAGTAGCAGGAAGAGGAATGATGAAATATGCACAGCAAGATTATTGTGCAAATACCATGACTTATGTATGCGAATATATTAGAAGAAAAGTATGCAAATATTTGTTATTCTAAAGCAGTGGTTCTCAACCTTCCCAATGCCGTGACCCTTCAATACAGTTCCTCATGTTGTGATGACCCACAGCCATAAATTTGGTGTCTCGGTCTACATGTTTTCTGATGGACTTAGGCGACCCCTGTGAAAGGGGTCCCGACCCACAGATTGAGAACCACTGTTCTAAAGGAAAATTTAGAATAGCTTAAAAGAAATTCTGAGCTGATGTAGAAATGGGGTAGAATCAACTTCAAACTGGGTGAATTGACTGATGAGTCAATCTGTTCAAGGCTGATATCAGCACCCGGAATCCCATGTTCTGGAGAAGCCCATTACTGACAGCAGCTGGAGCAATGCTGGGGACAAAGTTGGGATTAATCACCACTTCAATTTTCTACAGTGCTTTCAATCTAGTGTCATTGTTTCTTCCCAGCAGGAAAACTTTCTTGCTAACACAAAGGGCAGGTGTTTTAAACTGGCAGCCCGCAGGCCGGATGCGTCATGTCAGCCACTTGCACCCCAGCTCCACGAATGAGAAAAACGTCACAAAACATCACGTGACAGCAACGTGACACTGTGAATTTGACACCCGTGGGTTAGACTAAACAGCAAGATGATCAGATCAGTCTTAAACTGGGAGTTGATCCTGAAACTTAGTCTTCCTGACTCAGTTGCTGCAGGAGTATGACTCAGAGTTTTAAAGTTACATCTCCAGTCTCTGAGCAAACATATGCTATCACTCTGAAAGGGCAAAAATAAAATATGAAACTTAGCCTTTACTCAATTTTACCTCTGGAAATGTAGGTAAAAGGCAGGGAGGGATCTAGGCAGAAAAGGAGCAAGATATTTCGAAAGCCACAGCTGGATAAGCTTAATTTCTGCTGCTGCCTCAAATTATTTTACCTATGTTGGCAATAGATAATTGGCAATGAGAAATTTGTAAAAAGAAAAAAAACCTAATAACCCGCAGAATCAGTTTGAAAATCAAACCCAGCTGAACATGCTGCCTACAGTAATATTTCAGATCTGAACTGATACATTGATGGTGTTCATGGAATATTTACAGTATAAATTATTGAAGTTATAATTGGGAACAGCCCTGCTTAACATGGTTGCCTTTTTTTAAAAAAAAAAAACCTCATCTTTTCACTATGCTTGTTTATATTTGGCTGCAAATTATTCTGACACCTTCTATAAAGGAGTTTTTACAAACTTAATTAACCAGAAGCTTTTGTCTTTTCACAACTGATTATGGAACATTGTCAAGTTAAAATGAAGCTTCTTCAGAACATCAACATAAAGACTTTTGTTTTACCTCTAACACTGTAAGGCTGACTGCATGCATCTCTGAAATGAGCACAAAGTTGAACTTTTCCTTTATAAAAGTAAGGTGAGGATTTGTTCCCAAGATATTGTGTTGATATTTGGTATTGTACATTGTGAACAATGCTGAAGAATTTCAGCCTAGAATTACATCATAGAACAAATTTATTGATGTTGGCCGGGGTTTGCATCTATTTTCCATTGAGAGAGAGAGAGAGAGAGAGAGAGAGAGAGAGAGAGAGAGAGAGAGAGAGAGAGAGAGAGAGAGATTTATAATATATGCTGCCTCACCCCAGAAAAATATTACGTGTTTTGTGTTAGATATTAGCATATACCGAGATAAGTCTCCCCTCTGGTCCGCTACCACAGCGGGAAACAGGTATCCCTCTGATTGGTCGAGGGGCGTACCCGATCCCTATAAAAGGGGAACCCTCCGACCACAGAGCAAGCTGGATCACTACTACAACTAATAAAGAGCTGTTAAGTCACTTCGTGTCCGCAGTTTGTCTCTCGTTGCCCAGATCTAACATTGGCGACGAGGGTGGGATTGAGAGACAGATAGGACGAAGAACGCTACTTCCAGAATCTCCGGATTTGATCCAGCCCAGGAATTCGGCAGTAATTCCGACAGCCATCTCAGATCACCGCAGCGCGGCAAATTCAAACTGAGAAGATGGCGATGCATGCTCCCCCCGCTCCTTTCGACCCAGCAAACGACGAATGGGAAGCTTTCATGATTCGTTTCGAGTGTTTCCTCGAAGCGAACGAATACACGGGGATCACCGATGCGAGGAAGAAAAACATCTTCCTCGGCTACTGCAGAAAGGAAGTCTTCAATACGGCCAGAGACCTCACCGCGCCTACTCCAATACAGGCAGTATCATGGACGACGTTGCAACAGACTCTGCAAACTCATTACGCGCCAAAACCTTCCCGCCATGTCTGCCGCAAGGAATTCAACATGAGGACCCAGAAGGCGGGAGAATCCATCAATCAATATGTTGCAGCCCTACGAAAAGCAGCAACTCACTGCGAATACAGGGATCTGGAAGAGCACATCTTAGAGCAGCTCATCTGTGGGTTAAGAGACATTTCTTTGCAAAAGAAGCTGTTGGCAAACCCGAATTTAACCCTACAGACAGCATTAAACGAAGCAAGAGCGTCAGAGTCAGCGGAGAAATCATCAGTGACCATACAACGAGGGGCCAACGTAAACCAGCCAGCACCAAGACAAACCAGAGTTCACTACGAGGACACAAGCCCCGACTTCGAGAATCCCGAGTTCGAGGACAGTCACCTGATGCAGAGCAGTCACGTGAGGCCTGGGGGGAGACCCGGATCCCGTTTGCCGCCCTGCGCAAGCTGCGGAGGGAATCACCCCAGGTCTACTTGTAGGTTCAGGAACGTTGTTTGTTCGCACTGCAACAAACTTGGGCACATCGCACGAGTGTGCCGGAGCGGAGTCCCTGCCTCACGGCAGCCACCCATGTACCGCCAACAGAAGCCCAACCCAGGGGCTTGGCGAAATCAAAAAGGGCGCCCAGAGAGAAATCCACAAGTGTTTACCCAGAGAGAATATTTCCAAAGAGCTGAACGAGCGTATCCCCAGAGAGATTACTCACAAGGAGTTGAGCGAGCGTATCCCCAGAGAGAATACACACAAAGAGCTGAAAGAGCGTTCTATCAAGACGCTCAACGAGAGTATTTTCAGGATGTTGACGATGAGATAGAGTTGACCCAGAGAGAGGAGTTGCGAACGTATCTCACCACAATACATCAGGTCCGCCCTAAGCGGCCAAAAAGGCTGAGAGTCACAGTCCTCTTGGAGGGCTCACCCTGCGAGCTAGAAGTTGACACAGGATCGACCCTGACGATCATTTCATGGGCATCCATGAAACAGGCTATCCCTAGCCTCAGAAAGAGCCAACTACGCACTCCAGACGTCCTGCTACGAGACTACCAGGGGAACCAAGTCCCCATCGTGGGCCAAGGCACATTCCACATCCGTTTCAAGGACATCGAAGCCCAGCTGCCCGTGACCATCGCCAGCGCGCCATTGCAGAACCTTCTGGGGCTTGATTGGTTTGAAGCCCTGGGGTTAGAAGCCACCGGAATCAACGCCGTGAGAAACAGCAGCGCTGAACAGATTTTTAAGGAGTTCGAGGATGTGTTCAGCCCCGGTCTTGGTAAGTATGTGGGTAAACCAATATCATTCAATTTAGACCCCAAAGTGGCGCCAATCCGACTTAAACCGAGACGAGTGCCTTTTGCACTCCGCCCAAAAATAGATAAAGAAATAGATAAGTTAGTGGAGCAAGGAATCCTTGAGCCGGTAGATCATGCGCGCTGGGAAACGCCCATCGTGACCCCAGTCAAACCAGACGGATCAGTCCGCATCTGCGCGGACTATAAATGCACAATTAATGTCGCGCTACAACAGAGCGCATATCCTGTGCCTGTAGTACAGCACTTATTGCACTCGTTGGGGCCAGGAAAGGTATTTGCAAAGTTAGACATGGCACAAGCTTACCAGCAACTGCCAGTGGATAGCGCCACAGCGGAGGCCCAAACTATAGTGACGCATAGAGGAGCATTCAAATGCAACCGGCTACAATTTGGCGTAAGCATTGCCCCAGGATTGTTCCAGAGCGTCATGGAACGACTTTTGCAAGGGATACCAGGAGTCGTCCCCTATTTTGACGACATCTTGGTGTCCGCTGCAAATGAGGAGCAATTAAACAAAAGAGTCAGATCTGTTTTGGCCAGAATCAGAGAAAAGGGCCTCCGCCTTAAAAAAGAAAAATGCCAAATTAACGTGCCTAGCGTAGAATTCCTGGGTTATAGAATCGATGGTCAGGGAATACACCCCACTTCAAAGAAAATTAAGGCGATCCAGGACGCCCCCACACCACGAAATCAGACCGAGTTGCAGGCCTTCCTCGGATTACTTAACTTCTACAGCGTTTTTCTGAGGCAGAAGGCGACCGTTGCTGAGCCACTACACCGTCTACTCCAGAGGAACGCACCATGGAAATGGGGACGATCCGAAGCTGCAGCGTTCGCCGGGGTAAAGCGCCTGCTCACCACGGACTCACTGCTTGTTCAATACAGCCAGACCCTACCGCTGGTATTGACCTGCGACGCATTACCTTTCGGAGTTGGAGCAGTCCTCAGCCACAGGATGCCCGACGGAAAAGAAGCACCCATCGCGTTCTACTCCAGAACTCTTTCATCGGCCGAGAGGAATTACAGCCAAATGGACAGGGAAGCGCTGGCTGCCGTAGCGGGAGTAAAGCGTTTCCACGAATACCTCTACTGCCGCGATTTTGAACTAATCACAGATCACAAACCGCTGTTGGGACTTCTGGCGGGAAACCGCCCCACTCCGGTCTCCCTTTCTCCTCGCATGACCAGGTGGACTGTTTTCCTGGCTGCGTATTCATACAAATTGATTCATCGACCGGGCTCCACTCTTGGACACGCAGACACACTCAGCCGTTGCCCTTTACCTGACATTCTGCCAGACCCCACTCCAGAAGTACCGGTATTGCTCATTGACTGTTTGGACTCGGGACCGGTTTCTTCCTACGATGTTGCAAGGTTCTCCTCTAAAGACAATTTAATAAAACAAGTTCAAACTTGGGTTTGGAGGGGGTGGCCGAAGGGAAATGTGGGCCCGGAATTCAAAATGTTTTGGTCAAAACGGGACGAGCTCTCAGTGCTACAGGGATGTTTGTTGTGGGGGGATCGAGTTGTTATTCCGTATGCTTTACGTAAAAATGTATTGAATGCTTTACATATGGGTCATCCGGGGATTGTTAGAATGAAGGCGTTAGCAAGAAGTTACGTGTGGTGGCCAAACATGGACAAAGAAATAGAGGAGTGGGTGGCCACTTGCGACCCCTGCCAGGAATCGAGACCAGCACCCCCGGAAGCGCCCGCCACAGAATGGGAGAAACCCAAAGCACCCTGGTCGCGAATACACATCGACTTCGCAGGGCCATTCCAAGGTCAGACTTTCCTTATAGTTGTGGATGCATACTCAAAATGGCTAGATGTAGTCCTAATGACTTCAACCACGGCAGAGGCAGTCATAAAGGTTCTACGGCGACTTTTCGCCACCCATGGCCTGCCAGATCTCCTAGTATCCGATAACGGGCCCCAATTCACGGCCATGCAGTTTGAAACATTTTTAGCAGGTTTGGGGATTCGGCATGCCCTCGTCACGCCATTCCATCCAGCATCAAACGGGCAGGCGGAGAGAATGGTGCGATTCGCAAAAGAGGCCCTCGCTAGGATGGGTCCGGGTGATTGGCAAACACGCATTGACCATTACCTCCTAATTCAGCACATTACCCCAAGCGCAACAACGGGTAGGAGCCCCGCTGAACTACTCATGGGTCGCCGCCTACGGTCTCACCTGGACCGGCTTCACCCGAATTACTCTGCCACGGCTCCCCCAGACTCTACAAGCAAAATCCGGTCTTTCAGAGTAGGGGATTCAGTTTACGCCCACAACTACGCAGGGGGAACATTATGGATGCCGGCAAAGGTCATTGGCATCACGGGTCCACGATCGTATCTGCTGGAACTAGAAGATGGGCGGAACTGGAAAAGGCACATCGATCAACTTCGGGGTCGCCTAGCACACTCCGACCTGCGAAACGAAGACGAGAGTTTCCTGTCTACAGACAGTCAGCCACGCGAAAGCCCCATCATAGGAAACGACGACGCCGGCGAGCCAAGCATGGGACAAGACAACACGCACGAAGCAGAGAAACCCCCAGACAACGCAGCCGAATAGACTCCTGAACGCCCGAGCAACGAAGGCACAAGACCTCCAGAACGGGAAATAGGAAAAGCACCCGATCCTGCAACTACTTCGAACCAACCCGCACCCGGTCCTGCAACCACTTCAAACCAACCCGAACTACGACGTTCCTCCCGAGCAAGACAAACACCCACATACCTAAAAGACTATGTGACATACCGCAACGTTCCATCTAGGAGGGGAGGGGTGTTAGATATTAGCATATACCGAGATAAGTCTCCCCTCTGGTCCGCTACCACAGCGGGAAACAGGTATCCCTCTGATTGGTCGAGGGGCGTACCCGATCCCTATAAAAGGGGAACCCTCCGACCACAGAGCAAGCTGGATCACTACTACAACTAATAAAGAGCTGTTAAGTCACTTCGTGTCCGCAGTTTGTCTCTCGTTGCCCAGATCTAACATTTTGCTTTGTGATTCTACCATAATGATTCATTCTTGTTGGGCTCATCATCCAGAATTTAGCTTGGAAGAGGTTAAATTGTTATATATAGAAAAGAGCACAAGTGACTTGATAGATTAGTCTATAACTCGGTGTTCATTTGCAGTAGTAAACAGACTCAACAAGCTTCTTGTCTGGCCAACTGCTGAGATAAAACTCTGTTTCATTCATTTAGCGTATTCATGTTCACACAAGGTAATACCAAATAATTAATCCATGGGTGGCTTTTGTGGCATATACAAACCTCTTTGCCTCAAACACAGGAAATTTGTGTGGTTGCTTAACAAATTGACTGCTGGAGATTTGTTCCAAACATTCATTTTTCATTTTGACAATCTCTCTTTCTCTCTCTCACCCCTTTGAGGGGTAAAACGGCTTTATGTGTACTTTCATGTACTGCATACTAAAACCAGAAACAATATAGTAACAAATGATGGAGAAAGTTACTTTTGCAGCTTTGGCATACCAAATCTCATTATGAAAATGGCTCTTATCAATAGCAGTGCATTATTTGATTACTTTCTCTGTTTAAAAACGGAAAAAGGAAAGTAGGAATGCAGAATTGCACATTTTGCTTAGTTAAAGCAAACCTTTTTATGGAGCATCCAGTAAGCAGGTGTATGTCTACTTACTTTAAAACACATCTTTGTGTTGCCATATGTGAATGTAAATTCTATGGAAATCCTGTTAAAATTGACTTTAAGATGGTATGTAATTATTGTTAATATCCCCTGCCCAAATGTTTGTGGAAAGAATGTGAAAAAATTAATTTTTAATATTTAGGCTTTAAATGGAAAGCAAAGCTACTGGAAGAATGACAGCTCTTATGAGGCAAGCTCAACGTTAAAAACTCACTGTTGTTTTGTTAAATTGCCATTAAGTTGAATTAAGAGAATTAGCTACATTCTTTCATAATAAAGGAAGGGGGAAAATTGGGAAGTGTAAGTTAGATTGCTTGGTATTAAAATAGGAAACAAAACATATTCTGCTCAACAAAGTTTCTAAATATTACAAAAACATGTGTTCATTAAGCTTAGACTTGTGTTCTAGTTAAAGCCTGCATTTATGTTAGCCAAATGGCAAATACATTCACAAAACAAATGGATGGTGATACTGACATCTAAAAATGCAGGTATACACACACACACACACAAGCTAGTGGACTGTACTCAAAAGGGTTAGGGATATTACAGTTTATGTGAGTCTAGAGAAAGGGATCAAAATCAGTTTAAGAAGCACAAAACCATAATTAGGATTCTTATTTCTATAGTAACAGAAAACCCACAAAGGAACCAGATAAAGTCATTTGGTGTCGATTTATTCCATCAGTGCAAACTCTGAAAAATACCTTTGCTAATAAAAGAGAGTATTTATAGTTCAGGGTTGAACTGTGGAGTCCTTGGTGCTCTCTGAGCTTGGTTGCAGACATTTCATTACCCAATTAGGTAACGTCTTCAGTGCTAAAAGAGAATAGAGTTTACTCTCTATTTGTACAATATGTAGTGGCTTGCCCTTTCAATTCTGGTGGGAGTGTTGTTTTCTTCTTGGTAGTTCCTTGATTAAGCTGTTTTTTAATGGTTGGCTTATTTGTCTCAATTTGTAGTTCCTTGATTGGGATATTGTTTACTGCTTCACTGTTGTTCTGGTTTTAACCCTGATGTTTAAACTACTAATTGTCTGGATAATGATTGCTGTGTTTTGGTGTTTTTGTTTCCTTTTTAGCTTTTTGATTGTCTCTTTTGAATAGTATGTGTAAATGTTGTTTATCTCTAGGTGCCTGCCGATGGCTGAGGCCCAGGCTTCCAGGAGTTCTCCAGTGTTTTTGGTCTTGGCTTGCTCTAGGATGCTCACACTTTCCCAGTTGAAACTATGGTTAAGTCTTTTCATGTGTTGTACAATTAAGAAGTTTTCATCATTTCTTTGGACTGCTAGTTGTTATTTATGGATGCTCTCTGCTAGTCTCCTGCTACCTGTTCTACATAGTGACTGGTACACCCCTTATACTGTATGTTGAAGAAAATGCCTGTTTTTATTGCTGGGTCTTTTTGGTTTACTTATGATGTTTTAGAAGACTTTAGCAATAGCACTTAGACTTATATACTGCTTTACAGTGCTTTACATCCCTCTCTAAGTAGTTTAAAAATCAGCATATTGCCCTCAGCAATTTGAGTAATCATTTTACCCACCACGGAAGGATGGAAGGCTGAGTCAACCTTGGGCCTGGTGCAGTGGTGGGTTCGGGATCTCGTTCCAACCGGTACGGTTGGAATGCCCCCGGTGTCGTCCACATGGACCCGCGCAGCGCGTGCCTGTGTTGTACTGCCCAGCGATGCCTCCATGACGCTCCAGCTGCTCAGCGGAGCATCATGCAGGCGCTGTATGCACCGTGCGTGGAAGCGCTGAAGACTTTAAAGACAGGTAAGGAGCGAAGGTGGGCAGGTGGGCCCTCCGGAGCACTGTACTGGAACGGTACCCGGTGCTTCGGGCAGGCTCCGGTATGCCCGTACCAGGGCGTACCACCTGCAACCCACCAATGGCCTGGTGAGATTTGAAACTGCTAAATTTCAGGCAGCCGGCAGGCAGCAGAAGTAACCTGCAGTATTGCACTCTAACCACTGTGCCACTGTGTTGTTGCTTTGTGTGCCACAGTCATGGCATATAAATTCCATTATGAAAATGGTGCTTATCAATGCCAATACCATCTATAAGGATCCTGGAAGTGTAGCTCCTGTATACCAGTATATGCTTCTGGAATGAGGTTACCCTGCGATCTGGATGGCTCCCACCCTAGTGATATTTCAGAGCGTCTTGAAGACTTGTCTGTTCATATGGGCCTTTGGCTATGCTAGTTGAAGCTCCTTCTGAGTAAAGTGAATATAATTCTCATTGCTGCCCATTTTCTTGCCATCTTTTGTTCTTTGTCTTTATTGTTGAATTGTTTGTTGTTTGTCTGTATTTTTTACTTTTTGAACCACTCAGAATTACTTGGAGATAGGTGCTGTACAAATCAAATAAATATTTCAAATGGAAGATTGGAAAAATTTATTGTGGCAAAGATTAATATGTTATTATTGTGATGGAAGATTTTGTGGAACAAAGACTAGCTAATCAGAATTCAACCTTTAAGATGCTCTTTAAAACAAACTAAAGAGCTAACCTCTAGGAATGTCTATCAGTATGAATTTATTATGACATATATATCTCTGTCTTGCCTTTATGCAATATGTATGTATTGTGAGATAAAGGCCTCATTATACACTAGGCTTCAACAAACTGAAGGCTTGCCCTGGAAATATTTTGACAGTGCCCCACTGGTGGCATCATCCAAGGAGAGCTACAAAGAGAATTGCTTCCAGGAGAAACTCAGGTGGGCAGGAAGTAATTTCCTAGACTTAGCGAACAGGAATGCAGAGTTTATAAACATCCAGCTACCTTCCACCAATGAGACTGAGAGATATAAGGAAAGGAAAGAGTTTTATAGATACATAAAGATGGCTGAACATTTTCAAAGGGTTAAAAAGCTGCTGAGTTTTATTCCTGTTCTGATAAGAGCTAAATTAGAACTGGACCTGCTCTCAAATTCAAGCCACATATTTTGATGGATGTGATTGTTCATAGTTTTTGGAGAAATGTATTTCATTTTTATTTAATGTATTTTATTAATCATGCATTATAATAAATAAATACACTGTGGTATATTTTCCCCTTTCTGTGGACTACAGAGTCTGGGTAATGAGACCCACAACTCTTCTCATTACTTAAGGTTTTTGAGGTCATCTAAAAGCCATCAACCTCTCTTGTCTTTTGTCCCCTCACCATGTATCTGGTGACATGGCTTCTGATTTACACCTCCCTCATATTATTCCAGTTAAGTGCTGGGTTACAATCAGAAGTGGGTTTCAAACAATTTTTACTACCGGTTCTGTGGGCGTGAATTGTTTGGTGGGTGTGGCTTGTTGGTCATGTGACTGGGTGGGCGTGGCTTCATGGTCATGTGACTGGTTGGTCATGTGACTGGGTGGGCATAGCTGGTTGACCGTGTGATTGGGTGGGCATGGCCAACTTGATGTCAGTCATGTCAAGGGGCACCTTGCCTGGCCTCTTCTCACCTCAAAGGTCTCAACGAGATACAATTTCTCTGTCTATTTATTTATTACTTCTGAACATCCAAATTATACTATTTAATCCTATGTATATATGCCATATGTGTACATACATATTATATAGTATATAGAGTTTGTATTGGCACATAAAAAGATACATTACCTACTATATATACTGTATGTTTATGTACACACACACACATAAACACACACACACACCTCTTCTAAAACTATACACATTCAACCTCACTTACTGCATTTGGAAAAACACATCCAGAGTCCACTTTCTGCCACACATTTAACTATAACTTCTGTACATTAGAAATTACAGATGCCTTCAGATGTTCTTCCCTAGTCTTCACATGACTGTTAGAACCAGGAGATATCATGGATTAAGTAAAATGTGGTTAAACTCACTTAACAACTCTCTTGTTTAGCAACTAAAATATTGGGCTCAATGGTGGTCATAACTCAAGGACTACCTCTGCCTTCCTCTGCATGGCAGCCTTGTCCTAGTAAACTCCTTCTCCTTTCTGAGAATTTTCCTCTCTTAGAGGCACCAAAATAATCCAGACAATATAAAGTTTCCTGCTGGAGCATGGGGTTGGACTAGATGACCTCAAAGGTCCCTTCCAGCCCTGAATCAGCTGTGCTGTTTCAAAGACTCTTTTGAAGCCACCTCTAGTGCCAGAGTTTGTGGTGCTTCCGTCCTCTCCTTTTTTTATCTCTCTCCCTTCCATCCTCTCTCCCTTCATGTATCTATCTATCTATCCATCCATCCATGCAACTATATGTCATTCACTTTTCCTCCCTCTCTCCCTCCCTCTTTCTATTTTCTTTCTTTCTTTTTTCTTTCTTCCATGCAGATTCCATATAGCTCTGAATCCTCAAGGCAAACCAAATACAAGTGGTTCTTGCTTAATGACCAGTTGCTTAGCAAGTGTTCTAATTTACGACTGACCTCCCCAGAGCTACTTAACCTGTTTTTGGAGTTTTGACAGCCATGCATACACAACACACATACACACATATATTTATGACCAGTTACAGCATCCCACACAATCATGTGACTGAGGTTTTCTATATTTTTGCCAGTTTCCAACAATTCCTTCTGGTTTCTGGTTAAAAATGCCCATTGGGGAAAAATGGACTTGTTTAACAACCACACTTTTCACTTAACGACCACAAGTTTCATTTAAACAGGACTCTCTCTCTCATCTCTTTCTTTGTCCCCCTCTCTATTTCTCATCTCTCTGTCTCTTTCTCCCTCCATCTCTCTGTCTCTCATCTCCCTCTTTCTCTCTCCCTCTCCCTCCCATATTTCTCCCTCTCTCTTTCTCTCACCCATCTCTCTCTTTCTCCATTTCTCATCTCTCTCTCTTTTCTCTCTCTTCCTTTCTCTCTCCCTCTCATCTCTCTATTTCCCCCCCCTCTCTCATTTTCTCTTTCTCCATCTCTTTGTTTCTCATCTCTCTCTTTCTCTCCTCCCCCCTCTCTCTCTGTGTATGTGTGTGTGTGTTTATATGTGTGCCATGCACGTGCAAGCCTGATAAAGGGCAGAAGCATCCATTTCCTTGGCACAGGAAGAGATCTGACACTGTGTCACAGCCCTGAGTACCAACATCACAACACCCCTTCCTCTTTTCCCCTCATCTTGTTGCAGTCCCACTCTCTTCTTCTTTCCCCCTCTCCCACAAGCTTGCCATTCCCCTCACAGCGCCTGCAGGGCTCGAGACTTTCCCCTCTTCTCTTTTCCGAGGTGTGGGCTTTAATGGAGGGAAAGCAAAAGCGACCATATGGCGCACGTCCTCCCAGCGCATCAGCTGCTTGGCTTGCCCTGACTGATGGCCTTTTTTTTCTCCCCTCACCTCATTTTTTTAACTTTAGAGGCAGCATATATAGGCAAAGCTTGAGAGGGCGCCCTGCCCCCTCCCCTGCTCTTTATTTTTCTGCCCTCCTTTTAACTTGATGGCCTTTGAACACATTCTGAGGAGGAGTAGGGAGAAATAATCTCTGCCCCCATCCTCCCCTCAACCTGCTGCTCAACCTTCCTCCCGCCTTCACCCAAAGCCTTGTGCCGCACCAGGAGGCTGAAGTTGGAATTCCCCCCCCCCCATTGCATACCTTGGCAACAGGACTATTTCTCTCTGCCCCCTTTTCCAGTTCGGAGACGTGGCCATCCTGGGTCACTGGTGGTTCTGTGACATACCACAGTAGGAACCCACCTCTGGTTACAATAAGACCATACTCATCAGTGACTTGATGTGGATTAATATATGAAATATGTATATGTTATTGAGGGGAAGAAATGTTTCTGTCTCAGTCATGTTTGGGCAGCATTGACACAAACAGGGTTTAGTGAAGTGAAACTATCTTCCATTGCAGCACATAGACTAATGACTAGTTTGAGATACTCTTGGTCTAATATATATGCTGCTACCTAAAGCCTTCTTGACTAGGTGAATTGACATTATATTAAATTAAGTGTTGAATGATTCCAAAATCATGGTCTTGAAGGCCTTAACATTCATAATAAGATTCCTTTAGGAGGGCCAGATTGTAGTTTCATGGCCTCCACAAAATCCTGGATCATGGATTTTGGAAGGCGCAGTTTTCAAAAGTCAGAACTGGAGAATCTGCTGAAGTACTTTTTGACTAATGAAATGAAATTGAATAACCCATTCACATCTTCAATTCGGTTTCATCTCTGGCACTATGGAGTTGGCCTTGTCCCTGGGTTTAGAATAGAATAGAATATTTATTTCTAAGCCGCACCCTCTCCCGAAGGACTCGGGGCGGCGTACAATAAAACAAATAAAATACAAAGTACAATACAATACAATACAAATCTGGACAGGACATACATATAACAAGGACGTATATAAGACGTATACAAGGAGGAGGTAGGCTGATAGCTAAAAAACAATTAAACAATTAACAATTAAAACAATTAAAAAGTCACAATATTTAAAAACCCCAATAAATAAATTCAATTGAATTACATTAATAAAAAACCCGTCAGGAGCGATATAGTTAGATCATGGTTGAGCCAGGCCAGCTACTTGGAATAGGTGGGTCTTGAGCTTAACTCTGAAGGAACGGAGGTCAGACGTAGTCCTAATATCCGGAGGGAGGTCATTCCACAGGGCTGGGCCCGCCACAGAGAAGGCTCTACTCCTAGGCGCCGTCCCTCGACACTGTCTGGTGGACGGCACCTGGAGCTTATATAACATAGGCTGGAAGGTGGGCAAAAAAAATAAATTGTGTAAGTTTCACCCTGAGATCTATTTGTGTGATTGTGATGGCCACAAAATGGATTCATTTGTGACCTCCATTGTATCTTAAGTAGCCGTTTACTTATAGAGAGCCATGGAGGTGAACTTGGAGAAGCTGCTAGAACAACAGCAGGTGTAGAGGAGGAAGCACACTGTATGTTAAGTCCAGGAAATTCAGAGAGTATAACAAACAGACTCAAACATGAAAAGTATAAGAGAGAGACAGAGGGAGGGGAAACACAGGCACCCTTGTCAGATTCTTCTGTCAATAAAGGAGAGTTCTATTCTAGTGAAATTAGTTTCCTGGTCTGATCCACTTCATAGGACTGACATTATTAGCGTTCTTTAAAAATTGTCATCTTATAGACGGTGTTATTGTGAAACAGAATTTCATGAAAAGAATTGTGGAGGATAGTATACATTTCAAAAACAAAATGTCATGCTGATTCGTTCCTACAGTAATAGTTGTATAAGAACTTTATCTGCTTATTTGTTGATTAAATCAGGACTTGAGCCAAACATTGTGGTCTGTTTTCAGGGTTTGCCATCTACTGTCAGCTAATTGGGAGAGTGGTTACTGTTATTTTGCTGCTAATAAACAAGACAATTAATGTTTGTAGCAAGAGACAAAAAAAAAGTTGTGTGCAATTTGCTTTTCACCTACAGAGTTTTTGTCCCCATTTTAATTGTAATTAAGCAACAGTCATTAATCCTGGAATTAATGTTAATGGAATAGCTCTCTTCTAAACTAGAAGTATAAATACAAGAACCAAAAAACAGAACCACTCATTTTCACTTTCAATAACAGAGAATAAAATGTTTGTTGTAACATTGCATTATTCTTGGTGGAAGACTTGATTCCCGATTCTAATCAATTTCCAACAATGTTGTCAGTACCTATTCATTATTATAATATATTATCATATTTCCATATTTTTGTAATCATATGTGTTAGCTTTCTAATGTTGTAAAGCATCATTTGTAAAACAGACTTTTCAAACGGGATCAAAAACTGTTAATTTAATTTTAAAGACTTATATTCCATCTTCCTTAGAAACTAACCAAGACAAAAGACATTATTTGCATTTATTGCTGACCAGAAGCCTCTTATGGACTTTTTGTGTAAAAATGAACTTGTGAATTACATTTTTGATGATTAGATAGGATAAATTACAGAAACAAGAGTAATACAATGTAACAAGAGAGAAAGAGAGAGAGAGAGAGAGAGAGAGAGAGAGAGAGAGAGAGAGAGAGAGAGAGAGAGACGGAGGGAGGTTATAACTGTTGTGAATATCAGAAGGTACATCTTTATACTTTTTTCATTTTTCTTTAACTATTTTTCTTTCCTTGCACTTTTTGCTTTTTCTTTGATTTCTTTTTCCTTTCTTAATCTCTACTAGTTTGTGTTATCTTTTATCTTCTTGTTTAACAGTTTCAATGAAATAATTTAATTAAACTGAACAAGATCAGCAAGAAAGTAAAGTTTAAAATTCATGAAATGGACAGACATATTTATAACACCATAATTTCATATTTTTCACACTTGTGACATAAGAATTTTTTATCATATTTCTGCAATTATTAACAATCAGATATTTGAGAGTGAAAAACAGCCCATTTAGGAGAACAATGTATCAGAAGCTGAAGCTGAAGCTTTTGATATCATAATTTATATTATATTCTTGATAAGGCCTAATGGATTTCTAATTGCTACATGGATCCAAAGTTATAGCCAGCAGTTCTTTCAAACATGAATCTTTCTTTGGTCTCCAAAACATCATTACAAAAGAGACTGACACCCAGTGTTCATTTTTGTTCATTAACCTAATGTTATGATTTTTCCATTTAAATAACTCATGATTGTTTCTACTGAACTTAGAAACTTCAGTTGAGTAGCAAAGTAGAATGATCAAGATAACTTATTGGAGTAGACAACTAAATAACTATATCAATTTCGATAAATCATAGACAAATTGTTGTCATTGTTGTACTCCATTACAGCACCTAAAGAAATTGAAATAATGAAACAAAACAGTCTGAATATTTTATAGGGAATACATATATAAATGTAAAAAAACTAAACATTGATATTGATCATGGTAGAAAAACTTGTTATAAATTTTCTGTTTATATTAAAACCTGGATCGTGCACTGGAGAGAGAGAGAGAGAAAAGAAAAAAGAGAAAGGTGCTAGGTGTTTGCAGCAAACAGTTAAAGAAGAAATTTACTGCCTCCAATTACATAGTTTCAAAGATTATTAAATAATTATATAAATATAAGATTATTAATAGCCTAATAGTCAGTCAGTCTGTCAGTCTGTCTATCTGTCTGTCTGTCTGTCTCTCTCTCTCATCTATTTATCTATATCTATCTATCTATCTATCTATCTATCTATCTATCTATCTATCTATCTATCATCTATCTATCATCTATACACACACACACACACACACACACACACACACAGAGTCTGTCTGTCTGTCTCTCATCTATTTATCTATATCTATCTATCTATCTATCTATCTATCTATCTATCTATCATCTATCTATCTATCTATACACACACAGACACACACACACACACACACACACACACACACACACATGTCCAGAATCCAAAATTGTTGATTTAAATATATCCACAAAATTTGGTGTTTTTGAACTATGGACAATTTGAATCATGAAGAGATTTCTTAAATAACTGGTCCTATTCTTGTTCAAGTATTGCTTAAATCTTCTAGATTGATTATGTGCCATAAAGCCATTTTCATCTCCTAATGACCATATAGATTTTTTCCATGGCCTAAAGCGGAATGTCCCACCAATTTAATTTTGGATGTTTAGAGATCTAAAATCTTGAAAATCAATTTCTGATTGGCAAATAGAAAAATGTATTTGGAGTTAGAATGCAGTAAGTTTTGTGTCCTTATCATTGGCCTTATCTGGCCAAAATGTTCTTGTTCTACTACCTCTCAAAAATATTCATCTCTTAAATGTTTTTTTCAGGACTGCTTTTTAAAGATAATTATATTGCTATTTTTCAAATAATACTGTTAGCAAAAATGTGCTGAAGTTACACAGAAGCTAGGAACATATTTATAGTTATTTGTTTTAAGTGTAGGGGACAGAAGTGATCTTCCAAGTCAATATTAATTAAAATGGCTTATCTTTCGGACAGATTCAAATGGCCCAGAAATAAAGATGGTTGGCAGAGTTCTGCATGAAATAATCTACCTTTAAAATGCAGCATAAAATGCCTGTTTCAAAGACTGGATTCATTTTTTTAAAAAATAAGTTTTGATTGACTGATTGATTATGTGCTGTCAAATTGGTGTTGATATTACTAAGCTTGTTCTAGGATGATGTCCTTAAACCTTGCCATTAAATGGTACCCTATTATTTTACTATTAAAATGAGTAATCAATTTCTTTTAATGAAGACACTAAAATAATTTTCTTGTTATACATGATAAATTCTGAAACCTGATGTCCTCCTGATGTATTGCTACTACAATGGTAAGAAATCTCAGTGCTATTAATATTGAAAAACTGAAAGTCTTAGATGTAGCACACTTGGAGTTCAAGTACTTTAGAGCTCCTTACACTATATTATGAATCAAAAATGTGTAAAAAAAAGTGTGAGCAATTCAAGAGTGGACGAAGGTAGTACCAGTCAGTTTTCATGACTTCTCTGTTTCCTGAGTTACCTTTCTTTCAATGAGTGGAGCAAAATGTTTTTTTTTTTTTTTGTGATTTACTCCTATCGTAATACAAAGTACTCGTAGGTGATTTACAGTAATGTCTAACAGCAACTAAAACCCCACAGTTTTATAAAGGCCCTGCTCCTGGCAAAGTAAAATCTGCTAGAACTGTTGATTCTTTTCTTTCCCTTTCATACATACTTTTTTAACTAATAAAGAAAATGTAATTCTACTAAGGATATGGGTTTAGCTTACTTGTCTTTTGGGTCATGAGTTTTGCAGAGTGATATTACTATAGCCAATGAGGTTAATACAAGGCATGATTATTGCTAATTGAAAACTGACCCATGGTGATAGACTTTTTTTCTAATATGTGTCCATTGAGCTTTTGGAACACTTTTGCATACATGTAAAAATAATGAAGGCAGGATACAAACAGACAAACAAACAAACTTAAGATACTTAGGCTTAAGATACAGGAGGATCTTGACAAACTTGAGTGATTGGGCACTATCTAACAAAATGAAATTTAATGGTGAAAAAAGTAAGGTTCTACATTTAGGCAAAAAAAAAAACACGAAATGCACAGGTACAGTATAGGTGGCACCTTGCTCAATAGTAGTAACTGTGAGAGGCATCTTGGAATCCTAATGCACAATAATTTAAATATGAGCCAGCAGTGTGCAGCAGCTGCCAAAAAAGCCAACACAGTTCTAGGCTGCATAAACAGAGTGATAGAATCAAGATCACGTGAGGTGTTAATATCACTTTATCATGCCTTGGTAAGGCCACACTTGGAATACTGCATTCAGTTTTGGTCGTCACAATGTAAAAAAGATGTGGAGACTCTAGAAAGAGTGCAGAGAAGAGCAACAAAGATGATTAGGGGATTGGAGGCTAAAACATATGAAGAACGGTTGCAGGAACTGGGTATGTCTAATTTAATGAAAAGAAGGACTAAGGGAGACATGATAGGAGTGTTCCAATATCTCAGGGGTTGCCACAAAGAAGAGGGAGTCAAGCTATTCTCCAAAGCACCTGAAAGTAGAACAAGAAGCAATGGGTGGAAATTAATCAAGGAGAGAAGCAACTTAGAACTGAGGAGAAAGTTCCTGACAATTAGAACAATTAATCAGTGGAACAGCTTGCCTCCAGAAGTTGTGAATGCTCCAACACTGGAAGCTTTTAAGAAGATGTTGGATAACCATTTGTCTGAAATTGTATAGCATTTCCTATCTAGACAGGGGGTTGGACTAGAAGACCTTCAAGGTCCTTTCCAACTCTGTTTATTCTATTCTATTCTATTCTATTCTATTCTATACAAGACAGTCCGTCAGAATATCACTTAATGCACATCACTTAATCCCACCATTCTGTAGCTTCAATGATCCAAGCTTCAAGGAGTGTGGGAGGTACACCTCTAATAAGGTTGGGCTCAGATGGATGTGTGCTGGAAGGTTGCTACATTTTCTGCAATATAAATATCAGTAATCATATATAACTAATTATTTTAAATCCTACAACTTTGGATTGAAGAAATTTAAAATGTCAACAAATTTTATAGATAATGATGACAGTTATGAGGATGATTTGATCCTGAAACTTCAGTCAAAGGTGATAATGATAATTTCATTCTCAATGCAGATAAAACCCATTTTTAATTCTTCTACATGATTCTGTTGATTTTAAAGATTGACCATTACAGAACCTTACTGCTCCTACATAACATTTTAAAACTTGAAGCACAATATGCTCTTTAAGAGAAAATAATTCGATGTTTTTTACCTGTTATCTGATAAATTTAGTTTACATTGTGAGTAGAGATGTGTGACTTGATTGTTTATAAATTATAAATGATTGTGTGCATGTATGTGTTCTGTATTTTTGACAAGCGGAGGAGGGAGAGAGAAAGAGAAATATTTGACACTTGATATCATCAACACATTTTCACATCGTTATTATAGATAAGAACACAATTAATAAATTCATTTAAAAGAGTTTTCTTTTCTTTCTATGACTTGGGTAATAACATTTCTTAAAAGTCATGGTCATTTTCTTCCCAAATTTGTATTAACCATTTAAAAAAATTGTCAGAAATTATTAGCTCTGCCTAGTAGCCAAGACCAAGATATTACATAACTCCAAATGAAAGCTAATTTAGATAAGGTGTGGTACAGAATTTAGCTAGTTTAATTGTGCTACATCTCTTATTTTTCTTATAGATCAGTGATTGGGGAGGTATCTCTTGAGTCCCTTCCAAATTAATATTCCAACATTAATTAATATTGAATTGGAAGATGTGCACTTAAAAATGTTTCAGGCCCTTTTACCTAAGCAACAGTTTCTGCATATTTCATAAAGGTCATTTTTCTTACCCTCTATAAATTAATTTAAACTATAGTAAGCAAACTATAGTAAGTTACTATAGCTAACTATAGTAAAAGATAGGGAAAGTTTTTATTGAAAACCCAAACTAAAGTCAGCTCTATCTCTGACCTGCAAATCTGACAATGGAAAATATTGTTGCTAGCTAATTTCTTTCAAGAAGGCCTGAAGTAGAAGTATAGAAGTGACACTACTTAATATATTATAAAGCAATACAGTAGTACAAATAAAAGAAGAAATAAAAAATATTCTTCCCTGTAATGTTCGCTAGGTAGTTCTAATCTTACCTCATATAAAACAATGACTCCCATCTTCTGTACAGCAATTTTTCAAATATTTGTAGAGTACTATTACATATCCACTTAATATTTTTAAATACAAAGTAAACACATCTTTGGGAGAGTCCTCATCTGACTTGTTTGCTTACCAACCTCTCACTCTTCTCTTGATGCACCCTTTAACACAGACAACTGAACACAGTAATTCGAGTGTAGCAATGCAACAAAGAATTCTTTTCAATGGGAAAGACATAGTATATCCATTAATATAGCATAAGATTATATTCAGTTTTTTGCAGCAATATCTCAATACAAGATTCATATTTAGTGTGTGATTCACTACAATTTCTACTTTCTCTAGTATGATGAAAGAGATTTAATTCACATGAATTGTCAGGATAAGTCAGCTCTACCTTAACAATCCATGTCCGGTCTCAGGCAAAAGTGAAAATACTTCCAGTAAAGAAATAATATAAATAATAGCAAAAGAAGGATTGTTTATTTATGTATTTTCATTCATTCAATTTATATAATCATCTAAAATCACAAATGTGATCCAGGGCAGCTAACATAAAAATTAAAAACAACATATAAAAACCACCAACCAAGATTCCAAAAAACACATCTCAGCTGTTTCCCTTAGACTCACCTAGTGTCTTGGGCCAGTGCTGAATAAAATAAGTACAAATCTTCAACTTCTTAGAAAAGACCAGTGGGGTCAGCACCGTCTGCTTCTCAACCAGTGCACTTTTCTATATGGCAGATGCCATGACAGAGAAGACACATCTTTTGGTGACATTGTTTAACAAAAGAGAGCCAGAGCATGCTCACCCTGCTGAATCTTGTGGAATAGGCCACAGATGGTCCCATTAATAAACTGAACCTATGAAAGAGTATATAGATGATGATCTACTGATTATATTATATTGTGCCCAGAAGCTTACCGAGAGCCAGTACAGTTTATAAAGCAGTAGTGTTACATGGACACATCAAGGTGCACCCATAACTAATTGTAATCTGGATGATTTGCATCTTCCAACTGGTATTCAAGGAGATCATGTAGGGCATAATACAAATGGAATACAAGAACCACTCAAGATGTAAACAAAGGCAATCCTGACCATAATTGCCACATACTCTTCAAGATGGAAGTGAGAGTCCAGGAGGAAACTCGATTTCCCCTCTAGAATTAATGATGGAAAATTGCCATACTTGGGATGCTATAATCTACACAGCCACTTAGTCCTGTTAAAGTTGAGCCTAAGTCTGTTCTTCCCTGTCAGACCTCCAGGGACTCCTGACACTGAAAAAGAACATTGATAGTATGTTTGGCTGGCCAGGAATCAAGATTTATAGCTGACTATACCTTACCCCCTGCTCAGTGGCTTCAAGCAGATCTTCAATATCTACACAGAGAGAGTAGAGCCTGAGAATACCTGTAAACTACGAGCTTTGGTCTAGACTTCTCCAGCTCCCCATCAACCAGACTAGAACTGACCCTGGAAGAAAGAAGAACATCATTGCAACACCATGCACATGCTTCCAATCAGTCTATAAATGTACTATGGTATTATTGATAATCTCAAAGACTACTGCAAGATCAAGAAGAACTAGGATGGATATAGCACCACCATTCTGATCTATTGGATATAATCTGCAACCATGATCAATGCCATATTCATTGCCTGAAACACAATAGAAAAAGGTCTAGATAATTTACTTCTTCCAGGATCTTCCAAAACTACCGTATTTTTTGGAGTATAAGACACACCTTCCCCCCCCCCCCAAAAAACAGGGTGAAAATATGGGTGCATCTTATATACTGAATGCAGCATTTTTGGCCTCCCGAAACCCCACCCCTTCACAAAAATGGACGTGCAAAAAGTTTAGGAGGCCTGCAAAGTGCTCTTGGGAGCTAGATAGGGCAAAAATGAGTGAAAAACGGGCTGACCTTTGCTCATTTTTGCCCCCCCCCCAGCCCCCAGGAGTACTCTACAAGCCTCCTAAAGGCTATGCATGCCCTTTTTGGGCAAAAAATGGGCCCGTTTTCATGAAAAACAGGCTGCTTTGTGCTCGTTTTTTGGGGGGGGGCCATCCCCCAGCAGCACTTCGCAGGCCTCTCAAACTGTCTGAAGGCCCAGTTTTTCACAAAAAATGAGGCGTGCAGAGGATTCAGGATGTCTGGAGAATGCAAAAACGTTTTTTAAAAAATTACCTCTTCAAAATCTTATACTCCGGTGCATCTTATAGTCCCAAAATATGGTACTTATTGTCATAAGATAATTCTTAATTAAGGCTTTTATCTATGTTTACAAAATAAATAATAGTGTAACCAGCTTTGTGATAGCCACAGAACTCAGGCTTCTCCCTCCAGCATAGTTATAGATCCCAGAGGTGGATTGCTACTGGTTTGCACCAGTTCAGGTGAACCGGTAGTGGAAATTGGGACTGGGTTGCTGAACCGGCAGGGACGGCAGGCTGGCCACGCCTCCAAACCGGTTCCCCAGTCCCGCTGTTGTTGTTGGCTTGCTTTTTAGTCATTTTTTCATGTTCTGTGCATGCACAGAACAATTGGCAGTCAACTGTGTATGTGCGTGCGAAGCACATCGGCAGCAATGCCAGCAGCAACCCACTCCCACTGCTATCACTCAATGTGGGCTTCAGGTGCCTATGCATCTTGCAATACCAAGGCCAAGCATCTCACACAGTTGCCTTTGTTGTCCAATTGGCCCACTGACTTTCTGGTTCTTAGTCTACCACTCATACCTTCCTTCAAAGTCACCCAGGAAATTGCTCTAAAAATTTTGCACCTCGTCATCTTCTTCAGCTGCCATGAAGCCCCCAAATACCTGGTTGTGATTTGGGGTGCATCCATTGGCCCTCCAAACCTTTCTCACCCTTCCATAATGTCCAAACATTATTTTCAATATTATCATTAATCTTCTGTATCTCATCACTAATTTCCACCCAGCCTCATTGTCATTATAGGAAAAACACATATTAGTACTTGGCAGCAAAAACAATAATTTGCAGTGGGTTAAAAGGTTTAATAAAATTATTGTAGCATAAATGTTTATACATTTATTGGTTCATAAAATGCTATTATATTCAGTTACTTTTCTTGTGATAATTCTTTTAAGTGATTAGGTACAGGACCAAATGACGGTGCAAAAAACCAAAAGCTGCTAACATTTTTAAAAAAAAAACTTTTTTATTTATTTTTAATTTTCAAAACAAACATAAAAATCCTCCTTCTTTACATATTATAGAAAGTGTATCAGTTGGTTACAAAAGATTTTTGTGCATCTCTTCTACCGTCATCAAGCATAATTCATATTAACTCTAGTATCTTAACTCAAATGTTTATACATATTACCATCATCATACCTCCACTTTAATTTGACTATAATTGTTTAAACATCCTTGATCACAAAATATAGCAAACTTTAGTACATAACCACATAGTGGCATTTCATTTACTTATTTATAAAATCCTCCATTAACATTAAATCCTTATATCCTATTCTAGCTAAACATCCATAATATTTAATAACGAAGTTTTCTAATCCTTCTTTCCAAATCACTGTTTACAATTTACATCCAGTTCCCTTATATTATACCCATACATATATATAGATTATTATCATTATCCTTTCTTTATTTGGCTATATCCTGTATCATAACATTCTTATTAGTTCTTATTTTTTATTGTTATCATTATTATTGACCTTTATATATAATCCAAAAGGATTTCTAGTCTTCCCTTTTCGGGTATCATTCAATATTCATATCCAATTATTGCTTATCATAACACTACACATTGTATACGGTATTATCATTATCAATTTTTTATTTAACTATACTATACCTATTATCACTAAATTTCACTAGGTTTAGCTAGTAATTTTAAATTATACTCTTCCATCTATCAACCTGTATCTTTCCAATAACAAAACAATCTTATGTTCTCTGCCATTTGTGGTATCAATCTTCTGAGCTTCTTCTTGTTCAGCTTTGTATGGACTACTCCTAGCAACTCCTTGCTTGTAAGATCTCTCATATAATCCTGATGCCCTCTTTCTGTTTCTTTATTCCGCTTATCTTTAATTGTCAGCAGTGTTATCCATATTTTTGCTGATAGTTTCATAGTCCATAAATTCTTTACTTTTTTCTTCTTCTTCTATATCTTGCCCTTTGAAATAGATTTCCTCTCCATTTATTTCCTCTTTCAATATTCCATTTTTTGCATTTTCAAAAACAAACCAATTGCCATAAATATCAGCAAGTGTAATTGCTTTATATTCATTTTCCACTTCAATTCTTTGGATTTTAATCCCCTCATTTTGCATTTGGTGAACATCATCAAATTTTTCATCACATTTTTCTGTTAGCTGTTCCAAATATTCCACTTTTTGTTCAATTCTCTCATTTATATTTATTAGTTTTAGTAATTCTGAAAATATTGTCTGCAATCTCTATATGTTCTTGACATTCTGCCATCTTAAACAAAAGTGCTCTCATTTGGAAGATTTTTTAAAGTTAAAACATGGATTCACAAAAACCGTTTTTTCCCCTCTTCTCTGGTTGAAAACACGTTTAAAGGGGACATTTGGCTTACCCCTATCACTCTGTAATGAGCCATCATAACAAACCATGAAGAAAGGGAAAAGTTCCGCTTGAGTACACAAAGCTCCAATCAACAAAACCTCCCAGCACATAGCGCTTTTAAGAAATGTCTTTTTTATGTCTATTTTGTACTTCAAATTAGAAAAAGAGGTCCAGTCTTTAAATGAATTTTAAAAGTACTCACAGCAATGAAAGAGGAAAGCTTCAGTCTATAAATCTCAGAGAGTCACAGACAAAAAAAAGTAGAAAAAGAATACTTGATCCGTCCATTTTAAAAAGCTTGTAAAGATTCCATCCATGAAGATAGCATATAAAGAAATGGGATAACCACTGTCCAGAACCGTTTCAGGTTTAATTTCACCGCTTGATTCTTCTATTCTTCAATTTAAATCAATTTTTAAGTTTTTATAGGCAGTCTCTCTTTTAAAACAATAAAGATTCCTCACCAGCTGGAAACACTTTCACTTTCCAATCCTTCCGTTTTGGGGCCGCCCCGACTTCATCAGCCTTGGCTGGATTTTTTGTCACCAGCTTGAAGAAATTTCTCTTGCTTCTTTCGGGGATTTTGCGATATCTCCAAGATCAGCAAGACATATTCTTCCTGTTCACTGTCTCTTCGGGACAGTTTAGATCCATTTGGACCCCCCAGTGGCAAAAGTGTCGACTGCGATCTCAGAGCATTGAGATCGAACGTCGTGCCGTCACGACTTCGGCCCCGCCTCCCTCTAAAGCTGCTAACTTTTAATGTTTGATTGAAATTGTAGGCAACTATTTTCTTTACATTAATTGACAAGATAGTTTTAGGTTAATTTTAGAAATACCGGGATTCTAAATAACAGTGAAGCAAGTCAGTGGCATCCTCAAATGTCTCAGAAATTTCAGACCACTAAAAAAGAAAAAGAAGAAATCCCAAGAAGAAACCAACATGGTTGCACAAAGATCTCGCTGATAAACTGAAAGACAATAAGGACAAATACAAAAAATGGAAGAGGGACACATAACTAATTCAGAATATCAGCAGATAATCATAATCTGCAAAGATGAAGTCAGGAAAGCAAAGGCTGAGAATGAACAAAGACAAAGACAAAAGTCAAAGATAATTTTTAAAAAAGTTTCTGTCAACATATAAATAACAAGAAAAAAGTCAAGGAAATAGTTGGTCCACTAAAGAGAGAAGATAACAAAGAAGTAACAGGCAGTAGAGAGAATTTAGAACTGCTTAACTCATTCTTTGCATCAGTCTTCACACAAAAAGAGACTTTTGAGACTTTGGAAAAAGTGCAAAGAAGAGCAACTAAGATGATTAAAAGCCTGGAGACTAAAACACGAATGGTTGCAGGATTTGGGTTTGGTTAGTCTACAGAAAAGAAGGACTGTCGAGGGGGGGAGGGGATGATAGCAGGACTCCAGTATTTGAGAGGCTGCCACAAAGAGGAGAGGTTTAATTTATTTTCCAAAGCACCGGAGGGTAGGACAAAAAACAATGGGAGGAAAAATAATCAAGGAGAGAAGCAACCTGGAATTGAGGAGAAACTTCCTAAAAGTGAGGACAATTAACCAATGGAACAGCTTGCCTTCAGACATTGTGGGTGCTTCATCATTGAAGGTTTTTAAGAGACCGGATAGTCATTTGTCTGAAATGATATAGGACAGTGATGGAAAAACCTTTTTGGCTTGCGTGCCATAAGGGGGGGAGCACAGGGGGGGTCATGCTTGGGCGTGCCACACCCATAATGCAATGTGCGAACCCCACAGTGTGCATGCGTGCATGAGAGGCGCTCACCCTCCCCCATTTTTGCATGCTTTTTTCACCCTCCCCAGGCTCCAGAGGCTTTACAGGAGCCTGGGGAGGGCGAAAACAGCCTCCCCTACCCACCCGGAGGCCCTCCGGAGGCTTCAGGGACCTTCAGGAGGCTTCCCTGAAGCTTCCGAAGGGCAAAAACTGACCCTATGAGCAAGCCAGAAGTCACTTCTGGTTTGCTCATAGGGTCGGTTTAAGCCCTCCGGAGGCTTTGGGGACCTTCAGGAGGCTTCCCTGAAGCCTCCAGAGATCTTAAACCGACCCTATGAGCAAACCAGAAGTGACTTCCATACCGGAATCCCGTTCCTGAACTTCTGATTTGCCCATAGGGCCATTTTGTTGTGCTCTGGAGGCTTCAGGGAAGCTCCTGAAGCCTCCGGAGGGCTCCAAGAGGGCAGAAGAGGCTCTTTTCACCCTCCCCAGGCTCCTATAAAGCCTCTGGAACCTGAGGCAGGTGAAAAGTGGCTTTAAAAAAGTCTGAACTCAGCTGGCCTGCACGTGCATGCGCGCTGGCCAGCTGACAGGGCAACGCCTCGCGTGCCCTGCCAAATGGCTCCGCATGCCACTTGTTTGAGCAGGGGACTGGACTAGAAGTCCTCCGAGGTCCCTTCCAGCTCTATTCTGATTCTGATTTTATATTAGAGAGAGGGGGGAGAGGGAGAGAGAAAGAGAGAGAGGGAATGCAAAATGTCCCCAAAAAATTCATCTATGTTATCTATGGTATATTTTAAAAAGCATTGTGCTTACAGTTATTGTTTTATTTTTATTAAGTTAAGGGATATTTCTAATAAATTAAAACAGTTTTTTTTAAAAAAAAACATAATGGCATCTTAACTATTTAAAAAAGTCAGTGTTTCTCATATTATAATGTAAGAAGCAGCTGAAGCAAATACCGTATGTATAAGCTGGAATTCAAAAGTGCAATAATTGATGAGAAATTGCCTGAATACAATGGCTAAATAGGTGACTTTCTATCTCCATCTGCTGAGGAAATAGTTTCATGTTCATAGCAGATAAATCAGTCTCAACAGTAACTTAATTACCATGGTATATTTCATTTCTTTGAGAAGAAAAAAGAAAATCTGATTTCATTATTACAAGCTATACCTACAGTATGGTTGCAGCAGATTTCTTCCTAGCTTATTTCAAATATAAATGAGAAAAAAAAATTAAAACTTTAATAGAGGCACTTGGTATAGTCTTGGTTGCACTGCCTAACTATCAGTTTGATAATTCTCTTAATACAGTATAAACATGAACACGGTCTACAAAGTTTGGGTGAATTTCATTGCAAAATAACACATGTATTAAAATTTAAAAAAATTAAACACACACACACACACAGAGAGACCAGTGGTGGGATTCTAAATTTTTTACTACTGGTTCAGTGGGCGTAGCTTTGTGGGAGTGGCAGTGAAAGGACACTGCCAAATCCCCATTCTCTCACAACTCCTAGGGGAAGGTTACCGCAAAATCCCTATTACCTCCCCAGCCCATTAACCTGCTTTCCAGCTCCGTTCTCATGTTCAGGGTAACAAAAGAAGGCAGCAGGGGCTGGGCCAGCCTACAGTATTTGCCATTTTCCAAACTACTCAAAATTTCTGCTACTGGTTCTCTGGAACCTGTTAGAACTGGCTGAATACCACCTCTGACACACACACATATATACATATACACATACATTCACACACACACACACACACACACACACAGAGAGAGAGAGAGAGAGAGAGAGAGAGAGAGAGAGAGAGAGAGAAGTATGTGTTATATAGTGGTGGGTTCCTACTGGTTTGGACTGGTTTGGATGAACCAGTAGTGGTTTGCCGGCGTGGGTCGCCGGAACCGGCAGTGCCCCAGCCTTGCCACGCCTCCAAACTGGTTCCCTGGTTGGCACGGCATGTTTTTTTCCCCATTTTTAAATGTTCCACACATGTGCAGACCTATTTATGGACAACTACCCATGCATGCACCAAACCAATATGGTTTACTCATCATTATACTGTTTAGGAAGGCGTACCATCTGACCTAGTAATAAAACTTTATGGTTCTGATCACATAATATGGCTTGTTTTCCCAGACATTAATTTATACTACTTTATGGCAACCTTCCTCAATGTTGATGGTCTCCAAACATACAGATTTCAATTCCCAGATTTATTAACAATGGCCATGCTGACTATAGAATTCTAGGACTTAATCCAAACACCTGGAGATTTCCAGGCTGGAAAAGCCTAGTTTATAGGCTTTATTTATTAACATTATTTGTGAGTCCACAATAAACCTTAGCTAGATCAGGCAATGATTAGAGTTTATTTGAACATGCTGTGATACTAATAAAAGCAATCTGGTAGCACTGGTTTTCTTTGAACAGCCATTAAATGTAGTTGGTTGCTCTTTAAAGCCTTGTTATGTTTTCTATGAAAATAGTAAGCATTAGTCCTTTTAGGAAGATAATGAAAGTTTTTTTTTAAAAAAACAAAATCTGGTGTATTGAAGGCTTTTAAGGAAAAAACACACCTTTACTATTGTATCAAGACATGAAAAGGGTTAGGGTCAAGAAATCAGACTATATGTTGCTGCTTATGAATCTGATTTAAAAAATGGTCTTCGGAAGATAAATATCAAGAAGGGCTAATGAAGAAAGTAGGTTGCATTTTTTCTGGCTGTTTTGTGCTTTTGACAAAAGACAAATTTAGGGATTTTTTTTAAAAAAATAGATTAACTGTACCTGTCTTTATTGCTTTCTTAGGATAGGAGCCCCTGTGTTGGGGATATTGATTATTATGATGTAGTACAAACCAGTCTGTGTTATTTATAATGGAATGGCTGTGTGTGTGTGCGCGCGCGTGTGTGTGTTTTCTATTTTTTGTGGAGATAAAGACTTATCTTTCAGGGCTCACTGCAATTTTCATGGCTTTTCCATCTCAAAATGGGGGAGGGGAGAATGGCATCCAAATTATTGGAAGTGGAACAAATTTGCAGAATCTGAATTCAGACTCATAACAGCCCTAATTCCTGGGGTGGACATATAAGATGATCATGGAACTCTGGAGCTACAAGTTATCCAGCTCTGACTTAAAATGAGAGGTTAGAACAGTGTTCCCCAACATTTCTGGCTTTGCGAACCAGGGGCAGGGGGGGAAGGGATTGATCCACGAGTGGCCAGCCAGCATGCACATACACACACAGCTCTGTTTGTATGACCAGCCTGCTCACATAGTTGGAGCATACGTTCACACATTGCTCACCCAAGAAAGAATGCATATCTGCACGTACACACTGGCCATTTCTGTGACCCGGTTGCAATACTCTCATGGTCACCTGTTGGGGACCCCTCAGTTAGATAACTATCACCAAGTAAAATGATGGTTTGTTATAGACAATTGCACATTGTTTTTCAAATTTGCTATTCAGTATATGACCAGAATCCCCTTCCCACCTAAGAGCATCTCCATCAATAACATACCCAGAGGTTACAGCAGATACTGCAGTACATCATCACAATGCTTTGGAATCCTTTTGACTTCTGTTGGGAGCCTAGCACTGAACCAACCACTTTGTCCAGTTTCCCAAGTCTTCAGTGAGGACTTTCTTCTTTAACAATTCAACATTACCTCCTAGTACTTAATTCAACATTACCTCTAATTTTATTCACTAAGTGGCTGCACTAAGTTCAGCAAACTGATTCAATGTGTGTTGGTTCAGTACTTCACAAGGATCACTTCATGTGTAGCTGCACATCAAAACATTGCTATGTGTTCAATTTACATAAAAGGAACATTTTATGCAGGGCATATAATCAAGTCTACTGCAAATAATCAGGTAAACTGCTACCAATTAATTTTCACTTTGGAAATGAATAGTTTTTGCATGCAGTGTATTCCTTCTTTTTATTAAGTGACAATACAGTTGCATGGCAAGGAGTCCTGGGAGTTTTGCAGAAGTCTTTAGCAATAAGACCAGTTAATCAAGCAGTGGGAATTACTTGAGGAAATATAATGAACCCTGCATTGATAGGTGATTATAGACTAGGACTTAACAAAAAAAATGTAATGTGCTGCTATTATAGAATAGACCTATTCCCCTAATGAAGATGAGAAGTGTGTCCTTTTCCATTGCATTTCTGCTCTAGGATCACTCACACAGCATGAAGAGGTAGGGACCATAGAAATTCTACCTTGGATAATGAAGGAGATTTGTTATCATTTTCCTCATGCATAAATGCTTGTATCATTTGCATCCCATACCTTACCACTTCTACAAAACTGCCCTCTCTGGAAAGCAGATTCCATGAGAAGGTGGATTAAGAAAGGAAGGAAGGAGAGAAAGAAAGAAGAAAGAAAGAAAGAAAGAAAGAAAGAAAGAAAGAAAGAAAGAAAGAAAGAGTAGAAAGATGAGATCAGGTACCTTTATGAACCCATAACCTTCCACCTGCTCTTTCATGTATAAAGAATGCACTTCCCTAATAAGATGCTTATTCTGTCTTTTATATGCACTGATTGGTTTAAATAATAAAGTATTACTTCCACTGCTTTATTTTTATTTTTTAAGGAAACATGCATTTTCATGCTTTACACATTTAAAATCTAAATTGACATAGGTTCATGTCAACTACTGAAAAAGGATACACTCCCAATGAAACCCGTCTTAAAATATGCATATACCATAATGCCAGGAACAAGTGTTAGTGCAAATCTTTACAGTGGGGAAAATCAGCTATTTTGTAAATGTAAAGATTGTTAAATTGCTTCCTTCCCTGTTGTTTGGGGTTTTTTTCTCCATAAGACTTGAAATTACTCAACTACTTACTTTGTATGTCTTTCTCTTACTCCTGACCTCGCGGCGTGAATTTTCCTTCAGCCTCTCTCATTCATTATAAGCAGCAGGAGCCTGTGCTCGGTGAAGCTGCCAACTCCTGTAGCCTGACAATCAAAGGATGGGAAAGGCATGCCTGTCTGACCTCTCAGGTCTAGGAGAGGGGAGATATATGGGATGTTGTAGTACAATTGTCCAAGAAGTAGGTCACCCCTGCTGATTCAACAGCCTGTTCTTCTCAGAAAAACCATCAATTAAGCAAATACATGGTTGCTTGATGCACTACAAATTTGTCTTCATCGCTACCTTATGCAACCTTCCTATACTGGAAAACAAGGGCAGAAATTTGTCTCCCAAAACTCTATTCAGCTGTCACCATGATATTCTAGAGTCAGCTGGAAATGTTGGGAGTAAATATGGCTTAAATTGTCCTAGAGACGCACAACCATATCCTCATCCACTTTTCTTTCATGGTTATAAATGATGTTTTATCGTTTTTATTCTTTGTATTCCAACAGAGCAGTGGAAGGAAATTATATAAAGAGGCATGAAATTCTGCCTGCCCGTCCGTTTTTCTGTCAGCAGGTTGGCTCTCCAAAAACAGGAGCGAACAGGATAGGAGAAGCCAACAGAGGAAAAATTAGATTTAAAATAAAAAATCTTCCAGATCAGGCTGGGGAAATTCAGAAGAAAATTCCAGAAAAATCTCCCATTGTGTCCCTATGGGAGAGCAGCTGGACAGCCATCCAGAATGTTGCAGACTATTCTAGTTTAAACAAACTCCCTTCACTCCTAGACATATGTCCTAGACTGTAGCATATGCAGTCTTTAAAAACATGCCATGCATATATCATAACTTTTTTTTTCTTTTAGAAAAGAGATATTCCGTTCAGAAAGTTAAAATTATACTTTTGAGTTTGATCTACATGATGTAAAGGATTACTCTCAGAAGTGTCCTAAATTGAGAATAGATTGCTTAAAATCTGGGCAAGATAACAGCACTTTAAAAATTCAGCAGCATGCCACATGGGAAAACAATATTGTTTTGACAAGCGAAACAATCCTTCCCTGTTATTTCTGGCCAGTGAATGTAGATTTTCAAAATTAAGAGCAGCAGGGAGTTTTTAGCCACTCAGTTTGGTAAAATCAAAATAAATCCTCAAGAACATTGTGATAATTGCAGAATAAAGCTTCCATTGTAACTGATGTGAAAGACAGGCACAATTATTAACTCTGGTTTTGTAGGAAGAAATCTGCCTACATTTGGCACTCCACACACACTGACACAGTGGTCTGCTTACACATAGAAGAGAAGGGCTGGCATTGGAGGGAAACACAAGGAACTGTGTTTGTTGATGTTGCCACTGTCTTCCTGGCTGTCCCATTTCTTCATCGGCTAAGGCCAATCACAATTACAATTAAACTATTTTCCTTCTTTTCTTCCTCAGAACAGGCTAATAGATGCTGTTATCTTCACCATTTTCCCCTTTTCCTTTTCAAGATCCCTTGATTTCCGCTGCGGCAGCTTCTTTTAATTTCTGCCCCTTGAAGTTTGAAGCCCCATCTCCTTTCAAGGTTGCTTCACCTCCATAAGGTCCTTTCCTTTCCGACCAGTTTCTCTTAGGTTCTCTCCATTATGCTTCAGCTCTTCTTTTGTACTTCTACTGATATTTTCAAACCTTCCCATCTTGTGTCTCATTCTCTATAGCGTTTCTTTAGGCCCTCTTTCTTCCTGCTTCATGCCATCTGCTATTCCTTTTTTTTTTTTTCATCTACGTAAGATTCTTGTTTTTCTATTTGGATGGGCAACAGATATTCTGATTGCTTAATTGTGAATTATTGCAGTTGTTAGAAAGTACTGAATGTCTCAGCCAGCAAGACGGATTTTACAATTCACAAAAGCTTACATTTTTGACAAAATTAGTTACATAGAAATTTGTAATTTAATTTGTTTTTGGGGTTTTTGGCCAATACAATTGTCCTCCACTTATCTGAAATAAGCTGTCAGTATAAGGGAAGAAACAAAAGAAATTACATTAGAGCTAAATTAGAAAGCACTGGAACAAAAGGAAGAGGAAAAAAACAAATAATTGCAAAGGCTTTACCTCTGAGCTATTCTTTAGCCAAGCCCTTTTGAATTTATCTTATTTATGAAACTTTAATGGGAAAAGCTGATATAGAAAATAAGAAAACTACCTTTAGCGATAGACAGAAGGATTGCTTGTCCAGAGTTGAATAAAATTTTTGAAAACAGATTTGATTGCCTTCAGCTATCCATTTATAGGGGAAGTGCTAATAAATGCCTGTTTTCCTTGTTGTATAATGTACCTATCTAGTGTCTCTTAGCCTCTATTTTCTCAGCTTCTACTTTATTTTTTTTAATCCTGTTTTTAGCCAATCTTTCAGCATGATGTGAAAGGAGAAAATAATAGATTCTGCTTTCGATCTTTGACAAGCTCTGTTGGATTGGATAAGTCCTATTGGATGGGACCACCGTATAAGCCACAGTATATAAATAAAAATAATACATAAATCAATAAAGTCTGAGAAACTAGCAATGTGTAAGATATTTACTTGGAAGAAAGAATCATTGAAGGCAATGGGACTTACTCCTTAAGAGAGAGGGGGGAGGGAGGGAGGGAGGGAGGGAGGGAGGGAGGGAGGGAGGAGAGAGAGAGAGAGAGAGAGAGAGAGAGAGAGAGAGAGAGAGAGAGAGAGAGAGAGATGCTACTACACCAATCTAGTTCTCAGATATATATTGCAGAATATAAATTCCAAAACAATTATTGTCAAAGCCATTTTTTTGAATTTTAATTAAACCAAAACACAAAAAAAGACTAATCCTTCATTACATCTTATAGAAAGCGTGTTGATTGGTTTCAAAAAACTTTTGTGTATTTCTTCCACAGTCATTATTTATAGTTCATATTAGATTATACACTTTAAATCAAAAGTATATAATCAAAAGTACGTCTTACTATCAATATACCACAATTCTCATTTGACTACAATTATTTAAACCTCTTTTAACCTGCTTTTACCTCAAATTATTCATACTTAAAGACACAACTACAAGTAAAAGTCAATTAATAAAATTTCTGAACCTTCCCCCCCCTTTTTTCTCCCTAACTCGCTATTTAGAGTTTATATCCAAGTTGCTTTTACCAATACCAGAGCATGTATACATCACTAAACAATATCCATTGACATTTCCTTGTTGTTATTATAATTGGCTAAAAATCATTTACTATTTATATCCCACCTCCTCTCGTCAAAACCAAAAATACATTACACCTTTATGACAAGACCTAAATAAAAATGTGTTAATAAAATTTATGTCTTTTTCCCAGATCGCAATTTGCAATTTATATCGAAATTTCTTTTACTAGTTTGCATATATATATATATATATATATATATATATATATATATATATATATATATATATATATATATATATATATATATATATATATATATATATATATATATATATATATATATATATATATATATATATATATATATATATATATTCGTAGATTTTCACGGGTGTAGGTATGCTGGTTTTGTTGTATTCGGGTCTTTTCCCGTGTAAAGTTGAGATTGTCTTTGCAACGTTTCGGCAGGATCGCACCTGCCATCTTCAAGCGTAGGCTCAAAATGTGGGCTTAAAATGGGAACGGAGCTGCCGTCTTTCTGTAAGTCTTGGTGGGAGGGGATGGGGTGCTGGCTTTGTTTCAGTAAGTGGAATGATTGGTTGTGAGGAAAGACAACAACATAATCATTCTCCCAGCAGACAAAGGAAACGCCACAGTGGTGATGAACACATCTGACTACCAAGCCAAACTATCCAACCTACTCCAAGACCCTGCTTACAAACCTATAAATACAGACCCCACCACCTACCTGGAAAAAACCACCAAATCCAAAATAAAAGCCTCTGCCATCAGTGAAGAGATCCAGCAAAGAATCATCCCCAGAGAGAAATCTTCCAGATGCCCCAAACTCTATGGACTCCCCAAGATACACAAAGAAGGAACACCACTCAGATCCATAGTCAGCTCCATAGGCTCACCTCTACAGAACCTTGCCAAATTCCTCGCCAAACAACTCCAACCCTACGCAGAATCCATCACCTCACACGTACAAAACTCACTCCACTTCATAGAAACAATAAAGAAACAAAACTTACAACCCAGTGACCTACTTGTGAGTTTCGACGTCATATCCCTCTTCACCCAAGTGCCCATAAAAGAAGCCTTGACAGCCATCCAGAAAAAACACAACCCCCCTAAACACATCCTGGACCTGACCAACCACTGCCTAACCAACACATACTTCATCCATAATGGACAAAGATACAAACAGATAGAAGGAGCACCCATGGGATCACCCCTCTCACCTGTCATTGCAAACTTATACATGGAACACTTTGAAACCAATGCCTTAGACAAATCTGAACACAAACCCAAACTCTGGCTTAGATATGTTGATGACACTTTCGTGATTTGGCCACATGGAAAAGAAAAACTGGACAACTTCCTCACACATCTCAACAACCTACATCCCAAAATACAATTCACCATGGAAATAGAAGCAAACAACCAACTTCCCTTTCTGGATGTCCTAATCTACAAAAAACCCAATGGCTCCCTAGGACACACCATCTACCAGAAAAAAAACACACACCAACTGCTACTTAAATGCACAATCCCATCACCACCCTGCACAGATCAACTCTGTAGCCAAGACCCTCATCTCCAGAACCAAACGCCTAGCTGACAAAGACCACCTGAAAACTGAATTACACAAACTCACAAATGTATTAATCTCCAATGGATTCCAAAGAAAAACAATCACCAACCTAATCCAAAAGGAGACTCCCCCAAAAAACCAAGACACAGAACAGGACAATGGCATCGCCCTCCTCCCTTACATCAAAGACACCGCAGATAAAATCAGCAAAATTCTCCACAAGCACAATATCAGGACAGCCTTCACCACTGATCAAAAAATAGCCAACATCTTAAGAAACCCCAAAGACAAAATCCAGCTAGAAAACCAAGGAGTCTACGAAATACCATGCAAAATCTGCCCAGCAATATACATAGGACAAACAAACAGGAGAATAAATGCACGCATCACAGAACACAAAAACGCAGTAAGAAAAAAAGAAAAAACTTCTTCCCTTTTCCAGCACCTTAAAGCTACAGGACATGAAATCAACTTTGAAGGAGCCAGGTTAATCTCCAAAACAGAACACCTCCACAAGAGAATAATCATGGAAGCCATTGAAATAGAGAAACACCCCCACAGCATGAACAAACGTGATGATACCTCCCGCCTACCAAACATCTGGAAACCAGCCCTAGCCAACAAACGAACACCACCCACCACCCAAGCCGTTATAATACAAAACAACAATGCACACGCAGCCTGCACCAATCAGCACCAATCTACCAATCATGATACAACCACACAACCAATCATTCCACTTACTGAAACAAAGCCAGCACCCCATCCCCTCCCACCAAGACTTACAGAAAGACGGCAGCTCCGTTCCCATTTTAAGCCCACATTTTGAGCCTACGCTTGAAGATGGCAGGTGCGATCCTGCCGAAACGTTGCAAAGACAATCTCAACTTTACACGGGAAAAGACCCGAATACAACAAAACCAGCATATATATATATGCAAACTAGTAAAAGAAATTTAATGGATAATATATCCATTATCATTTCATTATTTTTATTATAGTTAATTATTTTTTGAAGAATAAACATTTAATAACTATCTAAAACAATCTAAAAATTCCTAATTTCCTACTTATTAATCAACCAAAAATTAACTAATTTTTTATTATCAACTTTCATTTTCAACCTGTATCTTTCCAATAGCAAAACAGTCTTATCTCTCTTGCCAATTGTGGTGTCAATCTTCTTTTTATTTCCTTCACAAGGTTTTTATAGATTTCTCTCCGCACTTTGTTGCTTGAAGGATCTCTCAGGTAATCTCGTTGCCCACCAGTTGTTATTAAAATTAGCTTGTCTTTGGATGTCAACCGTGTTTCTGAAAAAAGTCTCTTCTTAAATCCATCATCATTACCCCTTTTTCTTGTTCTGTATCTTGAAATTTGGGGTAGACCTCCAATTCATCAAATTCCATGTTCCATGTTCCTTTCGTTCCACTTTCACCCACATTTATGTCAAAGCCCTTTTTGATGATACTGTGTGTGTGTGTGTGTGTGTGTGTTTGAAGGAAAGAGTAATGTGAATGAATGAATCAAAAATGAACTTTTGTTTTGGAGATTTTGAATGTGCTTGAAAGAAAGGTCATTATATGGGTTTGAAGTTTTCTTCATAAAAAGAAATCCATGGATCCATGTGGATCTTGATAATATACTAACAATCTAAAATCATTGTGCATTCATAATTCTGATTGGGCTCCAGAGAATGATCATCACAATCACAGATACAAAGCTTTCTAATATCACTGTGATGCATAGATGAATCCAAAGAAAGTATTCCTAATACTTACCTTGATTTTCCATGGGATCTAACCAAACACCCACTGATCTGACACTTTTTAGGCATAAACCATGGATTCAAAGCACAGCTCCTCATCAACTTTCTTTATTTATGACATTACTTGAAAACTTAATTAAATTATATGCCACAACCAGCTGTATGGAATGAGCCTCAATAATCATACTGTAAATTCAGCTGTAAAAATAAAAAGGATCCATGCAGTTCTGGAAGGATCTATCTTTTAGACTTTTGTGTGTGAGAGAATAATTTTTGTGTCAAAGAATTTTATATATTTGTCATATTTGTACTTATTCCTTTATACCCCAAATAAAGGGATTACATCATAAAATGAAAAAGAAATTAAAATGACAAAAATTGCAAATGGCAACTACTAGATGGCAACAAAGAATTATCCTGATTTATTTGATTTATTTTTTTCCATATTATGGTTGTCAAAATTTTGATTGATATGCCTACCAAAATATAGCCTTTCCATATTTAACCACTATTAATATTACGTTAATAAAATATAACATTTATAAAAAGTATGCAAATTCAATAATGTAAAGCTCAGTTAGGTTGAGAATACAGTTCATTCTAATTTCTACTCATGTTTTAAAATCTAAAGAAACTAAAATGCAATAATAAAACCACCCATTCTATTTGACATAAGATGTTATAAATAGACTTTATTCTGTCCTAAATATTATGATGAATTTGCAAGTCAGAGTTCCTGTGCCCAGTTTTTATTTAGGGCAATCTTTGATTGGGAATGAATGCATTCAGGCAATATTAGTATAGCATCTTCATTCATTTGTTCATTCATAGAGTTTCTCTTAATAAAATTATGAACATTTTATCTGTACAAGACATGTTTTCCCAAAATTCTGCTTACTCATGGTAATTATCCCAACAAAAATTCAACAGATCCACGTCCAACTAAATTAAATAATACAGTTAATATATGAGTGTGTGGGAGGAAGGTCAATTTAATTAACCTATCTATTAACTATTAAAGAGAATTTAATTTCCCATAAAATATTAGCCTGTCCTTTCACACTTCCCTTAGTCAATATGTCAGAAAAAAAATAAGCGACAATCTTTTATGCAGTTTTTGGATCTTAAAGATGGAAATAGCAATAGCACTTAGGTTTATATACCACTTCACAGTGCTTTACAGCTCCTCTCTAAGCGGCTTATAGAGTCAGCATATTGTCCCCAAAAATCTGGGTTCTCATTTTACTGATCTGGGAAGGATAGAAGGCTGAGTCAACCTTGCGCCGCTCAAAATCAAACTCCTGGATGACACAAGATTTTTTGGGTGCTGTTTGGGTATATGTATGTTGCTGCAACAAATGAATCTCTCTCTCCAGAAAATGTTGTTAAATTGACAAAGATTAAATAATTGTTCTATATTTCTAATTTGGCTAAAGCATTCTGGCAAACTGTACTATTTAATAGATTTTAGAGGAAATTCCTAATTACATGGGCCCACATAATAACCCAAGTTATTATGAGCATGACAGTTTTAAAACTTCTTCCACATTTTCTTAGATGAGCATGCAGTTTCAGTCACTGAGCCAGAGTCCTAAAATTAAATAAACTCCCTCTTTTATTATCAAGTTATAAATTATGATTTGAAGAATAATTCTGGGTAACCAACAAATGCAAAATGCCACTATTTCAGTTTGTGTTCATCATCTTCATATAGATTGTGGGTGCAGAAATTGCTTTTGTTCATTCATTTGGAAGTATAACACGTTTTTAGTTAATGACTATTCATTTTACAGCAATGCCTATGGCAAAGATACCTGTAATGTCTGTTGTTTTGCAAAGATTCAGCATAATAATTTAAGGAAAACATCCTACTGTAATGGGTTTGAAACGCATCTCAAGTAGTTTTTCACTTAAGTATTCCATTTATTTTATTAATGTTAAATGAAATTGTAGAAAGCTATAATGTTGTCTGGCACTTGTCCCAAAAAACATAGTTCATTTCACTTCTCCAAATTGTCTCAGACGGTTTTGGTCTTTCTGTCTTCCAATATCTACCTAACATTTTAGATAATCACTTTGCAAATAGAAGTGACTATATTTCTCTGTTCCAGTATATTGAATTTTATTACATTCACCCAGTTAGTCATGTTCCTTCCAGATCCAGCTAATTATGTGCTAATCTAATGTAGTTGCAAATCATTTATATTACTAAGAAAGACTTTTGTAATATGAATACCCCATTGGCTTTGAGTTAGCCTATGATCAAGAATTTGCTTAATCCATAGTTTCATTTTGTTGTTGTTCTTAGTAATTCAAACCTATTTACCTCATTCCACCTTAATTATTTGTGGTAACTATTAATTTAAAGAGAAAATCCAACATTAAATGATGTACATATTATTTTCTAATTCAGAAACAACATAACATTTACATAATATACCATATTAGCCCCCAATGGCCCTTTTAAACTCTGTGATTCTGAACTATTTATCAGGGGAATTCTTCGGATGGTGCATTAGAACTTTGCTACAGAATTGTTGGGTATATAGTCATTATAAAACTATAGTTATGGAGATGTGGATCAATGGAAAAGAGCAAGAGTATCCTAAGTTCAATCCTTTACATCTTAAATAATGGGTGGACAAAACTTCTGTGGAAAGTTTTGGAAAACTGCTACGAGAGTGGACTGAAGGCCTGTCTCAGTGTGAGGTAATTGATACCACACAATGATATCTGGTAGAGAGAAAACCAGAGATATGCATAGGATTCGGATGAATAAAAGTGAGTGGATTTAGAAGAGGTTATGGTCCTCCAATGCAAAATAGGATTTATTTTGATGTGATGAGAACTGACTTAACTTTCATAAAGTAGCATTTTCTTTGCTTTTCTTTATATGGTAATGCCAGAGTGACAGCCAGAAGAAGGAGAGAGGATATTATTGAACCATATGCAATTGCTTTCTAGGGTCAGTCAATTAATAATGAATTGGAAGATGGAAGTGAATTATTTCCATGATCTTTTCAATTCTATCTTTCTGCCTTTGTTGAGAATAAATATCACAGTATTTTAGCAGTTTCAAGAATAGGGGAGATGGGCTCCTGGTCCCTGCTCTTCCCTGGTTTCTTCTGTGAGGTAATGCCACAATCTGCACTGTGTTATGTTGAAGACTTTTCCACTATTCTTTAAAGTGAATATTAATGGTGCCAAACCATGTGATGGTCCTATGGATAAGGAAGCAAAGGAGTATTTTTGTTTGTTTTTGTTTATGTAGAATCTGGTTGTGAGGATAAAGCTGGACAATGAAAGTACAATGAAAGGACAATGAGTATCCAGTTCTGAAGCATGCTGTTTTAAGATTGGATTGCCCTCTTTAAGATGCCATTTCATCAGTGTTCTCCTTGCATTAAATATGTAATCTTTCTAGCTGATATTTAAAAGCCAGACTAGCAATAAGTACACATTTCTAAATATAAGTATAAGTAAGTATAAGTATAATCTTTATTGTCATTGTACTTAAATACAACAAAATTGGTTTTAACCTCACTGGTGCAAAATTATAACAGAAACGAAAAAAGAAAGAAAAAGAAAAAAAAACTAGTGTGTGCATGGAGTGATTGTGGTTGTATTTAAAAGTCTCACAGCCCACGCAAAGAAACTATCTTTAAACCTGTTTGTTCAGCTGGCTATACTTTGGTGTCTTCTGCCTGATGGTAGAAGTGCAAAGACACACTGACCAGGGTGTGAATCATCTCTGAGTATCTTCCTTACTCTGCTAAAGAGCGAGATCTGGCAATGTCATCCAGTGGTGTCAGAGGGCAACCAATGGTTTCTTCTACAGCGAATTGATCACTCTCTGTAGGGCCTTCCTGTATGCAGCTGTTGCAGCAAATCTTGTTACCAATTCAGGACACAAGAGCACAGAGGGTTGGAGAACTCAGGTTTATTTGCACAATGGTTCAGAGCATTAACATGACAAATTCTGAACCCCGGGGTTACGCCCAGGGTGTTACTTTTATACATTTTGCAAGCCTGGCTACGCCTGGCCGCTATACTATGTTTGTTGTTTATCACAGCATAACAAGGAGAGGGAGAAGTCTACCAAAAAAGGGAAGTTCAATAACTGATGAATTTGCTATAATTCCATATATGGGTCTTATCTTCCACCATCTGTTACCTTTAGTCTACCACCCCTGCACATGCCATGTTCAGTTACAGGAATTTATCTAGTACATAGGTCACTCAGCTATAGGTTACATTAAGCAAGTTCTTTTCGTAAGTAAGAAGCAAGTTGCAGCATGTTCAGCAAATTGACCTCTGCATTGTATAGCATTTTTCTCATTTCATTTTATTCCCACCTTTTATACTATTTTCCCTTCTGCCTCACAGCTGTTAAACCAGCATACCATACTGTAACACAATATGTGAGGACACTTTCTATGGTGGACTGATAGAAAGAGATCATCAGCCATTGTTCCACCTGATTTTTTCGCAGGACTCTAAGGAAATGAAGTCTCTGTTGGGCCTTTCCAATCACCAGAGACGTGTTGTTTTTCCAGGTGAGATCTTGACTAATAAGCACTCCCAAGAATTTAAAAGAGGAAACCCTCTCCACACAGCCCCCCTCGATATACAGTGGGGCAGGCTCCTCTCTGTGCTTCTGGAAATCTAGCACCATCTCCTTTGTCTTACTAGTATTTAGTTGTAAGTTGTTTCTTGAGCACCATGCGGATACCTTCTGGACTTCTTCCCTGTATGCTGATTCGTCCCCTCCACTTATGAGATCCAGCACTGTTGTGTCGTCTGCAAACTTTATTATGATATTGGATGAATCAGAGAATATGCAGTCATATGTATACAGCGAGTACAGGTAGGGACTGAGCACACAGCCCTGAGGGGAGCCTGTGCTGAGCTTCAGCATAGAAGATGTAAAGGACCCAATCCTTACTATTTGTGGATGATCCGTCAGGAAGTCTTTGACCCAGTCACAAGTGAGGGGAGGGAAATTCAGGTCAATCAACTTTTCAATGAGAATTCCTGGTAAGATGGTGTTAAAGGCCGAGCTATAGTCTATAAAAAGCATTCTGACATAATTCCCAGATTTCTCAAGGTGGCTCAGTGCAATATGTAGAGCAGTGGTGATGGTGTCCCATAAGTCTGTGGATGACTTATTCACTTCAGCTGTATATTAATAGTTTAAATATATTTTCTACCTGTGGCATTTTGTAGGCATCTGGGACATAGCAGATAGTGCTTGAATTCCCCCCCCCCCCCAGCTTCAAGGAGCCACCTTCTTCCTGAGATAGACTTCTGCCCTTTTCCTCAACCAATGGCAACACAGGTAGTTATCTACTGATAAAAGGAATAAGGATATGTAGTACTTTCTCATGAGCCTTATCCTAATTAATATTATGCTAACTCAGTCTGCCAGCGTTCCATTCTTGCATAAAAATTGTGCTAAAGCTAATTTAATTACTGATGGATCTCAACAAAACCCTGGCCGATTTATATGTCCTGTCATTTTCATGATGATCCATATAAATTATGCAACATTTCAAATGGGTCTTCTGCAAATTCCCCATATTGCTAGTTTAGCCTAATCCAACTAGACATTTTATGAAGTGTTGAAAAACATACAAGTGCAGTTCATTTCATTTTAATAATTAGTTTAATATTCCTTTAAAATGTAAAATAATGCTTAGTATTGTCAGTCAAAGTTGGCATGTCAAACACACGTTGAAGACAAACTGGGAAATCTTACTGTAGCAAGGGAGGATGTGAGCAGGAAACAGGAATAATTCCAGTAGGTAGGCTTTATTAATTTATATTTCCAGTTAAATAATAACCTTATATTCTCTCAAGTGTCTGTGACATATGACCATAATTGAGCCTGATATTAGAATCGTAAGTTGTACCAATTGTTAGGCAAGTCACCATGTGACCATACCTCATTTTACAATCTTTTGGTTATTAAGTGAAGACCAAAGTCTTTAAGGAAACCAGTGACTGCCATGAGCATTTTTAAATGCCAATTTTGAGGGGGGGAGGGCTCATAAATCACTGTCATTTGACCATGGGAGTCTGTAAATGGCCATAAATGTAGGTTGGTTGCCAAGTGGCCAAAATGGAATTATGTAATTGTGGGCATGGAGGAAAGGTGATGGAACTTCAAATCTGAGTCATAAGTAGCCCTAGGAAGGTCCATCATAACTTTGAATAATTGCTAAGAAACCTATTGTAAATCAAGGACTACCTTTATGGAGAAAGCTTATGGGGCATGACTTCCCAATTTACAATTTATGTCAGCTTTGTATCCATATTGCTTGACTATTCAGAAAGATTTGAGGTTAGAAGCTTGTCAAATTTTGCATGCATGGGCCTATCATGCACTAGAATTATCTAATTGCATTTGGCAGATTTTCTCAATTTATTTCCTATAGGCCTGGAATGAGAAAACACCCTGCATCTGAACAAGATTCCCAATACATGATTGATTAGAAATAGGTAAGAGTAAGGTTCTACATTTAGGCAACAAAAACGGAATGCACAGGTGCAGTATAGGTGGTACCTTGCTCAACAGTAGTACCTATGAAAGAGATCTTGGAGTTCTAGTGGACAACCATTTAAATATGAGCCAGCAGTGTGCACCAGCTGCCAAAAAAGCCAACACAGTTCTACACTGCATCAACAGAGGGATAGAATCAAGATCACGTGAAGTGTTAATACCACTTTATAATGCCTTGGTAAGGCCACACTTGGAATACTGCATTCAGTTTTCGTCGCCATGATGTAGAAAAGATGTGGAGACTCTATAAAGAGTGCAGAGAAGAGCATCAAAGATGATTAGGGGACTGGAGACTGAAACATATGAAGAACGGAGGATTCCACTTCCGGTTTCTGTGGACGACGGACATGTTTTCTGCCGCTCGCCGTCCTGGTGGTCTCCCCCCTACTCGGGGGGGGGGGGGCATAGGGTGCCTTGTAGGGGCGTCCTGCCAAGGGAGTGGCTTGCTGGAGCCCCCTGGAGCGGCGGCGGACGCAGGGGGGCTGCCAGCTTTGCCATAGGCACCGGGAGGTATTTGGGGGGTGCGCATGCCACGTGCGCCTTCGTCCTGAGGAGATCGGAAGAAAATGCTGTACGTGAAGGCAACAGCAGAAATGCGGTGAGGGGGGAGTTCCCCCGGGGTCTTTTTCTTGCTTATTGAACAACTAAGTAAATAAGGATTAGCAGTCTTTCTAAGACTCTTTGATCTTGGTAAAGTGTTAAGATTGGAGAGGGGTTTTTTTCTCCCCCTCCCCTCTCAGAAAAGCAGCTTTATACGATCTCACTCTCAGAGGAGAGAGAGAGAACTGGGGGAAAACCCTTTTGATATTCACTTCTTTCAAGCAATGGGATAATGACTTCTTTGAACAATTGTGAAAGAAGGAAAATGAGCTGACCTAATAAACTATGAATGGAAACTTTTTGAATGGTTGCTCCCGATCCCTTGAGAGGGCTAAGCCAAAATGGCGTTTCTTCCCCCATTTTTACTGCCGTTACAAATGAACTGTCGTCTTTGAAAAATCTTCTGGGTTGGAATTACAAAACCCCAGTGAACCCTAGAGGAATCTCTTTGTACAATCTTCCTTGGATTGGGAAAAATTGACTACAACTGGAGGGGAGCTGTATTGAAAGACTAACATCCCACATTGGACTTTGCCTGCCTGTGGATCCCCCTTGACGGCGCACTTCTGCAGACGCCATTTTTTCTGTCTAGACTTATAACTTTTCTCTGACTTCTGCAATACCTGTGAAAAAGGCCCCCCTTCCTAAACCAGCCTCGGCTCCATCTTCTTCTGTCTCAAGTCCTGTTCCCCAACAAACACAACTATCTTCCTTCTTACAACCTAAAGCTTCCGAGGGGGAACAGCAGTCTCAAGAAATGTTCCAGCAAATGTTCCAGACACTCTTAAAGGGAGAGGACGAAATAAAAAAGCAGTTGGCGGACTTAAAGGAAGAACTCAGAGAAAATCAACAACAGACTTTACAAAATAGTCAGAAATTAAATGCCCCGGAGGAGGGTGCTGTGGGGGTGGGAGAAGAGGTGAAGGCTTTACAAAAAAAAATCTTGGGTTTGAGAACGTCATGGAAAAAATTGAATTTGAAAGGATGTCTTTCTTTCTTAGATTTCAAAATATACCTGAAATAGAGGGTGAAGATTTAAGGGAGACTATGATAGCAATGCTAGCAGATTATATTAAAAGAGATAAACAACAGTTAGGGTGGGATATTGATCTGACATATAGAATCAACTCAGCATATACTAGAACACACAATGTTCCAAGGGAAGTTCATGTTAAATTTTTTAGAAAGACTACAAGAGATGAGGTTCTAGGGGCTCAAAGGGGGGAACCTTTAAGATATAAGGATAAAGAAATAACCATTTTGAAACAGATACCAAAAAGAATAAGAGATAAGAGGAAGAAGTTCTTCTTTCTAACTAAAAAATTGTATGAAAAAAATATCTGGTTCAGATGGGTTGTTCCAGAAGGCTTGCTGATTTTCTGGGAGGGTGGTAGAGTGAGAATTAATATAGTGGCGGAGGCAGAAGCCTTCATGGAAAAACACAAGAACCTTCTAGACGAAACAAGAGACAGTGCACAAGATATGAAGGGGGGAGGAGCCATGGCTCAGCCAACAGACAGGGGAGAGGAGGCAGCAATGAGACTTAGGTCACAGAAATGAATTAAAAGTATATTGTAATTGTTAATATAATGAAATGGTTAGAAGTGATATAAAGTATGACTGAAGATCTTAAAGAATTTGAAGTAAACTTAAACTGCTAATATGTATGTAATAATGATATTTTGATATATATAAAATAAGAGAGAGATGTAAGATCCCGGGGAAGCACCACCTTCCGTATGATGTAGCTGTCAAATTTTTTCTCCACACTTATGTACCCTTTTCCCCAAAATACTTGTAAAAACCAATAAAACTTTAAAAAAAAAAACACATGAAGAACGGTTGCAGGAACTGGGTATGTCTAGTTTAATAGAAAGAAGGACTAGGGGAGACATGATAGCAGTATTCCAATATCTCAGGGGTTGCCACAAAGAAGAGGGAGTCAAACTATTTTCCAAGGCACCTGAGGGTAGAACAAGAAGCAATGGGTGGAAACTAATCAAGGAGAGAAGCAACTTAGAACTGAGGAGAAACTTCCTGACAGTCAGAACAATTTATCAGTGGAACAGCTTGCCGCCAGAAGTTGTGAATGCCCCAACAGTGGAAGTCTTTAAAAAGATGTTGGATAGCCATTTGTCTGATATAGGGTTTCCTGCCTAGGCAGGGGGTTGGACTAGAAGACCTCCAAGGTCCCTTCCAACTCTGCTATTGTATATATGAGGTCTTTCAGGATCGTGGATAGATCCCAACAAGAATGCAGCTTAAAAAATATTTTAAAATTTTAGTACTGTTCTTAACCCTCCACATCTTTCTAAAGAATATATTGCTATAAAAGATGCCGCATTTCACCAGAAACTGTGACTCATCATCTCTTTATGACTTTAAGCCAGATGTCAGGGTTCCAAGTAACACTCCTAACCAGATGCAGATGATGGCACAAATATGAAACTGTGTAGAGAGGCTGCAAACTGTTAGCCCATATTCACAAGGTCTCTGCTTTTCCAGACATCTGCAACTGTGTTTTTCACCTCTAATTATGTTCTGTGGATAGTGGACAATGATATCATAATAAAACTATATAATATCATAGCTTGAGTGAATGAAATCTTTAATTTTAACTAAGGCCACCTACCCTGCACAGTGGGTTTGTGCACAAAGACAACTGAATATTAACAAATTTAATTACATAACTAGCTAATTAAACTATTAAAGAAGGCCTTAGGCTGATGTAAGGCAATTTTGTATGTAGGAATCTTAACATTACTCTGGGAAATATATTATTTCTTTTGTTATTAAAAGTTTTTTATTTTTAAACAAACATAAAACAAACAAACATAAACACCCACAGAGTATAAAAACCCTCCTCCAATTACTTAAAGTGTGTCAATTGGTTACAAAACCTTTGTGCCTCCTCACAATAGTCTTCACTTGCAATTTACATAAAGTCTCATATCAGTCTAATATATATGTATACAATTATTGTGATTATTAAACATTCATTTGACTATAGCTATTATTAATCCTTTTTATGCAAAGTATTCTAAATTTAAAATAAATTTATATTATGGCATTTCATTACATCATCCTGAAATCATCCAATAGTATTACATCTTTATATTTTATTCTATATAGAATTGTTTATCTTTTATAACAGAGCTTTTCAATATCCTCTCCATAGTCCTCACTTACAATTTGTGTAAAATTTCATATTATCAATCTAGTGTATATATATATGCATTATTATCATTATTAATCATTTATTTGACTATAACAATTATTACTTTATTTCATACATAATACTCTAAATTTAACTAAGTTTAACTTAATTTTTATTATAACATTTCATTTCATCATCCTGTGTCCTTCCAGTAGTAGTGCAATCCTATATCTCTTGCCATTTGTAATATTTGTGTTCTAATTGTTTTTTTGATAAATCTTATTTGGACTTCTCTTGGCACCTTGTTGTTCATGGCATATTTTGTAAAGACTCAAAACCCTCCATCTGTTCCTTCCATCAGCTTGCCTTCAGTTATCACCGATGCTTCTGCCAGAATTTCTCTCATTGTTTCTGCCAGATTTTCTCCCTTTTCTTCTTCTATGTTTTGAGGGTTGAGATAGAGTTCCAGTTTGTTAATCTATCCTTTCAACATTCCACTCCTGTCATTTCCAACCATGCTCAATTTGCTGTCAATATCAACAATTTTCGTATCGCTTTTTTTCAATTTTTTGAACTCTATCCTCAAATTTCATCATCATTTTGTAAATATTCTCAACTCTTCCCTCTATTTTTTTTCTGTTTTTTGTTCCATATTCTCCACTCTCTTTTCAATATTCTCTGTATCCATTTGTACCTTTTGAATTTCTAGCATAATCATTTGTAATGTTAGTTCTTTTCCTTCTTCATGTTGTGCCATTCTTCCAGGTTATAAACACTGCCACTAAAACATCCAAGGCTTTTTTGTTAAATTTCAAACAAGTTCACAATAATCTTTCAAGTCAAGGCTTTCTCTTCACTCAAGTCCAGCTATTGGTTGTACTCCAGAAGAGCACCTGCATAAACCATCCGTACTCTTCCCATTATCCCTTTCAATAAACAAACCAGGAGCCTTGAAGTATAGGATATAAATCAGATGTTCAAAGGGAATTAAAAAAAACAATGTTTCCAAACCTCCAGCCTCTAAGTGGCAATGTTACTTCTTTTCCCTCTGCTTTTACCCCTCTCTTTAAATTCCAAACTTAAGAAAAAAATGCTTAAAAAGAAACAATCCATCCGAGTGTTGAAAAAAGAAAAGAAAGAAATTCATAATCCACCAATATGAAAAAAGAAGAAAAATAGAAGGAAAAAAGAAACCAGTCCAATTTAAAAAGTAAGAGGCATTTGTATAAATTCCATCCATTAAAAAAAAACAAAATTAAAAAAAGGATAACACACTAAGTTAAATTCAGGCTAAATTCGCCACTTACTCTCTTCTGTCTTCAATTTTAATTTTACTCTAAGTCTTTTTGGGTGTTCTCTTCTCTAATAGTAAAAATTTATCTCACCACACACACTCTCTCCTGCTTTTCTTCCATTCAGGGGCTGTCCCAACCTTCTGCAGCTTAATGGCTGTTTCTCTGTTGCCGGAAAACAGAACTTCTCCTGGATCAATCAGGGACTTTGCAATGTCCCTGAGATCAGCAGGACGTGCCTTTCTCTATCACCGTCTCTATGGGAGAGTTTAGGTCCAAAAGATTACATGTCGTATCATCTGCCCTGCCTCCTGGAAATACTTTATTTTTGTGGATCCTTTTTTCTTGTAATTTTGTAAACAAAATTACATGGTATCATGAGAAATATAATGAGGAATATTTTAGGTATCACATAAAATATTACCACTATCTAAAAAAAATGAATGAAATTTTATATGAAAAATATGGTGTTGAACTGATGAAGAAGCCTCATTTGAAAAATAATAATAATCATGAAGCCTACCAAAAGGATACATATTACTAGCATTTCATTATTCCAAAATATTCTCACAAAAAAGTCACACAACTGACTAGAAAGGCATTTTTATCAATGTTCTATTAAGCTATTTCTTTGCATTCAACTGCAGAGCACCATAAAAGGTTTTGAATTTTATTATATTTTCATGGTGTTTTTAAAAACACCATAAAAGATTTTGAATATTATTATATTTACTTAACTTCTTTAGAAATGGTAACTTTCCCTTAGAAACCATAGGCCTTGCTCAAATATCTTTCCTAAATCTTTTAAAGGAAAACAGTCTGTCTCATGAGCCTAAATGTTTGGATAATAGTTATAGGATATTTATAATGGTAATAATTAAGCTCCATAGTAAAGTAAGTGGCAGCAGTCTCAATCTGCAAGCATTAAATTGAAAAAAGTACTGACTTTAATATGATTCTGTGTAGCTTCAATGTAAAAACAGACTACATATCAGCTTAGTTTGAAAAGTGTTATCCATTTAAGCAACAGTACTGCCAGAACATAATACAGTTGTTTAAGGTAAAGTAGTGAGGTAGACACAGGTAACAGACAAAAATAGAAACCTCATAGTTTTGGCGAGGTTTTCCTCCTCGATTTTGACATTCAACATCAGTGTGACATCACAGTGGCCCAGTGGTGGGTTCCAGATCCCATTGCAACCGGTACGGTTGCAACGGAGCCTGGCATCCACCACATGAACGTGCACAGCGTACACATCTTTACCTCTTGCGATGCCTCCGTGAGCCTCCGCGACACTCCAGCTGCTCGGCGGAGCATTGTGCAGGCACTGTGCACTCCGTGCGCGTATGTGGAAGCACCAAAGAGCTCAAATACAGGTAAGGAGCTCGGGCAGGCAGGTGGACTCTCCGGAGCATTGTACCGGAATGGTACCTGGTGCTCCAGGCAGGCACCGGTACTCCCGTACCGGGGTGTACTGCCTTCAACCCACCACTGCAGTGGCCATGTTTGACATAATAACAGTTGCCCTTTCTTCATCATGCCTGTGATGGAAGTAAGGAGGTGGATTCCCAGGAGGGAGTAGGTGCATTGCAGAGTAAAAGGCAGCTCAGTCCATATATTAAGTGTGAGAGAAAGAGAGTGAAAGCAGCCCATCCCTGATAGTTCTCTGTGTACATGCAGATATAGAGCGTTCAGTCTGGCAAGATACTGTCCATTGGTTTGAAACAATAAATAACTCAGTTTGAAAGAATCATCATATGTCATTCTTGTTTTAGGTCTGACAATGCCCAATCCTAGAACATAGGGAATATATATGCTTTAGTCCCTTTCCATGATCTTCATGATAAACATGAAAAAATTTCTACATGAAGCTGTTCATCGGGGATGATGAAAATGGGGATTGTATGCTAAACTGATGTCCCCCAAAACCTCTTTAGCTCTACTTATATACAATATAACTAGGAATTAGGAATTTCCTAGTCTTTTACCTCAAGGTACACTACCTTCACTTGGAGACAACATGGCCTTTGAACATTACCAGAAACCAAAAGTAGGCAGGACCAGGTCAAAAATGAAATGTAATTCAATCACATCTAAATACAATTAAACCAGTTATATTATTATTAGATGTAAAGTTTTTGAGTTAATATTATTAGTTCACATGGTTTTAGTAACCCCTTCCCTTCCTACATTAAAGCTTATAATTGTCAACTTTGTCAACATTGTCAACTTTTGACAAATTCTGCAAGGCAATACCTGAAACAGGATTTGGCATCTTCCCCCCAGCTGGCGATGACACTCATTCCTCCACATAGTTAGGGGGCACAGATGGCATCACAGGAAAGATAAGGATTTCACCATAGGGGGCTGCATCTGGGGTCATTTTTTAAAAATTAGATTTTTAAAGATGAGAATAGATTCAGGAATTTTGGGTGTTGGATGGGGACTATTTTCTGGGGATATCTACTTCTGTTTCCAGTTTTATTTTTGAAGAAGGAAAATCAAAAATCTGTAATATTTTATAATATACAATTAATTGCAAAAGCAATGAATTATAGGAAAAGAATTGTAATATTTTAGCAGTTGGTCATAGATGTTACTACTACTACATTTTACATTAGCAGCAGTAAGTACTGGTATTAGAAGGTCTGGCAATGGCAATAGCAGTAGCAAAAGTTACTATGCTTATACAGATTTGATCCTTTAGGACTGTCACCTTAAGCATACTTACTTATTTGTGCCATAGTTCTTTTTAAACAAAATGGGTGATAGGATAGGAATAATAATTTCCCTGTTGCTGACTAGCTCTTTTTTATGGATCATTGAAATGTATTTATCTATGGTTACACAGCTGAAGAAACAAAATTACCTGTCAGTTCCAATGATCAAATTCTTTAAATCTTGGGGGAGGGGGGGAAACAAAATGTTCTCTTGAGTTTGCAGAACTTTACTAACTTTCACGTTGTCCTGGGAGCTTGTCTTTATGCTTTCAACCCTGGAACTGCACTACTTGAAAATAAAGTTGTTTTTTTTTCCATTAGGTCTCTTAAATGTTTAAGATTTAAAAAAAAATATTACTTAGTCTTTCTTATTTTCCCCAAGGTAGGGTGCAAAAAAGAATGCAAAATATACTTTTCAAAAAGGAAACTGCTAATACCATAGCATGTGTTCCTGTCCATAGAGGAGGTGAAAAATATATTTTTTTCTAAAAATTGTGGTTGGATGTGTTCCATGACCTCCATTAAAAACCCTGTCAATTACTTGGAAGGCCTTTCTTATACAATGAAAGGGGACCACCCCCGACTGCTAACACTTTCCCCAGATCCAAGATAGAGTATTTTATTGGGAGATAATGACAGCTGATGGGGAACCAAAAAAAAGTTGAATGAATAATTTCCCTACTTCCTATTCTGTGTTTTATTTTTTTGTGCTATCCCTGGTTCACACATAACCAAACTGAGTCTTGCAATAGAATGCAAATGAACCTTGATCCTGAGATACAGCAATGTGAATTGGAAGGAATGCAATGCCTTTTCATTACATTTGCATTAAAAAAAAATATGTTACTAGGACCCAGCCTGTCTGCATTTTTCTATTAGGTTTTCTTTTTATTCAAATTCCTTAGCTTTGGGAACAAGTAAAAAGAAAGTTAGAATGCAAAGTGCATGCTCATACAAATGATCATTCAAAGTGCTAAAATTGTTTGCTATTTTAAAAAAAATCATTATAATAATTGGAGTTTAGTTTAGTAAATATTTCCCTGGTCTGGACAGCAATTGAATATTACTCTCTTAGGTTGGCCCAGATTAACCACTTATGCCTAATGCTCAGTTTTGGTCACATGGAGTAGATTTGGTGGCCTGTAATCAATTCTAATTGTTTTTTTCTTCTTGTCTGAATTAAATGTATAACCATAGGCTATGTTTTATAGGGTTTTTGGAATGGATTCATACATTATATTATACCAAAATTGAGGCACCCACATTATGACTTTGTCATTCATGAGAATCTGGTATTTTTTCTGGATGAGTCATTTTTTGCTATTACTCTGCCTGTAGTCTATAAGTGAGAGGCGGGGAGTTTGTGAGAGTTGGAAAACAATTAATTCACTCTGAAATTTTTTAATGGAATAGAAATGTTTATGATGCGCTTAGATTGTTTCAACACTATTAATAGACTAGGAGCAATATTTCTGCTTTACACCATTAATGAAACAACATGTTTATATACTCTGGCATATTTGTAATATTCCTGATACTTGCCCCTTGACAAAATATCATTTCCACTAGAGCACAGAATAGTTCATGCATGACATAATTTGGCTTTTTTTAAAAGATTATTTTAATTATATTACATTCCTTGGCACATTATGCACTTGCAGATTTGAAAAGAAAGCAATATGCCTGTGTTTCACTGTGTTCAACACTTGAGGTGGGACCACAGCAAGCTTTATATGTTCATAACATAAAGGGAACTTCGCTAATTCTCTAAATGCAAATCGTAAATCTAATTGTTATGAGTGGTCTTTGGAAAAAATGTCTTTAAATTGTCTTTATTGTTGTAGATTGCATCTTGATTTAGTTTCTAAACGCTGTTGATTTCACCTGGGTGGCTGTACAAATAAACCATAAATAGCTTCATTGTTCTAGGGAGAATAGGTAAGCAAGGCTTTAAAATGAACATGGGGGAAAGGTCATCTCTGTGAAATATGGAGGGATATTCAGAGAGGAAAATGTAAAGATACTGCTGTAGAAATGAAAGGACAGCCAGAAATGCTATCTCTGCATACTTACTCTCTCATGTTCTATATGGCTGAGTATGCTCAGGCGCATCCCTTCTCAACCGGAAGAGTAAGTCAAAAGTGTTTTTCCCTATCTCTCATTGTCTCACAATGATGGCTTTTTGAAGTACAGCAGAAGAAGTGGAATGTAATTTCTCTCCCACTCCCTTTCCTGCCCAAGATAGCTTCTAAGAGGCAATTTAATTTTGTGACAAATGGGACCCACTTATTTCTCTGCAGGGAGAGATTTTGGTGGTTTTGTATATATTTTTTATTTCAACATTGGTAAGGCGACCCAACTCATGCCTGATTCTGGGCAACTAAGAAAAACCATGGAGAAAAAGAGTAGGGTGAAGAGAAAGAAAAGAAATGGGGAGAAAATGCAAGGGGATAATAAAGTGAGAAAAACAGAGAAAGGAAGGGAAAACACAGAAGAATGTGAGAAAGAAATAAAGGATAGAATAGCAAAGAAAAAAAGTAGATATTATTTTTTTAAATCTTATTTCCCTTCTAATTTGAACTCCCGCCTCCCTTATCATTAACTCCAATATATACATAATTCTGCTTGGCCTGAATCAGTAGTTGACTTGTCAGCAGGATTTTAGAGTGACATCCCCAATGTAGGCAGGTTAAGACAAAGACCAAAGTGGCTTCAATTTAAATCAGAATGTAATGAACATTTATTTTATTATTTATTTATTTTATTGAACTTATTAGTCGCCCCCTCTCCCCACAGGGACTCGGGGCGACGTACAGAGCAATAATCAAGATAGCACCATAAAATCGTGCAGAGGAGGTAAAAATAAGTCCATAAATAAGCATACTTACAAAGTTTAAAACCCCAAAAATATTAAAAACAAAATTTCCCATTGTAAAATGACCTGGGGTGGCAAGATAGTAACGTTATGCCAGGCCGGCTTGACAAAACAGGTAGGTCTTAAGCTTCATACGGAAGGAGCGAAGATCGGTTGTTGTCCGGATGTCTGGGGGGAGGTCATTCCAAAGGGTAGGACCCACCACAGAGAAGGCCCTACTCCTGGGCACCGTCCCCAGGCACTCTCTAGAGGACGGCACCCGGAGTAGCCCCTCCCTGTGTGAGCGAGTGGGTCGCAGGGATGTATGGGGCAGGACGCGATCCCGCAGGTAACTAGGCCCTGTGCCATGGAGCGCTTTGAAGATGGTAACCAGTACCTTGAAGCGCACCCGGTAGGCCACAGGAAGCCAGTGCAGCTCGCGCAGGATAGGTGTTATATGGGAGAATCTCGATCTCCCCATAATAACCCGCGCGGCTGCATTCTGGACCAACTGCAGTCTCTGGGCGCACCTCAAGGGGAGCCCCATGTAGAGAGCGTTACAGTAGTCCAGGCGGGACGTCACCAGTGCGTGAGTGACTGTGCGCAAGGCCTCCCGGTCCAAAAGGGGCCGCAACTGGCGCACGAGGCGAACCTGGAGGAACGCCCCCCTTGCCACGGTCGCCACGTGATCTTCTAAGGTCAGCCGATCGTCAAGGAGGACGCCCAAGTTGCGCGCCCCTTCCACCGGGGCTAATTGCTCATCCCCGATGGTCAGCGATGGAATATGCTGATTGAATCGGGAAGCCGGGAACCACAGCCACTCTGTCTTGGAGGGGTTGAGCCTGAGCCTGCTGTCATCCATCCAGACCCGTACGGCTTCCAGACATCGGGTCATCACTTCGACAGCCTCGTTGGGGTGGTTTGGGGTGGAAATGTACAACTGAGTATCATCAGCGTACAGATGGTAACTCACCCCAAAACCACGGATGATCTCGCCCAGCGGCTTCATATATATGTTGAACAAGAGAGGCGAGAGAATCGACCCCTGTGGGACCCCACAAATGAGGGGCCTTGCGGTCGACCTCTGCTCCCCCGTCAACACACATTGCGTCTGGCCAGAGAGGTAGGAGTGGAACCACCGTAGCACGGTGCCTCCAATCCCCAACCCCTCCAGCCGGCGCAATAGGATACCATGGTCGATGGTATCGAAGGCCGCCGAGAGATCTAATAGAACAAGGATGGAGGAACAACCCTCATCCTTTGCCCTCCAGAGATCATCCACCAACGCGACCAAGGCCGTCTCCGTGCTGTGACCGAGTCGGAAGCCGGACTGGCGCGGGTCTAGATAATCATCTTCCTCCAGGTGACGCGGAAACTGCTGAGCCACCACACTCTCAACAACCTTTGCTAAAAAAGGAAGGTTGGAGACAGGACGATAATTTGCTAGTTCCTTTGGGTCCAGAGAAGGCTTCTTGAGCAGGGGCCTGACCACCGCCTCTTTCAGGGCGGCCGGCATCCGGCCCTCCCCCAACGAAGCGTTCACCAGCCCCAGTAGCCAGCCTCGTGAGCCCTCCCAGGAGGCCAGCACCAACCAGGAGGGACACGGGTCCAGTAAACATGTGGTGGCCCGCAGTCGCCCGCGCAACCTGTCCAAATCTTTGATGACAACAGGGTCAAACTCCTCCCAGCATGGTCTCTCAAGACTAGTCTCGGACGTCCCCACTGGAGCACTGGAGTGGGTCCAACCTCTCCGGATATGATCGATTTTATCCTGCAGGAACTCTCCAAATTCCTCTGCCCTGCCCTGCAATGGGGGGTCCCGCTGCTCCTGTGACAGAAGGGAGCGGGTCACCCGAAACAGGGCAGCAGGGCGGTTCTCTGCGGACGCTATAAGAGTGGCACAATACTGACGTTTGGCCACTCTTATTGCCACAAGGTAGGTCCTTATGTAGGCTCTTACCTGTGTTCGGTCAGCTTCGGAGCGGGAGGATCTCCACTTACTCTCCAGGCGTCTCCTAAGGCGTTTCATCGCCCTTAGCTCCCCGTTAAACCAGGGGGCCCGGGTCGATCGTGGCCGTCGGAGAGGCCGCAAAGGCGCCACCCGGTCCAAGGCACCGGCAGCCGCACTATTCCATGCGGCTACCAGGTCCTTTAGACATTTAACTCAGAAGAGTTTGCCTCATAGATCCCCAAGATAAACCTCGCTTTTCTTGCATTAACCATTGCAATGGGGTGGCAATTTTAGGATAGGTTTTTGGCTCATAGTTCACCATTTTTGAAACCACAGGCAGCTCTCAATCCAGCTTTTACTTTATATGATGCTCCTGAAGCATCTGTGAAACAAGATTGAAATCCTGCTGCCAGTGTGAGAACTTTCTTACCATTTTTCATATATCAATCTCCATTATCAACGACTATAGAGAAGGTGTTCATTTTGCATAAAAATAAAACTGTATTTAAGCATTGGGAGTATTATATATTTTGGATCTTCTGATTGATGCTTCTCAGGACCTAATCATTGGTAACCATGCTTAAGACTGTGTAATTTTAGGCACGCTGATCAAGGAATTAGCTCCACCAAACATAATGAGACTTATTTCTAAGTAAATATGGGTTGGATTGTGATATTAGTATGCATACAGAACTCCAGAACGGAACTAGATAAAACACAAGCAGTACATTTCTAATGACATGCAGTTTTAACTGCATGGCGCTTCATGTAAATAGTACAACATACGCATTAAAGTAATTGTATTTATTCTGCTGCTGGAACATATTAGGAAACCTGATTAGAAATATGATGTATATTTATATAAGCCAAAGCCTAACATAATCTTCAGGCCAGGGGCACAATATTTTCACAATGTCCTTTCCAATGTCTCTAACAATTGTTACTTTTGTAATTGTAATTTTTATTTCCTCAGTTTTAGAGGACCCACCTTATATGTTTTAGTAATTTAGATACGTTTAAATGATATTAAGGGATAGTTCCAAGATATTATGTATTGATTAAATCTGATAATACTTTAGTCTTTCTGTTTCATGTAATGTGGTTATCTAAATGATATTTTAATATTTCACAGGCATATACTGCTTAACAAATTCATTTTCATGCTTTTATTACATATTCTATAAGAACATAAGTTCTCCTCCCCCCCCCCCACAATAAACGTGACATTCATAATAAAATTCAAGTGAGAAGGGATGTTAGCACTAAGGTTTTATGTGATTTTTCTATTAATCCTTTATTAGGCATTTTCAAGAGTCTACAGCTAGCACAGATGGGAGCCATGGATACAGGAAATTAACTGCTCAAAGTTCTATGAAATCAAAATTGCATTTAGCTCTGTAACATTGGAAGGGAGACAGAGAAAACCTTCTCCTGTCTTCTCAGGGGACTTAATACATGACCTTTGTCCTGGGTAAAATGATAAATTAATCCTTTGATCATCACTCTGCTGTAATTTCACCATGAAGTGTCTGTAAAGTGCAGACTTTAGCTCAGAAATTTGAAACTTTTAATCCAAATAACAATTAAGCTTCTTATAGTTGAATGAGAAAAATATAGAAAGTTACATGTGAAATAGCCTATATTTTACTTGGAAATATATAGTGTTTCTAATAGGGAAGATTTGAGATTTGACTTAAACCAGCAATTGTATCACATATGAACATTTTCTTAGATTTTGAAATACTATACTTCCCCCCCCCCCCAACTCTCCAGATAGCTGCCAATCTCAGGGTGTGGCCCTAGCAATCTGTCTTACCTTAATACACCTCACAAAATGGATGCATGGATGAAATGTTCTACTGAGACTGTTGGTGAATGGGTGGCAGTCCATGTAACAGATGGACTGCTGTTTGCGGTGAGCCATAGTCAATGGTTCATGCAAACACACTAATTGCCTCCTCTCTTTGCAAGGCAATCTATAAAATAGCATATTTCGTGTTGTTTCAGAGTAAATGTGTCCTGCATCTGCTACTTTTTGGTAGCTACACTATCCACAGAGCTACAACTCAAAACAGATTATAGATTTAATCTGGCTAGAACAACCTAGTAATAGCTACGGCACATCATGCATATCCTTAAACAAAGCCTGAACAAATATTTTTTATACTCCTTTTTATATGTATGCAATCCATATAATCAGGGGTGGGCTGCTGGAGGTTCACAGAGGTTCGGGAGAATCTCTAGCTAAGATTCTGCGCAGTTAGGAGAACCCCCAAATCCCACTCCTGGCTGGTCCCACCCACCCCACTCCTCCCAGAAGTCCCCGCATGGCCCGCTTTGGATGCAGGTAAGTGCAGGGTGTGCGTGGTGGCTCAGGGAGGGCAAAAAACAGGCCTACCAGACTCCAGAGGGCCTCCAGAGCAAGGGGAGGGCAAAAAACAACCCCCTGCTGTGGTGCAGGAGGCCAACTAGGCCATGCCCACCATGGCTATGCCCACACAGCAACCAGGCAGAGAACCCCTTGCTAAATTTTTTGAAGCTCACCCCTGCATATAATGCACATTTTTAAAAAGGCAGGGCTTCAATCAATTGGTTGCACTTTCCATTTTGAAATCAATGACCATCACAAGTCTATAGACAATATTGAGATATTGTTTATGATCCTTTAATAGGGCTACTTAAACCTTTCTTCTCTCAGGGAACTTTCCCATTTTTAAAAGTTATAGAGGATGCCAAATGAGCTTTTATTTGTATGGGTTGTATTTACTGATGTTTTTACTATGTTAAAAAATTATATTGATGTATTTATTGCCACTATCGCCTGTGACAATTGTTTGAAGGTATTTTAATATTGTATTATTTTTTTCTAGCACAGGCTGACAATAATTTTGATTTCACAGACCCCTGAGAGGATTTTGAGGGACTCCCCGCCAATGTCTAGAACCTCATTTTAACAAATAGAGTTATAGACAGTAATCTTCATGAAAGGAAAATTCATTGTCATCCAAATAATTAAAAACATGAGGATATTTTTGAGATGATGTTAATGTTGATACATTTCAAAGAAGAGGTCTATTTAATTTCATTTTAGAGAGTCACTTTAAATTCATGGTCATCTTTCTTTCAGGAAAATTGTTTTGTTTTTCCTTTTATTCAACAATTCTGTGAATTTCAGTAATATAATTAACATGTTATAGTTGAGAAAATGAAGCAAAAAAAACAAAAACAAAATGGAGACAATTATGAGTCCAGACCTTGCGTTTCTTGGATATTAGCTCAAAATGTTGAAAAAAGGTTGCGCCTGTATCATAAAACACATAATATTACCTTGTAGTTGTAGCTTTGAGAAAGAATATGATGGAGAGGAGAGGAGAATATTATGTTTCACAGACAGCCACATTTTCTTATGCTAATCTGTGTCAAGACACATTTTTAATTTTTGGTATAAATCTAAAAATAACGAATGAAACAATAATATCACCATACCCAAATAATAACCTTAACATAATTAGATGCTGGCAGTTGTATTGCTGTGCTAATCCATTTCCCTATTGTGAGTGAAATAAAAAAACGTTTGTATCTGCACTACATTTGTCATTTTGTGATATTATCAAATTACACAATAATTTCTGTTGGAAAGCCCTCCTATTAATTGGGTTTGCAAGCCAGCAAAAGAGGATTCAAGCATTAACTTTCCACTACTGTAACCTGTCCATGTTTTCCTTGAATTCACACAAATTAAATGAATTTTCAAGGAAAACAAACAAATGCAGTTATTTTCTTTCATTTAATCAATAATTATGTAATGTGCTTTTTAATATGAATACAGGTAGTTCTTGCTTAATGACCATGTTCATTGTTTGTTCAAAATTACAACAGTAATTTTGTACAAATTCAGTTACAACAAGGAGTTTTTCAACCTGTACCCAAAGTTATAGCTGCACCCTAGTGCAGAGGTCCCCAATTCCTGGTCCATGGACCAGCTTCAGGCCATGGCATGCCAGAAACCAGACCAGGTCTCACCTAAACTATACTTATACCTTTGATTTTGTCTGTCTAAATATAAAACTTCCCTTTTCTCCACATTAAAATTCATTTTGTTGGGTAGGGCCCTTTGTTCAAGTTTGTCAAGATCTTTTTGGACCCTGAGCTTGTCTTCAGGGGTTTTGGCTATTCCTGTCCATTTAGTGTCGTCGACAAATTTAAGTTCTCTCTTTCTAGTTCCTCGTCTCAGTCATTTATGAAAATAATGAAGAGTACTGGGCCTAAGATGGTATCTTGTGGTACCTCACTGCTTACTTCTCTCCATGTGAATGTAGTACCATTAAGGACTATTCATTGAGTATATTTTGTCAGCCTGCTACAAATCCATCTGGTGGTGGATGTTGTCTAATCCACATGTTTCTAACTTACCAAGAAGTAGGTTGTGGTCTACTTCGTCAAATACCTTATTGAAATCGAATAGTTATCCTTGAGTTTCATACTTCTCTGGATTTTTAATATAATTCTTGGCTTTAAACTACCTTCAATTGTGTGTGTGTGTGTGTGTGTGTGTGTGTGTGTGTGTGTGTGTGTAAAAAATATATATTATATGTTTTCTGCATATGTTGCAAATACTTGTGTATGAAAACCAACACATTTTAAGAGGTCTTCGTGCTCTCTTGGTTGGTTTTTTTTAAAAAAGATGTTTCATTACCCAAACTAGGTAATACCAACAGTGCTGGTGTTACCTAGTTACTTAGAGTTACCTAGGTGTCCCTAGTTTGGGAAATGTAACATCTGCAAGAAAAAAACCAAGCTTCGAGAGCACCAAGGACTCTTCATTTCAGTCCTGAGCTACAAATATTCTCCTTTGTTGATATTTTCTTGGTTTTGTTACATTCACAGAAAATACAGATATTTAATAATACAATAGCAGAGTTGGAAATGACCTTGGAGGTCTTCTAGTTCAACCCCCTGCCTAAGCAGGAAATCCTATACTGTTTCAGACAAATGGCTATCCAACGTCTTCTTAAAGCCTTCCAGTATTGGGGCATTCACAACTTCTGGAGGCAAGCTGTTCCACTGATTAATTGTTCTAACTGTCAGGAAATTTCTCCTCAGTTCTAAGTTGCTTCTCACCTTGATTAGTTTCCACCCATTGCTTCTTGTTCTACCCTCAGGTGCTTTGGAGAATAGCTTGACTCCCTCCCTCCCTCTAATTAAAAGAAAGATTGCAATTTTCTCTATCCTTTGATATCTTCTGTGCAATGTAAAACCTTTCCACATCATTGTTTTAAGGTCTTTCATAATTATTCTGAGTTGGATCTCCATTGATCTCCATTGGGGCCCAATCAGCTATGGGATATAAATGGAGGGTAAAGAGAAGAGAAGGGTGCCAAGTGACAGAATTTTCATCTGGTCTACTACTCCATTTTATATTTATACAAGAAAGTCCCTTTATGTTTATATTGTACAGTTTGGGCATTCTTACAGCCACTTTGCCTCATGCCTGCCATTCTGACACACAGCTTGTAATAAGGTGGGATTTCTGAAAGGTGTCAGAATAGTCTGCACCAATTAGCATGTTTAGTAGCACACAACCAGTCAAGTTCTGTGACTGCAGCTGATAGCCCTTTGAGATCCTACTAAATGGATAAAGTTATCTCATACAGTATTGTCTCAAACGTTGTCCTACTGGATGGCCAATCTCAAAGTCTCAAAAATATGAAATTAACCCTAACAGAATAGGTAGATGCAGGGGAGAGATTTCTTTTGCAGTGTAAACTTGTCTTAACTGTTTAAGTTCGAAGACCATTTTATGCTGCTTAAAATATTATAATCAATAAAACTTGTTTTGAATGATAATTCTTTTAAGACTAAGATTCCTAGCCCTGTTTTAATTAGTTTTGTGTATCTGGCACCTTGCAGGTGTCAGTGGAATGGCAGACAGAATTATTGCAAAAGCATAATTTCTGTTGGCATGTTGGATGAAAGGTTAACTAGTTACTCTCAATTGTCTTGCATCTTACAGATGATGGATTTCAGGGCAGCTTTCTAATTGGTGGAAGATAATCATTGTGGCAAGGATAAATGTTATTGCTTATATTAAATTCAATGAAATAAATAGTCTAACTTGGAATTATGGCAGAGTCAAAGTTCCTTGCCATGAGCTTGGCACCTTGATTAGAAGGACACATTTTTTTAAAGCGTTGCCTCTGTAAAATCATTTTCAAAACCCAACCAAAGTTATTTCAAGGCTCAGAGATTTAATTAGCAGTTGATTGCAGGTATCTGGAGGTGGGGGGCTTCAAGGAAGAAGAAGAAGCTTAATTCCAGTAACTCGGGATTCCTCAAACTTTAATTCTGCCAACTATTCAGCATCAGTACAGTCCCTAGTAAGCAGTTTGAGAATTACCAATAAAGGAGAATATTCATAGCTCAGGGCTGAAATGAGGGTTCCTTGGTGCTCTCTCGGCTTGTTTATTTTCTTCCAGACATTTCATTACCCTAACTAGGTAGCCTCATCAGTGCTAGAAAGGAATGATGTTTGTTGTCAGTTTATATTCGGGTGTCTTGCCTGTCTGTGGAGTGGGGACCACCTTAGGGATTCTTTGGTTGGGCTCTTTACCGATGAGTCTTTGGCAGTATCTTGATTGCTTACTTGATTGTTGGTCTGAAATTGACCTTGGAGTTCTTGCTGCTGGAGCACTCTATTTTGTTATGCCTTCTCAGTGATGACATCCTTGTGGAGAAGGAAGGACAAAAGTTCTAGGTTTAACAAGTATGACCAAAACTGCTTTGCTGGATATTCCTTTGGCTCTATGAATTTCACACCTACTTAAACTGTATAAGGTGGTGCGGTGGCTCAGTGGTTAAGAAGCTGAGCATATTGGCTGGAAAGCTGGCAGTCCAGGTTTCAGACCCAAGCACCATGCATCAGAGTGAGTTCCCATTCTCGCCCCAGCTCTTGCCAACCTAGCAATTCAAAAGCATGCAAGTAGATAAATAGGTACCACCTTGATGGGAAGGTAGCAGCATTCAATGATGTCGTGCCGGTCACATGACCACGGAAATGACTTCGGACAGTGCTGGCTCAGTGGCTTTGAAACAAAGATGAGCACCAACCCTATACTTGGCAACAATTAACGGAATAAAATCTGGAGTGGACTCCTTTATCTTTTTTTTTTTACATAAACTACACATTTATTCATATATTTTATTCAGCTTTATAACTATTTTGGGAATTTTATTTTATTTATTAAATGTATTTTCTGCCCATCTCATTTTGAAACAAATGGAATTATGCTATCCCAACTCTTTTCATTGTACATTCCACAAATTCCACAAACTTGTTAATAGAACTCCAGTGACAGAAAACTATTGTTGATTGCACCAATCCAGAACATTAGATTTGAAATTACGCTAGAGAAGAAAGTCTACTAAATAATAGCAAGTAAAATCAACTGTCTTTAGAGACCTGGTCAACTCAGCATCCGAAGTAAATCACTCAGAGGGTTGTGGAAAGTATTTAAGCATTTCTCAATACATAGCACTTTTCAGGGCTTTGAAAAGAGGTGCTTTGTTCATATTAATGTACTTTGCATGTAATGTACTTCTTTGGAATCTAATGCCTACAATAGAGAGCAGAGGATGCAACTGTTTTTATCAATTTTACATGAAAAGTTAGTAACTGGCCTCCCCTGGTGTTTCTTTTAGGTCTGATACTATTTAGCATTTATAAAAGGTTACAAATCACATTTGATGAAAATCAAGGTACAACGTGAAGGGAGTTCCACAATTATCCTGAGAAGCAAGCTAGTAATTATTCCTTTACCTATTGAATTCGCTTTCCTCACTTTCTTTCCCCCCCCCTCCAATAAAAGCCTATTGAGGTTAACTGAAAGGCAATGATAGGCTCTAAATCTTCCATTGAACAGTTGTTGCAAGCTTGTCCCAAAGGTGTTTTTTCTAACAGAACCTTCAGAACTGAAGAAATTTCTTGGATGAGAAGCAAAATGACTTCAAGGAAAAACAAAGTCCAATCACTTTTTGAAAAAGCACCTTTGGGGTAACCATGATCTGGATGTTTGAGAATCTCCATAGACACTTGTTGCAAGCTTGATTTAGAGTAGCATTAAGACCAAAAAAAAATTCCACACCATCTTTATATGACATAGCTTTTTCCATTTGGCCGAAAAAAATATATAGCACCGTGACAAATGAGAAGAGAAGAGAAGAGCACCTTAAGCTGGTTTTAAATTGGAAGGCTAGTTCACATAGAATGCTCTGAATAAAATGCCCAACATTCAATAAAATATGTCCTGGGGCTACAGAGTCTGGACAATTTATTGTGTATTCAAAAACTAAGGACATTTTTCTCTCTCTGAGTTTTTAAGATTTCTATATCACAACTACCGAGGTTACAATGCAGTGTATACTTAATGTGCCATCCTCCAATGTGTTTTGGAATTTAATAAATCATAGTGGCAAAATTTGACAAACTCCTGATATTCATAATGCATGAAGCTGATTGCAATTGCAGCTTTGAAAAGAACAAACCAATCAGCATCACAAAACAAACATTGGGGAGGGGAGTGTGCGGGGGTGGGGAGGTGTCTCTCAAGCCAAACAAAATATGTAAATTTTTGCAGTGAGGCTTCTTTTTCTTTCAGAAACCACTAGCCTTTATTGCTCCAGGACCAATTACTTATCAATGGGCACACTACGAGTGGTCAGAGCCATTTTGTCCAACTTCATACTCCATTAAAGCATCCCCATCGGTTGATTGTTCCTTTAATGATATTAAGTCCAATGAAACCCATCATAATAATTATCCACTGTTTACTAGTTTTACTGCTAGGAAGATTTATTATAATGTTCAATCAGAGTCTGCTTTCCTACAGCCGAAATCCAATGTCCTGTGGCTTGGGATGCCCAAATAAGGTCAAAGTTTTCCTATGGAAATTCCTATGGTATTTAAAGTTTGCTATTCTAATTGCCCCTGAAGGTTTTTCTCAAAACCTAATAGATCTAGTGCTCTCAATCTCTGCTTGGTAGTGTTTTATTGGCTCTACTAATAATGCAATCAACTGATACACTCTAAATATGAGAAAAATGGGAGATGTGCACCGTGCTCCCCATTCTTGGCATCCTCCAATATTTTGGGTTCCTACTTTTAAAAATCCCTAGCAAAATTCTCTATGTTGTAACTTATACACATCTGTAGTGCAGCAGGCTTCAGAAAGGCTGTTTTCTTAAAAGGACCACTAAAACCTTTTGGAATATAGATAACCAATAAATGGCAGTGGAAAGAGTTGTTTTTCTTATTAAATTAATATTTAATCATTTAATATTATTATTATCTCTTTCCTGCCACCTTAGCAGAACCATGGTGGCACAGTGGTTAGAATGCAGAATTGCAGGATAATTCTGCCAACTGCCAGCAGTTTGATCCTGACCAGCTGAAGGTTGACTCAACCTTCCATCTTTCCGAGTTCAGTAAAATGAGGACCGAGATTGTTGGAGACAATATGCTGACTGTAAACCGCTTAGAGAGGATTGTAAAGCACTGTGAAGTGGTATATAAGTCTAAGTGCTATTGCTATTATAATTTTCTGTTTTTGCAAATTTTAGTAGCCCTATTAAAGGATCATAAGCATATGTATGTAATCATTATGCATGCAATAAATAATACATGCATGTAAGCATAGAACTTTCTGTATAGAACAAGTGTAGACACTGACTACAACTACAGCACAGAACAGAAGCCTGGGTGGGTTGCTATTTCAGTTGTTAATTTCTCTTTCTCCCTCTTTAAGCACAGTAACCGCATGCACACTTGCCTAGGAATGCAGCTTTAAAAATAAAGATTATGTGGTGTAACAAGTCAGAAAGGGAGAATAATAGCATTTGGCTTCCAGCCGACAACAGCTGTAGGAAATAAAGCTCAAGTGGAGTAGATAAGGGGGTGGGAGATAAGACACCTGGTGAGCGGCAAAAGAAGCTTAAACTATATCAAAGGCAAGGGATGTTTGAAAAGGAGGGTGAGATGGAATGATTGCTGAATGCAATGAAAAAGAAGACAAAAACTGATATCAGTAATAAGAAGATTCGAGGACTGGTCAGTAATGGGGAGGCAGTTTCAATCCAGAGTATCCTCCCTCATGATGAGTCTGGGCTCACCAGGATAAGGTGGTATATGATTTTCCCATTGAAGTAATTGCCAGTCCTTCAAATCAAAATTGTGGTCAGTAATTCACTTCCGTGGTGCAGATATTTTGCAGCCTTTCGAAGGAAGTATCTTTGCCATTGTGAAATGCCAGCTTGATTCTAGAATACTATTCTGTATTTTTGTGTATCTTCAGAGGCTGCAGTTTTTTAATGCTCTCCTAATTTATATTTTTAATAACATCTAACAAACATGAAACTACAACTCTAATCACCCTGTCTTTCTTGTTTGCTGGATATTACTGGTGACTATATCATGAAAATCTTACAAACTAAATGGGTTGGTGGGTTAGGAAAATTATGGAAAATATTTCAAATAACTACCAGGTCATGGCCTGTTCAGCATTGGGCTGTGTAAGCAACTTGTGCAAGTGGTGGGCTGACGCATACATGCAGCTCAATTTGCACACTGGTGTAGTAGATACAGGAAACTTAAAATATGCATATTTTGTAGAACAGCAATTTTATCTGCCTCTTTCTGTTTCAGTTTCAGTTTATTAAATTTATAAACCGCCCCCTCTCCCCAAAGGGACTTTCTGATTGTTACTACTACATTAATATTTGAGAGGAAGGTTTCCTTTTCCAGAAGTCGTTGCAAATGGCTTTTTAAGTTGTGTTAATACCATCTAAGCTTAATGACTGGACTATTCTGTTTTGCTGCGATTGTGTTCTTCAAATTTTTATTCGATCATGACATCTCCAGCGCAGACCCCAAGCCCCGACGACGAACTTTTTAACGTTTTATGTATTCAAGGTCTGACCTTATCCTACTGCGAGAGTCCCCCCACTCGCAGGTGTGGCCCTCCGCCCTTTCGAGGGCCCACCTTGATGACGGATTTATTAATCCCGAGAGGTGGAGGAAGCGGAGACTCAGGGGGTTTTTAGTTAGTTGTTTTTTAAATATTTGTAGGGGGGGGGGTTTCAGGGGTTGTGGGGTGGGTGGGTCTCAGATCAGGAGCGATGTGAGAGCCGGGCCCCCAGGTGTGGTCGCGAGCAGAAGGGGCGGAAGGGAGGAGGAGGGGGAGGACACCATTCCTATACAGGGCTCTTTAATTCCAACAGTCGCAGGGAGGGGCAGATACGAGGACATTTTAAGAACTTACAGTCGGTTGGGAGACCGTGGTTGCTGGTTACACCCGGTCGCTTGTACCAACCCCCGCATTCTAGGTGGTCAAGAGTCACAGACCCAGGGCCTAAGGCTGTTGTTATGCAATGCGAGGTCCGTTGTTAACAAGGCCCCCCTCATTCACGATCTAATTTTAGAGGGGGAGCCGGACCTCGCGGGAATAACAGAGACCTGGTTGGGCCACGAGGGAGGTCGTCCCCTAGTGGAAATGTGCCCACCAGGATACCGAGCATTTCACCAGCCCCGGGCCCAGGGAAGGGGCGGTGGGGTGGCAGCAATTATTCGGGAGGATCTAGAGCCGAGGGAGTCTACTGTGCCACAGACGTCCGGATGTGAAGCCCTTGTTGTGAAATGGGGGCCTGGGAGACAGTTGGGCCTGCTGATAGTATACCTGGCTCCTCGCTATACATCAGCGGCCCTGCCTGAACTCCTTGAGCTGATCGCATCGGTGGCGGTTGAGACCCCCAAACTTTTAGTGATGGGGGATTTTAACCTGCCGTCGGTGGGAGAAGCATCAGAGGGGGTTCGGGAGTTCATGGCTTCCATGACAGCCATGGACCTGACTCAAATGATTCAGGGCCCAACACACGAGGGAGGTCACACTCTGGACCTTGTCTTTGTCTCTGGCCAGTGGCTGAGTGATCTGGGAGGAGGTGACTTAACCATCACTCCCCTGTCATGGTCAGACCACTCACTCCTTCGTCTTGACTTCCCTGGTGCTACCTCTCGCCGCGGGGAGGCGGAACAAGAAAGTTCTAGATGGTTCCGCCCCAGGCGCCTGATGGAACCTGATAGGTTCCAGAGGGAGCTTGGGCCACCTCCTGTAACCTTGACCCGCCCCCGGGTAGGGGACCTGGTGGTTGCGTGGAATAATGCAACTACCGGGGCCTTGAACCGGATGGCGCCTTTGCGGCCTCTCCGGCGGCAACGATCCACCCTGGCCCCTTGGTTTACCGAGGAGCTGAGGGTGATGAAATGCCGCAAGAGACGTCTAGAGAGTCGTTGGAGATCCTCTCGCTCCGAATTTGATCGAACACAGGTACGAGCCCATTTAAGGACGTACCTTGTGGCATTGAGAATGGCCAAACGTCAATATTGTGCCACTCTCATTGCATCCGCGGAGAACCGCCCTGCCGTCCTGTTTCGGGTGTCCCGCTCCCTCTTGTTTCAGAGGCCGCGGGAGGCCCCTCTACAGGGCAGGGCAGAGGAATTTGGTAAATATCTGCAGGATAAAATCGCTCAAATCCGGAGAGACTGGGTTCCTGTCAGTGATCCAGTGGAGACGCCCATGGCGAGTCTTGAGGTTTCTATCTGGGAGGAGTTTGACTCGGTTGCCATCGAGGATTTGGACAGATTGCGTGGACGACTGCGACCCACCACATGTTTATTGGACCCGTGTCCCTCCTGGCTTGTACTGGCATCCTGGGAGGTTACACGAGACTGGCTCCTGGGCCTAGTGAATGCTTCGTTGGGAGAGGGGTCTCTCCCGGCCGCCTTGAAAGAGGCGGTGGTGAGACCCTTGCTCAAGAAGCCTTCCCTGGACCCTTTGGAGCTGGCTAATTATCGTCCTGTCTCCAACCTTCCCTTCTTGGCGAAGGTTGTAGAGAGTGTGGTGGCCTGCCAGTTCCCACGACATCTGGAGGAAAATGATTATCTAGACCCGCGCCAGTCCGGCTTCCGCCCCGGTCACAGCACGGAGACGGCCTTGGTCGCGTTGGTAGATGATCTCTGGAGGGCCAGAGATAGAGGTTGTTCCTCTATCCTGGTCCTATTAGACCTCTCGGCGGCTTTTGATACCATCGACCATGGTATCCTGCTGCGCCGGCTGGAGGGGCTGGGGGTCCGGGGCACCGTTTTGCGGTGGTTCGGCTCCTACCTTTCTGACCGGACGCAGCGTGTGTTGACAGGAGAAGAGAGGTCGACCCTACGCCCCCTTACCTGTGGGGTGCCACAGGGGTCGGTCCTCTCGCCACTCCTGTTCAACACATATATGAAGCCGCTGGGTGAGATCATCCGTGGTTTCGGGGTGGGATACCATCTGTACGCTGATGATACTCAGCTGTACTTTTCCACCCCGAACCACCCCAACGAGGCCATCGAAGTGATGTCCCGGTGTGTGGAAGCCGTACGGATCTGGATGGATGACAACCGACTCAAGCTCAACCCTTCCAAGACGGAGTGGCTGTGGGTACCAGCCCCCCGGTTCAGCCAATTAACTCCATCATTGGCCATTGGGGGCATCCATCTTGCCCCCGTGGAGCGGGCGCGCAATTTGGGCGTCCTCCTAGATGCCCGGCTGTCCATGGATGACCATGTGACAGCCGTGGCAAGGGGGGCGTTCCACCAGGTTCGCCTGGTGCGCCAATTGCGCCCCCTACTGGACCGGGATGCCTTGCGCACAGTCACTCATGCGCTGGTGACGTCGCGCTTGGACTACTGTAACGCTCTCTACATGGGGCTTCCCTTGAAATGCACCCGGAGGCTGCAGTTGGTCCAGAACGCAGCCGCGCGGGTAATTATGGGGAGTACCAGGTACTCCCACGTGACACCGCTCCTGCGCGAGCTGCACTGGCTTCCTGTGGCCTATCGGGTGCGTTTCAAGGTTTTGATAACTATCTTTAAAGCGCTCCATGGCTTAGGACCTAGTTACTTGCGGGATCGTACTCTGCCCCATACATCCCTGCGACCAATTCGCTCGCACAGAGAGGGGCTCCTCCAGGTGCCGTCCGCTAGACAATGTCGTGGGGCGGCGCCTAGGAGTAGAGCCTTCTCTGTGGCGGGCCCAGCCCTGTGGAATGACCTCCCTCCGGATATTAGGAATACCTCTGACCTCCGCTCCTTTCGTATTAAGCTTAAGACCCACCTATTCCAAGCAGCTGGCCTGGCTCAACTTTGATTTAACCATATCGCTCCTGACGGGTTTTTTAACTGGGTATTTTAATTACATTTAATTTCTAGGGGTTTTAAATTACAGTATTTTAATTGTTTTTATTAATCGATCTCCTCCTTATATATATGTATGTATGTTTTAGTGTATCTTGTTATATGTTTGTTTTGTTTGCATATTTATTTCGAATGTTTTGTTGTACGCCGCCCCGAGTCCTTCGGGAGAGGGTGCGGCTAAGAAATAAATATATTATTATTATTATTATTATGTGGTATTCAGCAGGTTCTGACTAGTTCTGGAGAACCAGTAGCAGAAATTTTAAGTAATTCAGAGAACAGGTAAATGCCACCTCTGACTGGCCCCGTCCCCATCTATTCTCTGCCTCCCAAGTCCCAGCTGATCAGGAGGTAATGGGGAATTTGTAGTAACCTTCCCCTGGAGTGGGGTGGGAATGGAGATTTTACAGTATCCTTCCCCTGCCACGCCCATCGAGCCACACTCACCAAGCCAAGCTATGCCCACCAAGCCATGCCCACAAAACCAATAGTAAAAATATTTGAATCCCACCACTGGAGCACTCTCAAGATCATATGAAAACCATTCTTCCGGGAACTATAATTATAAACATCCATTTAAACTGGCCAGTTACTGCCCTTCTTATGCGGATCAATTTCATCCTGAAATACTTAGGAAAAGGTTTCCCCAGCCTCATTTCTCCTCCCTGTCCAAATGTCCACTGTTGGTCTCACAAGATTTCACCATTTTGGCTTCAAAGACTTTGGGATTGCTAGACCTGTATTCTGCTTTTTTCTGCTACACTGAAAAGAGTGGTTTATTAAGATATTTTAGTATTTGGCGATGATAGTGTAATTTGCTTCCAGTAAATATAGTGGACAAGTCAGAAAAGACTTTGACTCTTTTTTGCTTTGCATTTGACTCTTTAATGAATGTAGTCAGTTAAGTGAATAATCAAGAGTTGAAGGGGATCTAGCAGTGGCATCTGTCATCTTGCTAATCAACAGAGTTGAAGTGGCTACCTATATGGGGGATCCCCTTCCTCCCTCAGTTTTCCATGTCCTTCTCAAAGCTCTGGCCCAATGGAGGAGAAAGACTTCCCAACAGGAGTGCATCATTCTTTGTGAGGCATACCGAATAGCTGTTTTCCCTTGCTAGAACCTCCAAACAAACCTTCTGGATTGTTTCAACTCATCACCTTGCGGGAAGGTACCAGGCACTTTGACCAGCATAACACCCTTTTCCTTAGCCGTAAGACAGTTTATTCACCCATTGTATGTACACACACACACACACACACACACACACACACACACAAAATGTGATATTCAGAATGACAATGATACATAATGCTTATCTCCATGCAATGTAGGTAATCAACATAATTATGTGAATTGCCTGTTTTCATTTCTTCAGATCAGATAACCATCGGATGCTATCGTGGTTAAGACTATTGAAGAGCCAGAGCCACCCATATGGGACTTGCCATGTGTCCCATGCAATGACTCTTAAGCAATTCTTCTGCTTTGAGGCCCTTCATCCACTCTGAGAGCAATTACTTAAATTTATTTCAAATGTTGGCATGCCTCTATCTTGAGTGTTTTCCAAAATAGAACTATAAGGGGACAGTAACAGGGGAATGACTCAGCAAGAAGCTCCATTTCTTCCTTAAGGATATAAGTTGGTAACGTTTTCTGGGTTTAATAATACTTATCCTAAGAACATTGCAAAATTCCCATCATTCTCACCAGGCTATTGAATGAGCCCTCACTGAAACAGAGCGCAGAGATGGAGGAGATGAATAATGAGCACATCCCAGTAAATGAGCAACTAGGCTAGAATAAGACTACCTCAACATTTTTTCTATGGAAGCTGCTGAACTTGATTTGCCTCGACTGCAGCTCAGCTTCATGAATGCCATGATGGAAAGGCAAAAAAATACTAGGCAACCCCAAGGTATTAATCACCCCCTCAAGATTGACTTACCCATGAGAAATGGACTCATCATCAGGCATGCTAATTTTGTTATTTATTAGCTTTATTGATAGGCTTGCAATCCACCTGACACCTCAGACTAATTTAGCTAACATAGATGCTTATTAACTTTAAAATAGGACCATTCAATATCACATATCAGAAGAGCTTACATTGCAACTATCCTTTGAGAATAATCAGAAAACAGTTTGGGGTAATCCTAGAAGAGTTGCCATAAATTTCCTGCTTCTGTCTTGATCGCCTTTTTGCTAAAGCTTTTCAAACTGTCATTGAACTTTCAACATAGAAGTGAGGATGGTAAGCTTAAATTTATGTATAGAGAATTATGTCTCTGTATGACAAAATTACAGATGTAGTATTTCATTCCTCAATAGTTTATGACATAATCCTCTTTCTACATACTTTAATTCAAAGATTATGTCTGGTTTTCTTTGCTATGTTCATGTTATCAAAGTAACAAAAGTAAGTCTGTGATCTAAAAATGTTTCTGCTTTTAAGGTGAAATTTTCTTCACTTTTTATTTGACTAATTTTAGAAGAGTCTAAATAGATTCTTTTTGAAATATTAACAAGATTGTGACTAAGTGGAAGAAGGAAGCAAAACACAATACCGACAAATTAGTTTTTATTTTTTATTTCAAATGGTAGCAATTTCATTCACTTCATTTCAGTTCTTTGCTGAAAATTAATATTGATGAAGAGTATCCACCTACTTACTAAGATGAAAACTTTAGCTTTTATCACTAGCATATTTTCATTCCCCTCACAAATGGAAAGTATATTTAGGATTTTGAAATCAAGAGAATTGAAATCAATTATTTTTACTATTAAAACAGATTGAGAAATATATCCTTAGTCTCTTTAGATGCACTTCAAAATAGCCGCATTTATTAAAATTATATCTTTATGAAATCCTTTAATCATCATTATGCTCCTTCAATCATTAATTATGCCAGCATATTTCACAGAATCATTTTGCCCAAAGTGTTTACTTCACCATAAAATAAGTTTATTCAATTTAGAAAATGACCTCATTGGAAAGGTTTTTGTCTTGGAAATCATCAAGATTAAGTTTAACAGGTTATTTAATACATGAAGCTTTAAAACTCATCCAGCTCTTTGTCATTTTAAGATATTTTCCATAAGGCTCAATCGGGCACTTAGCATTCCTGTATCTTCATCACATAAAGGTAATTATATCAGATTAGGGATAACAAATAATTTGTCAAATCTTATAAGCAGATGGCAAACCAAGATTTAGATTGAGATTTTAAGGACCATGAAGTTAACTGTAGTAAGAATTATCACAATTACATTATTTTTCAAACAGTGATATAAATTAGATCATGAACAATCTTTACAGCAGTATGAATTCAAATGCTCAAAACTCATGAACATGAAATTCTACTGGATCCTTTTCTAACATTCATTTCTTCAAAAATATCTTCTAACTCTAACTATACTAACTCTATAGAAAAAATATATTTTTCATTCATTCATATATGCAGGCAACAGAATAGGAATTTCTGAAGAACAGCTACAGCCCACAAATATCTCAATATCAGGGCTTGTTTTTTTTGCTATTTACAGAGAATTATATTCCATCTTGAAGCAGTCACAGCAAAGCATTTCACAATTTGCAAAAATTTGCAATTAGAGTTTATTGTCACTTATTGTGGTTGAAAAAGAAATGCAATATAATTTAATATTGTAACACATCATTTCTAATTAATTGTATTTTCCCGCAGGATACGTCAGAGCTAAGTTGTTTTAGAGGATGAAATTGCTGTCCAATTATGTTAGCACTGAATGATTATTTATTTATCATTAAATGTGTGTGTCACCTATCTTGTCCAGAGATGATTCTTTTAAAAAAACAGTCTATAAAAAATAAGAACTAATTTGTTGATATGTTTTTATGTCATCTATAAAATAACATAATTTATGATAAAAAACTGAAATATTTCTTAAACTGGTTTAGTGTTTGTACATGGAACAAAGCCAGTAAACTAAACAATTAAATCATCTAAAATATGTTCAGGCACTTCTTTCCAAACTCTCATGTCCAATCAAACATATAATGAACTGTAACAATGAATAAATGCTCACATTATACTAATCATGTTTTATTAGTTCCACAAATATTGTTTTGGGTCATTCAGTGGAGTATTAAAGCACATACAAGCACACACACACACACACACACTCACACACACACACGAAACAGTGAGTACTGCTTCTAATCGGGTACAAGGTCCATCAGTTTTAATATCCTGAAAATGTTCTTCTCTGCATGCAACCAATTTTACTGTATTCAGGGCATTCTAAACTAACAGCAATGAAAGTAAAATGGCTCTAAAGCTTTACGGGCTAGATCTTAAATTATATTATAGGGGGAGAAGTCGTCTTGAAGAGATCTCTGAAAACCTAGACCACTGAAATTAGTTCAAATGCAACATGCAAAGATATTATTTTGGTACATGATCAGCATAAAGATAGGCCTGCCTCCTAATGACAATCTAGGCCAAATTGATCAGATTAATTGAGAATATTAAAATTGGATGTTTAAAATCCATACATTATATCTTTAAAAGGCAACGTTAAAATATTTAGCATCTTACTGGTTTCAATTCAGTTGAAACCATTTTTGTCGGAGTACAACATGTGTACAATGAGATTGGCTGAGCCAATCTGTTTGTGGGAGGGACAACTCACAGTGAAAGGCAAAAAATCTCTAGCCCAGTGAATCCTACTAACAAACATCCAGCCCTATTGCACCATGTTAACTTATTGCTCGTCGCGCTGGCCCCACAAGTCAATCATACTATGTTGTTATAGGGTTATTTTTCATTCAGGAGTCTGACAGCCCACGAATAAAAACTGTTCTTCAGCCTGTTTGTGCAGCTGCCTATGCTTCTATATCTCCTTGCAGATGATAGGAGAATAAAGAAGAGCTGACCCAGGGTTTGAGTTATCCCTGAGGATTTTCCTCACTCTCCTAAGGCAGCGAGCCCTAGCGACGTCATCTAGTGGTATCAGGGTGTTAAAAAGGTGGACAAGGAATAGGCTGACACAGCTGAGGTAATTCAAACAGTTTAATTGCAACAGGTCTTACAGCAAAAATACAGGAGAGAACCAAAGCTTTCCCTGCTTGACAGCTATTTATATGGAGCTGTCAAGCAGGGCAACCAATCAGGGGAAAGAAAAGGCCCGTGTTTAGCCAAGCCACGACTTAGCCAATCAGACGCGGCTTGGCTGTTGCTGGCAGTCAGGCAGGGTAAGCCTGACGTCATTGGAAGAATACTACACAGGGGACAGCCCTCCAATGCAGAGAAGATTGTCCTAGAGAGGTAAAGTGGCAAGAGTAGCATTTCCAAAATATTTATCTGATACATTTTTAAAAGGGAAGGGGCTTTCAAGCCTCAGACACCGCCTATATTTCTAAGACTATGTCTGGGTTTTATAAATATTATCGTAAAATAAAGATGGTGACAGGCTATGGTCCAGTGGTTTGTTCAACATTGTGGCTCATTGCTCAGGTAATAAAAAAAAGGCATGCTTAAAGGGAGCAATTTGGAGTGTTACAATGTGGATAGGATTACCACCATCAATTTGTTTTATGTTCAGTAGATTTTTTTGGGATTATAATTGCATGATAGTCATATATGGGCTCTACAGGCATATTGCTGTGTACTGTGAAGTTCACAATTACACTGAATCCATTATTCTACCCTCCCCAAAAAAAGGAGGGAAAAGAAAAGATTAAATAAAAAATGATATTTTTGAAAAATATATTTTTGTCATGATGTCCCTAGCTTTCTGAAATGGAATTGGGTCTAAACAGTAATCAACATTTCGTTTCAGGAGCACCTGCTTCAAAGGACAGAGTGGTGTCTTCTCACGAGGCTATCCTTGGATCCAAAAGCATAGGATAACTTTTATTCACTCTCCAGGTTTCCCTTTTTAGAGAAGGTTGTGGAAGAGGTGATAGATATTTATCTTCTGAGAGCCATCAATGAAGTGGATTACCTTAAGACCGTTCAGTCATGATTCAGGTTCCTTTACTGTTTTCAGAAGGCATCGGTTACCCTTTTGAGGACTGGAGATGGAGATGATGCAGCCATCTTGGTCCTCCTGAATTCTTGAGCCATTCAATACATAATGAGGCATTGTATCTTTCTGGACCAGTTTTTGGTGGGGGACACCATTGTATGTTATCCATGTAATCTTTATCATAATACACTCCAAGTATTAGGAGGGGAAGAATACATCAACTAAAGTGTTTCATAATATGCTTTACTGAAAGTCTAGTATATGTATATATTATCTATTAAATATAGCTATTTTATTACGAAATTAAGTACCACATTGCATAATTTATAGATAAGAGACAAACCCATCTCTCAATTAAACCCTAAAGCTTTGAAAAGCTTTTACACTCAGTGATAAAATTATAGATAATAAATATTTTGCTTTGGTTTCCCTATAGTTATGAAAAATCAGTTTGGCTTTCCATATTCAAAGAGTTTATTTTTTTCAAACTATAATCATTATAGCCAGTTATTATATTTTGTGCAAAATAATCATTTCCTCCTCATATGTTTTAAAATGGCGAAGGGGGAGAGGGAGAAAGGAAGTAAATATGTCTCACCTGGCATTGTTTTGCAACTCTGGGATAGTGGAACTGATGAGAGAATAGCAATAACAAAAGTAATTAATGCCTGCTTGGCTGATATATAAATTAAATATTGTTTTCTTCTAAAGTTTGACTTAAAATAGATCTGAACATCCATGCATTTGCTGTGTTCACCTCTGAAAGTCAACTGCCTTTATTTTATAACAAGGGCAACACGAGGAATAATGTTCTGTTTTAAAATATCAAAGGATTTGCAAAAGAAAAAGATGTAAAGATGTCAACCATTGTATAAAGTAAATGACAGTAATCAAAATGAAATACAAGGCAAGAAATTAGTGTGTGTGGTATTGAATAAGGAAAATGTTCCCTTAACATGTGCTTTCCTTTCTTATCATTTTAATCTTTCAGTTTCCTGCATTCACAGCAGTTAGTAGATGCTTATTCCATGGTTTTATCTTTTTTGTTTTCCTTCTGTTGCATACAAAAACATTACATGCAATTTACCTGGATGAACATATTTACTTCTACCATATGACCTGTGTTAGATTTTATGTCTCTTTCCAGTGCAAGAACAATCCAGATCAGTCATATTATAGTAGCAGTAAGTATATTAACTCAGCAACCAGTTTGATCTAATGATGAAGACACTGGGCTAGAAAGTGGGAAATCATGAGTTAAATTCCCACTTTAGCAATGAAAGCGTCTGGATGACTTTGGGCCACTCACACACACACACTCAGACTAACCCATCTCACAAGATTGCTGTTATGAGGAAATTAGGAGGAGGACTCTGTCTGTGTGTACACATACACATATAGACACATACACACATATACATGTTTGTGTGTCAACTAACATAGTTAAACTTCAAAACTTAAGAATCTCCAATCAGTTGATAAAGTTATCATTATTGCCTGACACTTGAAATAACAACTTGGAATGTAATGAATGTTGTATATTATATTAATTCCAGCTAAAACTTCAGTAAAGCCTCCTTGCATCTTAATTTTCAACAATGCATCTGGATTCCAATTTTATGGAAAAGGAAGATAGTGGGCAATGATTGCATCTGGGCTTGTTTGACAACAGCATCCTTATTCTGTTCGAAATTTAAAAATAAAGACATTAATGCAGCACTGTGATCAGGGCTGGATTTAGATGAAAAGAGGCCCTAGGCTATTCCACTTATGGGGCCCTTTCACCTCCCATTTTTAAGTTTGTAAATTACATGAGAGATAATAAAATACATCATTACTGTGATATATATCAATATATTAAATGAAACATGTTGTAATTGGTACTAACCTTTATAAAAAATGTGGCACGGATAATAAATAAAAATAAAAGGCCCCACTTGATCTTGAGGCCCTAGGCTGAAGCCTAGTTAGCCTATAGGAAAATCCGGCCCTGACTGTGATCCTTAGTGAAAGAGCTTGGTTTGTAGAAGACTCAAACCAGGGATAACACCTTTTTATTTTTATTTTTCTAACTCACTCAATAATTATATCTAACCAAAAATTACATCTAACAAAGCTTCCAAATGATGATCAGGAAGATCAAAACACTTCGAAACACGGCAGGGCTTTTGAAATAATTATACTGCATGCATCTTTCTGTAAACTACTTCCAATATCTAAATAGGATAGCCACTTATTCACATGAAATAAGGCAATATATATAAAAAAAAGAAGGCATCCATTTTCAGAAAGTATTTAAGTAGTAATGCAGATTTAGAAATAATTTTTGCATTTAAATTTTAGAGCAGGCATGCCAATTTCCCATCCATGCCATCATCCTTAATTTGTACTCCCCCCTCAATGTAATTCCCCCAAACAATGGGGATGCCTCTCCATCCAATTGATTCATTTCTTGTGGTTCCTAGACAGCGTCTCCACTCTCCCCTTAATGTTATCAGAAGCTGAGAGCTTTTTGATATGATTAGTGTGCTACTGATCCCTCTCCTGAAATTAAACCTTTATGATTTGGAACTGGAGCTAATGAATGAAATGCAAGTAGCCTTCATTTCTGCTATCTTTTCATGTGGTGTTGGAAGAAAGATGCAACATTATTTGATGACCTTTGAATCGGTTAACAAAAAGACCGTAAGTGTCAGGACTATTCCTATACCTTGGCTATCAAAGTTTAGTGGACAAAAGGCAACTAAATCTTTTTAGCACCAGTGTTTTATATAAAGGAAAATATCTAGCCATTACAGTCAGGGTCTGGTTCACTAATTGTTGGTCTTTACCAACTTCCTCCTTGGGCATCTATAACACAAGAATACATATTAAGAGTTGATCAGCAAAGGAACTGGCGTAATTACACATCTTTAGGCTCATATTCAACAAGCAAGATTTGTCAAAAAGTTCTGTTCTTGGCAAGTCAACTAATCTTGCCTCTTATACTAGGAAATATTAATTTAGCCTTTCAAATCTTTGTCAAAATTATCAGTCTCATCTGAGTCTTTCTTTCACTGACTCAGAATTCCAGCATTTCCCATGGAGACCTAACCCACTGAAAGCAATGATCACTTTGAAATGCTGATCCAAAATTTTATTTAAAGCTCTGGGTGTCTGCCAAGAATTAGATATAAAGTCTGATAAATTTCCTCTTCATTTTATGAAATAATGTTAAAGGTTCTTAACTTCAGGGGTTTGAAAAGATTTAATAGTAGCAAAACTGGGTTTCAACAATAGATGTGCTGATAAAACGAATCCCACGAATTTCCTTGGGAATTGTTGCTTTTTCATCTCTTCATTCTTTTTCCCCTCCTGCTTTAGGTTTTTATTTATTTTTTATTTATTTATTCACAGTGATGTAAGAGTTATCCCTATGCTCTCTCTTTCCATTCTTCTTACTTTTTTATCTTTCTTGATTTAATCATGCTACTTCAAATATGCAAGCCATTCTTGCATATACTGGCATATGAGTTACGCAATTTAAATAGATATGTTTGTAGCACATACCAGTTTTTAATTAGAATTAATTGCATCATTGCCTACTTACTACACAGAGCCTTGTAATGCAGCAGTTAAGATATAAGGTTAGGATTGGGAAGACCAAAGATCCAGTCCATCCTCAGCCGTAAAGTCTCACTGTGAGTGATTGAATATTGGGCCGATCACTCTGTCTCAGCCTAATCTGCTCAAATTTATGAGGCTATTTGTGGGGAAAATTGGAGGAGTACAATGGGATTCCCTGTAGGAAAGGTAGAATAGAGAATTTGAATAAATAAAGGAACCACTGCTTTCAATAAAAAACCTCAAAGTAAACCATCCTAGGATTTTTTAAAAATGTGGTGGGGGGGAGGGGAACTCTAGGAAAACATTGTTAAATATTCAGAATGCATGGAAATGGCACAGAGGTGTGAGAGTTTGCAGATTTAACTAAATAAACTGGATCAAAATGTATTGCTGGTGCAGTCAGTGTTTTGCATTTGCTGAAATGTTACTGAACTGTGAAGTGGAAATATTTAATAAAAGGGGAAAGTCATGAAAGCTATATTTTTCATGAGGTAACTGTCACAGCTTATCATAAATTGGCAATATGAAATGTCAGTCATATGCTAGATGAACATAGGTGACATTTGTTTACAATGTATCTAGGGGGAAAGTAGTGCAAATTATGGATTAGTAATTTCACTTCTTTAAGACATGAATTGCTCCCGTCAATAATAAAATCAAATTTTATTCTTCAAATAACAAACCATGGACTGGTATCAGACTATTCTAAATGATGTATGTGTTGGAACTAATAGAGATTTATTTTCATCTTGTGCTCTTCCAACCCGCTGTAACTTCTTGTGTCCTATATATATATTTTTATATATATATTTAAAAAATTATGTACCAGAATTGGCTCATAGTCTTTTATCTTTTCATTCTCATGCTGATCCAATCAGTTACATATGTGTTGGAACTAATAGAGATTTATTTTCATCTTGTGCTCTTCCAACCTGCTGTAACTTCTTGTGTCCTTTTTTTCTAAATAATTGATTTTGCTGTCACACTGACATCTAATTAATGAGTTGTCAATATATTTATGATGAACCATATGAGTTTATGGAGTAACCATACAAAGTAACTCAGGGATTAATGGAGTCCCATAGTCAAGTGCTATAAACTATTTTTTTAATATTCTGAGTTAGGTATAAACCAATACAGTCACAAAACTGGATATTAGCTGCACTTGGCCAACTGTGCCCAAATGTGGCCTTTGGAAATGTGAGTAGATTTTCACAGGTGTAGGTATGCTGGTCTTGTTGTATTCGGGTCTTTTCCCATGTAAGATTGAGATTGTGTTGGCAATGTTTTGGCAAGGTCTCACTCGCCATCTTCAGGCTGGTGTTTTCGGCTTAAAGCGTGGTCTGAGCTGCCGTCTTTCTATAGATCTTGCTGTGTGTGTGTGGAGTGCTGGCTTTGTTTCAGTAAGTGGAATGATTGGTTGTGTGGTTGTATCATGATTGGTAGATTGGTGCTGATTGGTGCTGTCTATGTGTCCATTGTTGTTTTGTGTTGTAACGGCCTGGGTGGTGGGTGGGCTCATTTGTTGACTAGGGCTGGTTTCCAGATGTCTGGTAGGTGGGAGGTATTGTCACGTTTATTCATGTTGTGGGGGTGTTTCTCTATTTCGATAGCTTCCATAATTATTCTCTTGTTGAAGTGTTCAGTTTTGGAGATTAATTTGATTCCTTCAAAATTAATTTCATGTCCTGTAGCTTTAAGGTGCTGGAAAATGGACGACTTTTTTTTTCTTACTGCGTTCTTGTGTTCTACGATGTGTGCATTTATTCTCCTGTCGTTTGTCCTATGTATGTTGCAGGGCAGATTTTGCATGGTATTTCATAGACTCCTTGGTTTTCTAGCTGGATTTTGTCTTTGGGGTTTCTTAAGATGTTGGCTATTTTTTGGTCAGTGTTGAAGGCTGTCTTGATATTGTGTTTGTGGAGAATTGTGCTGATTTTATCTGTGGTGCCTTTGATGTAAGGGAGGAGGGCGATGCCATTGTCCTGTTCTGTGTCTCGGTTCTTGGGGGGAGTCTTCCTTTGGATTAGGTTGGTAATTGTTTTTCTTTGGAATCCATTGGAGATTAATACATTTGTGAGAGTGTGTAATTCAGTTTTCAGGTGGTCTTTGTCAGCTAGGCGTTTGGTTCTGGAGATGAGAGTCTTGGCTACAGAGTTGATCTGTGCAGGGTGGTGATGGGATTGTGTGTTTAAGTAGCGGTTGGTGTGTGTTTTTTTCTGGTAGTTTTTTGTAGATTAGGACATCCAGAAAGGGAAGTTGGTTGTTTGCTTCTATTTCCATAGTGAATTGTATTTTGGGGTCTCTTGAGATGTGTGAGGAAGTTGTCCAGTTTTTCTTTCCCGTGTGGCCAAATCACGAAAGTGTCATCAACATACCTAAACCAGAGTTTGGGTTTGGGTTCAGATTTATCTAAGCCGTTAGTTTCAAAATGTTCCATGTATAAGTTTGTGATGACGGGTGAGAGGGGATCTATAGAAAGACGGCAACTCCGACCATGCTTTAAGCCGAAAACACCAGCCTGAAGATGGGAAATGTTGCCAAGACAATCTCAATCTTACGTGGGAAAAGACCCGAATGCAAGAAGACTAGCGTGTATGTATGTATGTATGTATGTATGTATGTATGTATGTATGAATATATATATATATATATATATATGTATGTATGTATGTATGTATGTATGTATGTATGTATGTATGTATATATATATATATATATATATATATATATATATATATATATATATATATATATATATATATATATATATATATATATATATATGTTGTAATTGTACTGATAAATAAATAAAGGGAGACTTTATTTATATATATAAAATCCCTTTTTCTATAAAATCCCTTTTTCTATGGAATATATAGATATGAAGATAAATATTCATGACATAGAAAAGGGGAGGAAATGGCAGGAAATGAGTATTGTAAATACATGAGTAAATACTCATTAGTATTTAAAATTAGCAGTATCTCTCCAAAGATGTTGAGCAGATTTGATATATATATATATATATATATATATATATATATATATATATATATATATATATATATATATATATATATATATATATATATATATATATATATATATATATATATATATATATATATATATATATATATATATATATATAAATTATGTACCAGAATTGGCTCATAGTCTTTTATCTTTTCATTCTCACGCTGATCCAATCAGTTACATAGTAACAGTCTTCTGGAAATCATAAAGAAGTCTGCCATTTGGTTGTAAGAGGTGAGAGGTAGGAGGAAGATTGTATGAAGCCACTCAATAGAAAGACACAATATTTCTCTAAACAAGTTCTTCCAACCTGAAAGAAAATCATTTTCAGTCAGCTGAATGTTTCAAAGAGATATCAGTTACAACTGTGAAATGTGAGAACTCAACTAAAACTTTGATTCCTAAATTTTATATGCTTTACTTGAAGCTTTTGTATCTAGAATACCGTGTGCATTTTTTTTCTTAACAACTGAACTTACTGAGCACAGAAATACAGTATTGTGTATCTAATCCACAAAACTATTGTAGGTCGACAATGCTCTGGCAAAATTAGGTTGTACACATGAAATAGAAGTTTTGGAAGTTGTTTAACCATTAGCAGCCTTATATTCTCTGTTAAGAATTGATATTCATGGTTGTGATCAAATTGAGGTGATTTGTAGAGATTATGTTTTCAAGAAGGCAGCTGTGTTGTCATAGAAACAACCAAAACATAACTACAGGCTATGTGATGGTAAAGGAGGCAGACAGAGTAGGAGGAAGACTGTAAAAACAATTCAATATAAAACTGCTTTGATGGTAGAAAAGGAGCAATGGAAGACTAAGATCCTTCAACAACTGAACCTCCATCTGAGCTAAGTGGTACTGGCTACATGTTGCTCTGTGATTCAGGTAGTGGCATAACTTGTTGCGGCAACCTGACAAGAGTTCTCAGGAACAAAAGACAAGCCACCCACTTCGCTGTTAGGATTCTACCATTTATAGCATAAACAGCTTGAGGCATGGTGACTTTATGACACTTAGCTCTGGCAGTTCCAGCCCTAGCATAGGGTGAGCTCCTATCACTTGCCTCAGCTTCTATCCACCTAAGAGTTTGAAAGCATGTTCTATGCAAGTAGGTAGATGGACACCACTTCAATGGGAAGATGTGCTCTGTGCAAGCAGTCGGATTCCCAGCATTTCTGAACCTTTGCAGTTGCAACATCTTTTTGTGAAGCAAGTCCAGGAAGGAAGGGGACCTTAGGTGACACTGCAGGAAAAGTCATTCATGGTGGTGAAGCCTGGTCACCCCCTTGGTAGCACATCTTGGGAAGCACGCAAGTGTTGCCTATAACATGGCTAGTTAGTTGACACTGTTCAGAGATCATAGATACTGATGAGTAAACATATTTCAATAAATTATCAGATTTTTATATCCTTAGCACAATAAACCACAAGGACAGTAAAATGACACATACCTGATCTACATGCATCTTGGCATTATGCTTATATTATAACCTCTGTATAATGATATAATCATGCAGATGTACTCCACTCTTCTACTCACAACGGAATACCCTATGCCACCAGACTTGAAATTTTTGGGCTTAGAGAACCTAGAACTATGTTGCCTACAGTCTGACCTAAGCATAGTACACAAAATTATCCACTACAACGTCCTACCTGTCAATGACTACTTCAGCTTCAACCACAATAATACACGAGCAAACAATAGATACAAACTCATGGTAAACCGCTCCAAACTCAATTGCAGAAAATACGACTTCACCAACAGCGTGATCAATGCCTGGAATGCACTACCTGACTCTGTTGTTACATCCCAAACCCCCATAATTTTAACCTAGGACTGTCTACTGTTGACCTCACCCCATTCCTAAGAGGTCTGTAAGGGACATACATAAGCAAACCAGTGTGCCTACCATCCCTGTCCTACTCTCTCCATTTATTCATATCCATTTACTATCTTCGTATTTATATTCATATTTATATCTGTTATATTTTTTTACGTTTGACAAAATAAATAAATAAAAATAAGTAAAATCTCCCCCCTCCCCACCAATACACTTGTGTTCTTACTATGTTGTCCATTTAATGATGAAGGCTTGTGAAAAGAAAAGTATGGTTCAAGATGTGAGGAAAGGAAAAGAAAAACCATGCTATTGCTTGCCATAGTTACGTGGTCATGCAAGTGACAGAGAAAGAGAATTAAAATGCTAATAGTGCTATTTATTAAGGATATACAGCACAACCATTCAGTTTATAGGCACTTTGACTGAATCCCCTTTGATCTTAATCTTCCTATCCAATAATTGATTCCCTATTTCGGATCAGATGCTTTTGAACTGATCTGATGATATGCAAACATTTCTCCTGAATTGAATCATCATTCAGATCAAGTTGATTCAAGTTGACAGTCTCAGTATGATTTGAAGCGACTCATAGAACCTGTAATGTTTATTTCATGAGCCTATAGATGAAAGTCCAAGGCCATTGTGCTACCTCTTTTATCTTTTGAGTATAGAGATGTTTGTAGAGAAGGTTGCAAAACTTTTGTTTTAAGAAGCACTTAGCTGTGAATGTTGAGAAATACTGAGATGGACTTATTTTGTGGAGGGAAAGTTGACAGAACAAATTTTATACCTTTTAGTGAAAGATTAAGTATAACTCAAAAAATCATAGCCTGCAGACTTCAGGAATAAATGACAAACAGAAAAGTCTTCAAATGCTAAATTCTTTGTCATGGTTAGAAATACAGTCATGCTTTTTTATGACTCAAAAAATACTGCGACTAATTTAGTGCAGAATTTACTATAAAACGTTATTTGAAACAGCATGCCTGTGGGAGGCAGAGTGTACATTACAGTAATGGTTTGAATTATGGCAATTACAAAATATAGCTTAGATTAGCATATTTTCTTAGGATTTAAAAATAATCTTATTTCACACACACATTTGCTCAGTTATGTTCCTGCACTTAGAATGCCTGATGGAAATAATAAAACGGGGATGATTTTTAATTGACTCTGACTTGGGCCTCTGAAATACCTTTCAGGATCTATAAAAAAAACCAATATGCTGATATATAAATACACAGAAAAACAAAAATAGATTTTCTCATTACATGAATTTCATGTCTATAACAAAAAGTTCTGAACCTGTTATTATTGATGGTAGTAGTTTTCTTGTTCCCTATTTAGCCATTTCCTCAGATTCATTGCACGAATTATGCTAGCAAACCCACATAGTGAGTTGAAATATTAGAAAGCTAAGCCAATTCTTCCTGAAACAAAAATTTGAAGCATTAGAGCTCTAGTACTGATTCCTAGCTGCTTTCAGGAATTATTTTTGAAAATAGAGAAAAAAATGATAATGTGAACAATTGAAATTTTACGGAACAGATAGACAAATTCCTCATCACTGATTCGATGTTAGTTTTCATATTTATTATTAATCATTCAGACAGATGCAGTCTACTTTATGAGTCACTTTCATGAGTGGAAGGGGCTGTCATCATGGCATTGAATCCAAAGAGATTCCTGAATTTATTGCAGCCCTTGAATGCTAAAATAGCGTGAGGCAGAGATTCCACTGTTTCTAATGGCATTCCCCCACCCCCCCAAGCATTCTATCTGGATGTTTGGTTAACATAAAATAGTCTCAAATATTTAATTTGCTTTCCAATATAATTCAGAGATATTTATAGATTTGTATACTGTAGAATCTACATTTAGTCATAAAAACACATTGAGAAGTTCTAATTAAAAGATAAAGGTTCCCCTCGCACATATGTGCTAGTCGTTCCCGACTCTAGGGGGTGGTGCTCATCTCCGTTTCAAAACCAAAGAGCCAGCACTGTCAAAAGATGTCTCCGTGGTCATATGGCTGACATGACTAGACACTGAAGATGCACGGAACACTGTTACCTTCCCACCAAGGTGGTTTCTACTTGCATTTTACATGCTTCAAACTGCTAGGTTGGCAGAAGCTGGAACAAATAACGGAAGCTCACTCTGTTACAAGGTGCTAGGGATTTGAACCTCTGAACTGCCGACATTTCTGATCAACAAACTCAGCATCTTAGTCATTGAGCCACCACGTCCCTAATAAATTCTAATTATTGGCCCCCAAGCCAACACTCTCTTTGGGTTGCTCCTTTGGGGCTGGGGGCTGGGGAAAGGAATATTTATATTGCTGTAAATTTCTAGAGGAAAGGTGGCATGTAAATCTAATATGTAAAATGAAACCTCACTTCCCCCCCCTCTCTTGCTCTCTTTCACAAGCACATACACACACTAACAGACAGAAAAATATCAAACATGTACTGTATATACATCACAGAGTTGAATGGAATTGCACAGAAATTTCTTTGGCTCAATAAAAAGGCAGAGGACAAATAAAGATTGGCTCATGCATCCCTAATTAGAAATGTTTTATTGACTGATAAAGCAGATACTGAGAGAAAAGTCTTGGCTTGCATATGCCCTAAATTAGGATAGAACCTATTTATTGAGATTAAAATTTAATGCAAAGTTCATGCTCCTTTACTAATTGGAGAGAGAATACATTAGAAGCCTGTGCCAATCAATGTAATAAATAAATGCTGTGGAATAACCTTCATTCTTTAATAAGATGCACATCTGTGGAAACCTAGAAAAAACATTACATTATTTCATGTCTAGAATATCTGTGACGAAATGAGGAAAAATAATTAAAAAGCAGTAAAAAATACTGCAAAATTGTTATATCAGGAGTTTAAAGTCCCCCCCCCCCAAATCTAATTAGAGATACAAAAAAACATTTTCCAAATCAAATGGAATTCTGCATTTAATGTACTCCTCTTGCTGAAGGAAAGATGACCCGCAGTTGCTATGTAAATTATCTCTAAGCTATGCTAAATCAATGAGTTTTGTTCTGTAGATGCTCGTTCCAGGTTGCTCCCTTTAATGACCTCAATTATATATGTCTTCATTGTGAAATTATGATTGCCATTGCTTGGCTTCAGATGACAGCAGAGGAAAGATTTCCATGATAAAGAAGTATAAATGGTATTATCTAACTAAATTAGCATGCAGGACTTGCTATTAAAGATTATTGCTATTAAAATCAGTGCAGTTCATAAAGGCCCTGTGATTGAGTAGTAATAACAATAATGGCAAAGTAGCAACAGTGGTGCATTGGGATATTGGTAAGAAATAACATTTACCTGCAAGCAAGAACTGGTAGGACCACAAAAATAAAGTTATAGAAAAAGAAAAAGCTAAAGTGCTCTGGGACTTTAGAATACAGACATGTTCCAACACCCCTAACTTAACAATTGTCAATAAGAAAGACAAAAAACAAAATCTGAATAGTGGACATGGTAGTTCTTGGAGACAACAGGAGAGAAGCAAAAGAATTTGAAAAAATGTAGTTTTTTTTAAAAATGAAAATAGAAGTGGAATGACTGTGGCAAATGAAAGCAAAGATAGAACCAATAGTGATAGGCACCAGAGTGCAATCCCAAAAGACCTAAACCACAACTTGAATACCATTGGCATTGAAAATATCATTACCAATCAATTGCAAATGGCAGTTTTACATGAAACATTTTACATCCTGCGATGCTACTTTTAACGCCATCAAACAAAAACAAACAACATCTGCCTTTCCCACATCCTTGGCAAAGATTCAATAGGTAGATAAAAATAACAAATCCAGTCTAAACATCCAGCTGATTACATGACAAACCACAATAATACAACTGAGAGGCAATAATATATCATGTTTGTAGATCAATATAAAATGCTTAATAGTTTCTAGCAAGTCGGAATATTTATGTTGCTTATTTACAACATATATCCTGCCCATATGATTTCTTTCTTAATCCCCAAATTAAGAAAAGTATCCCGTGAGTCAAATTTGACTTCTGGTGACTTCATGCATTACAGCTATGTGGTTTTCTTGGCTAAATGTAGAGGTAATTGTTATTGCTTTCTTGAAAAATACTTTTAAACTTCTCAGTCTATCCTACAGCCCTGGTGTACCCTGTAGATCTGTTTCCTAGATGAAATCTTAACATACTTGGTTTATAAACCCATGTAAGATCAGCTAGATTTTGCTATCGGCTCAGATACTAATGACCAGTGGTGGCATTCAATTTTTTTATTGCTGGTTCTGTGGGTGTGGCTTTGTAGCAATGGTGGGTTGCAGGTGGTACGCCCCGGTACGGGTGTACCGGTGCCTGCCTGGAGCACCGGGTACCGTTCTGGTATGGTGCTCCAGAGGGCCCACCCACCCGCCAGAACTCCTTATCTGTAGTTGAGCTCTTCAGCACTTCTGTGCATGTGCAAAGAGCGCACAGTGCCTAAGCAATGCTCCACCGAGCAGCTGGAGCATCACGGAGGTGTCGCAAAAGGTAAGGATGCATGTGCACACTTTGCATGTTCATGTGATGGATGCTGGGCCCCGTTGCACCGTACTGGTTGCAACGGGATCCAGAACCCACCACTGCTTTCTAGGCATGCTGTGGCTTTGTGGGCATGGCATGGGAAAGTGACTGAAAAATCCCCATTTCCTCCCCATCCCACTCATCTGCTTTCCAGCTCCGTTCTCCTGTTCTGCACAACAAAAGAAGATTGGCTGGGAGGCAGCAGGGGCGGGGACAGCCTATTTGCCGATTCTCTGAACTACTCAAAATTTCCGCTACCGGTTCTCCAGAACCGGTCAGAACCGGCTGAATACCACCTCTGCTACAGATTCACACAGGGTCACAATAGGATCCATGCTGGTGAAATCCTAACAGCATTTGTTTGATCTTCTCACTCATCTTTAACACCTGTGAGTTTATATTCTCCAAAAGCACTTGCAATAAATAAAAGAATGCTTGTGATTTTGTTAGCTTATATCTTTGTTAGAATGGATGAGAATGGTCAGTCGATTATGAAAGACTAATCATATCATTTGCAATTTTTCTATGAAATATTTTTCCTTGTTCTTCTGTGAAACTCAGTATTTGTCATATTTTAAAAGGAAATGCTACAATAATGCACTTGAAAGAAAGACTACAAGATAGTGTTAAAAGTGTTTCACAGAAACCAAATCATTCCAAAAAAAACCTATGATTAAGGGAACACCATGGAAAGACAAAGCCAATATAATTCCCTCTTTCGTCTTATCTTTTTAAACAAAAAGGATCCTCATTAAAGGCACTGAATTTTATGTAATTTGTTAATTGTTTTTTATCCTATCAAGTGCATGTCAAATATAATTATTTTCATCAAAAGAGGAAAATGTACCTCAACTTTAAAAATGTACTAATGTTACATATATTAGTGTTAGAAATCACTGAAATATGTGTTGTGAATATTTATAAATAATTAAAACAAAATGTTATAAACTGAATGTAATCAAATCTCAAATATGTGTGAATAGCAATAGGCAGAAGAAAACCATAATCTGGCCAGATTAGAGGAATCTAACACAATCTCTAATATCGATTTCCAAAGCAAAAGTTTGCAGTGAGTCTCATAGCTGACCCAAAGTATTTTGTACCTGGTAATTGGCTTAACTGTACAATTTTCCGCTCTTTTTAACTCATTATAAGAGAGCTACCTTCTGGTGCTTTACATATTCAGCACTTAATATTCCCTAATAAAAAGTGCACAGCTTCAGTAAATTGGATGCTCGTTTTTAAATGGTGTGCTGCAGTGAGAGTCACTTTGGGTTTGGCCCTCAGTAAGGTCTGTATAAAATAGAACAAAAATATTGGAAAGCAGCTCTCTGCAAACTGTGAGCAATTTAGAACAAAATTTATTTTGTGTGAACTGTGAAGTGTTCAGAACATAAGAACATGAATAGTGCCCTGCTGGATCCGACCCCTGGTCCATTTAGTCCAGCTATCTGTTCTCACTGTGGCCAGCCAACTACACAAGGAACACCAATGGTCTCCCAGCCTTCAGAGACAGCCGTGCTGCCATTAAGAGTAACACACATTGGTTCCCAGGACTTTCACAAATTAATATAACCCGTTTTTGAAGCCAGAAAAGCTGGTAGCCAGCGCCACATGTCATGATGGCGAATTCTAAATTTGAATTATGCATAGTGTGTATGTGTGTTTGTCTGTCTGTCTATATCTATATCTAATCTATATTGATATCTATATCTATATCTATCCATCTATCATCTATCTATCTACATAAGATATCTTTCGTCCATATTTCATTTTATTGGGTGACCTGGTTCTTGTATTTGGGGAGTGGAAAATATCTCTTTATCCACAACATGCCTAATTTTGTATACCTCAGTCATGTGCTCACTCCGTCATCTCTTTTCTAGACTAAAAATCCCCAAATACTATTATCTTTCATTACAGAGAAGCTTCTCCAGCCCCCACGTAAGTTGCCCCAATGTAAGTTGCTCCCATCTGAACCTTTTCTATCTCTTCCACGTCTCTTTTGAAGAGCATCAACCAGAACTGCACGTTATATTCCAGATGCCATCACACCATTGATTTATATAAAGGCATTATGCTATTGGCATCTCTAGTTTCAATAGTGTTTCTTATGAGCCCTATTATTGGTTTTTTCCAGCCAGTGCATGCTGTATGAAATCAGCATCTTCATTGAACTGTTCACCATGACTCCAAAATCTCCTTTTTCATCTAGCTCTGCTAGCTTTGATCCCATTAGTTTATGTGACTGGTTAGGACTTTTGGCATCATCTTCCACTGTCATCTTGAATGACCCACTACCATGTTGACACCTACTGCCCTAATGCAGTGTGCAGAGATCCCTTTGAGGTTGTTTTACAGTCCCTTTTTGTTTTTAGCACTTATTTTTGTAGATTAGCTAGACCGACTTTGCCTTCATGGAGCCATGTTGTGTATCCTTGAACAAGGTGAATGTCTCTAAATGTTTGGTAAATTTATCTGAGGTAAAATTATCCAAGCATGAGATTAATGAAAGTGCCTGTCTCACATTACATGTATATTTTTTTTGAGAAAAAGGCTAATCAAGGTTGCTTTAAAATTGAAGGTAGCATACTTGCAATTTAGTAAAACTACAGAAACAATTTTCTATTATTACATCTGTATTTAGAAAGCTTTCAAACACAACTGATAACTGAAGGGAGATATTGATGACACTCATTGAAAACAAAATGAAAAACTGGGAGGAGCCAACGTCGCAACGATACGGGATGTCTGGTTTCGATGCTCCGAGACTGCGGCTGATACTTTTGCCGCTGGGTGGTCCAATCGGACCTAAACCGTCCTGCAGAGACGATGAAAAGGAAGAATACATCTTGCTGATCTCAGGGACATCGCAAAGTCCCTGATGGATCCAAGATAGGTTCTTCAAACCGGCGACAAAAAATCCAGCCATTAGGCTGATGAAGTCGGGGCTGCTTCAAAATAGAAAGATACGGAAAGAAAAAGTGTTTCCAGCTGGTGAGGAATTTTTGCTATTTTAAAAGAGACTGCCTATAAAAACACTTAAAGTTAATTCAAATTTGAGAACAGAATAAATAAGCGGCGGAATTAAGCTTTCAATGGTGTTGGACAGTGTGTTATCTTACTTTTTAAATGCTATGTTCATGGATGGAATTTATGCAAGCCTTTTAAAATGAATGGATTAAGTTTTCTTCTTCTATTTTTTTTCTTTTATTATTATTCTTTGAACCCTATGGACTAAAATTCTCCTTCTTCACTACTGCGGGTGTGTTTCCCCTTTCTTCTCTAACATAGTTAAGAATTTGACTTTTTTTTAACTTGGAATATAAAAAAGATGCAAAAAGAAACAAAGAAAATTGTAACAACAGAGTGAAAGAAAAACACTGCTGCCCAGAGGCTGGAGGTTTGTGTATTGGAAACAAAACACTCCTACTTTCCTCACTGATTATTCTGACTTGGTACTTCAAGGTCTCACTGTTTGTTTATAGAGAGTGATAAGAAGAAAAGCATACAGAGGTTCCTTTGAAGTATATCTTTAACCAGAGAAAAGTGAAAAGAAGACTTTATTGTGAATTTATGCTTAATCTTGTAAACACCTTCCAAGCCAGAGCAGCAGTGTTTGTCAGCTGGAGATAATGGCACAACTTCAACAGCAGAAAGAAATTTTAAACAAAAGATATTGTTAGAAATTCAGAAATTATCACATACATTTGAGAGAACGGAGAAGAAGTTGGAAAACCTAGAGCAGCTAACAGTAAAATATGATGAAGTTGGAGATGTTTATCAAGTGGAAAAAGTGGAGGTTAGAGTCCTAAAAACCCAAGAGAAAAATGATCATAAAGAAATTAAATACGCTGATATTTATGGTGATTGGTTTGTGGCTGGAAATGGAAAGAGTGGAACACTGAAAGAGGAATTAAATGGAGGGGAACTCTACCCCAGATGGCAAGATACAGAAGAAGAGGAAAAAAGAATTTATGGAGTTAAAGAGAGAATTTTTATTAGCAACATCATTGATAACACTACTGACAATTAAAGATAAGCTGATTAAGGAAACAGAAGAAGGGCATCGAAATTACATGAGAGACTTAATAAGCAATGAGTTGCTAAGAGGAGTCCATACAAATTTGATTAAGGAGATGATTAGAGGACTGATACCACAAATGGCAGAAGACATGAGACTGTTTTTCTAATGGAAAGATATAGGTTGATAGATGGAAGTGTATAATTTAAAACTAGTTAAAATTAGTGAAATTTAGTGACAATAGATATAGTCAAATAAATAATTCATAATGATAATAATATATACATATGTATTGTTATGATAAGCAATAATTGGATATGAATATTGAATGGTACCCATGAAAGGAAGATTAGAAATATTTTGGTTATATATAAAGGCTAATAAAAATAACTCAATTAAATTTAGTTAATTTTTTATTATTAGGGGGGAAATGTTATGATACAAGATACAGTCAAATAAAGGAGGGATAATGATAACAATGTATATATATGTGTGAGAGAGAGAGTACAACATAAGGAAACTGAATGTAAATTGTAAACATTGATTTGGAAAGAAGGATTAGTAATTTTTGTTACTAAATATTATGGATGTTTAGCTAGAATAGGACATAAATATTCAGTGTTATTGGAGGATTTTAGAAATAGCAAATGAAATGTCAGCATGTGGTTATGTTTTAAATCTTGATATATATTATGATGAAGGACGTTTAAACAATTGTAGTCAAATGAAAATGGAAATATGATGATGGTAATATGTATAAATATTTGAGTTAAAATACTTGAGTTAATATGAATTATGGTTGATGACTGTGGAAGAGATGCACAAAAGACTTTTGTAACCAACTGATACACTTTCTACAGGATGCAAAGAAGGAGGATTTTTTGTGTTGTGTTTGTTTTGAAAATTAAATTTTTAAAAAAAATATTATTAAAAAAAGAAAACAAAATGAAAAACTAATAGACTTAGCTTTTTTTTTAGCAAAGTTGTGAGAGTAAATACTTTAATTTTTTATTGTGCATGTTTGTGTGTGTTTAAAAACCATCCCTCCTTTTTTGTAAAATGCCCCATCTGACAGTTATTTTAAGTATATTCTATATGCCTATAATACCTGATGAAGTTTGATGCCATTTTAATGGAACTGAATATTCATTCCATCGAGCACATTGATGCTTGAAGGAAAGGAAAGAGGAATTATATCCCTGGAGAGTCTGATCAGGCCCCTGCCATTCTGAAGAGCAAATGTCAATTACCTGGTCTATCTTTTCTTTATATCAACCAGAACATTGATAAAGTGTTTTGCTACTCAAGCAAGCCCAGACTGTGTCAGGTTCACTGATCAGTATTTCAAGGTGGATTCTTAATTTCTCTGCTCATCAATAAAGGGGAAAGGAACTGAAACAGTAAAGAGTAGATGGCTGGATTAGCCATTGTTTCAGATTGTGTCTTTTAAAGGTTAATCAGCCCTGACACTTATAAAGAGAATTAGGTATCTGCTCACAGTTACTTTCCAAGATAGCCTGAAACTTGTGTTTTGTGTGTCACAGAAAAGGTGGGCATCTGTGATTAATGGTTCTCCAGCCAACTTAAAGTCTAAGCTGCTTGTTTGCTTGAACCATGACAAGAGTTTTGCTTTCTTGTGTCTTTGTGGGTGCATGCGTTCGGATCAATTTGGACTCTTGATGATTGCCTTGGCAAGTCCCTGCAGTTTTGGGGGGAAGATTTCAGAAGTAGCTTGCTATCGCCTGCTTCCTAGGCCTGAGATAGAATGGCTGGCCCAAGATCATCCAGATGGAATTTTACTTAAGGTGGATCTGTAAGTCACTATTTCCTGGTTTCTAACCTGATGCCCTAACCACTACAAACCAGTTCTCAAAGCATTGTTACTGTTGTGAAAAAGATTCATTCTTTCAAACAGTTCCTCTTAATTATGATAAAGTTTTTATAAGTTGCAGCCAAGATCCTATTTCAGCAATGTTAATTGCCAGTGTCTTTCTTCTTTTGTATGACATGGTAGTTGCTTTTCACTTAGCAATATCCACCCAGCATCTCTCTGTTCGCTACAGGTAATCCTTGACCTACAACCACAGTTGAGCCCAAAAATATCTATTGATAAGCAAGAAAGTTGTTAAGTGAGTCTTGATCCTTTTTATGACCTTTCTTGCCATATTTGTTAAGTGAATCACTGCAGTTGTTAAGTGAATCATTCGGTCATCAAGCAAATCTGGCTTCTTTCATTGACTGGTTAGTCGAAAGCCAGCTGACAAGGTTACAAATGATGATCACATGATCCCAGGACAGTGCAACTGTTATAAATACATGCTAGTTGCCAAGCATCCGAATTTTGATCACGTGACCATGGGGATGCGGCAATGGTGTAAGAATGAAAAGTGCCTGGTCAACAGGGGGGGGGGGGGGTTGGACTAGATGACCTACAAGCTCCCTTCCAACTCTGTTAATCTATAAATCTGTAAACTGTGGTGGACTATCTCACTAGCATCACTGTAAGCTGAATATGAACAATACTGAGACTGTTGTATGTCAGACTGAGTTTCTTTCCCATCTTCTACTGAGTTACCTTCCTGTTTGTTTCCAGGGCTCTCAGGTTCCTCTGCCTTTGAGGTTTGAATTTATGACCATTGTGTCTGTACCCATTTCTTCATTCTATAGCAAGAATTACTATTTTTTAATATTTGGAGGACTGCATTGAAGGGTTGATGGAGAAGATGGCAGCATTATTGTTGCATGCTTTAGGTCTGATTTTTATAACAGTATCCTATCAGGTGTTCTTAATAGGTCCTGGTGGCACAGTGGTTAGAATGCAGACCAACTCTGCCCATTGTCAGGAGTTCAATCCTGACTGGTTCAAGGTTGACTCAGCCTTCCATCCTTTCAAGCTCCGTAAAATGAGGACCCAGACTGTTGGGGGCAAATGCTGACTCTGTAAACCAGTTAGAAAGTGCTCTAAAGCACTATGAGATCTAAGTGCTAATGTTATTGCTATTAATTCCTTTCTCCATCCTCTGAATTTAGTCTGGAATAATGTCATTTGGGCTGTTCTGGACCTAGCATGTTCTTTACATGTTTGTGTAGGACTCTGCACTGGCTCACCATATGAATCAGAGCCCAGTTTAAATGATTGGTCTATCTGTGTTTAAAGCCTTCCTATCACTGACTTGCCAGTATCTGTTCTTCTCAATGTCTCTACATTTCTTTTTCATTATTTACATTCCTTTCAGCAATACAATCTTCTTTCAATTCCATTCAGGGTCATGGTCTTCATCTTTTCAGCCTGTTGAGTCCATCATGACTCCAGAATCAATACCATTTTCTGTGGACAGTGATCAATTTAATGTGGTTCAAGCTACCACAGTTATGCTGTACACCTCTCGGTGACAAGAAGATACAATAGCTTCTTAATCTCTTGACTTCCCTCTTGTTGGACAAGTGAAAATTTGCAGCTTAATTGGCTGCTGTGATATGCATTATTTTTAGATATATCTTTCGCTTGAAGTTCATGTATTTGCAATATTGTTTGTTTGCCAACCACAGACTAGATCAGTATAGCATCAGAGGGTATGTGATAATAAACTATCATCTTAAATATCATCTTATTGGGCTATTAATGTGAAAGTTCCACTTGGAGCATTTAACGGTTGCATAGTCCAGAGTCAAGAACAGATATCTAGGGAATGATAAAGCTATAAATGTTTCAGATTTGACAATGTTGCTTTATTACTTCGTCACTTCTCATTATATTTAGTTAAAATGCTTAATAATAATTCTCTTCCACTGACAGTAATTCCACCATCAATAACTTACCTGTTCATGCAGCAAAGCAAAGTGTGGTTGGCATATTTTACAACAGTTACCTATGCAAATAATGCTATTATTGTGGAGTTTTGAGGAGTTAAAATAGACAGATTTCACAATCTTGTCTATATTATTTTTCTCTTTGGCGGTATTAATCAGAATGCAGTGCTAAGTAAAAAAATATTTAAAAATCCTAAAACCAGTTCATACAAAGCAGTTTAGAATGGAATAGAATACCATTAGAATGGAATTGAATGGAATTAGAAAAGAAACATGATGAAAAATATCATTTTCTGATGTAAGAGGTCATTTGGATGACTGTTTACTCAGTAGGCATAGCATTGTCTATCTTAATAAAACTATCATATACTAATACATATAAAACAACCCACTGAGAAGCCAACCCTCAACATTTTAATCCAAATACTATGAGAGATACACAACTCGCAGAAAAGCCAACCTGCTTTTTTCATGGTATTTTGATTAAAAATTTGAAGAACGGTTTATCTATGGATGAGTTCATCTGTGAGTATAAATGGGAAATACAGTATATTAAAATATTATCATATTCTTGCAAATAAGTATTTCCGTGAATAGGTTGAACCTCATTTTCTATCTAATTTGGGACCTATAATTCTCAATGTACCGCTGAGTGTACAACATACAATATTTTTCTGGTTATTAGATTATTTGTTTGCTTGTTTGTTTATATTCAGATCATATATGTTATATATGAATTTCCCCTCAAGGGTTTAGTCCAGTTGAGAAAAAGCATCTTTGGATGGTTTTATGATTGTGTTTGGTTACCATTTGGGTATGTTTTAAATATTAGGTGGGGGTTCTTTACTTTAGCGTAAGTTTTTGCTCCATGCTGCCTAGAATCATACCAAAAGTTTTAGTTGGGTAGTTTTGCCAATCAGACAGATGAAAGATGATGGATGGATGGATGGATGGATGGATGGATGGATGGGATGGGATGGGATGGGATGGGATGGGATGGGATGGGATGGGATGGGATGGGATGGGATGGGAGGTACACATTCCTACATGAAAAACATTTAGTCCAAATAGGTGTGCCTTTCACAAATGAGAAAGAAAAGTATATGCTAATCTCTTTAATATGAATTTGATTTCTGCAGGCTAATAAGACTGATATTATATTATGCCTAGAAACCTTGAGGATTATGTTATGGGCAGGGAGTATTTGGGTTTATATTTGGGGCAGCCAATGCTTTAGCTATTCCTGAAAATTCCTTCATCATTTTTATTTAGTAGATAGTAAAAAGAATAAATTGTCTTTTGTGATTATTTTCACAGAGGTGGTTCAACTCGTACTCCCCGAAGAGCATAAAGTCAGCATTACCACAGTAACTGTTGGACTAAGCACTGTATTGACTTGTGCTATACATGGACCTCTGAGACCTCCAATCATCTGGAAACGCAATGGGATTGTGTTGAACTTCTTGGATTTGGAAGATATCAATGTAAGTCTTCAGTCATAACCATGACTACATATTGGAGAAATGAAAGTACGAGTTTACATTCTACCAGGATTCACACATTATTTGAATATAAACTGTATATCCCCCCCCCCCAGGGAAAATACATTCTCAATAAATATTAGTAAATATTTAATTATTGTGGGGAACTTTGATCTTTCAATCAGTCCTCAGTTTTAAATGTGGCAGTTTTTATATTTTCATACTTTAGGGGTACACAGTGTAAAGACATATATCATGAGCCTTGGTGGGGCAGTGATTAGAGTACAGTTCTGCAGGCTACTTCTACTGACAGCTGGCTGCCTGCAATTTGGCAGTTGAAATCTCACCAGGCTCAAGGTTGATTCAACCTTCCATCCTTCCGAGGTGGGTAAAATGAGGACCCAGATTGTTGGGGGCAATATCCTGACTCTGTAAACCGCTTAGAGAGGGCTGTAAAGCACTGTGAAGCAGTATATAAGTCTAAGTGCTATTGCTATTGCTATCATGCTTATGCATATTCATGGTTATAGGATGAAAGATTTCCTCAGAATTTTTTGCTACCTTATATACTCTAAAACAAACTCTAAGGGTAGGATAAACCAGGAACTGGAAAGGGAGTTCCAGCCTTGGAAAGACAAATACTGCAAAAACCTTTACTCTCTGATTTCCCCAACACTGAAAATGCTGTATTAGGAAGAGGATGGGGGGAAAGGATGTGGTTGGAGCTCAGTAAGGGCATGCTGGAAAAAGGTTTATCAGAACCAAACTCATCAAAGCAGGGGAGGTGGGGAGGGGGCAGAAATCAGACCAGCCTTTGCTTTGAAGATAAATAACTATAAAAGTCTGTATGGGAATAGAAAGCTGGTATGTTTCATTAGGATAGGTAAGACTATCTTGTGAAATGATCCCAATTGGTGTTCTGTTTGGACAACAGGTTTTTCATAAAGTAAGAATAACAAAAGTACAGTTCAGCACAGTATATCTTCCATAAAACAGATGTTTTATGTTGCCTAAAATAGATATTCTTTTGGATAAGGAAACTACATGTTCAAATAGTGTGTGTATGTTGTGTGTATGGGACACATGTGTATGTGTGTGTGTGTGTGTGTGTGTGTGTGTGTGTGTGTGTGTGTGAGTGAGAGAGAGAGAGAGAGAGAGAGAGAGAGAGAGAGAGAGAGAGAGAGAGAGAGAGAGAGAGAGAGAGAGAGAGAGAGAGAGAGATCTCCCCCAAATACTACTTTGGATGAGCATTCAAGTTTTTTGGATAAGTTACTTGTTCTTTATTCTCATCAGTTTGCTGGTATATACCCTGCAAGAGAAATCCTTTGGTGTACAAGTGTCTCTCTCCTACCAGCCACCCTGTCATGGTACACTTCATTTTCTCCTTGTTTAGAATGTGCAAACAGGCCCTGCTACAAGACTGTGCTTTAAGCAAGTGTGGAAGATCCAGATTTTAGTACGGGGACAATCAGATTTAAAACTTTGCCCAGTTTTGATCCAGAGTAAGCCCTTTCCTCCAGCTATTTATTAGATCAAATTGTTCTACTATTTATTTCTTTATAAATAGTATATCAGCGGTAGGATACATCTGCTTTACAGATTTGTAAAGAGGGGACTTATATAGGCTGCTGTATACCATGAAGTTTCTCCTACTGAACTCTGTTAACTCTTCTAAATTTTCCTCCTAAATTGGACTAAGAGTCACGTTGGACAATCCAGCAATTGGAAATAGTGCTTTATTTCTCTTCTGCTAAAGGCCAGTTCTGCATTGCTCAATGATATATTTAAAGGCATAAGGAGAAACTATGCTTCTTAATGCAGTCGAAGTCACTTTTCTGGTAATTACATTGTTTCTATTCCCATTCTTTTAGGATGCCCCAAGCAGCAACTCAGTTGCATTTTTCTATTTTTCACAATAAGGCTAGCAATTTAGTTAATTGGAAGTATAACAGGAGATTAATTGTACCTTTTAACATTAAGAAAATCTTCCCTGCTTCTGACATGACTTAATCACATTTCAGACATTTTTAAACAATCATACATTGTGTTTCAATTGAAATAATGCCCTATCAAAATTTAAAAGGCAGCCATCAAATAATTTCAAAATAAAATAAAAAGTTTGTGGCAGAAAATCTAGTATTACTATGCCCCACATCCGTGTCTGTCCTGAATAGAGATAGGCAGGTATGTGACATGCATCAAAATAAATATTGATGACAGTAATATTTGACAATAAAACACCAAGTGTGAACAAAAATTAAAATTAGGAGAGTATTTTATTTTTTGCTTGCCTGCTGCTTTTGTGCACTGTTTTGACTGGCAATTAAAATTAATCATTTTTCTTGACTATTTAATGAGAGTCTTATAAGCTGCATAGTAATTTCTCTTATCTACCAAGACCTGAATATTTTCATCACATAACTCTTCCGAAAGTACCATCTGAATGACTCATATAATTAATTCATTTTATCCTTGTCCCTAATATTCAAGGTTGCCTAAATTAACAAAATAATATTTAATACTAATGAATACCATAGCTACTTGGGATGCATTTTAAAAGAAACCACTTTTAGTCATATGTTTATTTTATTGCACTTACAACTCACATTTTCTACAACCTTACAGTGTTTAATGCAATGGTTATTCACTACTGTTCATTCTTGCTCATATAATAGTCTGCCTAAGAATAAAAAATTATGATGATTTAAAAAATAAATAATGTAAAAGTCTTATAATTTAATGTGTTTCTCATTTTCCTGAAATAAAAATTTAAAGTATCTTTTAAACATGTATAGTTTACTACGGAAATATCTTAACACCTAGAGAAGGATGGATCAAATTATTTCAGGTCCATCTCAATTTCATATGTGTTTGTTCATAAATTTATTCTGCATTTTCAACATTTCCCATCTATGATGAAGGAGCCCTAGGAAAAAAATAATGGATCTCTTGATAATTGAAATCATAAGCTGCATGTTGTTAAATAAGCTACTGTGTCTTAAGTCTTGCATCTCTCATGAGATGGGATAGGGTCACTGGAGAGAGGAAATAGAAGCAACTTCATGAGATTAATGGATCTCATGAAGGACATTCAGCTGCTTTGAATATGCTTTTTCAGATTATTTCTATCGTTTCAACTTCAGCTTTTGTTTGACAGGTTTACCACTTGGTTGGCCTTGCCTACTTCTGGGGCCTATATTGCTATCCTCCCGCCCTCCCTTCCCATTTACATTTTCCTCATTTTGGTTAGCACTGTTGCCATCAATCTAAATAGTGAATTACCCTATATGTTCTGCTTTCAAAATGTCATTCCAGAGAGTGTGCCACATGTAGAGGATGACCAACAGGCTGATACTAATTAGAAGATTTATGATGTAGTAGGGAGATACCTAAGGGGGCAGTACATAGTAGAGAAAGGGGTCAGAAAGATGATGGATCTTCTCCCTGTATTTTTTTCCATTTATTTATTTGATGTACAAGCTGCCTCAATCACCAACATGACTTTGGGCAACATATAATGCATTAAATATTTGCCTTGTGGTTAAAATCTCCCCCATAGACGCCTAATATTTTAGCTTTTCTGATCAAATACCAATTCCAGCATCCTGAACTCTTTCTTCACAAAAAGGGTTCCTTAACCTAATCACTCTATGAAGAGGCAAGGAATAAGACATTCTTTCAAATGAAGGTCTATGGAGATTCTCAATCATCGCGGTCATGGTTTTCCCAAAGGTGCTTTTTCAAGAGGCAACTGGACTTTCTGGTTTTTCTTTGAAAGCATTTCACTTCTCATCCAAGAAGTTCAAAGCTGAAGAAGCTTCTTCTATGAGAAGCGAAACGTCTTCAAAGAAAAACCCAAAAGTCAAGTTGCCTCTTGAAAAAGCACCTTTGGGATTGCAAATGAAAGGCATGTCCAAAGTGAATAAGTTTTAAGAAAGAGATTGACTATGCCTGTAATTTCTCCAAATGAAAGTTGTTTGGTGGAAGGAAAGCTATGTTGCAAAGCTATGCCACAAGGTACGTCCTTAAGTGGGTTCGTACCTGTGCTCGGTCAAATTCGGAGCGGGAGGATCTCCAACGACTCTCTAGGTGTCTCTTGTGGCGTTTCATCACCCTTAGCTCCTCGGTAAACCAAGGGGCCAGGGTGGTTCGTTGCCGCAGGAGAGGCCGCAAAGGCGCCACTCGGTCTAGGGCCCCGGCAGGCGCATTATTCCATGCGGCTACCAGGTCCTCTACCCGGGGGCGGGTCAGGTCTACAGTAGGTGGCCCAAGCTCCATCTGGAACTTATCTGGTTCCATCAGGCGCTTGGGGCGGAACCATCTAATATCTTCCGGCTCCGCCTCCCCGCAGCGGGGGGTAGCACCAGGGAAGTCAAGTCGGAGAAGTGAGTGATCTGACCATGACAGGGGAGTGATAGTTAAATCCCCTACTCCCAGATCACTCATCCACTGGCCAGAGACAAAAACGAGGTCCAGCGTGTGGCCTCCCTCGTGTGTAGGGCCCTGAATCAATTGAGTCAGGTCCATGGCTGTCATGGAAGCCATGAACTCCCGAACCTCCTCGGACGCTTCTCCCACCGACGGCAGGTTGAAATCCCCCATCACTAAAAGTTTGGGGGTCTCAACCGCCACCGATGCGATCAGCTCGAGGAGTTCAGGCAGGGCCGCTGATGTATAGCGAGGAGCCAGGTATACTATCAGCAGGCCCAACTGTCTCCCTGGGCCCCACCTCACGACAAGGGACTCACACCCGGATGTCTGTGGCACAGTGGACTCCCTCTTTGTGGAAAAGAGAAGCAGAGCTCAGCAACCTGATTACCACAGCAGAAATGCTGAGGCCTACAGCATTTCCACCTCAGCATTGACTGGCAAACTACAAAGCCAATGCTTGAACAGCCTTTTATTATCTTCATTTATTCAACGAAGTTTTATATTGTGGTCCATCTTATACCAATCACGTCCCAATCAAGAATTATAAAATAATATCAGTAGTAAAGCAATATAAAAATCATATTAAAACCATAAACTTCAAAAACAAAACCTTATTGAATTGTGAGCTACCCAGTTAAACTTCCAAGACATCATCGCCTCATCCTATCCAGTTTGGAGCAGATAGTGGATGGTGGATATTGTTAAGAAGGCAACAAAAACGGAATGCACAGGTACAGTATAGATGATACCTTGCTCAGTAGTAGTAACTGTGAAAGGGATCTTGGAGTCCTAGTGGACAACCATTTAAATATGAGCCAGCAGTGTGCAGCAGCTGCCCAAAAAGCCAACACAGTTCTAGGCTGCATCAACAGAGGGATAGAATCCAGATCACGTGAAGTGTTAATACCACTTTATAATGCCTTGGTAAGGCCACACTTGGAATACTGCATTCAGTTCTGGTCGCCACGATGTAAAAAAGATGTGGAGACTCTAGAAAGAGTGCAGAGAAGAGCAACAAAGATGATTAGGGGACTGGAGACTAAAACATATGAAGAACGGTTGCAGGAACTGGGTATGTTTAGCTTAAGAGAAAGAAGGACTAGGGGAGACATGATAGCAGTGTTCCAATATCTCAGGGGTTGCCACAAAGAAGAGGGAGTCAAACTATTTTCCAAGGTACCTGAGGGTAGAACAAGAAGCAATGGGTGGAAACTAATCAAGGAGACAAGCAACTTAGAACTGAGGAGAAATTTCCTGACAGTTAGAACAATTAATCAGTGGAACAGCTTGCCACCAGAAGTTGTGAATGCCCCAACACTGGAAGTCTTTAAGAAGATGTTGGATAGCCATTTGTCTGAAACGGTATAGGGTTTCCTGCCTAGGCAGGGGGTTGGACTAGAAGTCCTCCAAGGTCCCTTCCAACTCTACTATTGTATTATTGTAAGAAGTAAGAGACTCACGAATGAAGGTGAATATACATGTCCCAGGATCATATTGCAGGATTCAATCTGGATTGGTCACCATAACCAGAGGTTTTGTCTTCTGAGCTTTCAGACTTGTGCTGGAGCCCATCCTCAAGGAACATTTCTGAGTGCTTCGGGCTATTCTATGGTATTTAAGAATAAGAGACTAATGGAATTGGGAGATCACAATCTAAGTCTCTTTGTTGGGGGGTCTGGATCACTTCTCCAAAGGAACTCCTTATGGGTTTATGTTCACAAGGCTATCTACAGTTTTCATTTTCCACAGGGTTTTTTTTTTTTTTACAAATCCATATTTTGTTATTAGTTAAAAATATTGTTATTTTCATTTATTCATCTGATACATCTAGCTGTCCAACTGATACATAACTCAGGATGGAGAACATGAAATTGAATTGTGAGCCACCCAGATATACAAATCAAATAAATAAATAAATAAATAAATAAATAAATAAATAAATAAATAAATAAATAAATAAATAAATAAATAAATAAATAAATAAATAAATAAATAAATAAATAAATAAATAAATAAATAAATAAATAAATAAATAAATAAATAAATAAATAAATAAAACCCTAACAATAGGGACTCAATAAAAACAGCACAGTAAAACTGTGTAAAAAGAAAAACTCAAATAGAAAGACGTGAACATGTCAGCTATTCTCCTATCTGTGGTGGGTTTTCCTCTCTTTACCCCTTGAACTTACAGACATCTCTTCCCGCAACTGGTTTGAGAAATTCTGCACCCAGATGGTTGATCATGGTGGGCTTCCTTCATCCCCTTCTTTGCAGATACTGGTTGGCCTCTTTCCCCATCTTTGGGCTCTATCTCAACAGGACTTTCCTTTCAGGCAATTGCTCTACGGCAGGGGTGTCAAACTCAAGGCCCGCAGGCCGCATCTGACCCATGAGGTGCTTAGATCTGGTCCACAGGGCCACCCTGGAAACAGCAAAGGACAGGCCCGCAGTGCCTCTGCCAGTGAAAATGGAGCGTAGGAGAACTGCACCCAGCCCCCCCCCCCTCATTCTGTTTCCACTGGCAGAATGCCCCGACACGAGTGATGTCAAGCTGACCATGCTCACCCAGCCCCCTGAGGTCAAATACAACCCTGATGCAGCCCTCAATGAAATTGAGTTTTGACAGCCCTGGGCTACAGCATAAATTATGTTTGTTTTCCTTTGGCTTTGTGTCTTTTCTGCTCCCTGCAGTCTTCCTGAGTGTACTACTCCCTCATAAATACACTGGGCTTCTGTTCTGGGAACATTCTCCAATTAAAATAGGGCTGGTTTAAACCTCTTTGCTAGGTAACATCTCTGAATCTTAGGAAGGAAGGAGAAATGCCTGTCATTCAAGGCTGTGAATTTATCTTTTCATACATTTCAATTTTCTCTAAAGGAAAAGTATATGAAAAAAAACATTCAATTTAAAATGTATTGAAATAATAATGCAAAATAGTGAAGTCATAAATATTCAGGAAATGTGATGATCGTATGACATCAGATAAGCAGTACAACTAATAATAATGACATAACAAGGGCTGTGTGGGAAGTATACTACTGTCCGAAAAATGCATTTAGTTTTAAGTGGTTTTCAGCTGTAAAAGGGTTGTGTGTTTTTTAAAAGGAATGCGAAGTAAAAACATTAAAAATAACAATCCACCAAAGGGGAGAGAATCAAGCAAACAAAAGAGTGACAAAAAGCTTGCCTAGTAAAAATATTAAGCTTTGAAAGCGTAAGTCAGGAGAAACAACTCCCGGACTATCTTAACAAAGAAACTTTGCACATCAATGCCAAATACAGCATCAGAGGAGATGAAGAGGTATCCTTAAGATACAAAATATAGAAATAACCTTTTTTTTTACAGCCAACAGTGGTTTTTCCTGTTTACCCTCAACTTGTAATAAGATAATTGTTATGACTGTGGAATATAAGGTGAGATCAGATGAGAATGCAACCGGCACAGAAGTTAAATAGAACAAAAAGCTGTGTTACAATTTATAATATAAAAAAAATATTTCTGGGTGTAAAGGAGAGTATAGCAGAAATAGCACCTAGATGCATAAGAAAGAATTGTATTCGCAATTCAGAAATAAATTCAATCATTCTGCATTTTATCCCTTATGTATATCTATCACCAGTGTCTCATAGGACAATAAAGGATATAGTTGATGATGACATCCATTTGGCCACGTGTAGAAGGACAAAGATTTGGTTCCATCGGGGCTTTATAGAATCTCCCTAGTGATCTGCTAAAGGCCTGGCTGGAAAGAGAGCTATGTAAAAGCCCACGAAATGGAGCACTAGTAATCTACACCAGACCCTGGGAGAGATTTTTTGTTTTGTTTATTAAAATAGAGGGAAGACTTTGATGACTGTATCACAAGGGCATCTCTACTGGCATCCCATTGAGGGAAATGATACCGAATATTTTCTCTGCTTCAAGAACTAAGTTCCCCTGTGGAAGAAAAGAGTACAGTATACGTTGGACGGTTGGACAGTTACTATAGTGGTGGATAGATATACTGTATCCCACAAGCAAATGTCTTACAAAAGAGATGTATAGCTATTTAAAAGAGATGCATTGTACTATTTGTTGGGCATCAATTGAATACCCACAAGGACAATTGCTAGGATAAATCATAAGCAAACAAAGGATTTTGTTTGTTTTTCTTTTCACAATAATCAACCAATCCTTCCAATAATCTCTAAGGCAATCTTGATGTGAGAGGTAAATGCAAGACATTAATATAAGTTACGATTGAGATTTTATATCCATTAAGTAAATGGAAGACAAGGCTTTGTCACTCCATAGCCAATACAATATAACAAATGCAAAAACTGAATAAAAAGGGAATGAGTAAATAGCCACAGTAAGGCCTGAAGCAAGACGAATTTTGGTGTGGCAGCTTCATATTCATTGATTTTTTAAAAAATTGCTGATGGATTATGCAACGCTGCTCGGCAGGCTACATGCTGTATTATATGGGGCTGTTTTGGGGTTTTCCAGTATCCTTCTACAAGCCTTGGTTAACTAAATAGTGTGTAGATCTGGGAATGCATCTTAGAATTCTCAAAAGTTAGTTGTAGTAACAGTACTATTTTCTTGGATCACTGACCTCGCTCTGCTGATTTTTACCACTGAATATCTAGTGCAGGGGTGTCAAACTCAATTTTATTGAGGGCCACATCAGGTTGTGTTTGACCTCAGGAGGGACATGACCAGGGGAGCATGGCAGCTCAATGTCACTTGGGGGCACCTGTGGTAGCCCAAGCACTCTGCCAATGAAAATGGACTCCCAAGCTCCATTCCTGGCTACAACAGTCTCTTGCAACCCTCTGCCAGTGAAAACAGAACTCAGGAGGATGCAGAATCATGGCTACTAATGCTATCTTTTTTGTATGGTTACAGTAATTGAATCTGCTAGTCTGACTCCCTCTGCCTTTACTTTCCAAAGAACTAGGGAGGGTCCCTTCTGAAATGCTTTTTACACCCACTTCCCATCTCTTCTTTGGCCACAGATTTCTTTCATCAGACCCTTATTTAGGCTGTGGTTCTTTCTCCTGTCTCCCAATGTTATTCTCACATCCCATTACATCATAATAATTTACTTGAGGCTCACAAAGCTATGACTACATACAGAGACCTACAAACAGAACCTTCTACTGAACAGAATGAAAATAAGTTAGCGATGGATGGCTGAAATTGGCCTTATACTGTAAATGAGTTGTATGTTCTGCACCAACATTTCCCTAAAGACTTCCTGCAGCTGTCTGCAATTGCTATATGAATTTAGAAATAGCTGCACCAGTTCTGGAAGTACGTGCCAACTTGCTTTGGCGTAACCTTTGCTTAAAGCCATTGACTGCTATACTTGCTAATAAAAATGTGTTTGATGGGTAGGATCTCTGTTATATTCTGAGTGAAAAGGACTTGGAAGGGCTGCAGGGAGATTTGGCCACCTGAAAATACTACATCCCCACAGCGAGTTGTGTTGATATAGCGAGTAGGGAATTCACCTAGTTCTTTGTTGCTCACTCTAGGAATGTACTAAATTCTTTGCATGCAATCAAACAACCACAGATTTTACTTTGTTTATATATCAGGCTCCCTCAAATTTGAAACACAGATGGCTAAAGTACAGTTGGTAGACTGGCAGCATCGTGAGTGCTGAGTCAAATTATAGCATTGAACCATGATGGCTTTACACGCATGTAACAAATTAACTAATCCCAGACTGACATAACAAATTATACGTGTGGTTAATTTATTCCACGCAAAATAGCATCATTTACTGAAGAGCTGTGGTGGTGCCGTGGTTAGATTGCAGCATAATTCTGCTGACTGCCAACTGCCAGCAGTTCGGCAATTCGACTCTCACCAGGCTCAAGGTTGACTCACCTTTCCTTCCTTCTGAGGTCGGTAAAATGAGGACCCAGATTGCTGGGGTCAATATGCTGACTCTGCAAACCACTTAGAGAGGGTATAGCTCTGTAAAGCACTGCGGAGTGGTATATAAATCTAAGTGCTAAGTGCTACTGCTATCTTTTGGGTATGCTGAATGATAGCTTGTTACTTGCTTAGGTGAATTCTTTGGGACAATTCCCCAAGAAGGAAACTTTCAGGTTATCTGCAAGTGGAAATATGAACAACCTCACTAGTTTTCTCATGGTACATGCTTCCGCAATATTCTTAATTATTCTTAACTCTTAATTTCTAGCATCTCTAATATTTATTTTAAAATATTTAGATCAGTAGGTTGACACTATCTTGTGCAGTAGACCTAAAAACCACTTACAAAGCCAACTTATAGGTTCCAAGGCTGTCTTCTTGTTCAAACAGCATTTAAGATTGAAGATTATTTGGCACACTGTGAATGGCAGGGAGCCCCAGACTTTAGTAGCCCAATTCAACATAGTTGTTTCTTGTTTACTGCTGCTCTACCTAAATGGGTTGTAGAATTCACTGGTTGTGGGGTTGGCTTTCCTGGTGGTAAGTCAGTCCCCTGGAAATTGGTGATGCGCAAACTGTGGTCTGCCATCTTTTCCTTAGACATATTCTCTTTCTAGGAATTACTTTTGTTTTAGTTTAACCAGTGTATGACTCTTTCCCACTTTCTTCTCATTTGTATGACCACCTTCAACCTACGTGGTCAGGGAGAAGGACAGCATAGTTTTTCTGTGGTCTTATTCTGTTTGATAATTTCACAGGTGCCAGACAAAATTACTGTCCAAAGGTTTCTTACCCACTCTGCCAGGTACTGAAACACTGGAATAAGCTTTGTTTTTTTTTCTGCCCTGTTTAGCCTCCAACTGCCTTCTTCATACATAAGCAGAAAGAAGTATCAGCAAAAGTGCCTTTATGCATTGTCACCACTGCACAAACCAAAACTAGACACACTGTGGAGCCAACACTTTGGTTATTGCTTATACCAACAGAATATGAAGAGGGGCATTTGAAAATTAGCTTGCCTCATAAAGGCATAGAGTATAAATATCAAAAAAGAAAATTGCCGTTGGAGGAACAGAGAAAATTACTCACATTGAAAACAAAGATAAATGTCCTTTCTCTGTCTTTTGGTAGGAAACAATCACACTAAAAAGATTACAGATATCCATCAACAGATCATCTACACACTTTTTAATCTGATTTTTTTTAAAACTACCAATAGCAACGCTTCTTGTCTTTGTTAGACAGAATGTAGTGGAATTTGCTGTTGGGGAATGAATCCTACCATAAGGCAGATTCTCTGGCAAATTTCATCATGAGGGCAAGAAATAATAAGGCCCTTTTTATTATGTGGAACTGATTGTTGAGAGTAGGGTGGGAAGTACAAGAAATTAATTTTGTTCTTTCCCATAAAAATAAACAAGCCAGGCTTTTCCATTAAAAAAAAAAGGTTTATGAGCTTTCCATAAAAGAAATTGCACAAAACATAATCAACCAACTGCTGCAAATGAGGTGAAACAGACAGCAAATTTTAAATTCCCTCTTTTGAAATCTCTCTCCCTTCCAAGGAACTGTGATTTGCACACTTTATGGCCTCATCACAAGTCTGACATTAGTCCAGACCAGTTAGCCATTTAACCTAATATTCTCTTCCTTCCTTCCCTGCCATTTGACATAAACACAAGCATTTCTCCTTGGTTTTAGCAGGGCTCCAGCTGAGCATGAATCCTGCACATAATGCAGAATAGTGTAATTTCTAATATTCTAATAAAACTCACTTAAGTCTCTAATTTGACTTGTATCCAATTCTCTGCCTCACTGTGCTGGAAAGGGCAAGATGTTCTTTCCAAAAAAGAGGCATTTTTAAATAACATGTTTCATGTTTGTTTATGCAACATATTGGTAAGGATAGTTAGACTGGACACAGTGATCCTTACTGGTTGTCCCAATTATAGCTTTTTGAACAACTGGTTGTATTTCAGGAAATGGTGATACAGTAGCTTGATACATCCTTATTTCCATTAAAGTAGCAACTTGTTCTTTGTGATAAAGTATGTGACATCCTTTGTAAACTTCAACAGATTTCAGTTCATCATCATCATTCCCACTTTTGTATGAGTGCTTTTCAGTGATTTTCTTTCTCTAATTTTCCATTTCTCTCCTTTCTCATCCCATTGTTTCCCTTTCATTCCCATCATAAAGTAGTCCAGTATTCAAGCAATTCCACCTAACCTTTTCTCTGTGCTCATGGTTTTCCTTGTGAGTCAGGAATATGGAGAACTGTGTAACACAATGCCTCCAACCCCAAATCTTGCAGTTGGTTTTAAAGGGTACCATAATTGATAAAAGGCACTAAGAACTCAAGGAGCACTAAGATGTATACTTGATATTCATCCTGCTTCTACCAAAAGCACAACTGAAATGTCATTTCACTGTTATATAAATTGGCTTAAACCTCACTGAAACACAATCAGTCTGGTATAGGGTCTCCTGCTCAAGCAGGGGATTGTATCTTCTGCTCAAGCAGAGGATTGTATCTCCTGCTCAAGCAGAGGATTGGACCAGAAGAACTCCAAGATCCTTTCCAAATGTGGTATTCTATATTATGAGACCCAGATGATCCATTTCCTCCAGGATCATCTGGATCTATTGTCTGTCCATCTTCACAACAGCCTTTGTTCAAAAGAGAAAGTTGACTGGACAAAAATGGTCCAGAATCTAATATCATTGGTCCAACCATGAATAAGAAAGAGACACATTAATCTCTTCTTCAGGACCAAAAGAATCACTCTCTCAAATGTACTGTATTATTTGAGTTTTATTATTATATAAAGTTTACAATAGCATCTAGATTTTAGACATCTATATTTATTTGTAGTTTAGACATATGTCAAAATGTATAGATATATCATGCTAAACTTACTTAAAGCTGTTAACAATAAGCACTCCAGATATAAAACTACTGGATTAATTTTTTTTTTGTCTGTTTTACATGTTTTCTGGACCAAATTAAAAACAACAACAATGTACTGTACATATATCAATCATCCTGTGATTAAGAAATAACTGGCTCAAAGACCACTAGGACATACATAGGTGGAAGAAAAGTATGTAAGATTTGAAACTAGGCTTCTTATATATGGGTACAGTGTTATAGTTGGTAACTGCAGATTTTCTGTTTCAGTTATGGTGCTGTTTTTAAATATGGGCAATAAAACTAGGTTATTGAATAGCTTTGTCTTTAATCTCTCCCTGATAGCCTTCCAGTTCAAGCAAAAGCTGTTTTCACTTTGATATGTTCTTTGCCAATTATAATGCTGTCGCCATTAGTTTAGTTGTCTTTAGATTTAATTTTAATCTCATTTTTGTCATTTTGCTCCTTAATATTTTTTACTAGAGCTTGCATATTCTTTGCAGTTTTGGATATCAGTGTAGTATCATTAGCATGGTGCACATTACTTATATTTCTTCATTCAGTTGTCAAATTACATTCATATCATTCCAATCAGCTACCCTTAATATATACATATCCAGCCTACAGATTGAATAAATCAGAGGTGAATATGCAGCCTTGTCACACTCCTTTGCCAGCCTGGAGCCAGTCTGTTTCATCATATTCTGTTCATACTGTTGCTTCTTGACACTTCTATAAGTTTCTCATGAGAGATTTTATGGAATCTCTAATTTTCTGATGTGGTCAGCTTGGTGCAGTCAACAAAATTGAAGTCCTTTCTATAATCAGTGAAGTCCATAGTGACTTTCTTTTGGTATTGTTATTTTCTTTGCATCAACTATAATGTGTTCTGTTCCTTGGCCTTTTCTAAAGCCAAAGAACATTCTGCATCTTATTGTACATGTAGAGCTCTACTCTTTGTTGGAAAATCTTAAAAAGCATTATTTTGCTTAACTACCATATGTGATTCAAAGCCATACCTCTTCCAAAATACCATACCTCTCGGCGGCCTTCGATACCATCGACCATGGTATCCTATTGCGCCGTCTGGAGGGGTTGGGGGTCGGGGGCACCGTATTATGATGGTTCCGCTCCTACCTCTCTGGCCGGACGCAATGTGTGTTGGCAGGAGAGGAGAGGTCGACCGCGAGGCCCCTTATCTGTGGGGTCCCACAGGGGTCGCTCCTCTCGCCTCTCCTGTTCAACATATATATGAAGCCGCTGGGCGAGATCATCCATGGTTTTGGGGTGGGATACCATCTGTACGCTGATGACACTCAGCTGTACATTTCCACCCCAAACCACCCCAACGAGGCTGTTGAAGTGATGTCCCGGTGTCTGGAAGCCGTACGGGTCTGGATGGATGACAACAGGCTCAGGCTCAACCCCTCCAAGACAGAGTAGCTGTGGCTTCCGGCTTCCCGGTTCAACCAGCATATGCCATCGCTGGCCATCGGGGACGATCAATTAGCCCCGGTGGAAGGGGCGCGCAATTTGGGCGTCCTCCTTGATGCCCAGCTGTCTATGGAAGATCACGTGGCAGCCGTGGCGAGCGGGGCGTTCCACCAGGTTCGCCTGGTGCGCCAATTGCGGCCCCTTTTGGACCGGGAGGCCTTGCGCACAGTCACTCACGCGCTGGTGACGTCTCGCCTGGACTACTGTAACGCTCTCTACATGGGGCTCCCCTTGAGGTGCACCCGGAGACTGCAGTTGGTCCAGAATGCAGCCGTGCGGGTAATTATGGGGAGATCGAGGTTCTCCCATATAACACCCATCCTGCGCGAGCTGCACTGGCTTCCTGTGGCCTACCGGGTGCGCTTCAAGGTGCTGGTTACCACCTTCAAAGCGCTCCATGGCACAGGGCCTAGTTACCTGCGGGATCGCGTCCTGCCCCATACATCCCTGCGACCCGTCCGCTCACACAGAGAGGGACTACTCCGGGTGCCGTCCTCCAGAGAGTGCCAGAGGGCGACGCCCAGGAGTAGGGCCTTCTCTGTAGTGGGCCCCACCCTTTGGAATGACCTCCCCCCAGACATCAGGACAACAACCGACCTTCGCTCCTTCCGTATGAAGCTGAAAACCTACCTGTTTCGACTAGCTGACCTGGCATAATACTACAATCTCTCCAGCCCAGGGCATTTTTAATTGGTAATTTTAGTTTTTAAGGGTTAATTTCACTGGGGTTTTAACTTTTTTAGGTATTGTAACTTATTTATTTATTCTTACCTCCTCTGTACGCTATATAATACTTTTGTACGTCGCCCCGAGTCCCTGTGGGGAGAGGGGGCGACTAATAAGTTCAAGTAATAAATAAATAAATAAATAAAATGGAAACCTGTTCTGTCCCGTGATTCTAATGAATATGCAGACACAGGCTTGGCTGTCTGCCACGACTAATGACAGAGATAAAGCCACCCCTTGGCTAGGAGCCTAGAATGCTATCTTCAAGAAACCAAGATTAGACTTACGGAATGCTTTCTCAGTGGCTAGTAAAGTGGACTGTGGTTTCCTGCAAAGATTCCCCTCCCATCGCTCCACCTATAAACTCTTTGGGAGGGGTCACAAAAGTAGCCACCTGTCCCTATTTCCTTCTATGACGTCTTCTACACAACTGCTCCCTTCTCTTCTCAGCTCTACGCACACACATATCAGGGACAACCTCCCTCTGTTCCTCCTCACTGCTCCCTGACTCAGATGCCACCTGGTGGCCAACAGGCCTGCTCTGACTCCAAACACCCTCCAGAGTCTTCTTCATCCTCCAGAGCAGTCCCACAATGTTCATCGCTATCAGAGTCCACCAACAGCTCAGCCGGCCGCTGCTGGGCCACACCAGAAACCATTTATTGAACTAATTTTATTATAAAATGAAATGCAGTAAGAATAGATCTCTATTCAGTCCCTATTAGAAAAGGAGTTAAGCAAGGCTATATTATAGGCTCGTGATGGTTAACCTATGGCACTTATGCCCAAAGTGGCACGCAAAGCCATGCATGGCCTTGCCTATTTGTCTTCTGGTTTTCTGCCACGCATGCATGTGGGACAATCAGCTGTTCTTCATGTGTGCGGCAGTGCCAAAAACCGGTGTGCGCATGTGCGCAAGCCAACTAATTGTTGGGCATGCATGAGTGCTAGAACCCAGAAGTTTGGCTTTTCCAGAATGCATCCCTGATGAGTGTGCACACATGTGATGTTTCGGGTGACCTTTTTTGGCACTCGGTCCCGAAAGGTTTTGCCATCACTGTTATACAGTAGATGTACTGCTATTTAGTGTTTATATTAATTCCATTGTCCATCTTCTAGCTAAAATACAATTTCATTGCTGGCAGGCCCATAAGGATGCTGTTATAAACAGATGATGTGTTTATCCTGTCATTGTCATCAATAGGGCTAAAGAAATCATTTCAAGGTTTATCTCGTTTTGGAGGCAACAGGAGCTCCTGTCAATTAATAAAATGTTTGTATTCTTCAAAAGACCCTAGAAATGGATCTGACTCATTAAATGGATTTAATATTGAAGAGATGACAGATTATATATTTAAGAGTTCCTACTCATTTGGGAATTTAAAACCATACTTTTTATAGGTGGCCCAGAAAGCTCAAAGGAAAATTGTAGCTATTTTCTCTTCCATCTACTGAAAGCAAGTTCAGTATATTCCAACTTGTATCAAGCCTTTTGGGGATAAACCCCTAGCATTACTGCATGTAGTTGAATCAGATTTAGGAGAAAAATCCCCCTTCTACTTGAGATTATTAAAACCAGCTTTTTCACAGAAGAGGTCAGGATATTTAATTTAAAGTTATAATTTCTCACCGCTGCCCCTTTTAATTCAATTCCATGCATTCTATAAACTGAAGATAGAGCAGAAAAATTTTGCAGAGCGATCTTAGTGTCAATTGGTTTTAACCAAGCTGAAGTGGGAAGATGAAAGTTGAATCTGTGGAAGGGATTTTCATGCCTAAAACAGGACTAGAACTCAATCTCCTGATTTGTAGTCTGGTGCCTTAATCGCTAGACCAAACTGGCTCTGTGTTATGAATTATTTTTTAAAAAAATAAAGAACTATTTATTTATAAAGAACTGTGATAATATCAAAGAAGATTAATGTAGGCTCTTTTAATGTCTTTTGATAGTTTGAATGGATGTAAAAAGATCTTACTTCGTCTATATGCAAGCTCCATGAAGGTTTTTTTTAAAATGAAACTACAGATTTAAAGATTTCACAAAGTGATATAAGAGGGCCAATTAAATTTTGATGAAGTAATATTTTTGGTATAACTATAAACTTCATTATACTTTTTCTTTGTATTATTTTAATTATTTTCATGTGTATTTTTTTCTCTTGCTTTGTTTTTCAACTAAATAGCAATACAAAAATGGTTTTAGCATACAAAGGTCCTTCTCCAGGTTTTGCTAATTATTTTCTAAAATAATTTCAGACAAAGACCATGCCTGGCTGAGATGTATATTTATCAGCTCAGCAAACCATTTCACTTTCTTCCTCCTTTGCAAACCATGTTTCCTATCAAATGAGCTCTGATGCTCTTAAAATTTCAGCCATTAACTTGGCAATTATTGGTAATTACTGTAAATAGAAACATTTGACCATAAATATATTTATAATCCAGGGACGTGCGGTCAGGGAAGGCAGGGGAGGCAGAGCCTCACCTCTCTTCATGAAATAATGGTATATAATACTATGGCTACATAGTATTATATATGTGGCTACATCCGTCTGGCCACGCCCAGGAGCTGCGGAGGGCGGTGGCAGAAATGTTGTGCCTTCGTCATCCGGGAGCGCCGACAACATTTCTGCCACTGCCCTCCGCAGCTCCCAGGCGCGGCCGGACAGATGTAGCCACAGCGACACTGAGGCGGTCCGGGCAGATGAAAGAGCGAGCGAGGCAGCCTGATCCTCGGTCGCTCGCCCGCCGGACTGCCTTGGCGCCATTCTGGCTACTTCCGTCCGGGCGTGCCTGGGAGCTGCGGAGGGCGGAGGCAGAAATATTGTCAGCGCTCCCGGATGACGAAGGCATGAAAGCGACTGGGGAATGACGAGAACCTTCCTGCCTCTGCTGGATTTTGCGCGCTCCTCGCGACTGCAATATGCAGTTGCGAGGAGCGTGCAAAGTCTAGCAGAGGCAGGAAGGTTCTCGTCATTCCCCAGTCGCTTTCGAGGACTGCGGAGCGCGAGCCGGCGGAGCACGCTCAGGAAGGCGGAGAATGGGATCATGTATGCTGGAGGCTGAGGTAGCCTGAGCCTCCAGCACACGTGGTCCCATTCCCCGCCTTCCTGATGACGTCACCAGCCTCACCAGCCATAAACCTCACCGCACGTCACTGTTATAATCTGACAAAACCTTTAATGTCACTCTTCAAATATATGTTTATTCAATGCTAAAAGCCAATTTTAGTGAAAAAGATATTAAGGAGAGAGAGAGAACATAGGACAGTGGTGTATAACTCGGATGAAATGTCTACTTCTATGGAGGAGATATAACCCATTCTTTTAAACAAAAGACTCATGCAGGCTCATTCATGATAATTCCAAGGAAGGGCAGAGGGAAAATGCATCATGAATGCACCCACAGCTTTAATTTTCCTTTGTTCAGGCTAATAATGTCCCCTTTTCCTCTTCTAATCGGAGTAGTCTCCATTAGTAGCTTTGTTACAAAACAACATTCAGAATAATGTAGAAACAATAATATGAGGTATCTCTGGTCAATGTCAACTTTGTCAAACTTTTATACATTTGGAAGGAACTTTGGACATCTTCTAATCTAACTCCCTGCTCAAGCAGAAGATCCTGTATTATTTCAGACAATGGCTGTCCAATCTCTTCTTAAAAATCTCCAGTGTTGGAGCAGCAGCTACAATTTCTGGGCAAGCTAGTCCACTGATTAATCGTTTTATCAGGAAACTTCTCCTTAGTTCTAGGTTGGTTCTCTCATTGGTTAGTTTCCATCCATTGCTTCTTGTTTTGATTTCAAGTGCTTTGGAGAGTGGGCTGACTCCTTTGTGGCAGCCCCTCAGATGTTGGAACACTTCTATCATGTCAACTTAATCCTTCTTTTCATTAAACTAGACATACCCAAGCAACCTTTCTTCATATGTTTTAGTTTCCAGTCCCCTGATCATCTTTATTGCTCTTCTTTGCACTCTTTTTAGAGTTTTAACATCTTTTTTATATCATGGCAATGAGAGGTGGGATTCACTTACCTTCCCTACCGGTTCGCAAATGTGAGAGCACTTGTGCTTGCTTCGTGTGCGTCTCATCTGCGCATGTGCAGTGCTCATGCATTATATTGGGGCGGGTGGGCAGAGCCTCCCACAGCCACCGCTACTGGTTCACCTGAACCAGAGAGAACCAGCTGAATACCACCTCTGATGGCAACCAAAACTGGATGCAATATTCTAGGTGCAGTTGTACCAAGGCTTATATGGTATTAAAACTTCACATAATCTTGATTCTATCCTCTCTTAATGCAGCCTAGGACTGCTTGGCTATTTTGGTGGCTGCAGACATTGCTGTCTCATATTTAAGTGTTTGTCCTCCAGGGCTTCAAGATCCTTCTCATAGTTACAACTATTAAGTCAGGTACCACCTAGTCTACACCTGTACATTTGATTCTATCTTTCTTTGACTTACATTTATCCCCCAATCTTCTCAGTGTCACTTGCACTGAAAATCACTGCCACAACCTATGCTGTTATGAAAATGAAATAATCAACAGATGTAACACAAAATCTAAACAAGGTTTTACACTACAAGTATTGTTTATTTCCATTTTCAAAAGCTAAAATAGCTTTTCCACAGTATCTAGTCCTTTCTCTGCTATGGAAGTTCCTAGGCAGGGGGCAATTATTCTCTCTCTATCAAATTTATCTTGCAGGTATGTTTCCAAAGAGAAAATATAGATGGAGGAGGCCCTGTGCTTGCTAACCTGAGCTCCTGTATAAAAGAATACCACAACTACTACAGTCATGTCAGGACTACAATTATTTATTTATTTATTTTGTCAAATGTATGAGATAACAGGTATAAGTATAAACATGGACATGAGCACATGAAATGAGTACAAATAAATGGGGAGAGTAGGACAAAGACGGCAGGCACACTGGTGCACCTCCCGTACAGATAACTTAGGAATGGTGTGAGGTTCACGGTACATAATTGAAGGTTAAAGCTATGGGAGTTTGAGGAAGTAACAATGGAGTCAGGTAGAGCATTCCAGGCATTGATCACTCTACTGCTGAAGTCATATTTTCTACAATCAAGTTTGGAGCGGTTTACCTTGAGTTTGATTCTATTGTTTGCCTGTGTATTATTGAGGTTGACGCTGAAGTAGTCGTTGACAGGTAGGACATTGTAGCAGACAATTTTGTGTACTATGCTTAGACCGTAAGCGACATAGTTCAAAATTTCAAGGCTGGTGACATAAGGGATTCTATTGTGAGCAGAGGAGTGGAGTACTGTTCTTGTGAAATACCTCTGGACCTGCTTGACTGTATTAATGTCCAATATACAGTATGGATTCCAGGCAGAAGTGTTGTATTCGAGGATTGGTCTGGCAAAGCTTTTGTATGCCCTAGTTAGCAGTACAGTGTTACTGGAGAAAAAGCTTCACAGAATTAGGTTAACAACTCTTAATGCCTTTTTGACAATGCTGTTACAGTGAGCACTGGGGCTTAGATCATTTGAGATGAGTACTCCTAGGACTTTGACAGAGTGACGGTCATCTATAAGAACCTTTGAGTTGTGATTGTGGGTTGAAAGGATTAGTCAGTAACATCATCATTGCCCAGGAGATGCCCATTTGGGAGCGCCTTTCATACTCTCATTAAGCTATCCACCAAAGTGGTACCCATCTATCTACTCAGAGTCACCCTCTTTCAAATTGCTGGGTTGGCAAGAGTTGAAGCAAGTGACAGGAGATCACCCCATCCCATGGCAGCAACTGGGTCTCAGAACAATACTGAATATAAAAAATGAAAAGTCCCAATTCACTTCAGTTCTCATGCAGATTGGGAATTAATATCTTTTCTGCACTAGAAAGCAGAAATAATCCCAAACTTTTCTGATGTGCTTCATTTGAAAAGCTGGCCTCTTCAAAGCCTCTAATTAGGAGAAGAGCCTTGCTATTTCTAAATTGCAAAGGGTCCAAATTGTTATCCTCAGCAAAAGTGGTTTGTACGCAGATGAAGCAGATACAGGAGAGTCACTGTTCTCAAAACAAGGCAAATTGACCTCACTGGCACCAAATGTGATTCACTTATTTCATGGCCTGAAGTAGCACCTCACCCTGAAGACCCCCCTTTGCTTTGTAGGATACGTATAATTTGGTAGGGGAACCAGTAAGAAGCACTTAAATCTCCAGTTAAAGCCCATTGGCCCGTTTCCCCCCAAAATGATCCAAAAATAAAGGATTGAGCAACTATTTGCTGAAGGTTCACCAATTGGTAAAATCAAATACCCAATCCATTCTTGAAGTAAATACCCCGAAGTGTAAAAAAGTGAGTGCCCCAAATAGCAAAAGACTGTTCTTGAAAAACAAATATCTGCAAGAAATCATGAAAGGAAATGTGATATGGAAAAGATATCTGACAGCCAGCCAGATATAGTTTTGTTTCTTAAATTGTCTGTGGATTGCAGAGGGTTTAAAGGATTACAGAATACAAAAGCAAGCTGAGATCAATCTGGAACACCAGTTTTTAAACCAACAAAGCTTGAAAGCATATCAGGATCATTTCAGCAATATTTTTTTCCAAAGGTATTTGTAAAATGTGAAAACAACTCGCCAGAGGATACAAGCTTTTATTTCAGAGAAGAAAAAGTGAACCAAACCAAAGAAAGAAGCAGCTTGCCATCTGACACTATATGAATATGTCATTAAAGGGAGCATGATTTTCTGAAAAATAAGGATTCTGTCTAAGCCATAAGCAATTTTCCTGTAAGACATAGTATGTAATGCTAGAAAGGACAGACTTTGCATAGGCTTATGAATGGATAAAAACCTGAAGAGTTCTTTTCAATTTCCTGGGATTCTTTAACTAGAACTTTAATGTTTATAAGTATCTTAAAAGCAGAAGTCCCCAACCTTTGCAGCTTGGCAGCTCAGGAGATGGGGGGGGGGGGGGGAGAGAGAAAGGAACCAGGCCGTGCAAGCAATGGGCCAACATACACATGTAACTGGCTGGCACTCATGTGTATATATGCCAGACTGTTGCTTGTGTGAGTCGAACTGTGACATGTTTGTGCGCCAGCCTGCTGCTCACATGAGTTGAGCTGTGTGCATTTATATGTCACGCAAGTTGAGCTGGCTGTGTGCAGGTGTGAACACCGGCCCAACACTCATGCGAGTTGAGCTGCGCATGCAAATGCACACCGGCCCATTACTCATTCATAACTCAGTTATGAATGGGCCTTGGCCCAGGAGTTGGGAAGCCCTGTCTTAAAGGACACTTGCACATGTGCAAACCTTCGGAATTGGAACACCATAATATGTGATGGCATTGTGTAATCATGTAAGGATTCAAAATCAAACTGTTCTCAATTTGTCTGAGCTAAGATACATTTTGATCTCTTACCTTGTTCAAAACCAATGAAGAAGCCACACAGATTCTGATTATCCACAAAACTGAATGTGGGATATTTCCTACCTATAATATTTAATCAAGAATATTCCACATGCAATCTCAAAGTTGTAGAATTGAACTGATACCCTTATAAGAAAAAAAAAAATCTTGTCCTTGCAAAACTACTGTAGTAAGGAGGCTGGGACACTGGCCTACAAATAGGAAAAAAAGAAAATTCCTATAGGTTCACTTAATAATCAATCTCTCTCTCTCTCTCTCTCTCCCTCCCTCCCTCCCTCCCTCCCTCCCTCCCTCCCTCCCTCTCTCTCTCTCTCTCTCTCTCTCTCTCTCTCTCTCTCTCTCTCTCATAATAAAGTTAAAAATATAGAAAATGTCATTTTCAAAATGATAAAATGTGGACTAGTACATCATATATATATATATGACGTATACACACACACACATACACAAACACATATATATGCGTAGACACATGCATACATACATACATATATTTGTCCCACTTGTCCATTGATAAACATATACAGGTATGTCCTTGACTTACAACACTTCATTTTGTCACTGAAGTTACAATGGCACTGAAAAAGTGACTTCTTGACTGGTTGTCACACTTATTGCATCATCCCCATGGTCACATGATCAAAATTTGGATGCTTGTCAACTGGCATTTATGACCTTCTGATCAACAAAGTCAATGGGAAAGCCAGATTTACTTAACCATGTTACTATCTCCTACTAATAACTGCAATGATTCACTTAACAACTGTGGCAACAAAGGTCGTAAAATAGGGCAAAACTCACTTAACAACTGTCTCACGTAGCAACCAAAATGTTAAGCTCAATTGTCATAAGTTGAGGACTACCTATTAGGGGACTATTATATATTTAGAATAATTTTGTGATTCTGTATGGCTTGCTTTTTGTGTATATATGATAATAGAATATGAAGGAATTTGCTATGACTTTTTGAAAAAAAAAGATTATGCAATAACTTTAACAACTTGGGGATCTAAGAGGACAATTGAGATACTTACTATTTTTTGACTCATTCTTTAAAAACAGATAAGCCCTGAAGACCTCATATAGCTTTACATATCATGATGACTGAACAGATTGAGTGTCACAAACGTATGTTCAGCATCCAATTTTCTCAGTCACTTGGTAGCGATGCCTCTGATGTAACTGCATGAAAAGTTACATTCGTTCATTTAAATTTTACCAAACAACGAGCATAAATGTCCAAGAAAGTATCTGGCAGATCCAAACAGCAACCCATGTTAACCTTGTAATGAGGAAGTTTCTGGAACAGTGGAAGGACCTGTGTAGTGTACATTTAATCTGAAGATTTAGGAGAAAGATTTAACAAAAGATTTACAGGAAATCAAGGGAGAGTTACCTTCCAATATTGGAAGGCCTGTCATATGGAGGAATGAACAAACTTGTTTGTTTATCAAATTTTGAAAGCTGCCTATTTATCTGGGCAGTGAATATACCATTAGAAACATCAGCCATAAAACAAAGCAAAACCCACGTCGAGGCCCTCTTATTAAAAACATAAAACATCTTCATATACCCCCACGAGAGCTCCCAAAGTAATACCTGGAGGAAATACCAAGTTTCTATGGCTTCTTGAAAGGCCATTAAGGTTGAGGTTGTCCATATTGGGGGGGGGGGGATATTAAGCATACTTCTTAAGGCCCAAAAGGTGATATTGTTCCATCCAGAGGATCTAGAGCAGTAATGGCGAACCTTTTTCGCCTCAGGTGCCAAAAGCACTCGCTCTCATGCTATTGGGCATGCTTGCGTGCCCCCCATGCTGTACCCCCTGCACATGCATGTGTGACACTCACCCAGCCACCCTGCTGCCCCACACATGCCTGCACGGCTTTCTTGGAGCCTGGGAAGGGGGAAAACGGCCTCCCCCACCCCTGGAGGCCCTCTGGAGGTTGGAAACGTCCCATTTTCCAGCTTCCAGTGGGCCTGGTAGGTCCATTTTTCATCCTCCACAAGCTACAGAAGCTTTCTAGGAAAGTCCATTTCCAAACTTCCGGTTTGCGCGTTGGGCGGTTTTTCGCTGAAGATGAAAAATGGCCAAAAATTAAAGCCAAAAATCAGCTGGCCAACACACACTGGAGCTGACAGGCAACACCAGGCGTGCCCACAGAAATGGGTCCGTGTGCCATCTGTGGCACATGTGCCATAGGTCACCATCACGGACCTAGAGCTTGTTCACTCTGCCAGATCAGATGATACAGGTTGAAGCCATTAGGTTGAGGTGTTCCCATAAATAAAACTGGGCCCATAAATGTACATCTTTAAGGGTGTCAACTAGCAACTTGAATTGCACTTTGAAGCCTACTATTATATGGGCATGCTATGTTTCAATTTTGCAGCAAATAGGACTGGAATTAACAGGTGGAAGGGACAGAAAACGGATATTGCCAAAAAACATAATAGCAATCAAGCAAACAAGCAAAATAAATAAATAGGGAGTAACTGCAGGAAAACTATTTGGCAGACTCCATCTGAAAATCAGCCAACCACAATGAACATTCTAGACTTGTGTGATCCATTTCAAATTGCACGCACGCAGTTCCCAATTTGGCAATGCAATTATGGGAATTTGAGAACAAGCATGATACAGAGTGTTGCCTAACACAATCCTTTTGCAAAAGGCTTCATTCTACCTGGAATTTGGTGATACAAATGGCTTAAGAATACAATAAATAAATAAAAAGAGTCAACAGCTTCACAACTTGAAAAGACTACTTATAGTGGAACCTCTGGTCATTTCTGACCATGACCAAATTGGGTTCTGACCAAAATATTCACAATTTTTTTCCCAACTATTTCCCCCTTCCGCGCCATTTTTTTTATAACCACCAAATTTCCAAAATTAGGTTCAGGTGATGACCAAATAAGTTTGCGACCAAAGTTATAGAACGAATTATGGTTGTGACCAGAGGTTCTACTGTATATGGGAGCCCTGGTGGCACAGTGGTTAGAATGCAGTATTAAAGGCCAAATCTGCCCACAGCCTGGAGTTTGATCCTGATGTGATTCAACCTTGCCTCTTTCCAAGGTCAGTAAAATGAGGATCCAGATTGTTTGGGGGCAATATGCAATATGCAAATAATGTTGCCATTGTAACCCGCCTAGAGATTGCTACTAAGTGCTATTGCTATATAATATCATTGATTATATAGACTGACTATAGCAGCATTGAGAGGTGATGGACTTTGATTTAGGGAGATGTTTAAAGAAAGGTTGACCATTTTTCAGATATAATGGAATTTCAGGATTCTGTCCTTGACCAAGGAGGTAGAATGGAATGACTACTAAGACCTTTTTCAGCTCTAACATCCTGTAATTCTGTGTATCAGTTCTGGAAATCCTGAATTCCTTTCTTGAAACTGAGAAGTAAAAACAATGTTATTATTTTGTGTCTGATATATAAGAGAACATTTTCTTTTTTCAGCATGAAAGCTCTGTATGTAAAAGGATACATTTTGCACGTCATCCCCTAAGCTAATTAAAACCAGAAGATAATTCTTTAAGCTAATTAAGTATGGTTTTTAAATGTATTGTTGTGGGTGGTGTATAAAAGTATAAGCAATTCAGCACAGCCAATTTGTGCATACTAATGAAAATAGAAAAACAGCTGCTGCCTGTGTTTATTCATCAATATACAAGCTTGTATAGCATCATTTGGAACAATGTGATAAGGCCAACATACCCGTATTTGGAAATCTCACAAATATTTCAATTTCTCAAGCAGAGTTATCATTCCAAATTATACAATAAGCAACCCAAGGAAGGAGGAAGGGCTTTTCCCCCCAAATGAGATAAGCCATAATATAGGTAATTAAAAATCAGAAGGTTTTGTTTAAAAGAGAAATAACCTTCTTATCCCTATTTCATTGCTAATTTTGCTAAAAGAGAAAGGGATGGAAAAATACATTTGCAAAAGTATTTTTTCAGATAACTGAGGGCCAATTCAAGTATTTCATTTAATAGATAATGCATGGAGCTTTCATTTCCAGGCTTCGTAGACTGAAGCCATCCCCCAGAATAGTTTGCCTTCCAATTTGTCAAATCTTCCATTATAGACTCAGTTTATTGAATTTTATGTGCATACGCTTTTTCTAGAAATCAGAAGCTGATACTCAGTTGCAATAAATTTTGTTCTCATTTTGGCATTTGCACGTTTTCAATTTTCAATTTCAATTTATTAGCGCTTATAGACCGCTCCCTCTCCCGAAAGGGACTCGGGGCGGTGTACAGTCCATGTCAAAGAACAAAATTAAAACAATTAAAATTACTAAATGGACAATATATATATACAAATATAAAATAGGTGGATAAGAGGAGGATAAAAGATGTGCAGGACTGTATTGCTAATAAATAATTAAAATAAACAGACATTAAAATCCCAATACCCAATAAAATTAAGTCTACAGAATAATCTCCTTAAAAACCAGTAAAAATATAAATGCCAGGAGGTAGGCGTTGAAATTATGCCAGGCCAGCCAGTCGGAACAGGTGAGTCTTCAGTTTCTGCCGGAAGGAGCGGAAGTCGGTGGTGGTTCTAATGTCGAGGGGGGAGGTCATTCCAGAGGGTTGGGCCCATCACAGAGAAGGCCCTACTCCTTGGCGTCGCCCGCTGGCATTGCCTAGCGGATGGCACCAGGAGAAGTCCCTCCCTGTGAGAGCGAATTGGCCGCTGGGATGTATGTGGGAGGACGCGATCCCGCAGGTAACTGGGCCCTATGCCATGGAGCGCTTTAAAGATGGTGGTCAAAACCTTGAAACGCACCCGAAAGACCACAGGCAGCCAGTGCAGCTCGCGCAGGAGCGGTGTTACATGGGAGTACCTGGTACTCCCCATGACTGCCCGCGGGGCTGCGTTCTGGACTAGCTGCAGTCTTCGGGTGCGTCCCAAGGGAAGCCCCATGTAGAGAGCATTACAGTAGTCCAGGCGAGACGTCACCAGTGCATGAGTGACCGTGCGTAGGGCCTCTCGGTCCAGGAGGGGGCGCAATTGGCGCACCAGGCGAACCTGGTGGAACGCCCCCCTTGCCACGGCTGCCACATGGTCATCCATTGACAGCCGGGCATCTAGGAGGACGCCCAAATTGCGCGCCCGTTCCACAGGGGGCAGCTGTTCGCCCCCTATGGCCAGCGCTGGAATCAGCTGACTGAACCGAGGTGCCGGTAGCCACAGCCACTCAGTCTTGGAGGGGTTGAGTTTGAGTCTGTTTGACCCCGACGGCTTCCAAACACCGGGACATCACTTCGACAGCCTCACTGGGGTGGTTTGGGGTTGGCCTCTTATTCAGTTCACCAGCGGATCAACACATATTAAAAATGCAATTCAGAGGGGAGAGCAACTGTCAAAGCAACCAGTGTTAGCTTAGCTTCTTGCAGCATTTCAAGCACATTTGCTAAATGAGAGGTTTCTCCTTCCCCCACCCTCTTTTTTTTTGTTTGTTTACAGGATTTTGGAGAAGATGACTCTCTCTACATAACCAAGGTAACAACTATTCACATGGGCAATTACACGTGTCATGCCTATGGCTATGAAGAATTGTATCAGACCCACATTCTTCAGGTGAATGGTTAGTAAATGGCACATATGACAATTCACTGAACATTACTATTTTTTCTTAGAAAAGTAGCAAAAACGCCCACCATATTGTATCGTTTCAGTATTAAGATGTAAATGGGAAAATATCTCTCGGTTAATTTCTCTAGAGTAGAATACAAATACACAAGAAATATAAGGTGTGTGTGTGTTTGTGTTTGTGTGTGTGTGTGTGTTCATTTGTTAGTCTTTTAAAATATTATTTTGTTACTGTAACAAAAATATTAGGAAGTGAGAGTTATGAAAATATGGAATAAAGATTGTAAATAAACAAATGGTTGTGCAACAAGATTTTCCAGTTAGGCACTTTGCTCAATGAGGGAAGGCATGTAACACACACAGATCTCTTGGTCCATTGTGTGAGGGTGTGAAGTAACCACAACTGCTGGAGGGCTCAGCATAGCTATATTCTGTGCATTATTCCAGCAGAATAATTAAAGAAGGTGGTAAAGCAACACAGCAAGTTTTCAAACATCTTAGAATATTCCATGCTTTATACTCCATGTCCAAAGGAGGACTAGATAAAAAAAAAAACCTTGCCCTGTTTCTAACTAGCAGAGAATAATATCAGCATTCTTAGAGTAAAACTTGGTTTTAATTGCAGTTGTGGCAAACTGGACAAAATATGCCTTAACTGATCTATATTGTTTCCATACTGTTGGCAAAGGTAAGGCTGATGAAGTCTACATTTCTCTACATTAGGGAAAAAAATATAGCCTAAATATAAAGACCTAAAGTGACTAAAGTGAAGGTTCGCATAAGAAGGCAATACCTATGGGCCCACCTGTTGATGATAGTGGCATAAAGAAGACCTTGACTTGAAATGTAAAAAGAGTAAGAGGCAGAACAGCAATAAAGTAAATGAATAAAATAAAATAAAAGGAAAAGACATGTTAGGTCTGAATGAAGGTAGTCCGAGTGAGCTAAATGAATATATGCATAGGATATGAAGATTTGGATTTGATTTGGCTAAAATAAATCTCTAGAAGCATGACTCAATGTCATCCGTTGTACTGATAGTAGTAGGTGTACGGAAGTAGGAATGTAAAGGTTTGTGGTAGTTATATGGTACTCGTGTGAATGATGAAAACGAAATAATTAAATATGAGTTCTCAGGACATATTCTGAAAAATGGGATCCAAAGGAAGAAAAATGTCAATGGAGATGCTCAGTCATCCAGGTCAAGGATGTCCCAAAGGTGCTTTTTCAAGAGGCAAATGGACTTTCTTGTTTTTCTCTGAAGACATTTCACTTCTCATCAAAGAAGCTTTTTCAGCTCTGCCTAGATGGCAGGAAATGGGAGGGTTTATGTTCTTTGAAGGCAGCTGGTCATATAGACCATATCAGAGGATCATTGAGGCCACTTGGAGGTTTATTTCCTTAGGGTCATATGATTAGTGAAAATGGGTGTGGAGCCTTCTTGGAATTGCTGAAAAGACTATGCTGTGGAGCTGTGCTTTCGGCAGGATACTTTCGGCCCTGTGTCCCTTCACTGTTGAGCACAAGATGCAGATTGTTGGGGATGAGTATGTGTGTCTGCATTTCAACCTGAAATGCAAATAGTTCCTGTAGTCTGCAGTTTTTTTTTTTCTGGAAATCTGTTCACTCCCTCACCATTCAAAAGCTGTTCATCCCAAAGTGCATAACTAAATGGAGATTCTAAGTCACCCAAGTCATGCTTGTCCCAAATGTGCTTTTGACTCCAATCAGAGCTGAAGAAGCTTCTTGGGTGAGAAGTGAAACATCTTCAAAGGAAACAAGAAAGTCCAGTTACATCTTGAAAAGGCACCTTTGGGGAAAAGGAAGAAAATCTGACCAGTTGATAAGAAAGAAGGGTAGGAACAATATGAAATTGTTTTGCCTTCTTTATGAAGGCACCAGAGTCAGGGTTACACTTTTTTGCTCTGTTTGCTTTATCCCACTTTCCAGAATTAACTCCAGTCTTAAATCTTAATTCACATGTATGTTTATGAGAAAAGGCTGGGAGAATTAGTGCAGGATACAAGGATGATGAAACTTTTAAATTTGCTACAGCTCATTTTTCATATAGTGTATTTGGTACAGTGAATGGAATGAAAGGAAGGAAGTGAAAGAAAAAGTGGGTCTCTAGACTTCTGCCACACACTCCTAGACTAAATTAAAGGGCTTTATTAACATTAGGTAACAGTAGGATCCAAACACAGTATGTCATATTATCTTCAGAATGTGAAATATCCAAGTAGTCAATAATCAAAAGTACCAATGTATCTTAAAATAACCACAATATCACCAATAAGACAAGGACTCTGAAACTGTGGTACCATGATATTCTAAGGTTTAAAATAAGATTAACCTTTCTCTTCACCTGGATGTAACAAATTCAGAAATCTGCCCTAAGTAATATAATTTGCCTAAAGTTAAATTGGTACCTTGAGAAGTGCAATGATTTGGAATGTAAGACTGACAGAGCAAATCTTCCATATAAAGAATTCCTTTGAGATGAATGACATTCTTGATAACAAAATGTTAGAGAATGTGGTAATCTGGCTTTTGTACTCAAAGAAGTAAATACATAAGGAGAAATAACATGGCAACCCTCCTGAGTATGTGTGGTGAAAGGATGAGAAAGTGGGGTTTTTTTGCTATGTTTAACTGCCTGTTTAGAATATTGTTGAGATAAGTACATAATTATATAATTAAAACTATTTTTAAGGCTTTATTAATCAAGAGCCATCAGCTGCAGTTCTAAAGTCACAGGCCATGTGTCTATTTAGAATTGGTTTGATGTAGTATAATTTTGTGCCCAGAGTCCTATTAAACTAATATGTATATGTTCACATAAAAATGTGGAACAACTTTTCATCCGAAAACCATAATGATGCACATTAAGTTCTATTAAAAGGGAATCAATAAAAATATTCAGTTAAGTGACTAAGTCCTAGTATTTTCAATACAGTTAGAATTAATCCAACACCTCCGAACAGAATAGCAAAGTTGGAAGGGACCTTGGAGGTCTTCTAGTCCAACCCCCTGCTCAGTCAGGAGACTCAATAACATTCCAGACAAGTGGATCTCCAGTCTCTTCTTAAAAGCCCCAGTGATCCACATGGAAAGAAGTAAGTAATGAGGTACCACATGACTCTGTCTTAGGCCTGGTACTCTTCAATATCCCCATAAATGACCTAAATGAGGGAATAGAAGGGTAACTCATCAAATTTGCAGATGACACTAAACTGGCAGGAATAGCCAACACCCCAGAAGACAAGCTCAGTATCCAAAAAGATCTTGACAAACTTGAACAATGGCCCCTATCCAACAAAATGAATTTCAATGTGGAGAAAAGCAGAGTATTATGTTTAGGTAGGAAAAATCAAAAGGTATAAATACAGCTTAGGTGAGACCTGGCTCAAAAAAAGTAACTGTGAGAGGCACCTTGGAGTCCTAGTGGATGATCACTTAAATAAGAGCTAGCAGTGTTTAGCAGCAGCCAAAAAATCTATTAAAAAAACACCTTGGTTGTATAAACAGGCACATAGAATCAAGATCACATGAAGTATTAGTTACACTTCATAAAATCTTAGTAAGACCACACCTGGAATACTGCAACCAATTTTGATTACCACACTAGAAAAAAGATGTTGATACTTTGGAAAAAGTTCAGAGAAGAGCAACTAAGATGATCAAAGGCTTGGAGACTAAAACATATGAAAAATGGCTACAGGATTTAAGGTTTGGCTAGTCTAGAGAAAAAAAGAATTAGGGCTGACATGATAGCAGTATTCCAATATTTGAGAGGCTGCCACAAAGAAGAGGGGGTAAAAATATTCTCCAAAGCACAGAAGGCAGGACAAGAAACAATACTAGGAAATTAATCAAAGAGAGAAGCAACCTGGTATTAAGGAGATACTTCCTAAGAGTGAGGATAATGAACCAATGGAATAGCTTGCCTTTTAGAAATCCTGGGAGCTCCATCACGGGATGTTTTTAAGAAGAGTCTAGACCAGTGATGGTGAACCTTTCTTGGCTCGTGTGTCATAAGGGGGGGAGCACAGGGGAGTCGTGTGTGGGTGTGCTGCACCCATAAAGCAATGCGCCCCCCAGTGCACATGCACACATGAGAGGCGCTCCGCCCCATTTTTTGCATGCTTTTTTCGCCCTCCCCAAGCTCCAGAGGCTTTATAGGAGCCTGGGGAAGGCGAAAAGAGCCTCCCCGCTCCCCTCCCCTGAGGCCCTCTGGAGGCTTCAGAGAAGCTTCCTGAAGGTCCCTGAAGCCTCTGGGGGGCTTAAACTGACCCTACGAGCAAACTGGAAGTCCATTCCCGAACTTCCGGTTTGCCCATAGGTCAGTTATTTGCACTCTGGAGGCTTCAGGGAAGCTCCTGAAGCCTCCAGAGGGCCTCCAGGCCCTATAAAGCCTCTGGAGCCTGGGGAGGGCGAAAAATGGCTTTAAAGAAGACTGAATTCAGCTGGCCAGCATGCGCACTGGCCAGCTAACAGGGCAACGTCTTGCGTGCCCTGTCAAATGGCTCTGCATGCCACCTGTGGCACGCGTGCCATAGGTTTGCCATACTGGGTCTAGACAGTTGCTTATCTGAAATGGTATAGGTTCTCCTGCTTGAGCAGGGGGCTGGCCTAGAATGTCCCTTCCAGCTCATTCTATTCTATTCTGTTCTCAAGGGAAGCCATTCCACTGGTTAATTCTACTGGTTTTTTCATGGTTAAGATATTTCTCCTTAGTTCTAGTTTGCTTCTCTCCTTGATTAGTTTCCATCCATTGCCCTACGGTGCTTTGGAAAACATGTTGACCCCTCTTCTTTGTGGCAGCCTCTCAAATATTGCCCGTAACTGTTCTTCATATGTTTTAGCCTGCCACACTCTCTAATCATCTTTGTTGCTCTTTTCTGCATTCTTTCCAGAGTTTCTACATCATTTTTATAATGTGACTAAAACTGGATGCAGCATTCTAAGTGTGATCTTATTAAGGCTTTATAAAATGGTACTAGTAATTCATGTGATCTTGATTCTAATCCTCTTTAATGCCGTGTAGGATTGTGTTGGCTTTTTTGGCTGTTGCAACACAGCTGGCTCATATTTAAGAGATTGTCCACTAGGACTTCAATATCCCTCTCATAGTTACTGATACTCTCACATAGTTACTGTTATTGAGCCAGTTTCACCTAATCTGTACCTGTACATTTGATTTTTCTTGCCTAAATGTAAAACCTTACTTTTCTCTGTATTGAATTTGATTTTGTTAGCTAAGATCCAGTTTTCAAGTCTGTGAGATCCATCTGGGTTTTGAGTCTATCTTCTGAGGTGTTGGCTATTTCTGTCAGTTTAGTATCATCTGCAGATACGATGAGTTCCCCTTCTATTTTGTCATCTAAATTGTTTGTGAAGATGTTGAAGAGTATTGAGCTTAAAATGGTACTTGGGGTACCCCACTGCTTATTTCTCTCCATGTAAATGTAGTTCCATTAAGGAGCACATACTGAATGCAATTTGTCAGCCAGTTACAAATCCATCTGGTGGTGATGCTGTCTATCCCAAAAAAAATTAGCTTACCAAGAAGTAGATTATGATCTATTTTGTCAAATGCCTTACTGAAATCCAAGTATATTATCCATTGCATTTCATTGGTCCACTAATTTAGTTTTGTTAAATAATGAAATAAGATTTGTTTGGCAGGATCTGTTTTTGACAAATCCATGTTCGGTTCTAGTTATACTTTGCATGCTTCTAGATCATCAGAGATCTGTTTATCTTTTCCATGATCTTCCCAGATATTGATGTCAGACTGATTCGTCTGTAGTTTCCTGGAATTGGGCTTTGTTTTTATTTTGTTTTGTTTTTTAAGATGAGAACCACATCAGCTCTTTTCCATTCTTGTTGTAGTTTCCTGCTCCTACAGGATCTATCAAACATATGCCTCATATTTCTCCTGCTATGAAGCATATACCTCACATTTCTCCTGCTCTGCCTAAACAAGCTGATTGGCTGGAAAACCCCAAGTATAGTCCTGTCAGATCTTATAAAACCTACTTCTCTCTCAGGATCTTTGTCCTCCAACTTTGTCCAGTTCTTGAGCCTGGAAATTTATGTTAAGATTCTTGGTATTTTACCCATCAATCATACTTTGAGCTTCTCCTAGTCTTTCGCCTGTTTTACCATGCACCTGTGCATTCAGGCAGGCTATATGTACTTGAATAGTATAAGTGTTCATTATACAGTTGATCATACATCCCACTGAGCTCATTATACAACATGGTCACTAGAAAAGAGAATATATGGGGCAATCCTGCAGAGAGGTTACATTAAATTTAAATCAGGATTATTTCTAGTATACTGAGATCTTGGTTTCTGTACTTTCAGTAATAACTTTCCAAAGTCAGGGCTTTGGCTTTGTAGATGAAAAGGAAAGTGAGTTCTCTGAGGCATCTTCTTATCAAAGGAAACCATTACAATGTACACTCAGTTTCATGGACCTCAGTTTAGCAGAGTTCGTATGATGTATAATATCCACTCAACACTTTATGCATGCATAAATTCACACTTTCCATTTGAAGTATTTTTAAAATTGCACTTGCTATTTAAAACTGAATACTGGTTATTAAATTGAGGGTTTTACTGCACCAATATCTATTTATTTTATTTATTTTATTTATTTTATTTACCTTACCCATCTTACCACAGGGCAACTCTGGGTGGCTTACAATGTTAAAAAGATAAAACTATATATACCCTATAAACAATACAGATAAAATACTACAAAAATACAAATATTCAACCTTAACTAAAAGATGGAGATGGGAGGAATAGGATGAGCTAGGGAGAAGGTGTGAACTGTTATTAATCCATCAACCACCACCATTGTGAATCCCCCTCCCATTAAAATCCCACACCACCTATCAGAGCCAAATCTTTAAGCTCTTGAAGAAGATCAGGAGGGTTGGAGCCAACCTCACTCTGGAGGAGCGGGGACAAGGCATTTCAAAGGGCAGTTTGCCTTCCAGTGTGCCCAAACAACCACAAAGTGCTAGCAAATATATCAAGTGAGTGACATCCTTTTTGACAGAATGCTGTAGGCTGTGAAAGATATTTGTCTTATGCTGAATTAAGGGTTTCTCTGCTTCCTCTTGAGATTTCCCCTTAAAGTGGCTTATTTCAGCTCTTAATGTGCTTCACTATATTCTTCATCTCTCCTTTTTTCACTTCAGTGATAACATATTCTAGCAACAAGTTATTGGGGAAACAGATCAAAGTGTAATGGGTAAGGAAAAAAAAACTGTTTCACCTACAAAAGCCTCGTAGTACAAGATAAATTCTTCTGGGATCCCTTGTAATTTATGTTTTAGCAATTATGGGATAAAAGCTCTGAGGTTTCTCTGGAATGAAAGATTGTGAGCTAAATAGCCAAGTAAAATGCTAAACAAGATGATACGATTCTCCCACTAACTGGACCAGGATAGTTTGCATAAACATTCATGAGACTATTGAAATAAGTTTTAAATGTATTACAATGCATGATACTTTTAAAAAGAGCATTAGGATTCCTAATATCACCTTTTTTTTCTACATTTATAAATTGAAAACTGGTAGAAGAATCCAAAGCATTAATGCTATCGACTTTAGGAAAGTTAACAAAACCTGCCCCTTCTAGAAACCCTTTGTGGAATTCATGGTATGTTATTGTCCCACTTTACAAAAGCCAAAATAAATGCAATCCATATAAAAATGACAATATTTTAATGAGAATAGCAATCTATTTAGCTGAGCATTGTCTACAGTGAATGGTGGTGCTTCTCCATGTTTTCAGACCAGAATGTTTTACATTCTGTATCCTGATATTTGTGATCCTCAAATGGGGATGCCAGATGCTAACAACAATTAAATACGGTCGCCATACTTTGGACTCTAGATTTGTAAACTCTATAATTCTAGGGAAATTGTTTTCTGTCACAGAATCTAATACACAAATAATAAACTATCTTGAGGACTTCTGACTTGCTCTTAGCATCTAATATAGGCAATGCTGAATTTAACACCAATCATTTAGTGACTGAAGTTACAACCTTTCTGTTCTGTAGGGAGAACGAGGCAGGCAGGAACTGAGGCAAGGCAGGTTGAAGCTAACACAACCTTTATTAACAGTGTAACACGGCAAAATGTAAGGCAAACCTCGAACCAGCAAACAGCAACATTTGACAGCTGACAGCCATTTTTATACTAGAGCTGTCAGATGCTGAACCAATAGAATGGCTGCATTCTCCCGCCAGCTGGCTTCTCGTGTCTCAACCAATCAGGGGCCGGCAATGATAGTCAATGGCATCGTAGTCTCGAGGTCTTAACAGGGCTTTTTATGACCTGGATTTGAAGTTCTCACAGCCACACACACCATGTGGTCATGTGATCACATTTTGGGTGCTTGGCAACCAGCCCACATTTATAGCACCTTGTAGTTACATGACTACAATGTAGGATATATTTTTGCCAGAAAGAGACTTCTGGTTGCCAGCAGAAGAATGGCCCATTTTAGACAATTGATTGGCTTAATAACCATAATGTTCACTTAATGACCTCCACAAAAAAGGTTGTAAAATCAGGCATGGTCACATGGTTAGCCCACTTAACAACCAGCATGACTTACAGCCATAATTCCAGGCTCGGTTACCGAAGTAAATCAAGGATTTTCTGTAGTGTCACCCAATACATGACAATTTAGAAGTCCCATATAATTCAATGCATCTTTTCCCCAAATCATGGAGTGTAGGATGAAAGCATCAATCATACAATATCTTACTATGTATCATGAACCATATGTCCAGGAAGATCTCTTTCTTTGTTGAAACTTTGTTGAAAGAGTAGTGTAATCCTTTCCATCCCCACATCTTGGAAATAGGATAAAGCTGACTGGTTAAGTGTCCATGCCAGCTTTTCGGATAGAAGAAATACATAGACCATAAGACACAAGCCACATGCATTGTTAGTCTAGAACTCACAGTGTGATTGCACTTTCAGTTTGCTCTTTGACTCAAACAGCACTATTTCTTTTTTATATGTGGATGTTTATGTGAATTTGGGTATGAGTGAGACTGGCAAGTTACCCTTTTTAATCTAATAAATTTTCCATTAAAACACTCAGGAAAAATCATTTCATCGTTAACTTCACTTGAAGAAATATCTATCTGTCATCTTGAGTTTTAGCCAATATCTTCTACCTTAACAAAGAAAATTTGTCTAGCAACCATATTTCTATTAAGATTAAGGGCCAGTATAATAGAATAGACATATCATAGAACATAATTGTATCATAAATCATAAAAAACCATTTTAGAAGACAAAATGTATCATCCTAAGGTCTTTTCCCAGGTCTTAGCTCTAGTACATGGAAACTGGCACAATAAATGCATTTTCAAGGTTGTTCCATCAATATCAGAATATCTGAATCATGAGGGACAAATCTCATCCATTGTCTTTCTTAGAAAACTTTTCTGATGGGACATTGTGGCCTCTATTTGTTTGACCAAGGTTAATAACATAGCGAGAAGGAAAAGTCACATATTACAAATATTCTGTAGTATAATATCGAAAAGATATAAACATTTTGGAAACTGAGTGTGAAATGAAATGCAGGAAATCTTGCTTAATGCAAGTTTAACCAATAAATACCAGTAAATAGTAAAATTGAATTCAGCTGTCTCTCATAGTATTTTTGTTAGAGAAAATGAATTTAATTCAATCTGCCCAGCTTGCCTGCCTGCTTAATCAAAGTCAAAGTCAGAAAAAAAAGTAGCATTCCATTCCTCCAACAGATTATGTGATCATATCACACTAGAGGTTTGTATTTTAAACATCATGTTTAGTGAAAGAAAAGCCATTTATCTTTTCTAACACAATGCTATTTCTTGGTAAAGAATCTCATAAAACAATAATCGGCTATGAAAATGGATAGTTTGCAAACAAAAGACTCCTTAATGCAAGGAATCATTTTCTTTGGTTGCTGCATTTTACAATAAGCTGACATAAATCATCACATTTTCCTTGAAAATGGTTGCCATTGGCTTTCAATCCAATTTGGCAGATTCCCTCTGAGTATTTTCTAGTAATAGGTATCTATTTCGAACACTATAATATATGACAGGCTAGTGTTTAGAATAGCAGTAAGCTGAAAAACATCCTCAATTTCTTCCCTCCTTAAAAAAAATCACAACATTAAAGGCAAATGATTGATCTGTCAATGTAAATAACGCAGAAAAATGATTCAGTTGGCTTTAAAGCTGAGTCAGCCGTCTTGGTCTTATCTATCCATTCTGGATGGCAACTTTTTAGTCTTCCTAAAATATGTTCTAATGTAATTATCTTTTGGCCTTGTTAACGATGCTATCTATATATTAGTGCTAATAATATACTAATTGTTGTAACTTCAAGTCAATCCTGATTCCTGGTGACTGTCTGGACAAGTCCTGGCAGATGTTTGGCAACTTTTTGAAAAGTGGCTTCCCATTGCTTCCTTCCTAGGACTAAGAGAGAGTGCCTGGCCCATGGTCACCCAGCTGGCTTTATATCTAAGGTGGGACTAGAACACACAGTCTCCTGGTTTCTAGCCTGATGGCACCGAACTGGGTCTCCAGTAGATACTGATACTAATGCAAAAGAGTTCTTGTATTGCCCTTAGCTATAAGGGCATACCAGATAAAAACAGTAAGTACTTTACTACACATACCACAACTCTTCAAGTCCTTGAGCTCATAGAGGAAAAAATAACAGTCTCAACACAAGCAACCGTGATGAGATTAAATATTTATGGTTCATTTAAAAAAAAAGTTCATTTGTTTATACAATATACATATAATAACAACTGCATTGTGAAAATCTAAACACAACTTAAATGCCATTTTGGATAATCTCTTTATTGCAATGAATCATAAAGACACAAAAAATGCAGGTAATCCTTCAGAGTTACAACAGCACTGAATGAATGATAGTTAGGACCAATTCTCAGCGTTACAGTCATTGCAGTGCCTCTGAGGCCACATGATCAATATTTGAGTACTTGGCAGCCTACCCATATTTATGACTGCACCATGTGCTTCTATTCCCCTCCCCCTCCGCCCACCTGCCTATCTCCTTGTCTCCCTGCCCACTTCCATCTCTGCCTTTTATAGGATTAGCGGTACTCTTATGAGTTTCTATGTACTCTTTCAATGCAAAGTATAAGGGGAAAAAAGGAGTGGAAGGAGCATAAGAGTCTGTCATGTAAGCTACATGGTTGGGTCAGGTTATTCCTATCATTCAATGATGAAGAATGCTTGTTGGTGCCAATTCAGTTTTAAATGCAAACATGAACAAGATTAATATGACAAACTGTCTGGTCTGTATTGTGTAGAAACATATTTTGCCAACTAAACTGTATTAATCCTAAACCAATAATATCACACTTAAAATTGCCTAGCTATATCATTGTTGAGGGTTCTTAGCACTCGCTTTGGGGCAGCAGAGGTTAGAATGCAGTAATGCAGGCTGCTTCTGCTGACTGCTGGCTGCCAGCAGTTCAGCAGTTTGAGTCTCACTGGCTCAAGATTGGCTCAGCCTTTCATCCTTCCGAGGTCAGTAAAATGAGGACCCAGAATATTGGGGGCAATATGCTGACACTGTAAACTTCTTAGAGAGGGCTGCAAGGCACTATGAAGCAGTATATAAGTCTAAGTGCTGTTGCTATTGCTTTGGAACAGTTCCTTCAGAAATAATATGGATAATTCAGAATGCCAAATTCTCAGTGTTGGAAGAAACTAAACCTTGGATCATATTCCAAAAGGATTTATATCGTTAGTGTTGACAGCTCCTGTGGTCTTATAGATATGACCCCAAATATGGAGTATTTGTATTTATTCCTGATTATATTCATTGTTCATTTTATCTCTTTCCCTTAATAAATATATTCAAAACTGTAATCTTATGCATTAGAATGGGGAAAACACTGTTAGTTAGAAAACCACATTGAGAATTAACCACTAAGCATAGGCTCTAGTTTGTTCTTTTATTTAAAAAATTAGTATTTTTTTTCAGTTTCCTAATAGAGAATAAATAAAGAATACAGAATCAAATGTTGATATGTAGGAGGTAGTTTTAATGCTTTCAAGATATGTTCTTCTGCTTTGTGTTCATGAAAACTTATCAAATGTACAAATTCAAATCTATTGAGATTTCAGATACTTTGAAGGAGGAAAAGTGTAGGATAAAGTTAGTTCCAAAATAATCATCACTTTAAAGAGTGTCAGGAGATATTAAACCCATGTACATCTAATAACTCCTAACCAAATAGTGCATTTAACACCTCACATGATTAATGGTTTTCTTTAAAACTGCAAAGACAAGCAGTGTTAAAATTTCCCGAAATTACATTGTAATTATATAAGGGCACTTGCAGAGAGCATGTTAAAAATTGGATCTATTTAGCCTCAGACACAGCTCTCAGAAATTTAGATTGTATTGCTTCAATTGGGGTTAAGCTATAATAGTAACAAATCTATACTCTGAGACAAGTGATTAATTGTGGAGAATAAGGAAGATCACCTTCATAGAAATATGCAGGAATTGTAATAAAGGCAATGGTTAAAACATTTTTAAAGTCCAGAGCAATGAGATAACATTCAGGTGCCTCCCTGATTCATTGAAGTTTTAGTCTTCCTATCGAGTTGATCTTCCTGTCCTCAAGAAGACATTAATACACACACACACACAAACACACACACACGTAAAACTCAAAAAATTAGAATATCGTGCAAAAGTTCATTTATTTCAGTAATGCAACTTAAAAGGTGAAACTAATATATGAGATAAGACTCATTACATGCAAAGCAAGATAGTTCAAGTCGTGATTTGTCATAATTGTGATGATTATGGCTTACAGCTCATGAAAACCCCAAATCCACAATCTCAGAAAATTAGAATATTACTTGCAATCAATAAAACAAGGATTGTATATAGAACAATATCGGACCTCTGAAACATATAAGCATGCATATGTACTCAGTACTTGGTTTGGGCCCCTTTTGCAGCAATTACTGCCTCAATGCGGCATGGCATGGAAGCTATCAGCCTGTGGCACTGCTGAGGTGTCATCCTGGAAGACCAGGATGCTTCAATAGTGGCCTTCAGCTCTTCTGCATTGTTCGGTCTTATGTCTCTCTTCTTTCTCTTGGCAATGCCCCATAGATTCTCTATGGGGTTCCGGTCAGGTGAGTTCGCTGGCCAATCAAGCACAGTAATCCCACATTCATTGAATCAGGTTTTGGTGCTTTTGGCAATGTGGACAGGTGCCAAGTCCTGCTGGAAAATGAAGTCAGCATCCCCATAAAGCTTGTCTGTGGAAGGAAGCATAAAGTGCTCCAAAATCTCCTGGTAGATGGCTGTGTTGACCCTGGACTTAATGAAGCACAGTGGTCCAAAGTCCTCTTTTCTGATGAGAGCAACTTTTCCATCTCATTTGAAAATCAAGGACCCAGAGTATGGAGAAAGAATGGAGAGCCACACACTGCAAGATGCTTGAAGTCCAGTGCAAAGTTTCCAGAGTCTGTGTTGATTTGGGGAGCCATGTCATCTGCTGGTGTTGGTCCACTGTGCTTCATTAAGTCCAGGGTCAATGCAGCCATCTACCAGGAGATTTTGGAGCACTTCATGCTTTCTTCCAAAGATGAGCTTTATGGGGATTCTGACTTCATTTTCCAGCAGGACTTGGCACCTGCCCACACTGACAAAAGGACCAAAACCTGGTTCAATGACCATGGGATTACTGGCCAGCAAACCTGCCTGACCTGAACCCCATAGAGAATCTATGGGACATTGCCAAGAGAAAGATGAGAGACATGAGGCCGAACAATACAGAAGAGCTGAAGGCCGCTACTGAAGCATCCTGGTCTTCCATAACACCTCAGCAGTGCCACAGGCTGATAGCTTCCATGCCACGCCGCATTGAGGCAGTAATTGCTGCAAAAGGGGCCCAAACCAAGTACTGAGTATATATGCATGCTTATATGTTTCAGAGGTCTGATATTGTTCTATGTACAATCTTTGTTTTATTGATTGCATGTAATATTCTAATTTTCTGAGATTGTGGATTTGGGGTTTTCATGAGCTGTAAGCCATAATCATCACAATTATGACAAATCACGACTTGAACTATCTTGCTTTGCATGTAATGAGTCTTATCTCATATATTAGTTTCACCTTTTAAGTTGCATTACTGAAATAAATGAACTTTTGCACGATATTCTAATTTTTCAAGTTTCATCTGTATATATAAATATATGCGAATGTAGCATTCAGTTAATGAAAAAAATATGTAAAAGAAATTTGTTTCGTATTCCCAAGGGAAGAGTTGGGCAGTTTGACATCAGGACTCAAAGGTTAAAAGTCAGGCACGGATAACAATACAAAATATGGTATTCACCCCCTAGTGTCTAGTTCTTGTTTACATTTCCCCTTCACACCAATATACCCCTAGGTGCAATATCAACGTTATTATTGGTGTTGTAATTATTACATCATAATTAACATGTTTTTACAGGTTTTCTGTATGATTATTGCGCATAGGAAATGTATTGTATTGTTTATATAAATAGTCAGGAAAAAATATTCCAGTAACTCTGAATTCTGTTTTTCAACTTAGGATCTTGTAAATGTGTTTGTCTACAATTTATTTTTAATTATTTTTTTAAATTACCCCTTCTAAGTTGTTAGAAAGTCATTGCTGCCACTGCTGCCTTGACCTTCTTATGCTGATGCATTTGATTTTTCTTACCCAAATATTAGATTTGTATTTGTGTATGCTGAAATTCATCTTGTATGGGAAATTGCGTGAAATGAAGTCCATACTTTTTTAACTTGTTGAGGTTGAAAAATACTTCTCCAAAGTATTTTGCAGTCATCTTCAAATGTGACTTAGAGCCCTTTGCTATCCCACACATCACTGGTGTTACTGATGAACTAAGATAAACTCATAGTAACACTAAAAATGTATCAGTCTTTTTTTTAAAATTTTATTGGTTTTTAAACATTTATAGAAAGGGTAGATGGATATACAAAAAAAATTTGGAAGCTACATAGTGCTAAAGGTAGAAATCTCTCCAAATCTCACAACTTTTACAAAGAAAAAAAAAGATAAAAGATAAGCAGAAACAGCATCTTGTTATACATTGTATCAACCATATGTTCAATCATCTATTTTGCCACTTTCTAATATATCAACAATTACAATAATATTTCAAATACATTTATTTTTGTAACTTGTGTCTTTTCAATATTGCTCCCTCCCCCCTGTCCCCTGGTGGAGCCACAGCCCCTCCCTCCCTCATATCTTGTGTATTGTCACCTTTTTCACTACCTCTTATGATTTCGTCCTCTAGGAGGGCACTGTGTTTTTTCATGAAGGCCTCTGCCTCCACAACTGTATTGATTCTAATTCTGTTTCCCTCCCAGAAGATCAACATTCCTTCTGGCAATAACCATCTAAACCAAACTCCTTTGTTATATAATTTCTTTGATAAGGAGGATTACTTCCTTCTCTTATCTCTTATTTTTTTCGGAATTTGTTTAAGAATGGCAATTCCTTTATCTTTATATTTTAGTGGTCCCCCCCCCCTTTCGGCCCCTAAAACCTCATCTCTCATGGTCTTCCTAAGAAATTTAACGTGTACTTCCCTTGGAACATTATGTGTTCTGGCATATTCTGAATTGATCCTGTAAACCAGGTCCATATCCCACCGTAACTGTTCTTTATCTCTCTTAATATATTCTGCTAAGATTGTACACACAGTATCCTTAAGATCTTCATCTTCTGTCTCCGGTAGGTTCTGGAATCTGAGAAAAAGGGACATTCTTTCAAGTTCCATCTTTACCATGAAATTTTCCAATTCTCTATTCCCCTTCACCTCCTCCCTCAGCCCAACCGCACCCTCCTCCAGCACACCAATTTTCTGTTTATTTTCTGTTGTTTGCTGCTGTACATCTCTGAGCTGTTCTTTAAAATCTGCCACCTCTTTTTTCAATTCATTTTGTCCCTTCATAAGAGCCTGGAACATTTGGGTAACAGATAAGTCCTTTGAACTCTCTCCAGTCCCATCTTGTTGTAAAAATGATGAAATTTTTGTCTGTTGAGTCGTTGGGCTGGATGAAGAGGAAGTGGGCGCCAAGGCTGCCTTGCCAGGAGGTGGTTTTCTGGACCCCATTTGTTAAGTTCAGAGATGAGTCTTATATAAAAGAAATGGTGTCTGTGGAATGCGCAGCTGGGTGAGACCGTGGAGGCAGACAAGCCCAGAAGTGAAAGTTAATCCTCAATCACAGTTCCAAGCCAAAAGAAGAAAATCAAATAATCCAAATCCAGAAAGACCATATAACAGGAGGGGCTCCAGGAGACCTTCGGGGGGGTAGTAATAGTATAAAGCCAGAAATTTCTTCAAAGGTAGTTTCAAAAGGCAGACTTCATTTATAAGAGCGAAGAAGAAGACGGAAGCGGGCCATCTTGGCTCCCCCTTTCACAGGGAACCAGGGAGCAAGGCATCCAAAGTTTCCATAAAGCTTTTAAAACAACTCAGGAATCACCTCTTGCAATTGTGATGTAAATCTTTCTCACATAGTTAGTACAAGTGAGTAATTCAACGTTTTACTCTCTCTCCCCATTCTGAGATTGAGATATAGTCCAAATGCCGCTTTACCCGAGGGGGGTGGGAAAAAAAACCCTCCAATCTTGCAACTTCAAATAGATTGAATCCACAACTTGCAAAAAGCTGTTGCTCATCAATTAAATGATGTTAAAAGAGATTGGAGCAAACATCTCACCTCCAGCACTTCTGCTGCAACTTCTAATTGGTTATTTCCTTCCGGAATCCATTCGGCAAAGGCACACAGCTGTGCTATGCACTCCCCACGCTCCCCGGCTCCTGAGGCAAAGCTGGAAACCCTCCCCCCCCCATGGCTGCCGCTGATTCTGGGGGTTCCAGCAAGCCGCCCTATGGCAGGTGGTCCCTCCGAGACCGCCTGTGCTCCTAAAAGGAGCCCACCGGGGAGACGAGCAGCGGATGGCAACATCCATTGCCTTCAGGGACCGGAAGTGATCTTCCAAAAAAAATGTATCAGTCTTAAAATTCCACTATCATTCAAAATATTCTGTAGACTCGGGACTCAAATATGTGAATGAATATATTCTAACAATGAATAGCTTGAAGAAATTAATTGGCTGTTTAGCAATATCCAAGCTACACATATTTATTCTATATTAAGAACTGTGTTGCAATTTGACCTCAGTATGTTATCATCCATGTATAATTTTTCAGTCCTAATAATATTGTCCATATAAACAAAATCCTGGAAGCGTTTATGCATTTTTATAGAAATCTTCCATAAAACAGTTGGTTTAATTCACATGCTATAAGAAAATATAATATCTCCTACAATTAATTACTTAGTGTATTAGGAATCATTCCTGAACACAATGCCATTAATATATTGCATTCCCTTCATATTAATTTACCAAGTAGTTGAATCTTTTTTCTTCAGGAAAAAAACCCATCTGTTTAACTAATCTGGCATATATTCTTTCAGACAGTTCTCGATTATTGACTTGCCAAGGTTAGTATGCGTATTCAAACTGGTTAGTAAATCTCTGTACATATGAAGCATTCTTTAATGAATGACAAAATATGTCTTGGCTGTGCAATTGCAGCTGATAATTTTACAGATAAAATAAATCCAAATGTCCAGTAGGTTAAACTTGTGATTACCCTTGTGATCAGCTCTCACTTCTGATTTTCTATACATGTCTGAGATCATTTCAGTTCCAGATGAACTGAAATTTCAGTATTCTCTGAAATCAAAAGGACCAGGAACTTCACTATCACTTCCAAATAATTTGCAGGATGATATGGTTTTGTTAAACTGAGGAACATTCTAGAAATCATTCTGAGAGAATGCATTCTACAACTGTTTATGGAGATTCTCAGTTATCCAGGTCATAGTTGTCTTAAAGGTGCTTTTTTTCCCTTCAAAAAGTAAAAAGAGGGGTAAAAGAATCCATCTATGTTAGAATTAAACACCCCTCTAGAATGGGAGGAATAAAACACCACCTATCTCCAGTTTACAATGCTGCCCTTGCAGAAGTTCCAAAATGATTCTACAACTAATTGCACCCTGATTTAGGTGACCCTGAGGGCACAGATAAACTCCCAAGTTCCCTCAACAACTCTCAGAGAGTGCAAACAACCCGATGACTGCTAATAAATACAATCCTTCCATTCCCCCCCCCCTCCATTCCAATCCTAAAAGAACTTATCTTTCCATCTCTCCATCATCAGAACTGATGAAGCTTCCTGGATGAGAAATGAAACATTTTCTTCTTCTTCAAGGGGGGAAAAAAACCAGTCCAGTTGCCTTTTAAAGAAAAAAAGCACCTATAAGATGCTACAACTCTGAGAATTTCTAGTCAGAATGACTAATTGAGATCATGTTTGAAGATCATCTCAGTTATTTTAGAATATCTATGCCATTTAAATTAAGTTTCTGCTGTTTGTGATTTTGCTGTTTTGCCATCAGATTGCCTTCTCTCTGGGCAGGCTGTTCTTTAACCAGAACAGATCAGAATTAGGATTTCATCTGCTTTCAAAATGGAGACTGGTTAGGGTATATCTATCAGACTGAGAAATTCCTACTTCTGCAAAATCTACCCAGTTCCAAATGATTGGCTGACTAGTTGGCTCAGTGGCTAAGACACTGAGCTTGTTGATCAGAAAGGTCGGCAGTTAGGTGGTTCAAATCCCTAGAACAGGTCTCCTGCGTGAGCAGGCGGTTAGACTAGTTGACCTCCAAGGTCCCTTCCAACTATGCTACTGCTAACGGTTAACTAAATAAACTGCTACTTCAGTAATTTCTGAAATATTACTATCTCAAAGAACTTTAGATGTGTTGTGTTTGGGGATGTCAGGGCAGTTTTTTTAAAAAAATTATTTACTCTTTTTATGAACCCTAGCCCAATCCTCTGGAAAATCTTATGCCATGATAAATTGGAAAGCATTTGAAAAGTCATAAAAGTCCTTTGTCTTTCATGAGCTCAGCCTGCTTTTCAAATTTACTGAAACCTAGAGTATGTAAAACTCAAAGTAGTAAATAATATTTTCACAATGCTTGTCAACAGAAGCGAAGCCTATTTTTACTTTAATATAAAATGGAAAGGCAGAATATTTTAACAGCAGCTATAATCTTACATAGTCCTCACTGATCAATAAATGTGTACTTTCTGAAATGGCTTATTGCACCAACCTTGTAGCCCCTTAGAGAAAAATGAATTAACATGATGGCTTTTATTGGACTTCCTCCCATTTTCAGAAACACATAAGCTTTTGATCTTTTCAGAAATGCATTACAAGAAGGAAAACAACACATATTTCACCACATTCCTTCAGGACAGATATAATTCTACTGATGTTAACAAGGTTAATGTATGTGTGTGATCAAAGATTAAATTCAGATTGTAAAAGTGTCTCATATATATTTTAGCTGACTAATTACACAGAGCAGACATCCTATATTTTTCCCCTTTTTTCTTTTTAAAAAAGCCTACCATTCTGCATTGCTAGTAGTTTTAGCAGAAGATTAACAAGTTGGATTTGGATAGATGTTAAGTATCTTTTTCCCTTACGTTCATGGTGCATATTCCTATGCAATGCTTGAACACATCATACAGAGTTAGATTAGAATTGTAACCAACCCAGAGCCACTTGATTGAGTTGGATGGCTATAAAAATCGAATATATAAATCATTTATATTAATTAATAAAGGATTATACTTGGGTTATACTAGGTTTTGCTGCATTGGGTGCTGCATGTGCTACAGCGATCCCTTTCCAACGTCACTACCTTGGGAAATAAACACATCTTAACTTTGAAATGGTATCATTGTCACAAGACATTAAAAATAATATTTTCAACTTAATGGTCTCATTTTGGCAGAATTCGATAAGGCACTTGAAGCACCAGGTAAGATGAGCTTGTTTCTGGCAAACTCCAATGAGATGAGACCATGGAAAACAGGTGTGAGTGATGATGGTCTGGAGCCTATATAAGCTGTTCAAAAAGTTTAATGCAGACCTAATTGGTTTAATGAATTTGAAGATTCAATCTAGCATAATCCCTTGAGAGTTTCTTGACTAGCAGAAGTTTAAAGTCTTCCTCTATTATATCCTTGAATATTAGAATAGTATACAATAAAGAGTTGGAAGGGATCTTGGATGCCTTCTAGTCCAACTCCCTGACCAAGCAGGACACACTGTATCATCCCAACCATTAAGTGGTTGTCTATTTTTGAAAACCTCCAGGGATGTAGTAAACACAATTTCTGGAGAGCAGCTGTTCCACTGATTAATTGTTCTCATTGTCAGAGAACTTATCCTTAGCTCTCCATTAGATCTGTCCTTGATTAAGGAAGCTTTTGCTAGTCCAACTTGTTTAAGGAACTTGTCAAGGGCAGTGTCTATAGTTCATGTCCTGTGCTAAGCACATTGAGCTACAAGCATATTCCACAGTTCTGTGCGCAGCCTGGATACTTCATGCATGGGTTATAACTTCTGCTAGTATACTGCCAATAGCCGGGACAAATAATAACAGAATATTGCATGCACTATTCCAAGTGAGATCTTACCAAGGCATTATAAAGCAATATTAACACTTCATGTGATCTTGATTCTATCCCTCTTTTAATGCAACCTAGGATTTTGTTGGCTTTTTTAAAAAAAATTAATTGCTGTTGCATATGATGCAATGATGTTATATTCTTGTACTGCCTTGGACTAAAGCCTTAAGGTCTTACTCTGTAGGCATTGCTTCCAAATCCAAAAGAATATGTGAGTCAGTCCTCAGTAGGCTTTCTATGTCAAGAGAAGTATAAAAACATACAAAAAGATCTGGTGAATCTGATTAAAACCTAGTTTGTTAGCTATTCTGTCCCTAACAGAGCTAAGGAATAACATAGATGCCTCCTTGGAAGTTCAAGATACCATTTTGAATCTTAAACTTCCCATGTGGTGAGAAAATGGCCTGTTGTTTATATTTTGGTGTTTTTTTTTAAAAAAAGAACTGTATCTTTCTTCTTAAAGTTTCCTTATTCTGAACATTTAAAAAAAATTGATATGAAAAATTCAGGATGCACAATCTGGGGTTATGAGGTCATAAAGAGGATGGTGTAGAACTGCATAGGGCTCCTCAGATGTCACACCTGCTCTTCAGATTCTGTAGCATTTGCTCTGGACTTGATCCCAGCTGATCAGACAGGAAGTTTGGAATTAGAATGGCAACAGAGAATGTTGAAATCTTGAGCTTACTCTGAAACCCTGAGCTTGAATGGGCCATAGATTGTTAATCCCCATTCTACATCCTCATGTTATACAGCATAATCTGCTCTATATGTAGGGTTTAGCTGCAATAAGATAAACAGAACAAAAACAAAACTGAACAAGATTTGGAGAAGGGCGGCATATAAATCCAAATAAACCAAACCAAACCAAACCAATCTCACACTGGATTTGAGTCATAGTAGATGATTCCACAGCTTCTCACCAGCAAGCAGAATTGAAACAGACAAGAGGGATATAAGAATACACAAACTTCTGAATTATTGTAGAAAAGCAAATAAGCTGTTTTGAAAGAATTCCAACCACTGCTGTGTATGAAATCTGATTTCTGTTTATACTACAATCAATGATAATATTCTTGCTCCTCTTTCTCTTGCCCAGAATATGATTCATCAGTTTGTTTTCTTTTCACCATGTAAGAACTAGGTCCCACTATAAACTCAGGTGGAAGATAATTACAGTTTTGGGTCAAATTTGTGGCAGTGTGCAATGGCCTCTATTGCATCTTTGAATTGCTATCCCATAGAGTTGTTTGGATTGATAAAATATTTATTAATAATTAAATTCTGGGAGTCAGATATTTGTTACAAACAATTTTCAGTACAATTCCAAAATATTTTCCATATCTACTTTGACCTTGATAGGCATTGCTTCCAAATCCAAAAGAATATGTGAGTCAGTCCTCAGTAGGCTTTTCTATGTCAAGAGAAGTATAAAAACATACAAAAAGATCTGGTGAATCTGATTAAAATTTAGGTCTTTAGCTATTCTGTCTCTAACGATGGGGACACATGCAAAATGTTTAATAGTGAAGGATATAAAGTCCACTGAAATTGAGGAGCCAGTAAATTTAGATAAATAAATAATTCTGTATAAATTGACTAAACCTCAAGTTTCCTTAACTGGAGAATATCACAACATATATCTCAATGTTATCACTGTGTGAAGAAATATCTTCATTGGCCATGAGTATATTACCATTCAACTTAACTGGCTGAGCTGGGCTCTGCATAATGTTGCTTATGCCAAGCGAAATAGTGTGATACCCAAAGTCTTAGTACAGTTTGAAATATGTTATGGAATTAAATTACTCCGTAACATATTTTAAACTATGCTAAGACTTTGCCAATTGCTATGAGAGACATACAACTTTTAAGGTGAAACCACTATGATAGGCTATCTCAGGGTTTTATGGTTGTAAGATAATTATTGATTCTAACTCTAATCAGATGTAATTGAAAATAAAATGTCACTACTTTGTTTTTTTTAAAATGGCAAAGATCCCAGATATGGATGGTTTCTGGCCAGAACATTATGAAATTCTATGACACTATGTTAAATAATTTTAAGTAAATATATTTATTATTTATTTGAATCAATCTACTTTTGTTTCTAACATACATTAGATTATAGAGCTAGATATATTATATCTATGAATATTAGATATAACATTTTATGCTAAATAGATCAATTTCTAAATAGGTTTTTCTTTCTGTGTAAGAGCACAGACATTAGGCAATACAAGAATAGTTACGGTCTGAATAGAAAAATATATCATATAATTAATCTATTTGCAGATAATGTGCCTATATGACTTAGGGATCAAAACAGTGATATATCTTCATGACAGTTTGAATTACATATATTTAATTCAGTGGCAGATTTAGAAGTTCAACTTTAATAAATCATCTGCTACGTTAATTAATACTGAGAAAAATTCACAGAAAAAGCTTGAATAAGTTATGGGACTTTACATCAATCCAGGTAGATCTATATACCTAGCAGTGCTTATCACAAAGAACTATCACCAATTTAAAATATTATTGTGATTCCTTTTCTTGAACAATAGAAAGAAAATTTAAGTTTCCTTTTGAACATCTTTTGTATTCATTTCCTGGCATTTAAAACGAGTCCTTCCAAAAATCTGTTCCTTAAAAAATATTTCGCATTCTCTTGTACTTATTTTTGCAGAGCAAATAATTATTACCCCATTTTTACATCATTATCAAACATTTTGGCTGTATATTTATTTCATTTTATCACAAAATAATATCATTGATGCTTTATGAAAATTCTGTATTGAATACAAAGGTTATTGGTGAAGTTTTTGCTAATAGAGTTCTCATATTTACATAAATTTCATTTTGGATAGAAATACTGAATATGTTTTAAACAGTTTAAGCATCCCAAATATTATATGTGGAAATGAGTGGATGTTTTAATTCTTTTGGCTTTTTCTCAGGTTACTTTTCAGTTTAACTTTTTAACAAATTATTATATTATCAGTTTGGGTTGAGAAGAGGGGTATTCTTCAGCATAAGCAATTTTTCAAAGAAACAAAATATGAGCTGTATAGAATGAATGAACAAACATCTTTTTCACCCTTTTACTTTATATCTTTGTTTCCTCTGGATATTAAAGTACACCTCCAGACTGAGCAAAGATAAAATGGTCAGACTGATTTTTTTCCCTATTGGGGAAAGTTTGGGTTTTTTTAAGGAATAAAATGGATGCCTTCTCAGAAGTTCAAGATACCATTTTGAATCTTAAACTTCCCATGTGGTGAGAAAATGGCCTGTTGTTTAGATGTTTTTAAAAAGAGCTGTATCTTTCTTTTTAAACTTTCCTTATTCCAAGCATTTAAAAAAACGGGAATGGAAAAATTCAGGCTGCACATTCTGTGGTTATGGGGCCATAAATAGGATGGTGTGGAACTGCATGGGCTCCTAGGATGTCACATTTCACATTCTGTAGCATTTGCTGTGGACCACCTGATCCCAGCTGATCAGATAAGAAGTTTGGAATTAGAATGGCAACTGTATCTAGGACTTCATTACCATGGCCACTTCAGTTCCCATTGAGGTTCAGAAGCTGCCATTCTTTTATGAAGGAGACCTGGACCTATTGAGATGATTCCTGCAATGACTCATGAATAAAATAGTCCTTCATTATTTTTTAGAGAATTTCCAGTTGAGAATGTTGAAATCTTGGGCTTACTCTGAAACCCTGATCTTGAATGGGCCATAGGTTGTTAATCCCAACTCTACATCCTCAGCATAACTTGCTCTATATGTAGAGTTTAGCTGCAATAAGATAAACAGAACAAAACAAGACTGAACAAGATTTGTTCACATCTCACACTGGGTTTGAGTCATAGTAGACTCAAGTGGAACAACTTGCCTGCAGAAGTTGTGAATGCCCCAACACTGGAAGTCTTTAAGAAGATGTTGTCTGAAATGGTATAGGGTTTCCTGCCTAGGCAGGGGGCTGGACTAGAAGACCTCCAAGGTATCTTCCCACTCAGCTATTGTATTGTAGATGATTCTGCAGCTTCTCACCAGCAAGCAGGATTGAAACAAACAAGAGGGATATAAGAATACACAAACTTCTGAATTATTGTAGAAAAGCAAAGCTGTTTTGAAAGAATTCCAACCACTGCTGTGTATGAAATCTAATTTCTGTTTATACTACAATCAATTATAATATTTCTGCTCCTCTTTCTCTTGCCCAGAATGTGTAAACAGCTACAGGAAAGTTTCTTTGTATTGTATTGTATTTTTATATTGTGGTAACAGATTGATCAGCTGTCATGCTGTTTTCTTTTCACCATGTAAAAACTAGGTCCCACTATAAACTCAGGTGGAAGATAATTACTGTATTGGGTCAAGTTTGTGGCAGTGTGCCATTGTTACATCTTTGAATTCTATCTAGTAGAGTTGTTTGGATTGGTAAAATATTTACTAATAATTAAATTCTGGGGGTCAGATATTTGTAATGAATAATTTTCAGTTCAATTACAAAATATTTTCCATATCTAATTTGACCTTGATAAACCCCATAAGAGCATATCCTATGTACAGTATATATCCAGAATTTTTCTGTTCTGCTTGCCTGATACTGGTTTCAGTTAATTAAGCCTGAGGATGCACATAAGTTGTTAAAGTATTAATAGATACTTCTATTAGAAGTATCATCCATTTCAGCTAATTAAAAGATACATAGCTTGGGGATGTACTAGATCCAGGTTTTTTTCATTAGAAAGCCAGTGACCTCAAAAGCAATCATTTTCCCAATTTGGCCACAAAGATGTCAAAACAACGACAAAAGAGATTCATGCTTTGCCAATTGTATTAATATGATATGTTATGCATAGGACAGCCCTTGAAAAACCTTGAAAGAAATGACAACTTGGTTAACAATATACTAAACAGAAAATACCAAGATTTAAAAGAATTTGAGTTAATTAATTCAAAATGCTTGTACTTATATTGAATTCCTAAACAGTCTGGACCTGGCATATATTCCTGCGATTAAAAATGACTTGTTATGTTTTGTGCATTTGTAATCATAAATAGGATGAAGGGATTTATAGAACAACTAATTTGGAAGTAAACAAGAAAGGAGAAATCTGAGATCAGAAGAGATCCAGAACTTGGGGAACGATTCACCAAGAAAAATCCTAAATAGAGCTTGACACAAGTCCGAACTAATGGTTTTTCACCCAAAAGTACTAGGGCTTTTGGAAATTAGGAGTGAGATTAAGCAGCTTTTCAAGTTTCAGAACTCGGTTTGATGGCCAAGGAAAAGCCATTTGCTAAACACTATTCTGCAGAAAATTTTCTGTCCAGTTTGGCAGGTACCTTTAGCAGTGACACAGTAGGACCTTCCTCCCTCCCTTCCTTCCCTCCCTCCTTCTATGCATAGACAGAGACATTGTGAATTAACATTCTCCTCTGTGAAATGTTTCAGAATGATTCCCCCTCTAAAGTAAGCAAAGCAGTTGGACTGACAAGTGGGGGGATCTGCGGTTTATCAGATTTGAGTTGCATTTAGGGACTGTTAGCTGGTTTCTATGTGGTTGTTAAGAGTTGACAAAGACTTGATGGCACATAATGGGGAAAAAAGCAATCAATGAAATAGTAGAAAAATGATACAAAACTTAAATTCTTGGCTGCCATCTAGTAGCCATTCAGATTTTTGAAGCCTAGATATATTAAATACTCATATATTTAATGGTTGATAATATCTCATATTAGACTATGCAACCAGCAAGAAAATGTAGAATAGTCTAATATTTTGGCAGATAGCTTATTTTTATTTTTCATTTTCTAAAAGAGAATTTGATTACATTATGTTGATTTGAACAATAATAGCATTTGCTTCCAGTTTTTAATACCAGAACTCAGGATGGTTTAATTCCATTTGGCAAGAGGTAGCCTCTGTTCAAGTCTTTGAGGTAAAACATAATTAGATTTGTATTAAGTGTGCTTCCCAGAAAAGAATTACTTTTTAAACACCAGCATCAGAATTTAATAGTGTCCAATATACTATATATAGTATATTAACTCAATCTGTCTTTGCATTGATTATTGGCTTGTTTTTATTACAAAGCCATCTGAACTTGCAATCAAAAGTACAAAACTGATGAAAAAAGAGTTTTCATTTGTCCAGACAGTGATTTCATATAAAATCAAGTGAGAGAGAGGAAGAGAATTGGATGGATGGATGGATGGATGGATGGGGAGGTGGGGGTGGATGGATAGTTTTACTCAGTTACTACAAAATCAGTGTGGTCCATGTGTTTGCAACTTTAAGAGATAAATGACAGGAAATGAAGAGCTTCACATCCAGTGCTTACTTTCACACTCACCATTGTTCAGGTTAGAAGCAATCCATCCCTTGGAAGAAATATGCAATTGTACAAGACACCTGAATTGACTCTGTATACAGTGTCTAAGAGCTGCAAAGCTTAATTTAATGTAATTTAAAGTAATCAGTTCCTGTTTCTTCCTCCCATAGTGCCACCAGTGATCCGTGTCTATCCTGAAAGTCAGGCACAAGAACCAGGAGTATCAGCAAGCCTCAAATGCCATGCAGAAGGCATTCCAAATCCCAAAATGTCCTGGCTAAAGAATGGCATGGCTATCACACCAAAATTATCCAAGCAGCTCCTTATTTTAGGTAAGGGTAAAAAAAATGTGAGTTTTGTCTATCATTGGCAGAGTCACAAAGATTTTTCTTTTATTTATTTTTTACTAATATGTGATCTTACGTCATCTAGATATGACTTTGCCTTTGTGCTATTCATATGACTGGGCCTATATTGTTTGCTGATTTACTGCAGCTCTTTTTTAAATGGTTCTATGTATATTATGCACTTCTCTTTTGCTAGAGAATTAAGACAGTATTCAATTCTTTTTATCCATTATCAGTTGAGTGATTCTATTGCTGATCATTGCAAATCAGCCATTTTGAACAGAGTCAGTAGAGTTTTCAGCAATATAATTAAGATCAATAGAATATTTCCACTGATGGACACACCTAGCTGTCCTTTTTAGAAGTTAATAATTTTATTTGGATGGGAAACCATTAAGGAATATCTGGTTTATAAGCAACATGGGGTGGGGGTGGGGAATCTGGAATAACATCATAGCAAACCACTTGCATAATGGTACAAAGAAAACTGCATGGCTATGAAAGAAGGTATTATACTTCATTAGTACTTGGAAAGTAGCAACCTAAAGCAAGAAAAAGATGACATAGCATTAGAATATTACATCAAGAATCCATTCTAATATCAGCTTTGACTGATTGTGAGCAAGCATTCTTATAATATTAGATTTTTCTTGGTATATTTTTGTAAGATTCTTTTTTTAATTTACCTGTACATCACTCACAAACTTACAGGATTGAGATGATTTACAAATATTGTAATATAAAGAAAGCAAAGAATCAATGAGAGGAGGAGGATTTTCCATTGCCAGAGGTGCTGTTATAATGGAACATGGTATTTTCTCTTAGACTACCAAGAGCCCTAATATTATCCTCTAACAATTTACTTTCCTGAATACTTTCGAGCGAAGTCTGCTTATTAAGCAGTTGGGGAATTACCAGGGGGTTCATGGATGAAGCTGTAGTATCTACAACAGGTACTCTGTGGTCTGCATACTGCTTGAGGGCCAAAGATTGCCCATAAAAGGGAAAAATGAAATACAAAGTATATTTCAATCAAATTTCACCATTCCCCCATAACTGCCACTTTTATATATCACATACTCATAATCTGTAAAATATGCATATCTGTAAAAATGCCATTTTCAAAAAAAAGGATTCGTAGAAGTTCAGGAATGTTAACTGTATGGATGTATTTTTCACTTGTGCTTTCCTTATTCTGACATAAGAATATCCTGCAGATATCAGTATGGATATCTGCAGGATATCTAGAATTTTCCTTCTGTAGACCATCTCACCTCAAAAAATATTGGACAACAGAATCATTCTGAGACCGGCCTATAATCTCTTTAATTTCATCAGAGCTCTCCAGCAAATTAATGTGCACAGGAGAGCATCCTGACAATTGCTCAGGTTCTGCAACCTTTTGCATTTCCAACTCTTTATACATTTCTTTTGATGGTGCTGCAGCAAATGGAAGTGAACTTCATATCAACAGTGTTCGATATGAAGATACAGGTGCCTATACTTGCATTGCTAAAAATGAAGTGGGGGTAGATGAGGACATTTCATCTCTCTTCATTGAAGATTCAGCAAGGAAAACCCGTAAGTTTAATTTATATATTTACTTTCTAATTATATATCCTCATTTGATGGACTTGAGTGATTTGAACCAAATTAGATTTTGCTTGCATAAAGGACCACATACTGATGTCTAATGACTGTCTAGTTCACATTGATCACTAGAAATAAGAAATGTTTACAAAACTCGATAGTTTCTTATCTGTAGCTTTCTAACTTATGGAAATTTCTATAGTTTTCATTAGTAAGGTAAAAATTCCAAGAGTCCTTGAACATAATGCTCTCAAATTCATTTCTGAAACCGTATATGGTATATGAAGAATATAATCTTGAGAAACCCTCCCCAAGGACCAATTAAAAATGGATTGATCCAACAGATTGTCTTTGGAGATCTTTCAAAGCTATTCTTTTTGAATTGCCATCTAGCATTGGTTTTTTGCCAAAGTGCTTCAAAATTATGAAAATTGTAATTTCAATCCCTTTAGGTATCAGGCTAAAGAATGCTGCATTAAATGAAATTAAATCTAAATTAATTTAATTAACTAAATCCAATAATAATAGTTAACAGCAGCAGGATTGCATTAGCCTCATTTGTCTTCCCAGTAGCTTTTGCTCTTTTCAGCTCATGACTATGAGACTCATTGCTTCACTTCACATTCACTAATAAAACTACAATTCATGATCTGAAGTGTTGTCCCATTCAGGTTGGAAAGACAATAAGATATAATAAACCCTCTAGTTCATAATTATGTATCCTAAGTCATAAATTATCTGCAAAACTATGTTCTGGAATATGAAACTATGAGATACAGTATACATGGTAGAAAATAATAGTTCCAACAACTACTTTTAAGGCATTACTCAGGTTAACATTCATTTTCTTTAGATAAAAGTAACAATGGCAGTTGAAGCTATCTGTCCTATTTGGATTGCTTTTGTTACCTTCATCATTCATGCAAATTGCTAGGTGACATTGTCTGTGACAAATTCCTTAAAGGCAATTTACACATAACTTTTTTAAAAAAATATATACCTATTTTACAGATAAGTGTAAAAATGTATGGCATTAATTCCACTGTGTATCTCACAACAAAATCAACAGGAGAAAATTGGAATTGAATACATCTGCCTAAATAATTTGCTTTCAGTGACAAACAAAATGTTACCATCTTACGTTAGATGGCAGAATAGCCCTAAAGTCCACAGCTAGAACAGGCCAGGGGTGCATTGCTATAAGAGAGCCACTACATTAGATATTCTAGTTTACATAAGATAATGGGATTGTGCTCGGAGGAAATACTTGTAGCAAGCTGGCCAACATGTACCAAACTAACCAAGACTATTCTGAAGAGCATCTAGTTTGGGAGGATTATATTATATCTTCCACATTTAAAAACCATTATAGAGAGTTGAAACAAATTGTCATACCATTACCAGAATAATATTTATTTTTGACCTATGGGGAGTTATATATAGCCTAGACATGATTGTGGTTGGTACACCTGCTCTATGTGATTACAGTGAGTTGTCTCAAAGATTACCACCCTTATGCAGGCAAAAATCTTTGGTGAATGTGATAGTTCTCCTAATACTTTGACTGGGAGAGGAGGGAGTGTCTGGCATTCTAACACAGAAATTCAAAATTGGTGAGGTTCCCTCCGACAATCTCATTTCGCTGGAAAAATGCAATCATTTATTACAGAAATTGCTATTGTGTAAGAAAAGAACAACATAGTATTAACGTCATTTAACTGCTACAATGAAATGTTGACATTGTTTTTTGTTTCCATTTTCTGGCTCTCCCATTTCTCTGATGCTGCAGTTGCAAACATACTGTGGCGAGAGGAAGGTACTGCAGTAACATTGTCTTGTTGTAGTGATAATGTGCTTGTCTGCTTTAATAAATCCATAAGAAACCATTCTCCACTGATCTTTCACTAGTGTTAGCAATGTTGGCCAGTCTCAGTTTAAGGCACAGCCAAATCAATTGCATAATTGGGACAATATGAATACAGCAATATACATTTTCAAAAGGGTGCCTAAGATATGATGGATCAGGCCAGTCTTGTCCCACCTGGACATTTTCTACCTATATGGACTTCCACCCTCAGAATTCTTCAACTACGTAGTCATTATTAAATATTCTGGGAGTTGAAATTCACCCCTCTGAAAAACATCTAGGTTGGGAAGACTATATTAGATCTTCCATGAGTGTTTAAACATAATATCATCACTATTAGCAGAATAATATTTATTTTTGACCTACAAACGATAGCAACCAGTCCCTGTCCTTCTTGCTTAATAATTGTGTTTGTATAGATTATTTAGTTAAGCCACATTCTTCAGTGCCATATTTCATCAATACCCTGTACAGGCGGGGAAAGTGGCTGCACTCATTTCTTTAAGCAAAACAGAACATTGCTTACTATCCATGTCTGCTTATTTGGCAGTTATGCATTCATTTCTTGTACACAGCTTTAAACAATCAAACATTTTCAAAATTCAAATATTCTTTATAACATCTCACAATAGGATTGGAAAGCATCCAATCCTGGCCTTATTCCACACTATCATGCTTGAAAAATATATGAGGTTGCAAAATAAAACAGTCATTATGAAATGTTCCTTTGGAAAGCAAAGGAAAGCCTGCTTTGTGGGAGTGGCTTGCCAGCCATGTGACCATGTGGGAGTGGCTTGTCGGCCATGTGACAGCGTGGGAGTGGTTTGACAGTCATGTGACTGGATGGGAGTGGCCAAGACGATGTCACTGAATTCTTTTTCCCAATGAATGATCTACAAAAAGATATAAAAAAGGAAATTTATTATTTTGTGTACTTACTACTTAAATAAGATTAAAATAAGTACACAAAACATTAAAAGAGTTACTTACAGAAGGAAGATGATTGCCTTGCCAGTCTTCAATATCACTAAATCCAATGAATGGCCTGCACAACGAAGAGACACAGAAATGAACTCTTTCATTGCATGCATTGCATTAGGATGAAACCAGCACACAAAATAATAGAAAAGGTAGATTACTGTCCTTCTGTGTGTTGAAGTCACCCACTGACCACCTTGCTCCAATGAATGGCCTGCACAAAGAGATAAGAAAGGAAGACTTTATTTGCTTGCACTACTATATTAAGGATGAAACAAGCACACAAAACAATAAAACAGCTACTTACATAGGAAAGATGATTGTCCTAGCGCTCATACTCTGTTGCCTCATCATCCTGTTAAATAATACTAACTGCAGAAGAAATAAAACAATATTGGACTTGATTGTGGTTGTAAGCTGAGGACTACACTACAGGTAACAGAAGGGACCTCTGTTTTCACCCAACAATGTACAGTCTTTTCAGGAAGGATGTCCCCCAACAAACAGAAAAGATATAGTTTTTCATCTAAGAAATTAGATCAAGAATGAATGTCATAGATAGATTCACAGAGCAATACAGATTTCTTTTTCTGAAATTTATTCCTCAGTTCAAAAAACAGGAATATATGAATTAGGTTCGGTACTTAGGACAGACCAATTCAAAAGTTAGTGGTGTCATCATTAGAAGCAATGATAAAGCAAGATTTGGATTTAAAACCAGTAATATTTGGTTGGACATTTCAAAGGGAATACAATACATATTTAATTTTACACATGTTAACAGTTGCTGAAATTGTGTTTGCACAACAGTGGAAAAACAAAGATATGAAAATGAATAAATAGTAGAATGTGTAGGAATGAATAAATTGACAATTAAAATCAAGAAGGCTTCGAATACTTTTTCACGTGAGATTTGTTTTATCAATTGCTAACAGAAACAGAAATTAGAAATCTAAAAGTATGAAAGAAAACACCAATTATGTAAGGAAAGGTCACTAAAATGTATAAGGAAATATTATTAGTACTTGATCATTGTTAATGTGTATATAACTGTGGGACATTACATACCCCCACACACAAACTATGACAGTGCCAGGAAAACACCCAAAAATAACAATTTCCCCCCAAAAGACTGCAGATGAAACCAGGATTTTTCCCTAACCCTAAGGACAGGAAAGACAAAGCCACTGGAATAAAAACCATCAAGACATTGTGGGAAATTATAAAGGACAGTGCCAGGAAGCTCACAGAACCAGGAACCACAATTACCTAAATAACCAGGTATCACACAGAAACACACAAAATCTGGCAAAGCTGCCTTGCACTGACCTGGCCTGTCCATAGAAAAGCAAATTTTTAAAATAAATTTTATGTGTCTCAAAGTGGCTGCTTTTCTATGGGCAGGCCAGGTTGGTGCAAGGCAGCTTTGCGAGATTTTGTGTTTATTTCTGTAGTGAATTCACTACAGAAACACACAAATCTCCCAAAGTACATGCAAATAAAACCATTAAAAATATTCTAGGCACAATAAATAAAAATTTAAAAAACATTAAAAGCATAAAGAAAAAAAGGCGGGTCACTTACCAGCAGGCAGAATCAGAGAATCAGAGAAAGGATGTTTGTTTATTTATTTATTTTTCAATTTCTATGGCCACCCATCTCAAGTTTATATAATGCTAATAACCCTAACAAAATTAGGCATAGAGGCTTCATGCTCTTCTCCAGGAGCGCCGAAAACCTTTCTGTCTCCGCTGGAAGGACAGAGGTAGCCAGAGCCGCACCAAAGCAGCCCGATGGGCAAGCGAACGAGGATCAGGCAGCCTGATCCTCCATCGCTCGCTGGCTCACCTGCCGGGCTTCCTCAGCGCCATTCTGGCTACCTCCATCCTTCCGGACCCGGCAGCTGTGGCGACGTCATCAAGACAAAGTCCAGCGGAGGCAGAAAGGTTCTCGGCGCTCCCGGACTTCATCTTGATGATGTCGCCACAGCTGACAGGCATGGAAGGATGGAGGTAGCCAGAGCTGCGCCGAGAATCTGGGAAGCCACGAAAGCAACTGGGGAGCGCCAAGAATCTTCCTGCCTCTGCTGGATTTCGTGCTCTTCTCCATGCACTCGTCGCGACTGCAATACACGTCCAGAAGTAGTTTTTGTGGCTAATGGGGTTTGGGCTTCCAGCCGAACAACCCCCTCCGCTTCTGGACGTCTATTGCAGTTGCAAGGAACGCGTGAAGTCCGGCGGAGGCAGGAAGTTTCTTGGCATTCCCCAGTCGCTTTCATGGCTTCCCAGAGCATGGAGGAGCACGTGTGGAAGAGCACGGCACTCTGGGAAGCCATGAAAGTGACTAGGGAGCACTGAGAACCTTCCTGCCTTCGCTGGACTTCGCGTGCTCCTTGCAACTGCAATAGACGTCCAGAAACGGCGGGGGCAGTTGGGCTAAACCCAACTGCCCCCAGCCATTTCTGGACGTCTATTGCAGTCGCAAGGAGTGCACCGAGAAGAGCGCGAATTCCAGCAGAGGCAGGAAGGTTCTTGGCACTCCCGAGTACCTTCCTGCCTCCGCCGGTTGCCGGTTGCCCAGCTGGCATGGCACTGTGTGTGTGCCTCCTCCTCCTCCCTCCTCCTTCTCTTCACTCCCCAAAGGCTCTTCTCCTCCTTACCGGAACTCAGCAGGAACTGGGCACAAGGGATGGGAGGAAAACCACACCTTGGAAAACTTCACCGGGAAGGGAGGCGGGGAACCAGTGGGGGGCAGGGATGTCATGGAGCGCCCCCATGCTTTGCTGGTGACCACGTCTCCTAGGCAAGTTCAGAGAGGTCCTAGGAGGCCAGCTGCGCCATACAAGCTACTCTCCGCGAGCAGTGATGAAACGGGCAGGGCAAGAGGGGGTGCAGGCACTCCGTGACGAACCTCTTCTAACCGGTACAGTAGATTTCTGGAAGCTCTTCTACTGAACCAGTTAGAACCGGCAGGAACCCACCCCTGATACATACATACCCTGTTTCCCTGAAAATAAGACCTCCCCAGATAATAAGCCCACCCCGAAAATATTGCAACACAGCAGCAGCCATGAGGTGACTATGCTCACCACCTCCTGCAACTCAAAAGTAATAAGACCTCTCTAAAAATAAGGCCAAGTGCTTATTTCGGGGGGGGGGGGTCAAAAGAAAATAAGACCCTGTCTTATTTTCGGGGGGGATTCAGCATGGGAATTCTTGTTTAACTTTTAACTTAACAAATGCTGATTATGACCAAATGAGTTCATGGCTAGTTAGACCTTTGGCAGACCTATAAACAGCTTGACATCCTGCTAAATTACTGAAATAATCCATATTGATGGCACCCTGTGATGAAAGGCTGTATCCTTTAGCCCTTAGCATCATAAGGCTTCTTAGGTTGTTTAGAACTCTTATTAAAGACATCAGCAATAGTGCTATAACAGTAGAATGCACTTTGCAATAAAGACAACCCAAGATATTACACTTTCAGGATCTCCTACAGTTTTCAGCTTGGCTCTTGGGCTCAAGAAGCAGCAGCTTGGGCCTACAGGAACTCCCCTCCTTCCTTTCTTCTTTCAATTCTCTAATGTCCTCATTCATCTCTCATGATATGAAAGTAGGAATAGTCACACATGATTATGTAGAGAAATAGCAAACAGACAAGTAGACATATAAAATGTCTATTATAAAATGCTGAGAAAATCAGAAAGGCAGTTTTCAGATTAATTTTAAATAAATGTAACCTCATAGATGATGGCAACGAACGTTGCAGTGCCTTCTGATTTGCTATGCCAGTTTATTCCTGAATTTTAAAATTTGCTGGCATGGGTATTTCAGAAAGAGGACAAAGACAATCAGACTGCAAATAATGAAAAGACAGCCAGATTATAGATATAATGATAGGAGAAAATTAAATTTTGCTCATCTGCAAAAAGATTGTGAGAACCATTCTTTGTTTATAATGCTCTGCTGTATTGCAGATTAATATCCCTGAGATAAAACTTATTCAGTCATGGGGTTCCATTATCTTTCTTTGAAATCAATTCAATAGATATTTCAAATGGTGGGGAGGGAGAAACAAGGATGCTCCTTGGAAGAGAATGCTATGTGAAATGAAGAATTCTAAGAGCCCATTTGGAGCTAAACTCTGTTCATTGAAACAAAATACTGTACTTTATAAAAGTAGACATAATTTTTACCAATGGAAATACTGGCTCTCATGGAATTCAGAGCACAATATGCAGTATTCTAATAGAAAATGTATTATGGGTGTGTGTTTGCATCACTAATACATAAACAACATTAAATACATTCTTGATATTACCATTAGCAACTGTTTTAAGAATGTGACATATCAAATCCAGAATGTGGGTCGTGTATTTTTATCAAAACAGTCATGCAGAATAGGAAGTCAGCATGCATGAACTATTCATAATTCTCAAGTACACATAAATTACTGCATGGTTGTTACAATTTGATTAAAAATCTCCCAATTTTATATATCTGCAGAAATGTGCACTCATTTCATCAGAGGCCAAACTCCACCTTCCAAATGTGCATATTTAAATTCTTGTTGAATGGGAACTGAAAAGGTTCTCAGTAATGAACTGTTATCTAAGAAACTTTGGGCCAAAGAGTCTTTAACTGACCCGCAGCAATTAAAGCTGCCAGACATTATCTATGCTTTCAGAAATGCATGGTTCTGCACTCCAGCATCACATTTAAGCTTCATTCTTCTAGACCCATTTTGATGCCTTTACTGGGGTATTTCTGTGGTATAACTAGGAGGCTGAAACATCATAGGCTGAAACATAATAAGATTGAATAATCCGGGTACCATTGTGTTTCTTTGCTCTATTTTTCTGCAAATTCACATCCATTAACCAAGAAAATAAGTATTATCTGGAACTGTTCTTTAAAAAAAAAAAAAAGCAATTATCCCAATCAAAGGCCTTTTAAAATTATTAAACTGTCTCTGATTCTGACAATGTACTCATAGTTGTAGTAATAGTATGATTTGAATTATCTCTCCTTGAAATAATTGGGAGTGACAGTGATTAACCTAAACTGGATTAATGTCCAGTCCTGGAAGCATGTGATCTACTCCAGAGCATTTCTAGTCTGAACAGGACTTGGGGATCACTAGCTGAAGCAGACTTACTATCTACAACAGCTGATATTTTAAATTAATATATATGTACATTCCATGCAAAAAAAAAAAAGTAGTAAAACAAAATTTGACCACAACAGAACTATGGATGTTTGGCAGATAAGTACACTATCAATATCACTTGGAATGACAGTAGCCATTACAAAACAGCCAGTATAAATCTGTACTCTAATCATGTGTATTAATTGGATTGCTGAAAAATGATGGAAAAGCTGCTCAATACAGCATACAGTGTATTTATTACTGCTTCTGCATGTAATGGAAAATGAAGTCCTCTGCCTAAGTCATGGGACATTCTGATGAAGCACAAATGTAGAATGCAATCTTTTACTAGCAGCTCATTGACAAATTATTTTTCTCAAACTTCTGGAATGCCCCAGTTTTCACAGATGAGTGCTGTTGCAATGCTAAAAGGTTCCATTTTTGTGAATTAGAGTTTGCAAAATTTCAAAAATGTCTTTGCTTTGGTGGCTATGAGAACTGACCGATCCCCAAAGGCTATTGGACACCAAACAAAATATTCCCTGAAAGCCATAGGTAACATGTATTGCTTCAGTTTGGTACTATGTGCAATCCATTATAGAATTCCTGCCTTTGAGGCATTTTTCTAAAACACCAAAATGGTTAGAGGTCCCTTTTTTCATGTAAAGGAAGGAAACCTGTTTGTCTGATCAACAGACCCCAGTTCCTTATTTGAAGTTTTGACTGCTACCACCAAGGCAAAACATTTTTGGGTCTACCTATACCTCTTTTCCCACACCTTGAAGCCGTACTTGTGATATGAACTTTAGTTTTGTGAATGCACCAAAAGCATCCTAATTTTTAGGTGTTTTTCCTTTTCCTTCTAGCCTTTCCTTGTTAGTACTTTCCTTTTCTGGTTTGGCTTTCATTTTGATTTTGGACATAGGAAATATGACTTTTCTTCCCTTGCTCTTTTTGTTCTGTTTTTTCTTCTTCAAGGGCTCAGCGTGGGAAGCATGTTCTATGTCTTTTCTGAGGATGGAATCACAATAATTCAGCCAACTGACTGTGAGATCCAGAGACATATCAAACCAAATGAGAAAGTGTTCCCCAGTTATGTAAGTCTGGGATCATGATTAATATTCAGAGTATTGATAATGTTGATCTAATTCAGGGATTCTTAAATTCTGTAGATATGGTCGCTTCTAACATAAATGATATCTCCCCTATAAACAACATTCCTTGATGATGTGTTAAGGAAATAAATTCACTACTTAGTTTTAATAATTAAATCTTAATCTATATACTAGATGAATTTGCAAATTTTGTGGTACTGTAATGATTTGTAAAAGGAGCAGGCACAAAATGAATTTTTAACAGTGTCCCTTCTTGTCTGTGCAAGCCACATCAAGGGATTTTTTTTAAAAAAAAATATTGTGACAACCTTCCCCCAATTTGCTCTAAGGTGGAATCCCTCTGGAGAACCAAATTTATCCGGTTTCAAGCCACAAACTGAGAAACCTGAGCCTAATTTAATTGAGAAACCTGAACCTAATTGATTTATGAAAAGGGAGAACAAGTTATACAAACGTGTATGACTAAAAAAGTACAAAGATGAGTTTGGCACTTGTTTGTTGATATGATACATTGCATTTGGCTATAGAAAATGCAATTTTGAATGCAGAACAACAGATCCAATCTGAAAGTTAATGTTCATGCTGGAGAGAGATGCTTTGAGTTTTGGGGGAACAAGGCAGATTATGAATCCATATAATAAATAAAATAAAATTCAAACTATTGCATACTAAAGAGCACAAGGCTGTTTCTAGTACAAGTAAGAAAATTTCTGTAGTTAAGCAAGTGCATAATTTTTACTTAGCATCCTCAGGTTTGGGGAGGGAGGATTCCCTCTTTGTGAATACATTTGACAGAGATTCAAACTCTATTCCTCTTTTTATTTCAGGCAGATGTCTGTCCTACTCTTGAAGGTGAAGTTGTTCAGTCTTGCCTCTGGGCTTCTGCTGTCAATGTTAGAGACAAATATATTTATGTTACTCAGCCTAAGTGGAATAGAATAATGATCCTTGATATTCAGACGCAGAAAATCATTCAGGTAATCTTACAGTGACAACTAGTTGTTTTAAGAAGGGGAAAAATAGCCTTCACAGTGCAAAGAATTTTGCTGTTTCCCTGGGGAAATTCTAGCTACTGCCTTAACTATGGCTTACGGTCTACTGTTTGGTCTGCTTGTTGAGGGGGGAAACCCCTATTTGCAGCTTGTTATAAAAATGACAAGGTTTCCATTACAAGCAAGATAAAATAGCCAGTAGAAAAAGGATCATTTTCTACTGCACTCTTATTTATTATTTATTTATTTCTTAGCGCTTATAGACCGCCCCCTCTCCCGAAAGGGACTCGGGGCGGTGTACAGTCCATATCAAAAATACAACATAAATAACTATAAAATTTAGACTATTAAAATTATTAAATAGATAGATACATAAATAAGAGGAGGATAAAAAGATATACAGAACTGTACTGCTAAGTCAATAATTAGAATGTACAAAATTTAAAACCCCAATATCATATAAAATTAAGTTTAAAAGAACAATCCCTCTAAAAACCAGTAAGAAATATGTATGCCAGGAGGTAGACGTTATAATTATGCCAGGCCAGCCAGTCGGAACAGGTGTGTCTTCAATTTCTGTCGGAAGGAGCGGAGGTCAGTGGTGGTTCTAATGTCGGGGAGGAGGTCATTCCAGAGGGTTGGGCCCATCACAGAGAAGGCCCTACTCCTTGGTGTCGCCCGTTGGCATTGCCTAGTGGACGGCACCAGGAGAAGCCCCTCCCTGTGAGAGCGAATTGGCCGCAGGGATGTGTGTGGGAGGATGCGATCCCGCAGGTAGCTAGGCCCTATGCCATGGAGCGCTTTAAAGATGGTGGTCAGAACCTTGAAATGCACCCGAAAGACCACAGACAGCCAGTGCAGCTCGCGCAGGAGCGGTGTTACGTGGGAGTACCTGTTACTCCCCATGACTACCCGCGCAGCTGCATTCTGGACTAGCTGCAGTCTTCGGGCGCATCCCAAGGGAAGCCCCATGTAGAGAGCATTACAGTAGTCCAGGCGAGACGTCACCAGTGCATGAGTGACCGTGCGTAGGGCATCCCGGTCCAGAAGGAGGCGCAATTGGCGCACCAGGCGAACCTGGTGGAATGCCCCCCTTGCCACGGCTGCCACATGGTCGTCCATTGACAGCCGGGCATCTAGGAGGACGCCCAAATTGCGCGCCCGTTCCACTGGGGGCAATTGTTCGCCCCCTATGGCCAGCGATGGAGTCAGCTGGCTGAACCGAGGTGCTGGTAGCCACAGCCACTCAGTCTTGGAGGGGTTGAGTTTGAGTCTGTTGTCCCCCATCCAGACCCCGACGGCTTCCAAACACCGGGACATCACTTCGACAGCCTCGTTGGGGTGGCTTGGGGTTGAGATGTACAGCTGAGTATCATCAGCATACAGATGATACTCAACCCCAAAACCACGGATGATCTCGCCCAGCGGCTTCACATATGCGTTGAACAGAAGGGGCGAGAGGACCGACCCCTGCGGCACCCCACAAGAGAGTGGCCTCAGGCCTCTTCTAATGGGTTCTAAAATATCAATGAACATATGCATGTATGAGTCTCAGGATTTGCTGACTGAAATTATTTTCTTGTACTAATATTCAATATAACACTGTTTGTATGTGACCAGATCCAAAATATAAGTACATCAAGGTTCTATCCTGTTGTAAGATGTAGCACGTGAAGCCTGATCTTTGCACATCATCCTTACTTAAAATAGATTCAATTGAGTACAATGGAAGCCAATAATAAGGTTTCCCATAGCAATGACTTCATATGCACTGAAATTAGGTTTAACATTAACTTCCAAATAGTCATTCCATTCCATTGACTTTCATCATGACATGGTGTAATATATGATGTGTTTTCTTCATCTGAGGTTTTACCTACAATTAAAAAACGCTAGGGACCAGATGATTTTTACTGTGTCCTGATGTATAAAACTATAGAACACAAAGAAGGCATACTTTCTTTTTCACATGAGAGAGAGAGAGAGAGAGAGAGAGAGAGAGAGAGAGAGAGAGAGAGAGAGAGAATGTGTGTATATGTACCAGTGGTGGGTTTCAAAATTTTTTGGAACCTACACTGTGGGTGTGGCCTCCTTTGTGGGAGTGGCTTGCCAGCCATGTGACCGGGTAGGAGTGGCTTGCCGGCCATGTGACCGTGTGGGAGTGGCTTGGCAGTCATGTGACCGGATGGGAGTGGCCAAGACAATGTCACTGATTTTTTTTGCCCCAATGAATGATCTACAAAAAGAAGATATAAAAAAAGGAAATTTATAATTTTGTGCACTTACTACTTAAATAAGATTAAAATAAGTACACAAAACAATAAAAGAGCTACTTACAGAAGGTAAGTAGCTTACTACTTACTACTTGTATTTCAAAGGGAATAAATACATATTTAATTTTACACATGTTAACAGCTGTTGGAATTGTGTTTGCACAACAGTGGAAAAAACAAAGATATGAAAATGAATAAATATTAGAATGTGCAAGAATGAATAAATTGACAATTAAAACCAAGAAGGCTTTGAATACTTTTTCACGTGGAATTTGTTTTATCAATTGCTAACTAACAGAAACAGCAATTAGAAATCTAAAAGTATGAAAGAAAACACCAATTATGAAAGGAAAGGTCACTAAAATGTATAAGGAAATATTATTAGTACTTGATCATTATTAATGTGTAGATAACTGCGGGACATTACATACCCACAAACACAAACTATGACAGTGCCAGGAAAACACACACACACACACACACACACACAAAAACAATTTCCCCCCAAAAGACTGCAGATGAAACCAGTTTTTTTCCCTAACCCTAAGAACAGGAAAGACAAAGCCACTGGAATAAAAACCATCAAGGCATTGTGGGAAATTATAAAGGACAGTGCCAGGAAGCTCACAGAACCAGCAACCAGAATTACCTAAACAACCAGGGTGAAACACATTAAATGTGGCAAAGCTGCCTTGCACCAACCTGGCCTGCCCATAGAAAAGCACCCACTTTGAGATATATAAACCTGGTCTGAACACTTTTAAGCAACATATTGCATCACAAAGAAAACATTTGCAAAAAGGAATAACATTTCTTGTAGTAAATATATTTTATAAACAATTAAAACATAAAAATTCCCAAACAATAATTTAAAAAAGATATTCTATAAATAAAAAAAAATCCTTAAAAACCATTGTTAAGTATTCCACCAGCAATAATTTATGCTATAACTATTTTAAGGTATTGTACCAACTGTAACCATTATTCCACCAGCAATAATTTATACTGTAACCATTTCAAACTATTCCACACACAATAATTTAAAATGAAACCATTAAAAACATTCAATACACAATGAATTACAATAAAACAATTTAAAACAATTCTATACACAATACATTTTAAAGTATTGAGTATAGAATATTTTAAAATGGTTTATTTTAATTTATTTTGGATAGAATCTTTTTTAAAATAGTCTTAAGACAATTTAAAAAAAGAATCCACAAACAATAATTTGAAGTAAACCATTTTAAAATATTCTACACTCAATACTTTTAAGTAAAATTATTTTAAAAAATTCTATGCACAATAAATAAAATATTATTTTAAAATACATTAAAAAAATAAAAGAAAAAAAAACCAAGTCACTTACCAGCAGGCAGAATCAGCAGCACTCCGATGCGATGGATGAATGCAACAGGCAGCAGACAGACAGAGAGAGGCAGCAGGACAGGTAAGACTGTCACTAAGCAGGCCGCCGGCAGGCTTAGCCAGCCAGGCAAGGCTGGAGAGGGGGGGCGGGGGGCTTTCGGCCCTCCATCGAGGAACCTTGCCGCCTGCCGCCCAGGGCCTTCCTCCCGCCGCTCGCGACGGCCCCGCGAGCCCCCGGCTTCAGCGAGAGAAGGCCTGGAGTACTTCCCTCGTGGAACCTTGCTTCCTGCCGCTCGCAACGGCCCCGCGAGGCCCCCGGCTTCAGCGAGAGAAGGCCTGGAGTCCTTCCCTCGTGGAACCTTGCCTCTCGCCGCTCGCGACGGCCCCGCAAGCCCCCGGATTCAGCGAGAGAAGGCCTGGAGGCCTTCCCTCGCGGAACCTTGCCTCCCGCCACCCGCGACGGCCCCGCGAGCCCCCGACTTCAGCGAGAGAAGGCCTGGAGTCCTTCCCTCGCGGAACCTTGCCTCCCGCCGCTCACAACGGCCCCGCGAGCCCCAGGCTTCAGCGAGAGAAGGCCTGGACGCCTTCCCTCGCGGAACCTTGCCTCCCGCCGCCCGCGACGGCCCCGCAAGCCCCAGGCTTCAGTGAGAGAAGGCCCAGAGGCCTTCCCTCACGAAACCTTGCCTCCCGCCGCCCGCAACGGCCCCGCGAGCTCGCGGCTTCAGCAAGGGAAGGCCCGGAGGCCTTTCCTCGCGGAGGCTCACCGCCCGCCACCCACCCGGCCTATGCCAGCCCGGCGCTTCAGCAAGGAAAGGCCCGGAGGCCTTTCCTTGGCGAAGCTAGCCTCCCGCCGCCCCCCTCGAGCTTAGTTGCTTACCTGAGGGAAGCAGCAAGCTCCTGGAAGGCGAAGGGAAGAGATTTTGAAATGGAGGACCCGCTTTTTAATGGGTTGCCTCCAGACTGCTCACTGATTGGCTGGACTCCAGCCAATCAGTGAGCAGCGGGCTGGGCTAGCTAGTTTAGTGTGGACGGGCGGGGGAGCGAGCGAGTGAGCTGCATTGTAACAGCAAGGGCGATCGAGCGACAGGGCCGGTGCCGGTTCCCAGAAGTTACTTCCGGGTCCGGTTACTTCCGGGTTCGGTCTGGAACCGGATTGCGCGATCCGGTGCAAACCAGTAGGAACCCACCACTGATATGTATATGTCACAACCCATGGTATGCCCAAATATGGGAGGGAGCATACTGCTTCCCTTTTTCTGTCTTTTGGCTCACCCTAGGAGAAAGCCAGGCAGAAAGCCATTTTTTAAATGTTGCCTTTGTTACATTTGTGTTGCATTTGTGCTGATAAATAAATAAAGGGAGACTAGTATAGATCTATTTCAAGCTATTTAGCTCTCATCGGCTAATCAAATATATATTTGTTTTCGTAGATTTTCACGGGTGTAGGTATGCTGGTCTTGTTGTATTCGGGTCTTTTCCCATGTAAGATTGAGATTGCACGAAGCCGAAAACGCCAGCCTGAAAATGGCGAGTGGGACCTCAATCTCAATCTCAATCTTACACAGGAAAAGACCCAAATACAACAAGACCAGCATATATATGAAAGAAAGAAAGAGGAAGAAAGAAAGAAAGAAAGAAAGAAAGAAAGAAAGAAAGAAAGAAAGAAAGAAAGAAAGAAAGAAGAAAGAAAGAAAAAGAAAGGAGAAGAGAAAGAAGGAAAGGAAGGAAGGAAGGAAGGAAGGAAGGAAGGAAGGAAGGAAGGAAGGAAGGAAGGAAGGAAAGAAAGAAAGAAAGAAAGAAAGAAAGAAAGAAAGAAAGAAAGAGAGAGAAACTTTGGTAAAATAGCAAGCAGGGGATGTTCCAAAGCTCCTCATTTTTGGATGTAATGAACACTGTATGGAGAAAAGCCAATAGACTTAGGTCTTTTGTTGATGCCAATGGCATGAAATTGCATATGTAATAATGATGTTGGGTGACCATCTGCAGGATGATATCATAGATGACATTAGTACTACTAATATAAGGAGCAGGTCTCAATAGGCCATGAGGTCTTCTACAGGGTATTTACAGTAGAAATGGTAGTCTTATATTGTCTAATTTTAATAGAAAATGGAAAACATGTCCAGCAATTCTCATTTGCCATTCGTTAACTGCGCTAGTTTCCGGATTCAGAGACTGCATTCCCTCTTCATGAAAAAGAACTAACACAATTGGTTTTTGTTGTTGTTTTGTTGTTTCTTTGAAGTCTCTGGATGTCGATCCTCTGCCAGTGAAGTTACATTATGATAAATCACATGACCAAATATGGATACTTAGCTGGGGGGATATGAAGAAATCCCATCCAACATTACAGGTACGTTTCCAATGAGTTTAATGTGTATTGTATGCCAATGCGTATTTATAGTTTTCTATAAAAAAGATTTTAAAAATAGAAATATACTTGTTCATTTGCATACCAGTTTTGCACCCTCCTCTGCTCCTCTGTTTAGAGTAGTTCCATCTTTTATTTTATTTTGAGCAGTCTGAAAACAGAACTGACAGCCAGAAACTTGCTCGTTGAAAGGTACTGACAATTTCAGTGTCACTTGGTGAAGATACTCAACATCACTGAGACGTTTTTGATCTCCAAGAATTATCACTTAATGAAAGAGCAAGAGAAAATGCTTTCTGTTGAGTTGTCCTCTTCTTCAGCCTCTTGCTTCATTCTCCTTACTTTTGGAGGAGATCATCCCCCAGAATAGATTCTGGAGATGGGGGCAAGGAGATGATGAACGAAAGAAGAATTAGCAACCTCTTTCTTTATCTTGTTTGCAAGATCTCCACTAGATCAAAAGCAATCCTTCAAGCATAATGGAATCATAGAAGTCTACCCCCCCCATTCTTCTTATCATCATTTAATCAGACATCACTTTTAATTATTAGAATATATAGATTATTACATATAGAATAAAAAATGTATGAAATAATGTAAATGCACAAATATACAAAGCTATAGTTATAAAAAAATTACTTGTATAGATAAAAAAATCACAACAGATAGGTAAAAAAATGTAATGTGTTGCAAAGATGTGAAGTTTGTACAAACAAAATAAAATATTTAAAATAAAAAATAAAAAAACCTACAAAGAGATGTTATTTTATCAACATTTTTAGGAACTGATATGACCATCCTTTTGTCTTATGGAATACTATTATGCAGATGACCACAATCTTGTTGGCCTTGTATGCATTTTAGGCCTTCTAGATCAGGGGTGTCAGATTCGATTTTATTGAGGGCCACATAAGGGTTGTGTTTGACATTGTGGGGCCAGGGTGGGCATGGCCAGCTCAATGTCACTCATGTCAGGGGCACCTGTGGTGGCCTGAGCACTCTGTCAGCGAAAACAGGTTCCCAAGCTCTGTTTTTGGCTGTCACGGCCTCCTGCAACCCTCTGCCAGTTTTCACTGGCAGAAGCACCGCGGGACCAGTCCTTTGCTGTTTCCAGGGTAGCCTCGTAGGCCAGATCTAAGTACCCTGCAGGCCAGATCTGAGCCCTGGGCCTTGAGTTTGACACCCCTGTTCTAGATATTTATATCAGTACTTCCTTTCTTGCTCCTATCAGTGGCCAATGTTTGTTTATTCATGGTAGGTAATATCAGAAGCAAGTACAGGAGAGAACCAGCAGATCATTGGTACCCACCTGACTGGAATGGATGATTATTTTATTCCACCTACAAATCTGATTATCAATCACATCAGGTGAGAGTTCTCTAACAGCTGTACCTTCGGTCTAACAATTCTTCTGAGTCAAAAATAATACTGCTTTGATTTTGTACTCTTGCAAAAAAAAAAAAACCTCATGAGGAAGACATAACATCTTCTGTAAAACCTCTTGACAGTATAAAAATAGGTTATGATATCAGACAGACAGAATGTACCCCAAGAAGCAATGGAGCCGTCATTGGGGAAACCCTGATCTAGTCATAAAGCAATATCATCAATATTTATGAAGCCAATTGATTGTACAATATGCAGAATCATTTCCAGTGAGTTGCCAAAGGTTTGCCATGACAATGCAACACTATTTTTGCTGTTATTTGTTTTAATGAAGGGGGAAAAACCTATGCTTTGTTTTAATTTCAGAAATTGTATACGTTTACTTTAAATAGCAATATACATTTGCACAGGCAATGGTGACATATAAATTATTATCATTCATATATGTATACTGATACACATACAGTGTTTCCCCCAAAATACAACAAGTCCTGATAATAAGGTGGGCAAAAATATAAGCCCTCCCCTGCAAATAAGTCCCCTGGACAACCCCCACCTCCGGCCAGGCAGAGCGCCACTCACCAACATAGCGCTATCCCAAAGGTGCCAAGCCGCGGGAACCGTAGGGGATCAAAAGGTGATCACGTTGTTTGGCGCCTTCAGGATACTGCTAGGTTGGTGAGCAGCGCTGTGCCCAGCTGAAGAGGGGGGTTGCCAGGTGGCTGCTCTCTTCCCAGCGGGCTCCCAAAGAGCTGGGCACAACCTCATGGGCGAATGGCTGTGTTGCACTGTAAGAAGCCGCAGAAAAAGCCATGCTGTGGCGGTGGCAGTGGAGATGCTCTTCCTCTGCAGAGAGAGTTGGGCCAGGGCATCATGAGGCTGGGAGGCGTGCGAATGAGAGCAAAACAGCCACTCGCGCAACCCCCCTCTCCAGCCATGCAGAGTACCATTCACTGGCATTTTGAAAGCGCCAAGTTGCAGGAGCCGGACGGCGGCGAACAGGCGATCACGCAGCTTGGCAATACCCCTAGGTCAGTGAATGGCACTGTGCCCAGCTGGAAAGGGGGTTTGCCGGATGGCTGCTCATGAGTGTGGTCGCTTCATGGCTGCTGTGTTGCGCTGCTGCGACAGGGCAACACAGCCATTCGCCCATGAGGCTGTGCACAGCTTTTGGGAGCCCGCTCGGAAGAGAGCAGACACCCGGCAACCCCAAAACAATAAACCCTCCCCTCATAATAAGGCCCAAGCCATATTTTGTGTGTAAAAAGAAAATAAGACCCTGTCTTATTTTCGGGGAAACACAGTATGTATACTAATATTCCAATTCCAGATGTTTATTTTAATTTTAATTAGCATATGACATCTACAGGGAACATGCAATCACTGATATACAAATTCAAATTAAATAAAGCATCATACAAAATATATTTTGTTACATATAAACATACATACAATATATAGGTATCATCACGTTTATTCATGTTGTGGGGGTGTTAATTATGGAAGCCATCGAAATAGAGAAACACCCCCACAACATGAATAAACGTGATGATACCTCCCGCCTACCAAACATCTGGAAACCAGCCCTAGCCAACAAACGAACACCACCCACCACCCAAGCCGTTACAATACAAAACAACAATGCACACACAGCCAGCACCAATCAGCACCAATCCACCAATCATGATACAACCACACAACCAATCATTCCACTTACTGAAACAAAGCCAGCACCCCATCCTCTCCCACCAAGATTTACAGAAAGACGGCAGCTCCGTTCCCATTTTAAACCCAAGCTTGAAGATGGCAAGTGAGATCTTGCCGAAACGTTGCAAAGACAATCTCAATCTTACACGGGAAAAGACCCGAATACAACAAAACCAGCATACCTACACCCATGAAAATCTACAAAAACAAATATATATAATTATATGTATAACAAAATATGTGGACAATATAATAAAATATTAAATTAAGATAAAACCAAAATAAAAGCACAACAATATGGATCCATAGAATTGCAATGGGATTCCAGGTGTAATCTAGGTGAAGTGGGGTTTTGCAGTAATTAAATTGTTGGAATAAAGCTCAAGAAACCTGAGTCATGTAAATTGGCTAGATAACTTTGACCTGCCCCCACCACCACCACCATCCAAATCATATCACAGGATTGCTATAGTGGGGATCACCTGAAATGGAATCCCTAGGTCAATTACCTGGAGGTCTTGGAGGAAAGGAGTAATATAAATGTAATAAATAGAGTTTGATCATGATCAGATTTGTTATCTGGCCATATGCTCTCCCTTCTTGCCACTGCTCTGATGAGAAAGTCATGTCTTGTATGTTTCAAGTCAGACCATGAATGACTTGGAATAGGCCCATAACTACCATGGTGGCCATGAACTCCCGAGGTGCTTCCAAGGTTAGTCCCAGGGAGAGCACATTGAAGTCCTCCAGGATTATAAGCCTGGAGAATTCCACAGTCAGCCTTGAGATGGCATCCCACAGCTCAGGCAGGGAGCTTACCATGGGATGCTGTTAGAGTAATACCAATCCCAAGTGATCTTGAGAGCCTATCTTCAATTTTTCAATTTAGATTTCAAGTTTGCAAGAAGTTCGCACATATTTGCATGTCAACTCAAACAATGATTTAGCAACCAATGATTTAAGGTCCAAAAATGGAATGAGCTAGAGTCAGCTAAGACAGGTGGTAGAGCTTGGAAGAATCCCTGTACTACATCTTTTTATCTCATAAGAAATGACAAAAGTATTGATGTCAATATAAATTAATGATTTTTGAAGCTGCCTCCTTGAAGAAATCATAATTAGTAATGTTCAAAATCTGGATTTGAACAACAACAACAAAATCTAGCCACCCAGAGGAAAGAAATTGAGGGAATGTACAGTAAATGCTTGAATGCTTGTTTAATAACAGCAGGTGCATCATTGATCTGTCTCATTCACCTGTCAATGTAACCCTGGGTATGTCTCCTATGAAATCTCCATGAGCATATAAATCTGACTACCAGATGTCTTTTTAGACCCATGTTTCTCAAACTTGGCAGCTTTTAGGTATGTAAACCTCAACTCCCAGAATTCCCCAGTCAGCCATGAGGAGGGAAGTTGAAAACTTTGTATCTTAAAGTTACCACTGGTTTACACTGCAGCCTTACATTTTTGTAAGAATGGAAGAGATTTTAAACAAAGTATTTTTTTTCTTTAAAATGCACTTCAATGCATCCTGATACAAAGAAACAGCAGGCATAATCTTATTACTCCTTAGTCACAAACCATTTTCATTTTTTGCACTAGATTTCTTTTTTAATTTGTAATTGAGGCAAGACAAACTAAATCCCAGGGTTATTTGCAGGATCAGAGAATATAAAACCGTTTTTCTTAAAGAATGAATTTTTATGCCTGATATTGTGCAGCTTTCAACTCTATTTTTTCTGTTTACACATGCACACAAACACATAATTATGCACTATCCACCACAATCCCAAAATCTTTGTGGTTTACAATAATGATTACTATTTGGAGAAAGAATAAGTTTCTATGTACTAGAACTGTCAGAAATATGGTTTTCAATCAAAAGTATTGGAACATTAGGATCTGGGGAGAAAAATCACAAACTATGGATTGGGATTGAGAAATTACAAAAACCCATTCCAAATTAATGCTGCTATATACCTGGCCTTTGTGGTCATCCAGATTTGGTAGTCCAAATACCATAATCTTATCATTTTGATTTCTCCAGGTGGAGGGGCCATCCATGTAGTACATTTTCTATTAATTCTTTTGAATTTAAGTCACAATGAGAAATACCGTCTTTTCAATTCAAGACAGATCGCACCATTTAGTGTTTCTTCAACCCTTCTAGCACTCTTCCACCTCATTCTGTTTAATAAGCATTTTCTGCAAAGGAAGGAAGGGTTTAAAGGGTACCAGGATATACTGTCATCTCCCCCTCCCTCCCCAAAAATCTACCATCATATGTGTCCCCAGCTAGTTCTTCTATACAGACATTTATATTTTGCAATGGATGTAGATTTAGTAAACCCTTTGATTTCAAATGTCTATGCTACCAATGGCTAAGAGCAACTCAATGAGAACACTGAGAAAAGACTTCCATATCTTGAAAAAAATAGTTTTCTATATCACTTATTGAGGTCTGGTTTACGTTAGTCTGATATATTTAAAAATCTTTATGCAATGTAAACATACATTAAGACACTGAAAAGCAGTAACCAGAAGGATAATGCTAATTTTTTTCCAGCAAGAGACTTAAAGCAAATGCTAGAAGCAATGATCTTCCGCTATTACCCAAAAATGTCCTCGGGCATTTCACCATTTCACTCTCTTGAAATCTTGAAAGCACAGAATCCATTTATTTCATAGTACAAAACCTGACAGTGTGCTATTTCACCTTTAATATCTTTCTTCCATGAATATCTCTGTGTGTCCAACTAAATATATTCTATTGCAGCTCAGAATTAAGCTCTATGTGGCATTAAACAAGGTAAAATTTCTTTGCCTCATTCCTTTCCATGATCAAAATATAGTGTGACATTTGATCTAAGCAAGGTTGGGTAAGATGAGGCTCCAGAATTGGGGGTTGCCCAAAGCTTCTGCAGAGTTTTCATCAAACTGTAATTTTCACTTTGACAGATGAGAAGTTTTTAAAGATGCAGCAGTGGTCATACTAAATATTTGAAATTAATTTATTGTTCATGGTGTCTAATTTCTGTGCTCACTTCACTCACTGTTTATGATGTTCACTCCAATTTTTGGGAAGGTGGGCCATAGTATCTCAGACATGAGGCTGAAGTTTGGCATTTCACCTCAAAATTGTGTGCTATAAAGGTTTTTAAAACATGAATTTTGGTTTTGAGCACTTGGGCACCATAAACTTGTTCATTCATGAATGGAACCACGTTTCTTAAAGTGCATAATTAGTTATGCCATGTTTTGCCTTTTATTTACAGGTTTGGTTTCATCTTCAATAAGTCAAAGGCTGCAGTTCACAAAATTGACCTGGAAACCATGGCTCCTATCAAAACTATCAGCTTTGGAAACTACAGCTGCCTGCCCCAAGCCATGGCCTACACTCACTTGGGAGGTTATTTCTTTGTGCAGTGCAAAGCAAACAAGTCCATACCGAGAATTCCGCAACTTATCATTGATAGTGTTACAGATTCTGTTATTGGTCCCAATGATGATGTATCAGGTACTCCCTACATCTCTCCAGATGGACGTTATTTGGTCAGTGCAGATGAAGAGAGTAGGAGGATCAGAGTCCAGGCCATAACTGTCCAAGGAGAAATCAAGTTGATTTATGATTTACAAACCTCTATGCACATATCTCATCTGACATTTCAATCCTCTTTCACTGAAGCCAATCAGTATTATATTTATGCTTCTTCACATTTGCAAACAGATGTGCTTTTTATTGAGTTGTCGACAGGGAAAATGGACCTCTTGAAGAACTTAAAAGACCCTATCAGACCTAAAGACTGGCCCTGGAACAGCTACAACAGAATTATCCAAGACAGTGGATTATTTGGTCAATACCTTCTAACACCAGCAAAGAGTTCACTCTTTATAATTAATGGCAGACAAAATACATTACGCTGTGAAGTTTCAGGAATCAAGAAGGGCAACACAGTAGTCTGGGTAGGAGATGTATGAAAAAATATACAAAAGGAAAAAGAAACCAGAACTTTCAGGAAAAAAAAAAGGACTGATTGAACATTTAACTGCAGCGAAAAAATATATATGCAGTAGCATTGTATATTTTTACACTGAGGGGGGAAACTGGTATACATTTCACAGTAGAAGACTGGCCTATTGCAAATAGGGTATGATCTGCTAATTGGAATTGGTTGTACTGGGAATTTATGTTGAGTCAGATTTAATGACTTAATGTATGGGATATACCCTGGGAAAGGAATGATTCACCTGAGATGCTATACGTGACATCTTACAGAGCCTCACTTTTATCTTGAAAGGCTGATCAATCTTTCGGTTCTCTCTAGGTAATTGGTTTTCATTCTGTTATTCCAACATAACATTTTGTGTGCAACATTGTGCCATGTGACATGAGATCAACCTTGTCACTTAGATATTTTATTTTTACAAGGATGGAAGAGCTGGAGGAATTTAGACTTTATAGAACTATTCATGTCAAAGATTTCTGGAATCATTCTGTATAGCAGATAATATCAAGGCAAAAGGTTTGCCTATTTTAAAAGGCAAACTCACTCATCTAAAAACAGACTGAGGCGGTAAGGTGAAAAACTGGACGATGTGTTGTTTCAACTTCTGCTACTCTTACATATTTCAGGGATGGCAACCTTTTCCCCAGTCCCTCTCTTATCATGAGGGCATTGTACTGAAGGCACTACAGTCAACACTAAATGCAACACTTAAGAAATGACAAATCAAGGATAGAGAGGAAAGTATGAAATTGATTCAGAAAAATGGAAAGAAAGAAATACTGGATTTAGTCCAGATGTAATCATGCTTGGAACAGACCAACTGAAATTGTTAGGAGTAGGATTTCCATTGTAAGCCATGGTTTTCTCTTTAGATAATACAGTTCCTTCAAAGGGTAAAATTTATATGCGCACACACGCACGCACGCACGCACGCACATCCACACGTATAACCAAATGATATTGTATTAGATCGTTCTGTCAGACCTAACCCAAGCACGTGTACCTGATGTAGCCGGAGTTGCAGGACCTCCCGATCTAGGAAACTTTGTTTAAGGTGTCAATAAATGAACAAATATGCAAATATCTTCTATGTAATCCACAGAGAGAGATATTAAGTTTATTTTTTGAACAGCATCAGCCATACAAAGTGTACAAAAATAAGCTGCTATTTTAGCATTAGAGAAAAGAAGCAGTACAATGTTTCCAGTGCAGAAACATTTTTCAGAAAGCATTTATTCCCCTTCATTTAAAATTTACTATTCGTCAAAGAAATTGGGCCCTTCGTAGAAACAATAGATACATCTTTAAAAGCACTCTTTTTAATAGCATATTTTTGTGCAGAAAACTTTTAGCTTTTATATAAATCAGACATATCTGTCATCTAGGATCTTAGGAAGAAAAGCCTTTAAAAAAAATCTATATTCCATTTTGCTGTTCTTCATATTCTTCTTTCATTCATAATGTCCTCATTTATAGTCAATTAGAATTTAGTTATGAAACACAGAATAAAGTAACACTCAACTTAATGAACTAAAAGGGAAAGGGGATGCCTGTTAAAGTAAAGCATCCATTAAATCAGAATGAGGTTTTATATCTGCAGATTTTTACACATCTATACATGCATAAAATGGGAATAGGGATTTACACATGCGTAATTGATATATTGTACGCATGGATAAAATGGTGCATGGGATTGTTATGCATGTGTAAATGGCAAATGTGCTTTGATGCATGCACAGAACCATACATTATACTGACAGATTTTGTTTATTGCATCTGAAGTCCATTAAAGCAAATTTTTACTGCAATTTAACAGAAATTAAGATATACCAATGATGCGAAGACACTAAGACTTGTGCATTGACTCAACATAGAATGCGAATACACTTGCCCATTTAAAAAGATGTGACGTAAATGCATCTTGTTAAGAATGGAAACTCTAAATAAATACATTTGGAATACAGATACACGCACAAATACAAAGTCCCAGTGTACCTTAAGTCAGGAGAGCTCAGATCCCTTTATCTGATGCTTTTATTCTTGATGCATTTTAAAATACAACTTCAATTGGGTTTAATATATTTTCCATAAGGTTTGGTGAATTTTCCATAATGTTGGCAAGTTTCCTCCCACCTCATCTGCAAAGGGATTTTGTTGACTGGATTTTAAATTTATTCAATATATATGGTAATAACTTGAAAAGTACCCTCTTTAATCATTTTTGCAAGAAATGAAACCACTGTGTTTTAGAAGCACAACATTATTTCTGCCAAGCAGACAGTAACCGTCTTTAATTTGATTGATGATTATGTGCCAAGGGCTTTAAAATGTATATCTATGTGCGCTAAGATATTCTGTTCCAAAGGGGATCCCTGCTTTTATGGGCTGAATATGCAGAACATAGCACCATGGATGCCCCACAATCCTTCATCTGTCCTACGAGAAGTCTTATCCACCCTTGCTGGCAGATGATTTCTGGGAGTTGAAGTCCATGCATTGGGGGAGTGAGGAGACAGATTAGGCAATATTGATAAGACAGGTATTGAACTTCTAAGTGGTTTGACGTGCTTACTATCAAGAACCCAAATCCACGTTTTCAACTGGATGGAATAAGACAAATATTTCTCTATTACATATTAGCCTTTCCTGAGAGATTTCTATCTCTGGCCATCTACTAATGGATATCTCAGGTAGACTGAATCCATATTATAAATGTAAGCCACTTCATTCTGTTAAAATGCTTTGAGAACCATTTAATCATATTTGAGGATCTACAAATTGTTGACTAAGAATTCTTTGTGTATCCTTCCCTCTACTCATCATTCTTCCATTTTCATTATTTACTCATGGGAGCTACTAAAAGTGGAAACCAACCAAATTCTGAAGTATTGATACAACTTAAAAACATTTTTCCCATTTTTGACAGAAACAGGAGAAGAATTAGGTCTTCTAAATTGATGACCAACAGAATTCTTGCACTCCACTCCTTAACTTTCCAGAAATAAAATAGGATATGAGAGATATTACAAAAAAGCAAAGTAGTAGGGGTTGTGCCCCCTCTTGTCCCAATGTGAGCAGTGGTAAAATACAACCTCCCCCCTAAAGCCACTATTTTCTTTCCTATGAGCCATAGGAAATTCAGACATTAAATATTGGATGTATGCTCCATTTGGAAATATTGTAAAGTAAAGCTGCATCCTATTTATTGTCAAGGTGATTTATTGAGTGCTGCTTTATTATTCCATTTTTATTATTTTTCAATAAGTTGAGTTGCCCATCAATTAAAACTTTTGTGACATAGATGCAGAAAAAATGTTGATTTTCTTTTTTAAAAAAATCCTTGTAAATATCTGTTGAGGTAAATATTCTTGAAATTCAGATATGAAGGGTGTGTAATAAGCTTCACTGCTTTCTGTTTACTTTTAATACACTGCACTAGAGTGAATTCAAATGTTAATTTTCCAAAGATGCCTCTGTGACTTTCTTCTTTCGCCCTCAAGTTCTATTGATGTGTGTTCTAAATATCCAAATGACCTCATCCTACTTAGAAAATGATAATTAATTTAGGTGCATCACATAACTTGTGAACAGTTCCAATGATGTTTGATCTAACTGAAAAGTGTGCACATTTCATAACCATTATTCTGAGATCACAATTTCTCTGTACCACAAAAGTTGAACATTGAGTTTGTTTCCTTGCAACTCTTGTTTCTCAAGCTTATTAAATCTCATTTGGTTGCATTTCCTGATTTATTTCTTTTGTCTGCCCGCACATGACATCTGGATACCACTTCCTATCCTTTGTCTCCCAAAAATTAATAGTCACAGTCATTAAGGGGAAATAATCTAAATTGGAATAGCATGTAATTAGCTACCCTAACATGCTTATATATCATTAAAAGTTTTATTGGATGGACAATGATTTCGATGAGCTGATTTAAGATAATGATCAAACCCCTGATATCCAATGCAATGTTTTTTTCACTACTTAAATAAAGGACAGTATGAAAGAGTTGTCATGATCTACCTTGTTAGTAATAGTTCATTTTTCTTTTTAAGAGGAAATTGCTAAAGCAGTTTTGTTACTATTAATCTAGCAATTTATCTGTACCTTGCTTAGTGCCACTCAGAATTAAACAGGCTACTTTGACATTTTGGTAGAGAAGACAAGGATTAATACAATACAATACAATACAATAGCAAAGTTGGACCTTGGAAGTCTTCTAGTAAGAATTCCAGCTCTAGTCTGTGTGCCGATGTGAACATGCCCATTTCATAGTGCTCCACTTTATTTTCTTGATACGCATGCAAAAAGTGGGGAGTGTCGTTATAAACAACAGGAAGTGCGATCAATGTTTTTATCATTGTTTTATTGTTACCCTTTTATTATATTTATGTTTTCATCTCTTTAAATTGGTTTGGGAGGGTGTTTGCCCTGAGAAATGTCTTGGAAGTATTATTTTAAATTAACAACAGCAAGAACAACACATCTCTCTTCCTTGATAATTACTCCTGAGGTTCAAATGAAACAATCATTTGAAAAAAATAATAATACATTTTTCCTCCCATTCAGGTAATAAATCTTGACCAAGAACCAAAGGGCAAAATTAAACAGTTGTTTGCTAGTGGTTAAAAGCTGTGCATTATGGGTTCACATTTTTTCCATTGGAGTATTAGGATAATGGCCATTTTCTGTATATAATCAGTTTGGATAAGGGTAGAACTGACACACACTGTCTCTCAGGCATCATAACATCCCCATATTCTGACAAAATTGAATTGCTCATTACTTACAATATTTTTGTAAAAGTAATTTACTACCAGGCAGGACAGGAAAACAGACTTCTGTCAGAGGATTGCTCTCATGAAATCCTAATTTACTTTGAAGTAGGTAAATTGAGTTATGATCAAAATTAAAGGACTGAATGAACCATCTGTTGCCCAGAACATCTTAGGCTACATCTTGAAAAAAACAGATGGTGTCATCGTAGCCTAAGGAAGGTTAGGAATGACCTTCAAACAGACTTATTTTCTTCAAGGCTAGTTTAATTAAGTACTTCAGCACATAGGCTATTGCCCTGCGTGGTGTCTTCAGCACTTGTCATCACAGTCAGATAAAGTCAGTCAACACAAAATGACAGGGATTTACATGGGATTTCAACAGAACCTGCACTTCACAGTTTAGGGGACTGGAGGCTAAAACATAGGAAGAACGGTTGCAGGAACTGGAAGCAAAGATAGGAGGAGGAGCTTCCGGTGATGGCGGTCGCCTCCTGAGCTCCGGAAAACGCTACGGAGCTCTCCGATGGGTTAAGGACTGCTACCAGGCCTCATGTCATCGGAGGCCCGAGAGTCTGATAGCCCGTCCACCCTGGCTTGTTTTGAGCCCGTTTCGGGCTGCCAGGGTGGTCGGGGGAGTCTGGAGTCTGGCAGAGAACGCGGAAATGGAAGGAAGGCTGTTTAGAGTGAGGAGAAGGCTGGGCTGGGCTGTAATGGCGGTAACAGCGGCAACAACGGCAACAACGGCACGGAGCGGCACGGAGCGGAGCACAGCGTGGTGCGTTGTGGACTGCGGGTTGCGCCGGTGTGAGCGGTGAAAGACACTGGTATGAATAATAAGACACTGGGGAGGACAACAACAACAAAACAGGACAGATGGGTGTGAGGCGCAAGATACGAGGATACGAGGTTTGCATTGCTGCTGGCGGCCAAAAGACCTTGTTAATAAGACCGGAAGAACTAAAGACCGGGGAGGAGAACAAGATATGGCTAGGAGGCGGTGAGTTAGCCGGGAGAGATTAACTGGAGGTGGCTATGGCGGTGGGTGAGGGAAAGAAAGGTCGCCAGTGCCTGGACTCCTGCTGTTTTCTTCCATCATATCCTGGCTGCTCCCAATGCCCCTATGCCCCCCCCCAGGCCTTGTCGACGCCAGCAGGGGACGCCAAACGCTCCCTATAAGTCCCTGTGGACTCCTAAGAAGTTTGGTAAATTTCTAGAGAGGATTACCCTAAACTTCACCCTGCATTTTTGGAGAACCCTGGAACATTGGGTGGGAGTCTTTGGAACCATCTGGAACTAGTGTGAATAGTCTCCCACCTTTGGGTCATCCTGCCATGGAACACCTTGAACAGTCTCTCACCTTGTGGTCATCTTCGTCATTCTATGTAATTAAGGGTATTCGATCACTCCCACCCCCTTCTTCTCCATCTAAGTATTTTAACATCTCCTTCCTCCCTCTAAGACCCCGACTCATCATCTATCAACTTTTATCAACCTTTATCAACTTTCTATCAACTTTTTAGCATCCTGATCCCATTGGACTTTTAACGAACTATTTATTCGAGGTCAGACCTGCTCCGCCTGCGGGAGGCCCCTCTCTCGCAGGTATGGCCCTTGGCTCTCTCAAGGGCCTGCCTTGATGACGGGTTTACGAACCCCGAGAGGTGGAAGAAATGGAGGCTGAGGTGCTTTTTATCTAGATGTTTTTTATTGCTATTAAGGGGTTCCAGGGAGGGGGGTGTGATAACCAGGCCGGGAGAGGAGTCAGTGCCAGTGCCAGACGGACAGGTGAGTCCGGGAAGGAAGTGAGCGGAGTGGGGGGGGGGAAAGGAACAAGTTATTCCAACAGAGGGTTGTTTGATTGCAACGGTCGCGGGGAGGGGGGGATGCGAGGACAAGAGAAGATCGCAAGGTCGGTTGGGAGACCGTGGCTGTTGGCTACGCCCGGTCGTTTGTACCAACCCCCGCAACCTAGGTGGTCAGGAACTACAGAGCCCGGGCCTATGGCTGATGCTTTGCAATGCAAGGTCCGTAACCAACAAGGCCCCCCTCATTAATGAGTTGATCTCTGAGGGGGAGCTGGACCTTGCAGGGATAACGGAGACCTGGTTGGGCCACGAGGGTGGTTTACCCCTCGTGGAAATGTGCCCACCAGGTTTCCGTGCATTCCATCAGCCCCAGGCCCTGGGTAAGGGTGGCGGGGTGGCGGTAGTTATACGGGAAGGTCTAGAGCCGAGGGAGTTCACTGTTCCTCAGATATCCGGGTGTGAGTCCCTTGGTGTGAAATGGGGCCCAGGGAGGCAGTTGGATTTGCTGATTGTATACTTGGCTCCTCGCTATACATCAGCAGCCCTGCCCGAGCTCCTCGAGCTGATCTCGGAGACGGCGGTTGAGATCCCCAAACTTGTGGTTATGGGGGACTTCAACCTGCCATCGACGGGAGCAGCGTCTGAGGTGGCTCGGGAGTTCATGGCTTCCATGACAGCCATGGGCCTGACCCAGTTAATTCAGGGCCCCACACACGAAGGCGGCCACACATTGGACCTTGTTTTTGTATCTGAGCAGTGGACGAGTGATCTGGGTATAGGGGACTTAGCTGTCACACCCCTGTCATGGTCAGATCACTCATGTCTCTGGCTGGACTTCCCTGGCGCTACCCCCCACCGCGAGGAGACGGGACCAGACGGTCCACGCTGGTACCGCCCCAAGCACCTGATGGACCCGGATAGGTTTCAGACGAAGCTTGGGCCATTACCTGTAGCCCTGACCCACGCTCGGTCGGAGGACCTAGCGGCCGCCTGGAATAGGGCGGCGGCTGGGGCCTTGGACCGGGTTGCGCCTTTGCGACCTCTCCTGCGGCAGCGACCCACCCGGGCTCCTTGGTATACCGAGGAGCTGAGGGTGATGAAGCGCCATAGGAGACGTCTAGAGAGCAGGTGGAGGTCCTCACGCTCCGAATCTGATCGAACACAGGTAAGAGCCTACTTACGGACCTACCTTGTGGCATTAAGGGCGGCCAAACGTAGATATTGCGCCGCTCTTATTGTGTCCGCGGATAACCGCCCTGCCGCCCTGTTTAGGGTGACCCACTCCCTCTTGTCACAGAGGACGCGGGGGGCACCCTTGCAGGGCAGAGCAGAGGAGTTTGGGGAATATCTGCAGGATAAAGTCGCTCAGATCCGGAGCGGATGGGCCCCCCTCAGTGGACCAGACGGGCCGCCAACAGCGAGTCTTGTGAGACCATCCTGGGAGGAGTTTGATTCTGTTGCCCCCGAGGATTTGGATAGGTTGCGTGGGCGGCTGCGACCCACCACATGTTTAATGGACCCGTGTCCCTCCTGCTTGGTACTGGCATCTTGGGAGGTGACCCGAGGCTGGCTTCTGGGCCTGGTGAATGCCTCATTGGGTGAGGGATCCTTACCAACCGCCTTGAAGGAGGCGGTGGTGAGGCCCTTGCTTAAGAGGCCTTCACTCGACCCAATGGAGCTAGCTAATTATCGTCCAGTCTCCAACCTTCCCTTTCTAGCGAAGGTTGTTGAGAATGTGGTGGCGCAGCAGTTTCCATGACACCTTGACGAATCCGATTATCTAGACTCACGCCAGTCCGGCTTCCGACCCGGGCACAGCACAGAGACAGCCTTGGTCGCATTGGTCGATGATCTCTGGAGGTCCAGAGATAGAGGTTGTTCCTCTATCCTGGTCCTATTAGACCTCTCGGCAGCTTTTGATACCATCGACCATGGTATCCTATTGCGCCGGTTGGAGGGGATAGGAGTCGGAGGTACCGTTTTGGGGTGGTTCGGCTCCTACCTCTCCGACCGGAGGCAATGTGTGTTGACAGGGGGACAGAGGTCGACCCCGAGGCCACTCACTTGTGGAGTGCCACAGGGGTCGGTCCTCTCGCCTCTCCTGTTCAACACATATGTGAAGCCGCTGGGTGAGATCATCCGTGGTTTTGGGGTTGAGTATCACCTCTACGCTGATGATACTCAGCTGTATATTTCAACTCCAAACCACCCCAACGAGGCTGTCGAAGTAATGTCCCGGTGTTTGGAGGCCGTCGGGGTCTGGATGGGGGACAACAGACTTAAACTCAACCCCTCCAAGACTGAGTGGCTGTGGCTACCGGCACCTCGGTTCAGCCAGCTGATTCCATCGCTGGCCATAGGGGGTGAACAATTGCCCCCTGTGGAACGGGCGCGCAATTTGGGCGTCCTCCTTGATGCCCGGCTGTCAATGGATGACCATGTGGCAGCCGTGGCGAGGGGGGCGTTCCACCAGGTTCGCCTGGTGCGCCAATTGCGCCCCCTACTGGACCGGGATGCCCTACGCACGGTCACTCATGCGCTGGTGACGTCCCGCCTGGATTACTGCAACGCTCTCTACATGGGGCTGCCCTTGGGACGCGCCCGGAGACTGCAGTTAGTTCAGAACGCAGCCGCGCGGGCTGTGATGGGGAGTACGAGGTACTCCCACGTAACACCTCTCCTGCGCGAGCTGCACTGGCTAACTGTGGTTTTCCGGGTGCGTTTCAAGGTGCTGATTACCATCTTTAAAGCGCTCCATGGCACAGGACCTAGTTACTTGCGGGATCGCATCCTCCCACATACATCCCTGCGGCCAATTCGCTCACACAGGGAGGGTCTTCTCCTGGTGCCGTCCACTAGGCAATGCCAACGGGCGACACCAAGGAGTAGGGCCTTCTCTGTGATGGGCCCAACCCTCTGGAATGACCTCCCCCCCCGACATTAGAACTACTACTGACCTCCGCTCCTTCCGGCAAAAATTGAAGACTCACCTGTTCCGATTAGCAGGCCTGGCATAATTACAACTGTCCCTCCTGGCAATTATATTATCAACTGGTTATTTTAGGGGTTTTTTAATTCACTGTGTCTATTTTAGGGGTTTAAAATCTTATATTTATATAGCTTTGTACAGTTCTTTTAATTGCATTTTAACCTCCTCCATGCCAACTGTACATATTTACTTTTTATTGTATTTTGTTATATTCTGTATGAACTGTACACCGCCCCGAGTCCCTTTTGGGAGAGGGGGCGGTTTAGAAGCATTAAATATAAATAAAATAAAATAAACAGACAGAAAGCTAGAATGAGCTCAGTGAGCAGAACAAAGTGCATTTAACCTTTACTAAACAAGTTTAGGCAGAGCTTGACAAATTACATCAAATTTCAATGGATTTATCCTTGGAGGGTTGGTATTTGTTAAAACTCAAGGCAAAAAAATGTTTCGGAATTGTTACAGGCAGTCCTCCTGATTTTTTCCCCCCAGCAACATCTGCAATCTAAAACCTATCCAAAAAATTGACCAAGTTGCATTACAATGTCCTAGTTATATTAAAAGTTGAACACCTTCTAGTGAAAATGCAATTATTCTTTTGAGTAGCTCCAACAATTAGCATTCCTGGATTATAGCACCCAAGCAACAAAGATATGTGCTTCTGGTGAGACATCTGCCCACTTCAGTCAAGAAAAGACTATGAGGAAATATTGTGACATACTGGTATCCCTGGATTGAGATATGTTAGTGATACTCTAACATTCATTGGAAAATATCTGGACAAAAGCTTAGAAAACTTTGGTTCAATGTATCCTTGGAAAGGCAAAATGTGGTGAAAGTTAAGGTACTTTATTTCTGCATTAAGCAGATCCTGTACTGTTCCTTAAGTTTCTTTTCCTATTTTTTTTAGAGCAAATGCCTGGCCAAAGACAGGAAACCAACCAAATGTATGTGCCCGAAGGAAACATATGTATCATATTTATTTATTTGTTTCTTAGCTTGTTTTATTCAGTCATTCAAATTCTATAGCTGTCCATCTCAATGCAGTTGATTCAAATTCTGCCCATGAAAGTTACATTATTATACACAATATATTCTGCAATGCATGTGTCTGTGTATAGGCTCATCGTAATATACTGGAGGTGGGAGGGGGAATCCAGCATCCTGAATTTTTATAAAACCAAGTTTGTAGTTCTTAAAAACTGAAAAATAGATGCATGTGGCTATAGTTTTATTAGCTCGAATTTCACTCAGGGAGGATGAAATTTGTATTACAATCCTAAATTCTCAGTCCCAGCAACACGATCAGTACATACATTAATTTAATCAAACTCATGCAGCTTTACTAGCACATAAAGTTCCATGGTTCAGAGACAAAGAGCTGGAAGAACGTTGTGCCAGTGGTAGGTTCTATGAATAAGTTTACTCTTATATTCTAAATTATTCCACTGAGTAAACCTTAGTGTCTAAATTTTCTGCTTTCTCAACAATGTTTAAAATATTAAAATGCCTTATATCATTTTTATTCTTTTTCTCAGTCTCCTCCAGTCTTCTATATTTTTCTTCCTGGTATTGTGAAAATTCATAGTATTCTTGGTATCTGGGCAAAAGGTTTGGTCATGTTCTATTTGAATGATACATAAGAGTGAGCACTTATTTGTATCTTTAATGGACTGCATCAGCTATTTCTATTTTGCAAATTCAAAACCAAACCTTGGTGGAACGTTTTCCTTTTTTTCTCCCAATTCTTTGACTATGAATGCACATAACATTTCTCTGTATGTGCTGATATGCATTACAGGTAGTCTTCCACTTACAATAGTTTATTTAGTCAGTGGTGTATTAACCATTAAGCAGACTAAGCACGTGCTTGGGGCACCAGGCCCAAAGGGAGCACCACAAAGTTGAGGGGGGGAGGAAATCAATGAAGATTTATACAGTATGTACAAAGGAGGGAGACACCAAGATTTGTCAGTGCTTAGGGCATCAGTGAGCCTTAATCCACCACTACATTTATTGATCATTCAAATTTACAATGGCACTGAAAAAAGTTACTTATGACTGTTTTTCAGTTACAGTCTTTGCATCATTCCCATGATCATATTATCAAAATTCAGGTACTTGGCAAATGACCTACAAAAACTTACCAAAAATCCCTAGAACTACCTACGTTAGTTCTATAACCCCTATAGCCCCACCTAGGAGCCACCAACTTGCAAATATTGAGGCTTAAGAGGGAAAAAAATATTTGTTGCTCTTCTCTGAGGTTCTAGAAAGAGTGCAAAGAAGAGCAACAAAGATGATTAGGGGATTGGAGGCTAAAATATATAAATAATGGTTGCTGGAACTGGGTATGTCTAGTTTAATGAAAAGAAGGACTAGGGGAGACATGATAGCAGTCTTCCAATATCTCAGGGGCTGACAGAAGGAGTCAAGCTATTCTCCAAAGCGCCTGAGGGTAGGACAAGAAGAAATGGGTGGAAACTAATCAAGGAGAGAAGCAACTTAGAACTGAGGAGAAATTTCCTGACAGAACAATTAATCAGTGGAAACAACTTGCCTTCAGAAGTTGTGAATGCTCCAATACTGAAAGTTTTTAAGAAGAGATTGGACAACCATTTGTCTGAAACGGTATAGGGTTTCCTGCCTAGGCAGGGTGTTGGACTAGAAGACCTCCAAGGTCCCTTCCAACTTCATTATTCTATTCTATTCCAGAAGCTTCTAGTTGGCAACATATGGTTGCACTTTAATGAATACTGTTAATAATAACTGGTGTAATGCCAATGCCATGTCCAAGAGGACTTGATCTTCATCCTATGTGTGAATTGTGTCCATTCATTGACTAGAAAGAAAAGTTTAGCAGGTTTTTCCAACGTTTGGGGGAAAAAATTCTAAACTCTTTGGATTTAGTTTGCGCGTATTATATGAAACTACTTTGATGATTTTGACACAGTGGTTGTAAAGTGCAGTAAGCTTCCATTCTAACTTTGCTTCAAATATGTCAATTTTTTAATAGTGTTAATTATTTTCAAAACCCCCAAAAGGGCTTGTGTTTTTTTTTTTTTTTGCAAGCCATGAGGTCTAATCACTGTATTAAGACTATAATTTCCCTATACTATTCAAGCAACAATGAAGAAAAGTTGTCGTTAATCCATAACAATAAATTACAGTCAGCAACATGTGTGACTGCCAGAATTTATTACCAATTAAAAATACAGAGCTATTTTAATAACACATTCAACCTGAAAATAGAAACATTATAACAGACTATATCACGCAATGCCTTCAGACACCAGAATTATATTGCTGCAAAAAAAGAACATCTTCTTTTTGATGTTATTAATAATATTACTGCACACATGGGGAAATATTTCAGCATGGCATTATGGATGATATATATATATATTTAAGCTGGTAACTCTGTTTACTTTCTCTTCCAGACAGATTTGAAATAGTTTTATTGCCCTGTAAATGTGTCTCAATCCTGACACATTTGCCATACACACATATACATCAAGAAGTCACTTTCTCCAAATGGTTGCTTTCTTATGTTCTTCCCAGTAGTTTTCAAAGAGAATTTAGAAAATAAATGGCAGTTGAAGCTATAAGGGATGACTATTTAATCTATGCAGTCTTTTTTTCAATGTCAGATGATAAAAGATGTAAGTGCTTTAGGGTAGGTATTTAAAAAGGTGTTGTTTTCATTTTCCTGTAGTCTCCTAAGCCCTTTGGAAGAGTGAATTCAAAGTCAAGTTGGCTAAATATCTGAGTTATGCAGTGACTACCAAGTGAAGTCCAGAGTTTTGATTTCTTTTTTTAAAAAGTGTTTTTTCAGTGTATATAGGTTATGTTCTATATCTGTTGAATTTACCGCAATAGTATGTTCCATGGTAGTGAACATTTCTGCAAAATTTCAGACATGGAGCTTGTGAGAACAGGAAGGGCATTTATAAGGAATAATCTTGCCCTGCCTGGTTATTTAGTTCTGATTATTAAGAGTTGAAGTGAAAATAAGAGGGATGAGCTCACTGTTCCCCTTTATTTGTTTGTTATTTAAATTTTGATAACTGCCCATCTCAAATGAGTGACTGTTGCCAGTTCAAAGCATTTAAAATTATCTAAAGAGATAGGGGGAGGGAGGGGAGAGAGAGGGAGAGGGAGAGAGACAGAGAGGGAGAGAGACACACAGAGAGAGACAGAAACAGAGAGGGGGGGAGGGAAAGAGTGTTCCCTGAAGAGGGACTTCAGCACAAGTCTAAACGCTCAGAAAACTAAACCTCTGATACTGGTGAGTAACCCAGATTGGATCCTGCAGTGCTATCTATGTTGCCTCTGTTGTGAAGAGCCATGTCTTCTTGATTCTCCATTTTTTAAAAAAAACCCTGAGGGTAGCCCTTATATACTATAAGACTGGTCACCTTGGATTTAGGAGCTATGGTCACAAATCCATCCTTCAATTTCTTGCCTAACTATCTGCATTGTTATCCACTGGCATTCATAACAACCAAGAAGTGGAAGTTCTGATTTGCCAAGGACAATATGACATCAATGCTATATGCTGTCATTTCTTTCTGCTTTTGGTGATCCCTCTTCCCAGTTTCTCCAGCCAGTTTCACTAATTTCGCCCCAGATGGTAAGTGAAAGAACCAAATAAATAATATTTATATGCTATTATAATCCAAATGGCCTAATTCATCACCAGTTGCATTGCTAGTCATTTTAACAATATAAGATAGATGAACAGGTACAGAAGATAAAACAAAGTAGGCTTCTGTTTCTTTGTAGATATTTATACTTATGAACATGAACAGAGTAGGGAGAAAGATGGAAGACCATACTGGTGATGGATTACTGATCTTAATCCTGAATTTGAGGGCTGATGGTCAGAGAAGGACCAATTGCTGCCCACAAGGCATTTTTAAATGTGTGCTGTGTTTTTTTTCCCTTCCTCATAAAAATAAACACAAGGGGTCACAAAGTTATGTTTGTAAATCAGAATATGGGAAGAAAATGCTTCCCCTAAGAATAGGTTGATGGTAGTTTTAGATGTTGTTCTGAGTTTTTTGCCGAGGAAAATGTTCACTGAGTGAGAGGAAATATAGTGAAATGGTTGTAGCTAATCTCTCTCCCAGGCTCCCACTCTCTGGCTCAAAGGCACAAATCACCCTCACTTTTTCTCTTGCATAGCTTTGAGAATATTAAAATAGACATGTTGTTGCTTCAGTGCTTGGGCTTCTTTCAAGAAGAGCAGCTGAATACTCATCTAATGTCAGTATGATCAAAGCAACTTCCCCACCACACCCTCCGGACTGGACCGTTAACCGTTACTCAGCCAAACAAGGATGAAAGGCCAAGATAGCTAAGAAGAAGTCTTCAAATTCTTGGATCTTGTTCCTTATCAAGCAGTTTGGTGCAAACAGTATTAAATATAAATAATCCAAAGGTATAGATTGGAAGGAATATTGTCAAAGCGGTCAGAGTCTCATATGTCTCCAGTTGTGTTTGGTGCATCTGCAATGTTTGATATCAATGCAATCTTAATGCAAACATTTGACCAAAGCAAGGACACATGGCTGTCAGAGTCTCATATGTTTCCAGTTGTGTTTGGTGCATCTGCAATGTTTGATATCAATGCAATCTTAATGCAAACATTTGACCAAAGCAAGGACACATGGCTGTCAGAGTCTCATATGTTTCCAGTTGTGTTTGGTGCATCTGCAATGTTTGATATCAATGCAATCTTAATGAAAACATTTGACCAAAGCAAGGACACATGACTTCCTCTGAAATATTACCATGCATCCTTCCCAAGTGTAGTCATTTTGTTTCTGCTTCTCTTCTATGTAGAGTCAAACTAAGACCAGACTGAAAGCTCTTATTATGTTTTGCCACATGGAAAGTTGCTACAAACAACAATTTAGGAAACTTCCATGTGAATTGAGAATGGATAATATGTAAGTGGACTTTCAGGTACTAGCAGCCTGAAAGGTCTAGGCCAACAGGTCTAGGCCAACTCGCCACAGCCAAGTCGCCACAGGACAACTTGCCACCGGGTATATTTTTAAGCTTCACTGACAAATCAAAAAACAAGCTGGAAGAAAACAACAGCAAACAATTTCTGTATTATTGCCAAGAAAACTACATGGACAATCCAGTGTATTTGGTTGTCAGCCTTCCAAAGTACACCAAAGATGGAATCCAAAGACATTCAAAGTAACACCATTTTTATGATTATAGCAACAGAATCTTGGAATTCTGAACGTATTCCCTTCACCCTCATTTCCTGTTTTCTCTCTTACTATCAGAACTAGAGAGGGTCATAGGTGAGATGCTTTCTTATATTGTGTTTCTTTTCTGGATTCAGATTTCTTTCACTTGACCATTGTTTTGGTTGCAGCTCTTACTTCTGTTCCTCAAGGTTATTCCTTCTATCTATTACCTCAGCCTGAGACAGTCTTTAGATGGTGTTTCTTTGTGCTTGCATTAGTGTATGCATGTGTATACGTGTGTATGCATGTATGTGTCTGTACATGTGCAAATGTAACCTCAGTAGATTCAAGTGCAGATTATTTTTGACTAAAACACTTCCAAAACAAAATATACATTGGAGCAACCTCCCGCAGTGATGAATAGGCCTGCTGTAATAATCCATATCTAAGATGTCTATCTGAAGGTCTGCATTTGCAATTTAACTCAAAAACAATCCACCAGGATCTATGAGGCAACAAGACAGGTACTGATGTCCAGTTGATAAGTGAGAATCCCATATTCATAGATTTAATAAGAAAGCACTGGATGAAAAAAAGCCTGAAAGAATGCCTCTGTTTTACAGACTGACTCTTGTGTCATATGGATTAACTACATACCACAGCTGGTCCTCCATTCAGTAGCATAGTATAGATACTAATGGTTTGGGACAGGTGTTCATATAGAAAATCATTTCATCTTTCTTTCTAACTCCCCACCATCCCCTCTTCAGGCCCCTATGCTGTATTTAAGGGTGGTCAACCTTTGGAGGAGGGAGGAGGGAGGAGGGAGGAGGGAAAAGGGAAAAATATGGTGTAAAGAGGGAAAAAGAAAGAAAAAGGCATCAACTTCCGAGTCTCCTTAGCACAATAGAAGATAACAATACAACCATAACTTTTTATTTTTACACAACAGTATGTACAAGACATTTCTATAACAATAAACCTATCTCATTAGCAAAAACAAAATCAAAGGTGTTTTTTTTTTCATTGCAAGCACAAAATCCGGAAGCAATTTCAAAATACAAACAAGGTTAAATATATTATCTTCTTTGGATAAAATAATCAATTTGACCATCTCTTTGCTGTGGGGAATAATATATGCTTCTGTTAACTCTTTAATCTTTATCATTATTCATATTAAGAGAATCCTCTATATTATTTCAATATTTTTAACCCTAAAAGGAGAAAACACTTTTTAAAAATTTTGATATTTTACTAACTTTAAAAAATACTCAAGTATTGTATACAGGGAAGAGCCACTATTGAGGTTATCTTTTGGTTCAGCATTTCATCTTTTAGAAAACTACCCAGGAGGCAGGCAGTATCCTCATGTCAATTTTGATTTTAGATGTGATTTAAGTAATATAGAGGTCCTAGCAACATTTCCTTCCTGTTGATGGATCGCCACCTGTGAAATGTTGGGGTTTTGTAGCAAATTCAGAGAAAGAGACCAGATAAATTGGATCCGGGCCCAGAGGCTAAAGAATCTAATTTGCTTAGAAGCACAAATAAATTAATTTGGCAATGCTGTAGAGGGCACTTAAGTTAAAATGAGTGGAGCAACAAAAACAATTCTTGTGTCTGCATCCACCCAACCAAGGGGGAAAAAACAGCGAATCAAAAGCAAATTGTAGCTCTTTCAAAGTGGCCCTAAATTAAGGTGACCAACCATCCTCCTTTAGGGAGGACAGTACTTCTTTTGTAAGTTCTGTCCTCCCTCGAAAAGTGTCCTCCTACATTTCCTCCTTTTTGATATTTGAAGGCTGATCTGTTGCACGTTATGTGACGTATTTTATTAAACAGTTTTTAATGGTGTTTTTTTTACTTCATCGCAAGTATATTGAACAGATATTGAATCTTGTGTTGAATTTTTATCTAAAGAAATGCTAGACATTAAAATAGACGACAATTGTCTCTTTGAAGAAATTAGAAGACTGAATGTATATTTAAATTCTGAAAAATTAATACAATGGGAAAATCAACATGTTGAAATTGATAAAAGATGGGTGGATATTTTCAGCCATTTCAAAAATGAACATATTCCATGTGAACATTTATTTATACTTGTTCAATTTACGTTGTGCTGCCCTGGAACTATTGCAGCAGTTGAAAGAGTTTTTTTCAATTGCCAATGATTTTTCGACAAGTGAGAAATCGAGATTGAATGTTGATACTCTAGCTGCAGCACTTGCCGTAAAATTCAATATGAAGGATATTTCTTGTTCAGATATTTCCAATATATTGTTAGAAGATGATACATTGACAAAAATATTAATTCAATGGAAAAGTACTCATTTAAATAATAATTAACAGGCATGTAAGCATAATTACAATATAAAATGTTGCAAATGTTTTTATTATGCATATATCATATTTTATATTTTTTCCAATTTATTTGTCCTCCTTTTCATTGTAAAAAAGTTGGTCACCTTACCTAAATGGTAATGATGGGAGATTTTACTTTATGCATCTATTGGGAGAAGAATAGTTCTTCCAAGAATGGTTCTTCCAGGAAGTTTCTTTTTCAGAGGATGAAGGAATCCACATAAAGAACCAGTATTCTGTAATACATAGTACTTATCTTTTTTTAAAAAACCAAATAATTAATCTTTTTAAAAAATATTTTTTTAGAAAAATATTTATTTTTTAAAAAGATAAAACATATTCAAGGCAATGGGCTAGAAAGTGGGAAAGCATGAGTCTTAGTCACACCTTAGCCATGAAAGCCACTGGATGACGTTGGGCCAATCACTCTCTCTCAGTTCAATTCCCCTCCCTCCCAAGGGCTGCTATTCTAGAGACCATAGAAAGAGGAAGGTGTGTTGGATAGTCAGCACCTGGAATTATTTTATTAAAATAATAAAGGCAGGATACAAATAAATGAACAAATAGACCAACATTTATCAGAAGTACAGAGTCAGGTCCCAAGGGAAACCTACAGAAGACAGCAAAGAACTGGAGAGCTGTTATCAAGAAAATAAGCGGAAGTAAACCAGGGATGTTATAAGCATATGAAAGAATAATTCTATATAAGAAAATGGCTTATTAATAAGTTATTTCAAAATAAGAAGAAAATAAAAAGGAATTGGTGTACCAGTTATTCAATGAAGATGACAAAATGGGAATATGGAGCAAAACAAAAGGAACAATACTCAACTCCTATTTTGTCTTCTCTGGCACAAAACCCAGGTTCTACCAGGAAATTCTAAGGCCAGAATGAAAACTTGAAATCAACAGAAAACTGCTGAAGAAATCCTTCTTTACTTTTAATACGCTTAAATCTCAAGGAGCAGATGAACTGAAACCTATGATAATGATGGTCAGGTTGAACCCTTATGTATTGCAACTAGCCTCCTTTAGCAACTGGTTTATTTGGCAACCATTTGAAGTTACAATGGTGATTTTCTTTTTCTTTTTTAAAAAGTAACTTTGCAATCAGTCCTGACATTTATAACCTTTGCAGATCTGTAAAGCAAAGCTGAAATAAGCTGTAAGACCAGTTGTAGTTTTACTTAGAGATCACTTCATTTAACAACTGAGTTGCAAATCCTAATTGTGGTCATTAAACAAGGATTAGCTAGATCTTTAAGTAATCCTGGAGAACTGAGAAAAGAACAGATGATTAGAGGAGGGTAAAGGTCCCTATTGTCAAAAAAGAAGAAAAGGACATTTCCATAAGATATTTATCTTGTGAGCTATGTGTAAAGAATTGTTATTTCCACAATTTGATTGCAATTCATGTTTCTCGTTTTCAGTTTGATTGTACAAATAGGGTTTTTAGTCTTTTCCCATATGTGAGAATGGTTAAAGGTAAAGGTTCCCCTCGCACATATGTGCTAATCGTTCCCAACTCTAGGGAGCGGTGTTTATCTCTGTTTCAAAGCTGAAGAGCCAGTGCTGTCCAAAGACATCTCTCCATGGTCATGTGTCCGGCATGACTAAACACCGAAGGTGCACGGAACTCTGTTACATTGTGAGAAGGGTGACATTCTCCCATTTAGTATGTAGTCTTTAGAAACAACTTATCTTCAAACAGTTTCTGGAGCCTCATGTCCTGAGGGTTTAAAAAAGCCCTTTAAAGTGCTTCATTTTCAGTACTGTATGTTTATGAAGCTGAAAGAATTACTTTTCAATTGCAGTACTCAATATCAGTTAAGTTATGATACTACTAGTATTAAATGATGCTATATTTATGTACATATTACAGGTCATCCTAAAGGACAGGTTGCTTAGCAACCATTTATAGTTACGATGGGTTCCCCAAAAGGTACTTATGACCTGGTTCTAAAGTTAAGATAAATGTATAAACAGAAATTTTAGCAAGATGAAATTTAAGTAACAGTGAAGCTCAATAGATAAATAACATTTCTTCACTTAGGCAACACGCAAAGATTCACACATATGGATGGAGGATACTAGTTTAAAAACACTACTTATGTAAAAGATCTTGGAATATTAGTGATTGTGAACTGAATATAATCCCAACAATGTTGGGCAGTTCCAAAGCATGCAAATGTAATTTTAGGCATCATAATTTCCAAATCACAGGAAGCAATCATTTCATTTTGTTCTGCTTTGATCAGAACAAGAGCTGTGTCCAGTTCTGAACATCACACTTTAAGAATTAAAAAAATGGAACTTATTAGAAGGACACAAAGATGATTGGGAGACTAGACACCATGTTCTAGGAAGAGAGATAAATAGGATAATTTTAGCTTCAAGAGCAACTGCCTGAGGAGGTTATAATAGCCTTATTTAAATATCTGAAAGGATGTCACATGCTTAGCTCCTGATTTAATAAAGAAATTATAATGGGTTCATGAGGTTGCCTCTCAGAAAAATTACCCAAGCAGGATCCTTCTAGCTCTTAGTCAATTTATTTAAAATAATTCTACTGAAAATCTTTCTGTCAATACAATTGTGTATAATTTTCCATGTGCCAGAAAGAAAGAGAAAGAAAAAAAGAGAAAGATATTCCTACAAAGATGAATTTTGAGAAATCTATTTTACTGCTTGAAGTCTTTAAAAAAAATAGCAAAATCTATACAGATCTATACAGAAGCTCAAGAATCGGTTAAACAACAATAAAGTAATGAATTCAGACAGAATGTCCTAGTATCTTGCAGACAGGCTTTCTAGGCTTTCTTTACCTGAACATGCATGACATTTCCATGCAGGACATCTCTTTAGGCGCAGGGTCAAAATTATTATTCTTCCTTCATTATAGTAGGGGTTACTAAGCCAAAAGTATAAACTGAAGCTCCATCCTTAACATTCTCAACACCATCATGCACATAAGCAAGCAAGCACACAAACACACATTTGTCATAAAATTTCAGCATCAAGCAAAAATTGGCCATCCAGTTTTTCTCTGAAAAAGAACAGCAAAAGAATACTTTCAGTACTGCATAATCAGGGGTGAGGATGTCTTCGTCATGCTGAGTCGCCCCCCCCCCCCAATCCAATCCCCATTGACCTCCTTGGAAACTCTAGGAAGATTGGTAAAGCCCTCTGCGTGCAAAACACAGAAAACAAAATAGCCTTCACTGCAGAGATAAATTCGGGGCTTTCAGATTCATCTCTTTTTCAGCACCCAAAAGTTATGGAGAATCATTTGTGAAATTCTCCACCCCACCACAAAATCAAGATTCTACGATAATGTTTTGTGGTAAGAATTCCAATACAGAACTGTAAAAGGGGGGTTGGGTGTGAACATTTGGTTTGGAGATCAAAGCCCTGCAACTGTTTAAGGTGCCTCTTACTATTGTCCCCTTAGTTACGGAAACCAATTCCATTGCAGTTGCTATGGCAGAATAAAGCATGAATTAAGCTACACTCTCTTCTTTTGTCATTGATGTATGTGGACCAATCTGCTTTAGGGGGAAAACTTCCTGTGTTTCCTTTATGTCTTTTTGTTTGATAGCTTTCATTCTATTACCTGCAGGCCTTTTATGGATCTTCATAAAAGGTGCTAAAACTTCGATAGCTCGCACTAAAATGCATGTGGTGAAAGGACAGGAAAATAATTACTATTAGTTGTCTCACTAAAGGGATCTGCCACGATAGCTAAAAATGGCTTTAGGCTTAGTTCTCTATCGTTGGCTTAGAAGAGACAGAATTAGCAACAGTTTGGGGATTGTGCATTACCAGCTCTTCAAAATGTTCTGCTTCTCAAGCACCAAAAATATTTCAAGCTGCAGTCAAAACAGGAATTAACTAAAGTGTCTGTCCTTGTTCCATTTTTAGGAACAAAGAAATAGAAATTTTGAAAAACAACATAGATATGTTTATCTAATGATAGATGGTGGTGATGGTGATAATGATGGATAGAAGATAGATAGATAGATAGATAGATAGATAGATAGATAGATAGATGATGATAGATAGATAGATAGATAGATAGATAGATAGATAGAGGAGAGAGAGAGAAAGAGAAAGAAAGAGATTGATATATAGATGGATAGAGAGAGACAGAGAGAGAAAGAAAGAAAGAGGTGGGAGAGAGAGAGAGAGAGAAAGAGAGAGAGATTGATATAGATAGATGATAGATAGATAGATAGATAGATAGATAGATAGATAGATGATAGATAGATAGATAGATAGATAGATAGATAGATAGATAGATGATAGATAGATAGATAGATAGATAGATAGATAGATAGATAGATAGGTAGGTAGGTAGGTAGGTAGGTAGGTAGGTAGGTAGGTAGGTAGGTAGGTAGATAGATAGATAGATAGATAGATAGATAGATAGATAGATAGATAGATAGATAGATAGATAGATAGATAGATAGATAATGGATGGGTGGGTGGGTGGGTGGGTGGGTGGAGTATTTGTGTCTTCTGGTCATTCTTGACTCCTGGCAATTGCATGGTCAGGACCCTGCAGTTTTCTTGGCAACATTTTGAAAAGGAGCTTGTCACTGCCTCCTTGCTAGGAAGTGAATGTCCAGCTAGCTTTGTGCCTAAGAATTCATTTCCCAGTTTCTAGCCTGGTGCCTTACCCAACACACCAAATTGGATCTTGCTCTTACATATAGTGTTACTTTCTTCTATAACAAAATTACAAAAGAAAAAGAAAAATACGATAAAATATAGATGCCACAAACAAACATCTAAACAGACCAAAAGAAAATAGGAGGAAACAGAAATAAATTTCTGAAATGGGTGACTTTTTTATTTAGAAATAAAAGAAATTTAGAAGCTTTTATTTAGAAATTTGGTAGTGCACTTTTATTTTAAAAGAGTATCCGGTCAATTCAGAAATAGTCAAGAGATGAGCAGTACTTTCTGAGATGAAGAATTTTGGAGTCCTTAAGGCTCTATGAAGTTAATTGTTTGCTTGCCGATGTTTCATTACCCAATTAGATACCATCAGTGTGATGATGATGATGATGATGATGATGATGATGACGATGATATGATGATGATGACTACAACTGATGGTGCTACCTAGACAGGCAATGAAATCTGCAAACAATCAAGTTCTAAAAGCATCAAAGACTCCATAGTTCAACCCTAAGTTACGTGTATTCTCTTCTATTGATGTGAAGAATTATGTTGTAAATATACTAAATGTAATTCTGCTTACTTATTGATCAAGAGAGAATCTAAGTTTATCAAGTAAAAAAATTCCACAGAAACTGCTTGACTTGAATCACTGATTTATCCAGCATTTAAATAAACAAAGAACATGTTATTTCTGTTTATATTTCAGCATGCATTTCAAAGATATAAGATACCATGGTGTAGCTAGTACACATGGTTTATACAACTTAAATCTTTAAAATAGGTTGAATTGAAAATTATTGAACAATGCTGTGCTTTCTCAACTTAATGAAGCACATTATTGGAATATCTTTTCTTATTCTCATTGATTTTCTAGGTCTAGGTGAAGTTTCTTTCTTTCTTTCTTTTTTCCTTTTTGTAGCTCTGTAGTATGTATTTGTCTAAAGTAATCTTGCCCAGTACTGGGAGCTGTCTGCTCATCCAACAGGAAAGATACTGAAAATGCCAAATGACCCATAAGAAGCAATTAAATAGACTTTCAGTTGATAAAAGAAAGGGAGCAATGGAATCCATTGATATACTCCTTTTCATCTCAGTTGTTTATTCTGTCAGCATCTTCTGTCATCAGGCATTTTCACAATCCTTCCAAAAACTTCTCTGAGATCCTTAGATATATTAATATCTATCCCAAACTTAATTTACATAATTACTACATTTTATTGCTTAAGTCTTTAGTCTAATTTTGACTGATCTATATTACTATCAGACTTGCTTGGATACCAGACAAACCACTTTTCGCAATCCATACATCTGTAGTCAGGCCTTCCAGACATTGCTGGGTGTTTAAAACAAAGAGATGTCCCCATAAGGACCTAAATTGAAAAATCAGTAAAATGCATATCAGAATAGGAAAGGACCTTGGAGATCCTCTAGTCCCATGATGGCGACCCTATGGCCCATGTGCCACAGGTGGCACATGGAGCCATTTCTGAGGGCACACAAGGCATTGCCCTGTCAGCTCCAGTGTGCATGCTTGAGCAGGCCAGCTGACTTTTGCCCTTGATTTTCAGCTGTTTTTCACCCTCTTGAGGCTTCAGGAGGCTTCCCTGAAGCCTCCAGAGGGCGAAAAACCACCCAACATGCAAACCGGAAGTTTGAGATCGGACTTCCGGTTTGCATGTTAGGCTGATTTTCACCCTCCCCAGGCTCCTAGAAAGCCTCTGGAGCCTGGAGAGGGTGAGAAATGGACCTACTGAGCCAACCAGAAGTTGGAAAATGGGCAATTTCTGGCCTCTGTGGGTGGCGGAGGAGGCCATTTTCAGCCTCCCCAGGCTCCAAGAAAGCCGTGCACGGATGCACGGGGCAGTGGTGGGGTCATGTGCACATGTGCAGGGGGCACGGAGTGGGGGGGGCACTAAATTATAGGGGTAGGCATGCAAGCCCGTGCAATAGCACCTGAGGTGAAAAAGGTTCACCATCACTGCTCTAGACCAACTTCCTGGTATAAGGGACTTTATACTGTTCCAGACAAGTGTTCATCCAGTTTCTTTTTAAAAGCTTCCAGTGGTGGAGCACCCACAACCTCTGAAGGCAAACTCATTCCCGTTGTTAATTGCTCTCACTGTTAGGAAATGTATCCTTAGTTCCAGGTTGCTTCTCTCCTTAATTAGTTTCCAATCATTGTTTCTTGTCTTGCCTTCTGGTGCTTTGGAAAATAGATTGACCGTCCCCTTCTTTGTGGAAGCTCCTCAAATATCGTAACAGTACTGTCATGTCACCCCATTTCCTTCTTTTCGCTTGACAAACCCAATTATTCATATGTTTTAGTCTCCAGCCCCCTAACCATCTTTGTTGCTCTTTTCTATCATGCAACCAGAAAATGTAGGAAGCAGGACTAGACTCAAACTATAACTTCCACTCATATGATTGGAGCATATAAAGTGTAAGTTTTATCATTCTTTCAAACTCTGGCAATGAAATGCAAGAGACAGCGCACAGCATTCTTGTCAAATTATTGTGCTGTAACCAATTGCCCATTGACCTGGGATACACACAACAACAACAACAACAACAACAACAACAACAACAACAACTGCAGAATCTTGACAACCACTAGATTGCAGAAAGGACTTACCATTTTCTGTATTTTTTTGCTCCCATTTAGGAGTGGTCTTCATTTCTGCAGTACAAATCTGTTAGCCTTTATATTCAATCATTTGTTCAGGACAGGCAGGAAAAAAAATACTTTTGAAAGAAATTATACTTCACCTTAATGTTATGCTAACACTAAAACAATTGGCTACAATAGTTTAAAAATACAGAGTATAAAAACAATGGTACACTCAATGAAATAAAGATAAGTATTGTTACAATCAGAGTAGCAGACTTCTTGCTCCCTTCGATTTATCTCCTCTCTCATATTTACGATACAAACAAACACATCGGTAAATATAGGAATCTGAGTGGTACTGTCAGATCTAGGCTTCCGAAATCTGGATTTCCATTGAAGTCATCAGAGTTACAGGATTTTTTAAAACTCATATCTGTATATCCCTAGGCTATGTCTGGGAGATCATTATGCTCACTCACTATAGCAAAAATAAGAATACCTGATATTGAACTTTTTCATCTTTGTGTAAGGAACTGTAGCCCAGGAAGTTACAAAAAATTAAAATGCTATGTCAGATATGGGGTGTCCATGTCTTTCAAATACATTTAATAAATAAATAAATTGGACCAGCATCCCTTTGTGTATTGTAGCAGCAGAATATTTTTGAAATATTATTCCTTTAAGAGTACGGACATCTTTCCTGAGTACTAACCATAATTTACATTGCATTGGGCACTTTTCTTAGTCTACTCGGGTTATGTACTTAGCAGAGAGGAATCAAATATTGGTATATGTGTGCTCTTTAAAAAAATCTTACTTTGCATTTTAATAATTAAGTTCTTTATGACTAAACTTTCTCCAGGAATGCTGCTATTCTCCTACAATTCAACAGTAGAGCTGGGGAGAAAGCCAGGGGGATATTGCACGTTGATGAAGTTTCAAGCAAAGCACTCTCTCAAAAACCATTCCAGATTATAAAGTTGGTCTTTATCCTGAATAAGATTTTCCCCCCAGTCCTGGTGTCAGTTCTCAGAATCAGTACAACTCATTCTTGTCTGTGTTGAGCTGCAGTTTGACTTCCCACACACAATGCTTTACCACCTAAAATATGAAGAGACTGTGGAAGCATGCAACCCAAAACTTTCAGGAAAGACCATATTAGAATGTAACCATCATATAGATGGGAAGTAGTTTCAAATTGTTCATGAACGTTTTTACAAGTAGTAAAAAAACTTTAAAACCTTGGGCGGCAAAGGTTTAATTTTATGTCCACAGCTGAACAAAGACACATCTTCACAATGACTGAAGACGTGTACAAAGCACTTTTCACAAGAAGATAATTGTTTGTTGTTATAATTTTTTTCCCTTTAAAACAAACATTTAATCATTCATTAATCAATGTGTCGTCTGAGTACAGATTGCTTGTGTCGTAATAGTTATAGCTTATCACTAAATTCTTTATATACATCTATTCTTATTTTAACATTGCAATGTAACATATCTGCTGTTACTACATTTCTCTTCCTAAATTATTTAATTTTATACTTTTTATCGATATTCATTTTCTAACCAATGATAAAATAACCCCCATATATTATAATAATCAGATTCTTCCTTTCTTTTAATTGCTAGTGTTAATCTACTCATTTTTGCACATTCTAATATTTTCTTAATCTTGTTTTCATCTTTAGGGATTTCTTCAGCTTTCCAATTTTGTGCAAATACAATTCTAGCTGCAGTTATTACATGAATAATCAAATATACATTTTCTTTACTATATTTCCCTGGTAAAATACTCAACAAAAACAATTCAGGTTTTAAGTCCATATGTTGCTGTGTCAAAGAAGATGATTGTTACATGACAGAACATGTCTCTATGTAGGGGCAGGGTTCTACACAAACACAAAACATACCCAAAACTAATACTGTAGGAATACACTGAACAGGACAGGGCACAGTTACCGTAAGTATACAGACATGTCTAATTAATCTAAGCAAAACTATGCTAGAATAAACATCTGTCACTTGGTAAACGGGATGTTGGTTAGATGTCCTGACACATCTGGGCAAAAGCAGTAGGCCTTTTTCAAGCATCATGAAGGCTTACTTGTTTGATGTAAAATCTCTGCTCTTATAAAGTGAAAGCCTAGCACAGTAATTCTCAACCTCAGCAACATTAAGAAGCGCAGACTTCAACCCCGGGAGTTTAAGTCCACACATTTTAATGTTGTTGAGATTCAGAAAGTCTGAACTAGAAAAAAAGATGCCACACTCCTGAACCACGTAGCTCTTTGAAAAGAATTCTCAGGATTCTGAAACACAGTAAAGGATCAAAAGAAAAATTAAGAAATATAGTACTACTTCGGGTTAGTTCTAAAGCCACTACTCTATTATTTTGTGATGCTTTTAGAAACCGTGAGTCTCAAGAATGAGCATGACACAAATTCTGAAAGCCTTTATCATAAAAATCCTTCGGCACTATATGATGGGCTGTCTATCTCAGAAGGAAGAACAGGTTGATGGCAGCACTGAATCAGAGCTTATTAAAAACATTTTGCTCTAGTCTTTTTCCAAACTCAAGGTCCTTTGACTCATCATAAATATTTCTACCAAGCTGGATAAATTATATTTCATGAAAGGCAGTTTCATTGAACTGGCAACCTTCATATGCTGCACTAAGGAGGACACTAATCCACTTTCAATACTGTCAATTGCTGGAGCCAAATTGTCCATTTATCTAAAAAGGCTGGTATGTCAAGCTATTGCCCCTGGCAAGATGTTAACATTCCTCCACTGAATTTTATAATAAAAATATTTATTATGAGGAAAGAAAATCTGTTTTATTCCATTTGCTAATCCTGTTTAACTCTATTACACTGTAAATTAGACAGACACAATTTAATCAAAGCAAAGCAAAGTATTACCCAAATCAGTCTTCTTGGCTCTGATTGGTTTTGCAAAAGTGACAAGAATTTAGGTCAAAGACAATTAGTGTGCGATAGCAGCCTGAGGCATAAAGGCAGGACCATTCAGACATGACTGTTTCAAGAGCATGAGGATTAGCCACCACATCCAGCTGTTTGTACTACTTCATAGCTAAGAAGACCTTTTTTAAAGAATAGGTACAATTCATACAAATAGTTCTTATGGCTTCTTTTCTGAGAAATAACCTTGCCGAAGGCCAAACAGTATTTGTGAACTTTTTTCTTTTAATAGAAGGTAATCTCAGATTTACAATGTCTGAAAGCAGATGAAGATAATTAATTTTCACAGAAATAAGTATCAGTAAATTTTCTGAGCATTTCTTTGACCTCGTTGGGTCACTTTCCTTTTTCTTAGTTTTTTTCTGGTTGAATGAACTTTGCAATTTTGTCAATGCTCTTTGATGCACAATGGGTTCTTAGCGGGAGTCACAGATTTCTACATCTTTACACAGCTCATGGAAGATTACTACATAAAAATGTCTGCTGCCTTTTCTTGAGCTTCAGACAGGTTTAAGGAAACAGATATTAAAATGTGCTGTTGCGATTTTGCTGAAGTTCGATATTGTGGAATTTTTTGTGCTCTCTGAGCTTGGTTATTTCTTCTTGCAGATATTACATTACCCTACTAAGTAACATCATGAGTGCAAGTGAGTATGGGGGGAGACTCAGGGTTCCAAGTAACAGATCTCTTGCAAGCAAGAACTCAGAGGCAGGTAGATTCCTCAAAGAATAGCTTTATTGGAAATATCAAATTGGCACATATCTGGTGAAAATCAACTCTGGGAGGCCCCTTGGTTTTCATCTAATTAAAAGTAAAAGTCTTCCCCTCAAACCCAAACAATCAGTCACATGGCCCAATCAGTCCACAGGTCTGGTGACATCACTCCTCCTTCCTATCTCTAATCCCCCCTCTCCTACGTTCCCTCTAAGGTGCGCGGCTGCGCGCCCGCGTAGGTGGCAAGAAAACACCGCGCAGCAGTTTTCAACTGCCGCGCAGTGATTTCTATTGCCACAGGCTCCAGAAGCTGGGGAGGTCCTTTGCAGGCAGCTAGAACGGGCCGCCCGCAAAGGACTTCCCCAGACTTGCTTTGAGGAGCACGGGGCGACTGAGGCTAGTTGTGAAGCCCCAAAGCCCCCACTGCCACCGGAAGAACAGCTGCCACCTCCTCCTCCTCTTCCTCTAACAGGCAGCACTGCCGGATTTGCCGCCCGGCACTGCAGCTGAGATGAAGCCACCAAAGCTCCGGCATCTCCGCGCGTGGCAGCGGCGCCTCCCCTCCGCTCGGAGCACCTGAGCTCAGCACTGGGTTACCCCTGCCCCCTCATCCTCCTCTGCCGTGCTTTTGAGGAGCCATGAGGCTGCAGGAGACAGTAGGAAGGCGGGGGGGAGCAGGGGGGAAAAAAGCCTCATGGCTCCTCAAAAGCACGGCGGAGGAGGAGGGGGGGCAGGGGTAACCCAGCGCTGAGCTCAGGAGCAAATCTGGTGGTGCTGTTGGAGGAAGAGGAGGTAACAGCAGTTATTCTGGTGGCAACTCGTCGGCATCTTCAGCAGCAGCCCTGCCCACGATGAAGAAAGCAAAGATGGAGCAGATCCACGCAGATGACGTGGCTGCAACATGACTGGAGGAGGAATTCTGGAAGTTGAAGTCCACAAGTCTTAAAGCTGTCAGGTTTGAAGACCTCTGCTTTTTTTTCTAGGGGTGGAAGGGTCTTGTAACTTGACACCTTTAAGACTTCCATGGTTCAAATGCCAGAGTTCCTGAGCCAACATGACAGGAGGAATTCTGGGAGTTGAAGTCCACAAGTCTTAAAGCTGTCAGGTTTGAAGACCTCTGGGTTTTTTCCCCTAAAGGGTTAGGGGTGCAAGGGTCTTGTAACTTGACAGCTTTAAGAGTTGCGTGCTTCAAATGCCAGAGTTTCTGAGCCAACATTTTGGTTCCTAAGCAGGAGCGTTGTTAAGTGATACTGATATTATATAACACTTTGAATTAAGCGTGTACCTTGAAGAAACATAACTTTGAGTTTCAAATAATACTGATTTCGTTGTTGTCTTAGGTGACATCTGTGAAAAAAATTTGGGTGCTCAGGCATGAAAATGTGCCGCTCAAATACTATACTTTTCTGCTCACATCAAAAAAAAATTAGAGGGAACATTGCCCCTCTCTATCCCTGATTCCAGTGTGGCAACATTGAACCTCCAAGATGGCTTCGGCCAGGTCAGCTTCAGGGTTGACAGGGAGGGGATTTTCCTGTCTGGTGCTTACTTCTTTAGGAAAAGAAAAGACTGAATCATATCTCCTCTAGAAGGCCACACACAGACAAACAGAGATCAACACTAGACAAATAATGAGACAGAAAACAATATTCTAATCAAAGAACCACCAAGAAAAAACCCACTGTGCCACTAACACTGGCAGGGAACCTACTGTAAACGTCACAGTCACTTGCAGTGATGATGTTACCTAACTGGGTAATGAAATGTCTGCAAGCAAACAGCTGAACTCAAGACAACCAAGAATTATTTTTACTCTATTGGCAGTTCTATTGGTTTCTGCTGTTTGATCCAGAGCCACCGTATCATAAAGCAAAAATGTAAGTGGAGCATTTCCTAGAATATGTGGAAAGTACAAAATATGGCAATTGTTTTGCCATTCTACATCCAAAGATCACACCATTAGCAAAGGAGGGGAAAACTGTTTGTAAAGATTTTTTTTTAAGGTTGTCCATGGTGGACTAAGAACTCCTGCCTTGGGAGGGAATTGGACTAGAAGACCTCAAAGGTCCCTTCCAATCCTATGATTCTGTAAAACATGGTATGGCACATGTGGGGTTATGTTTTTAGCCTTGGGGGGAAAAAAACTTAGAAAAAAGAAAGTAAAGGTTGAGAATGTGATATATTCATGTTTTCTGAATCCATTACCTATAAACATGAGATGCTTATTTTGAATGTTATAAGGAGACGGGAGTCTACTTACCCAATTGTGTCTATGTGTTCATTAATTCAATATAAATAGCTGCCCTTCTCACAAATGTGATTCTGGGTGACTCACACATTTATGCAATGAATATGCTGAAAAAAGAAGACAGAGATGTCGTGAAATATTATGGTGTTGAGTGCCTGGTTCAGAGACACATGCACACACCACACAATCAATCAATCAATCAAATCAATAAATAAATATCCTATCATTGTGTGGTGTATTTTCCTCTCTCACAACTCTAAACGATATGATGGCTATCTAGCAACAGATGATTTGTGAAAAGATCCAAATCGAACTTTTAACTCAGATAGTGTTGCAGAAAATCACGAGAGCCGGACTGCAAGATCAAGAAATAGCTTTATTTGGCCAAATGGTTCAGACAGAGATAGCAATTTCTAACATCTGAACAGCGTTCTAATCCAAACACGCATTTTTATATCGTATTCAAAGCATCAAAAACACGGAAATATTTTAAAGCATTCTTATTGGCTAAATTCCTTAATTCTAAGCAAAGAAGCTATTCTACTATATTTCCCTTTCGGGTCTAGGCTTGCAGTGGGCAAGCAGGAAGTGCTGGATACATGCTGGCTTTTGTGGTTAAGCTATATGCCTGACTCGTAGGCGAGACCACTAACTGACTTGGCCTCCGTAGAACAGATGTTGTAGTTTGACATTTGTATTTCCAGAGTTCAAGTTTCCAGTTCAAGACTCAGTAAATGTATAACAAAATAGAAGGGATAGAGGGGGTCCCCAGGAGGTCTTATAGTCTGACCCCATTTCATGTTATGTCCAAATCTCGCTTTATGTCCTGCCTTAGTACTAAACTGCTCTGAATTTTACTGCCACAAACTGTATTAAGATTTGGTCTACTGATAATCTCTGTTTCTTGCCTCTTAAACAAATTATTCAAAGGTATGGCCTTTCAGATACTTCCCTTATTAGTTAAAGTTCATTCAAAATTACAAGAGACCACTCCCCAATGTCAAGCATTCTGAAAGCTCCTAGAATGAATTAGTATATATTAGAACAATATAACATTATATAACTGCCTTATTTATACAAAAAATAAAGGTGGAATGTATATGCATGCATGCATGTATACATGCATACATATGTACATACATACTGGGGCATTAATGGAGATGGCCTCATGAAGTACTGTAAACCCAGTTTTATGATCAACATTCCTGTACCATTTTTTCCCCACCATATCTAACTGGAAGAAGCCACTGCCACCACATTTTTAGACTACATGCTACCATATTCAGTATATCTTCATAAACACAGCAAGTTAACGTGTTGATCTACTATGGCAGTCAAAAACTAACCAATAACAACAGTGTTGACCTGACTCCAAAGTAGGCATAGAAGGCAAAAGTAGGATATTTAATAACTCAATGATTCCTCAAAGCCTTCACTAATCTGTCTCTTCCCCTTCCGGTATATCTCCCTCTGTCCCACAGAGCAGAAATGAAGTATCTGTGGAGATTCTCAATCATCCAGGTCATGATTGTCCCAAAGTAGTTTTTTCCAAAAGGTAACTGGGCTTTCTTGGTTTTTTTCCTTTGAAAATATTTTACTTCTCGCGGAACTGAAGAAGCTTCACAGATGAGAAGCAAAATATTTTCAAAGGAAAAAAAACCAAGAAAGCCGTTAGAAAAAGCATCTTTGGAACAACTGAAAGAAGAGTTGCTACTAGCAGAACATGAAATACCATCTTACCTTCCCCTAAGCCACACAAATATGACACATGATGGGGAAAGAAAAACAAGAAGAATGTTATGTCTTGAAAAAAGGGCACATTAATGATATCAGTACCCAAAAAGTTGTCATTAAAGTGTATATGAACAGGAAAGCTTTGCATCATGGATGTAAATTGTTTATTCCATTGCACAAGGTAGGAAAATAGGGCAACAAGAAATTTGAGTTTGACAGCAGTAAATCAAAACCAGAAATAGTGATGGCTGCTAAAATTCAGCCACATCTACAGGGTTACAAATTTGCCATCCATGAACTTTGAGAACCAGTAAGACCTGAAAGATTTGTATTTTGTTTTGCTTGTATATTTAGTGTTTCTAACCTGGAAAGAAAGTTTCCCAGAATTGGATCGTAGGCTCATTTAATTACATTTCTCAAGTTTATTCCTTCGTTCTGGGGGAAATTAACAAAACTGTTTAATCTCTACCACCAATAGTTGACATAATTCTAAGACACAGATGGCTGGTCGTCTAAATATGTAATAGCACCTTTGAAGTCATCCTAAGGCAAAAAAGCACTTGTGACAAGCATTGTTTCCTAGGGAAAAAATCAGCTTAATTAAGTCTGTAGTGAAAGACATCCTAGCTTTTTGACAGAACTAACAGTTACAAATTTGCTGGAGGTTGTTTTGCAACTGCTCTTGATGGTAAAGGGCAGGAAATCCTTGAACAATGTCTATGCATCAACTGTGTCCTTACTAATTTGATTCCTTTCCATTTTTAACCCTTAATTTCATAAATGGAACTCAATACTATTGTTGCAGTAGAAGCTCTGTTCAGTAAGCTTTAATCAATCAACCATCATCATCAACCATCTTCCTATCCCAGGTCCTTGAGAAAGTACTCAATAGGAGGATAAAATGCCAAATCCAGTCTAAACATCTGGCTAACTGTGCAACCAACCATAATAATATAATAGTAAGAGACAACACTATATGTCTTCACCCAGTCCTGGAGAACAGATGAAATGCAAATGAAAATTGTTCCATTTTTCAAAAAGAGGGAAAGAAAACTCCAACACACTATAAAACAGTGGATCTGAATTTAATACCTATGAAGTTCTAAATTAGATTATAAAGAAATTGATATGTGAGCACTTTAAAACAGTATGGTAATTAGCTGAAGTCAGTATGAATTTGTTAAGAACAAGTCTTCCCAAACATATCTCATTTTTTGGTCAAGTAACTTCCTTAATAGGTTTTGGGACTGTTGTAAACATTATATATCTTGACTTCAGCAAAGCATCTGGACAAAGAACCTCATTACATGCTGATTAGTAGTCTAATAAAGAGTGAGCTGGATAGCATAACAGTTAAATGAATATATGATCATTTGAAAATTATTATCAAAGAGTGTTCATCAATGGTTTCTTTTTTAATTAGATTGAATAATTCCAACATTTTGATCGATGACATCTGTGAAAAAGCAGAATGAACACTCCTCAAATTTGCCAGTAGCATCAATCCAGTATAATAGCTGATAACCTAGCAAAGAAAAACAAAATTCAAAACTATTTTGATTGATTATAAAAATAATCTGAATTTTAGCAATAGCAATAACACTTAGCTTTATATACCGCTTCCCAGTGTTTTACAATTCCTTCTAAGCAGTTTACAGAGTCAGCATATTGCCCCCAACAATCTGGGGCTTCATTTTACCAACCTTGGAAGGATGGAAGGCTGAGTCAATCTTGAGCCTGGTGAGAATTAAACTTCTGGTAGTGAGCAGTGACTTAGCCTGCAATACTGCATTCTAACCACCGCACCGCCACTGCTCATGCATTTTAAACAAACGAAAATGATAATATTTTTAAATGCCTGAAAAAAATCATATGCAGCACTGCAGAAAGTCAAGGTTTAATACCTTTGAGTAGAAACAATCTCCTATCTAGCCGTGGTTAGAATACAGTATTGCAGGCTAACTCTGCTGACGGCTGATTGCCAGCAGTTTGGCAGTTCAAGTCTCACTGGTTCAAGGTTGACTCAGCCTTCCATTCTTCTGAGGCTGGTAAAATGAGGACCCAGATTGTTGGGGACCATATGCTGACTCTCTAAACTGTTTAGAGAGGGCTGTAAAAGCACTATGGAATGGCATATAAGTCTAAGTGCTATTGCTACTGCTATCTACAATGCATAAATAAGACCACTTGACAGGGGATTCCATTATCCAGAATGTTAGGTGTCTTTCTTTCTTTCTTGGGATATATTCAAACCAAGGCTTGATCTTCTGAGGATCTGCTGAGGATCCTTTAAACCAAGTGATTGCACTTGGGAGTCAAAAAGCAAAAGAGAATGAGAAGAGGCCTTTTAGGACACAAAGTTCACTGCTGCTAATCCCCCAAACAAATGAACATCTCTGCTCAGCAAAACTCTGAGTCTCCAATTATCTCCCATAATAAGTATGCTAAATCAGGAGGAGAAGCTGACGTCACGAAGATACGATGTGTTTACACAGGTGCTTTTTTTGGAGTCTCTATCAGTAGCTGGACTGCAGTGAAGACAAAGCCTTGACCTGAAAGATTATAATGAACTTCTTTGGAATATAACAAAAGCCTTGAATGCTATAGTGGCAGTGTTTATATAAGTTGGAAGGATGGCACAACATGAAAAAGAAACATTAATATTGCAAATGATTGTGTTTAAAATTCAAAAAATATTAGTAATAACAGAGAAAATTGAGATGAGAATGGCGGATGCAGAACAAAGAACAGCAAAAAGAGATGGAAAATTATCAAAGGAAGAAAGTTGAGGACTGTCACGATGTTAAAAAGTTTGCTAGGCATGAACTGACATTCAAGAGTTAAACTAAGAAAGAGTTATTGCGCAGGTCATAAAAGTTCTTATCTGAAAGTGATTTATTGCGCATGCGTCACACATTCCAGAATTCCTTTCTTCTTTGTTCGGCTGCCAACTTGGCAACCGGAGCTTTTATTATCAAAATGTAACCATTAGTTATTTCTGTTTCATTTACTTTTATTATTTTTCGTATTAAAGTTTGTTTATTAATTAGAATATACTTCTTAAAGACTTTTATTTCTTTTCTTAATATCTCAAAAGATATGCGGAAGGGAATCAGCCCGGTCCATTGATCTCAGATTTCTCCAGGGCGTTTTTTTTTCCCCTGACAACTTGGTAGCAGAGGTTGGTTGATGATACCAGCTGAGATGGCTACAATTTATTGCTGTATTTTCCCTTCGTGCTATCTTATGATAACCGACTAAAGCTAATTAGCAATGTCAGAGAAAAAGAAAAAGAAAAAAAAGAAAGATGGGGCAAGCACAGATGGATCAGCTTCTTCTGACAAGGAGGCTCCCTCAGACACAGAGAAACAAGGACCTTCAAACGTATTCCAGGAGCAACAAATTCCTTCAGGTGCCGAGCCAGATGTGGGGGAAGGAGCTACAGGATGCGACATCTACGAAACGAGGTCAGTGGTTCCTCCTTCTAAAATATCTCCAGGAGATTATGAATTTTTGGGGGCCAAGCCAAAACTTCCCACTTTACCAAAGCCACTCCATTCCCACACCCTCGCAGATTATCAGACACTTGATGAATGGCAACTGCCGGCAGAGAAAAAATCCTCCCACGCAGAAAGCAGATTTTATGAATCCTCCCCAGATGATGACGAAGAAATGCAAAGCTACCTTTATCAATTAAAACGTTTTGAAAAATATGCTAGGGAGGTGAGAGAGTGCTTTGAGGAAATGAAGAGAAGTAGGAGGAGCTCCCCCACTCCCAAAATGTCTGAGGACGCCATCTTGTCTTCAAAACAACAGCCTAAGACACACCCCACAGAGTTCATTGGTCAATCAGAACAAAGAGACATGTACACGTCACCGAGGTCACGTGGTCCCTTTGAGTCAACTGAACTTCCACACACGTATAGATGGCTGCAGCCAAAAAGTGAGGCTGCACTGCCATCTGCTGGTGGAGAAAAATTATTACAGCAAAAGATGATGCAGCTTCATGAAAGTTTTAAAGAATTAGCTATGAGTCCTTTAGAAGCCAAAACTTTGCCTCCAAAGGTTAAGTCTTCAACACCCCCTGGTGGTGCTGAATCCTCCCTAGATGGAAAAAGGCAAAGCCAAAGGCGAATTCGAGGAAGCCAATTTGATGTTGCCACGCAAAGGCCAATGATGCAACCCCAGCATCCCCTGGTTCAACAACCAGCTTTGCAACCAGATCAACAAATTGTTCCGATGCACATTCCTCAGCAGGTATTCACAGTCACCCCCTTGACTGGTGAGTCCAAATTAAAGGAGTCAGGAGAGAATTATAAAGCCTGGGTCAGTGAAATTGCGCTCTTGCTTCGAAGAGAAGGCACACATTCCATGATTTTTAATCCTCCTCTTCAATCCTGGACACCTGCAATGAGAGACCTGGAAAATAGAGCTATCACGACTTTACTCATGTCAATGGAAATTGAGATCCAAGGTATCTTTCCGCCTAATGCAACTGCCCAAGAAATTTGGGCTATTTTGGAAGATTGCTACAGGCCCGTTTCAATTGAATCTTCATGTTTGCTCATGTCTGAGTTCCATGGTTCGAAGTTGAAACCTGGTGAACGAATTGGTGGACATTTGACCAAACTGAAAAGAATGAGAAGTGAATTGAGACAAAATGGCCACGTAATCGATGATATCCAAATGATTAGCATCATCATTAACTCATTGAATTATGAATGGAAAGATGCTGTTGCAAAGATTAACTACGTGCCTATTGCTCAACGCACAGTTAACCACGTTTGCAGACTTTTAGTGGAAGAGGAAGCTATCAGGTTAGCTACACCACATCTGCAACGACCCCCAGCGTCAAAGGCTCCAGCCAGACGTCCCTTCCGAGGAAGAGGCTACGCTCCAAGGATGCCAAAATGCTACACCTGCAACCGTGTGGGACATGACACCCGGGATTGTCCCCAACGAGTTCCAGCTCCCGCCACGTACCAGCCCAGAGGAACAGATTCCAGAGGCAGAGGTAGAGGCGGAAGACAAGGTCGTCGTGGTCCAAGGCGTGATCCACAAGCTCCACTTGTAACACTGGCCATAACCAACGTTCCACAACCTGATCCAAAGTTCGACAGACGTCTTTTGTGGACTTTAGATAGTGGAGCAGCTGTGCACGTTACCCACAGAAGGGAACTTTTCACAGAGATGGGCAAACCAGAGCCCGTGTATCGAGAACTGTATTCCTTCACCAACCACACTTGCAAGGTTATGGGAAAAGGAACTGTTTACATTGAAGAGCTCGATACACACATCCCTGATGTTTATTATATACCTTCAGCAACCAGTAATTTGCTTAGTCAAAGTCACTTGTCTAGAGATTTAAAGTTCCAGGTCCACCACCTCGAAAAAGCAAGTTACTTAGTTAAAGATGGAGATATTGTTGCTGAAACTATGCTGATTGGTGGTGTTTATTACTTAAAGCCAAAGCCTAAAGGGCAAGCACAGGCAAGTATGCAAACTCCAAAAAGGCACAACGCAGACCCAGAGAGAGTTGGCCCAGAGAGAGAAAACGTTACTGTGCCAAAGGCTCCTAAAGCCAACAAACAGAGAAAACAAAAACAGATTGCTCAGAGCAAGCCTGAGGGTCCTCATGAAACTGTTAATGTTGAGAATTCACTAACTGATAAACCTTTGCATTCCAGGTGTATTCACAAGTGGCACAGAAGATTGGGACATGCCAGTTTCCGTGTTCTTAGAAAGATGCCGGAGTTCGCAAAAGGTTTGGATCTAAAGGGGTGTAAGGTGTTTTTGGATTGTGCGGTTTGCAAAAAGGCTAAATCCAAGGCGACTGCAATTCCAAAACACGCTACACGCCGGTCAACATGCATTTTTGATTTGGTACACACTGACATAGTGGGTCCTTTCCCACCAACACTTGGTGGCAGAAAGTATTTTTTAACAATTGTAGATAATCATTCTAGATATGGATTTGTATATCCTATGAAAGAGAAATCTGAGACCTTTCAGATCTTTAAAGACTTTGCAGCGTTTGTTTCTACACAATACCAAGTTCGCATCGCCAGAATCCAGAGTGACCGTGGTGCAGAATTCATGTCTCAGCGTTTCCAGGACTGGATGCGTAAGAATGGAATTCTTCATCAGACATCTGCTCCATATACACCAGCTCATAACGGAGTCGTAGAAAGAAGACAAGGGGTTCTACAAACCATGATGCATTGTCTTCTAGAAGATGCCAATCTCAGTAACACATACTGGGGTGAAGCAATCAAATATGCAAATTACATTGTCAACCGTACTTGGAGCAGTGTAATCAATCAAACTCCTTTCTACACGCTGTATGGCTACAAGCCTGATCTCAAGAACATACACATTTTTGGTTCATATGCTATGGTGAACACTCCCTTAAGTCAAAGAAGAAAGGGAGGTACAGTAACAAAGAGACTGAGATTTATGGCTATTGATGATAATTCAAAATGGTACAAATTCATTGATACTAAACATGTGATTGTCATTTCACAATCTGCTAATTTCGAGGAAGACATTGACTGGTCCAGGATTCATTCCAATGATCCTGAAGTTTATTTTCCTAGAGATGGTGTTCCAGATGCCACGCAGCCTGATGACAATTCGCAGGCAGATATTCCTTCTACCAGTTCTTCACAACCTGATGTTCCGTCTTCGCAAGCCGCGGATGCTGATGCTAGCGACGAACGTGAGGACGAGGATGATGATGAAGAAGAAGAAGAAGAAGACTGGACTGATGCTCCTAGACGCTCCAAGAGGGCCACAAAAGGAATCCCTCCACAACGTTATTCATGGCAACTGACAAAGTCACCATTACCTCTGATTTGCAACGTTACTCTTCCTCCAGAGACATTCACACAAATCAAACAGCTTCCTGATTCAGAACAAGACAAATGGTATGATGCAATGCAGGATGAAATGGACAGTTTAAAGAAACTTAATGTATTCACACCTGCAAAACCTCCAGCAAACAAGAAAGTCATTGGCACTCGATGGGTCTACAGAATCAAGAAGAAACCGAATGGTGAGTCTTTATACGAAGCCAGACTTGTAGCTCAGGGTTTCGCTCAACGTTATCCTGAGGACTACACAAACACTTACTCACCAACAGTCAGAACTGAAAGTGTAAAAATTGCTTTAACCACTGCAACTATTCTTGGTTTAGAAGTTTTTCAATTTGATGTGGACACAGCTTATCTACATGCAGACCTAGATGAAGAGATCTACGTGAGAAGCCCTCCAGGATTCCGAAAGCAAGAAGGGGATACCTGGTTCCTGAACAAAAGTCTTTATGGTCTGAAACAGTCAGGTTTAATGTGGTATTTATGTCTTACTGACAAACTAAATTCAATGGGCTTTATTAAGTCCGAAACTGATGAATGCATGTTCACAAAAAGATCTAACAATGCATATGAGATAATTCTTGTTTATGTTGATGATATTGTTTATATTGGTCCAAATAAGAAAATGAGTGAGATTTTTGCCAAAAGTTTGCAGAGATACTTCACACTAAAATCTTTAGGACACATTAGCACTTATTTAGGTGTTCAAATTGAAAAGACACAGAAGGGGTTTAGTCTTTCACAAGAAGAGAAAATTGACCACATTCTACATCATTGCAACATGAAAGATGCTAGCACAACAAAGACACCCATGCAAACAGATTTTCACAACTTAACACATGAACCAAGTCCTGAGTTCGAGGATCAAACACTCTATCGTTCAGTCATTGGTTCACTATTATACATTAGTAGTTGGACCAGACCTGACATCGCACTTAGTGTTAATCTTTTATCACGACACGTAGGTAAGGCAACACAATTTCATTGGTCATGCATTAAGAAGTTGTTGAAATACCTAAAACACACTAAACACATGAAGTTATTGCTAGAACCAACACACACTGATCAACCAAAGTTAATTTGTTTTGCTGACGCTGACTGGGCGAGTGACAAGAAGTCACGCAAAAGCACTTCTGGTTACATGATGTTCCTGAATGGATGTCCTGTTTACTGGCAAGTGAGAAAACAGAGTTTTGTTTCATGTTCATCTACTGAAGCTGAATATGCTTGTGTTTCAGATGCTTGTAATTCTCTAAAGTGGTTTGATGCTTTGATCACAGATATCTGGACACGCCCGATTCGACCAATCACCGTGATGGAAGATAATGTATCTGTTGTTTATATTTCTGAGTCACATTTTACAGGTTCTAGGTCCAGACACATTGACATTCGTTATCAAAACACAAAGCAATTAGTTAAGCAAGGTTTTGATAAATTGCAATATGTTTCTACACATGATCAGATCGCAGACATGCTTAACAAACCACTCGCCGCAAATCAACACGAGTATCTGTGAAAGAAGATGTGCCTTAATTGATGATTTGATGACGTCAGCCCAGACTAGCAAAAGAAGGGGTGTCACGATGTTAAAAAGTTTGCTAGGCATAAACTGACATTCAAGAGTTAAACTAAGAAAGAGTTATTGCGCAGGTCATAAAAGTTCTTATCTGAAAGTGATTTATTGCACATGCGTCACACATTCCAGAATTCCTTTCTTCTTTGTTCGGCTGCCAACTTGGCAACCGGAGCTTTTATTATCAAAATGTAACCATTAGTTATTTCTGTTTCATTTACTTTTATTATTTTTCGTATTAAAGTTTGTTTATTAATTAGAATATACTTCTTAAAGACTTTTATTTCTTTTCTTAATATCTCAAAAGATATGCGGAAGGGAATCAGCCCGGTCCATTGATCTCAGATTTCTCCAGGGCGTTTTTTTTCCCCTGACAAGGACAGAGTTCCAAAAATTGAAGGAAAAAAGGAACAAAGAGATAAGAAAATTGTTGATAAAGACAGCAAATTGAGCATGGTTGGAAATAGCAAGAGTGAACTATGGAAAGGGGAGATAGGCGGACTGGAACTCTATCTCAGACCTCAAAGTACAGAAGAAGAAGAAAGAGAAAATTTGATGGAAGTAAGGAGAGAAATCTTGACAGAAACATCAGTGATAACCAAAGATAAGTTGATGGAAGGAACAGATGGAGGGTTTTGAGTGTTCATAAGATATGCAATGAGCAACAAGTTGCGAAAAGAAGTCCATAAAAGACCTACTAAAAAAAAATAAGAATATTAATTCCATAAATGACACGAGATATAAAACTGCACTACTACTAGAAAGATACTGGTTGATGTAATGAAAGTCTATAATAAAAATTAAGTCAAACTTAGTTAAATTTAGTGTATTATATATACTCATATAAATGAGTAATAATGATAATTTATATATATATATATATATATATATATATATATATATATATATATATATATATATATATATATATATATATATATATATATATATATATATATATATAGATATATAGACACACACACACACATACACACATACACTAGTTTGAGGATATAAAATTTTATGCAACTACAAATGAGGACTATGAGAGGAGATTTAAAAGTGTTTGTTATTAAATATAATCAATTTTTATTTAGAATATGTTAGAAAGATGCAATGTTATTGGATGATTATAGGAGGATTTAATGGAATGCCATTATATAGTTGTACTTCAAATTTAGGATATTTCATACAAAAGGATGTAAAAGCAATTTATAGTCAAATGAATGTTTAATAATTATAACAATTTTTATATAATATACTGGAATGATATGAGAATTTGTTTGAAATGAATAAATTGACATTTGAAATTTGAGAACAAGAAGATGAACAATTTTATGAGGTATGGGATTCATTTTATTTTATGAATCCAATACCAAGAATATTTCATTCAAAATGAAGGAATAATAATTATAGTCAAATAAATGATGTACAATGATAATAATATAGACATATATACCAGATTGATAATTTGTGATCTTACATACATTTGAAAGTGAGGACTATGGAAGTGATGCACAAAAACTTTGCAACCAAATGACATGCTGTATGTGACTGAAGAAGGTTCTATGTGTTATGTGTTGTCTGTCTTTGTTTGACCAAAAAAGAAAAATATTCTTTTTTTAAAAGAGAGAGAGAGGAAAAGGATTAAGAAATAATGTACAAAGATTTTTGGGTTTGCAGAAATACCACCCCAAGAAAATAGAAATTAAGAGCTGGAAGAGACACCTGCAGCAATAGAAAAAGAAAGGAAGAGAGGAAATGAGAGGAAAAGGAGGGAAGGAAGAGAGAAGTAAGGAGAGGAAGATGGAAGGGTGAAGGAGAGAAAGAGAGAGGGTAGGAAGGGGAAGGGGTAGAGAGAAGTAGGGGAGAGGTAAGGGAAGAAGGAAGGGAAATGAGAGGAGGAAGGAAGAAAGTAGAGAAGGGAGGGAGAGAAAGGAAGAGAGGAGAGGAGATGAGAGGAAGAGGAGGGAAGGAAGATAGAGAGGAGGAGAGGAAGATGGAAAGGAGAAGGAGAGAAGGAGAGATGGTAGGAAGGGAAAGAGGAAGAGGGAAGGGAAGAAGGAAGGGAAAGGAGGAAGGAAGTAGAGAAGGGAGGGAGAGAGAAAAGAAAGGGAGAAGAAGGTGGTGTCAAAATAGGCGAGGGATGGTAAACAAAACAACCCGAATGGAATATTACAATTCTATAAATGGAATGACAAATGTATAAGAATTATGAATGTAAAAAAAAAGAATAATAATGATGTGAATGTATACTTTTAATTGTATATAGAGAATACAAAAATAAAAAAAAACTTTATTTTTTTTAAAAAAGTATGCTAAATCAGATGTTCCACTGCTATAAACAAAACACTGTGACACATTGTTTAGGTGGAAATGAGCACTTCACTTACATGCTTCTGGATTGAAAAGATTAGTCACTTATAAACTGTTGTACAGGGGACATGTGAATGTGCTAATTGCATATATTCTTTGGGGAGACTCCTTTCTTTCTTTCTTTCTTTCTTTCTTTCTTTCTTTTTCTTTTTTTCTTTTTTGCAATTGTGATGACATGCAGACAACACACATGTATATCTGCCCTTTGTACCCCGATTAGTATACATTTGTGGAACTTATGGCAGTGCGACAGAATGCAATGAATGTTACTGGTTTCTGGGCAAGATCTGTTTAATTTGTACATATTTGTACATATTTTAATCTTGCATTTTAAATTTTAAGTTTTAGGTCATACAGTGTGTCTTATTTTAATTGTGATGCTTCTGACATGAATAAAAAATACATTGTCTAGAATCAATATTTCTCTAGTACAAACTCAGCAATTCAACAAAGTGAAGAAGTATTCAAAACAAAATATATATTCTGGAAATTGGGCATGAATTAACATAGAACTTCAGTTTTAAAATGTGTGAGTAGAGCTGTTGTTTATGCTAGGGAAACTTCCATAAAAACATATCCTGGAAAAATTGACTTTGGAAAGAATGTGTATTGGGAAGTTGTACACAGAGGTTCCAAGGAAAAGTGATAATCATATGTGGATATTTTATAAATTTCAATTTAAATCAATTTAATTATTTGCGGGATCGTATCCTGCCCCATACATCCCTACGACCAATCCGCTCACACAGAGAGGGACTTCTCCGGGTGCCGTCCGCTAAACAGTGTCGGGGGGCGACACCCAGGAGCAGGGCCTTCTCTGTGATGGGCCCAGCCCTGTGGAATGACCTCCCCCTTGACATCAGGATTACTTCCGATCTCCGCTCCTTCCGTGTAAAGCTCAAGACCCACCTCTTTCAATTATCTGGCCTGGCTCAACCATAGTTTATCCTCCTCCTGACAGTCCTTTTAAATTGTATTTTATCATGGGATTTTAATGGCTAATTTTAATTTTCTATTATTATTAATATGATATATGTTTGATTACTACCTCCTCCATGTATGTATATGTATGTATATGTGTGTATCTGTATGTCTATATGTATGCATGTATATTTTTTATTGTACGCCGCCCCGAGTCCCCTGTGGAGAGGGAGCGGCTAACAAATTAAAAATTTGAATTTGAATTTGAATTAAAATCCATTGCCTTCCTGAGAAGAATGATTCTATATTGAATTCTAATTGTAGGCAACAGAAATAAACACAAATAAGTAAACAATTGTGAACATTGTTTCAGCATTAACTCTGCCTACCTTCATTTTTTTTAAACCTGCCACCTAAAAAGTACAATTGCCATTCTTTGACTCCAGCTCCTTTTTATCAGCCAAATGGAAAGACTCCAAAATTCCTAGCCATAAGCAACACAGAATTCATTGCTCTATACATGCTATGTCTTTCTTTACTCTTTGCAGACGCTACACAAATGTGTCTCTTGTTAATATTTTAAAAATACAAATGTGCTGCACATTGTCTTAATTATAGCTTGGTTTTAATCAACTTAATAATGTTTAGAATAGTTTCATTAACACCAGACTGACTCATTTTCAACACTACTTCAGCTTCTTCTTTTACTACACTATTTCACCAAAGATGCACAGAAGCAAACTTGAAGGACACAGTCAAAACACAGTCTGATACAAACAGACCACTTAATGTTTCTGGTACCCCACATGGTGGCAAAACACTAAAAAAATAATGGACTGAGTCGATGCGTTTAGGTTGACACAAATGATGTAGGGAGAAAAAACAGCATAAGGTCATTTTCAGAGATGAGAACTTGAGGCTGAGTACCTTTTTTGTTTGTTTGTTTGTGTTTTTGTCTGTTATGGAGACCCGGGAGCATGTAATTAGCACTAAGGTATTGGTAGCAGAAAACCAAATGTCAAAAGCAATAGAAGTCTTCAAGCTAGGTTTATTGTGCACCTGTTGTTATAAACACTAGAGACAAGGCTTGTCAAAAACATCAGGTGTGGCTGATACCACATCAATTTTCAAAGGATAAATACAAATAGAAAACAATTTCACAATAGGAATGGGCAGAGGAATGAAACAGAACAGACGGTGGGGAGAAAAGTACATAAAATATATTATCAAGCTCCTTGATAGCATAGATACTTTTGTAGTCAATTATAAACAACTATAAACTTCAGAACATAAACAGTGCCTTGCTAGATCTGAGCACTGGTTGATCTGTTTCAGTGGTGAGTTTTCACGCTGGCAAAGCATACAAGGAAGCTCACTAGAATCCAAGTAGATGGAGTTCAAAGGCAGTAGGACAGCTATCAGGGCTGATAACCATTGATCCCCATGACTTACATAAATTGGTCCAACCCCTTTTTGAAACCAACCAAGCTGGTAGCCAGCACCACATCTCATAGTAGCAAAATCTCATATTTCTACAATTGTTATTATGGGGGGGGGGGGGGTCACAAATAAAGTTAAGGTAATGAGATTTCAGAAGCAGGAACCATAATTCTAACAAACCTGTTGGGATTTTATGATATACCTTTATGTTGTTGTTGTTGTTGGTAGTTGCAAAGTTATGTCCAACTCATCGCAATCCCATGGACAACATTCCTCCAGGCCTTCCTGTCATCTATCATCCGCTGGAGTCCATTTAAGCTCACGCCTACTGCTTCAGTGACTCCATCCAGACACCTCATTCTCTGTCGTCCCCTTCTTCTTTTGCCCTCAGTCTTTCCCAGCATTAGGCTCTTCTCCAGTGAGTCCTTTATAACAATATGTAAAGACTTCCCAAAATCTGAGTCCATTTGGATAATATCATGAATACTATGAACTCTAGGAATTCTTCCCCCCAGTTTGCCTCCAGAGCTCTTCTTTGATTGTAATTTGGGTTTGTTTTTGGCCCAGACTTTTTTCCAGCCAGCAAATTGACTCATATCCCAATAGGACAGGGGTGCCCAACTCGCATTGTCATGACAGCATCACATGATGTATCAGGACTTCTCCCCCCCCCCTTTGCTAAACCAGGTGGGGCCGGGGCCAGCATGTGATACAACAGGCTGTGAATTTGATACCCCTGCACTAGGAGAACCAGATCAAATACACCTGTTTTGATGTCTTACCGAGTGGCAGAAAACTGAAGTCTAAGAGAGCAAGGTTCTGAAACTTGTTTTGTCCAAAGAAAGAAACAGTTCTTAAAGTTACACACTAACACTGAAGAATCGGTTTCTTAGATGTATTTCCTTTAAAAACAGTACCTTTTTTCTGCATTTCCAAAGTTACCTTCAGTAATTCCTTTGAATATACTGACAGATGGCTTTCATTTATGCTTAAATCTCTTTGGTCAGGTTGACCAGATGTTACTAGCAGCAGTGACAACTAATTCACGAACCATAAACAATTAATTGTGAATGTGAAGATATGTTTGTATCCTCCTAATCATTAGATATCAGAGGACATCTACTATTTCACAGGTTCAATCATGCAGACAAATCTCTAATTAACACTGACAATGTGTTAAAACCCAAACATATTATTAGGCCCTATTAACAAAGGAGAAGTGCGCTTCAGGAATTGTGGGAAAGCATCATATTGGAAAAGCTAGAATACATTACCAAGAAATATCAACGGCTTTGTTAATGTAGGTGGCAGACAGCTCTAAAAGACTGATAACCAATTACATGACTTGAACTTTACATATTTCAAACTAGCTCCTATATCGTGTTGAAAATTTTCTTCCAAATCTCCTGCCTTGGCGCGGCAATCTTGTTTGGCTGCCATCTTCTCTGGTGGAGTGAAACCTTTTGAACTAAAATGACATGGCACGAATGGAACAGTTTTCTTTAAAATTACAGTCAATGCTCAGAAGGGAAGGCTTTCATCCAGCAATTCCAGTCTGCCATATTCAGTTCAGGCTCATTTTCTCCAGGTTTTTTTCCCAATTCTGCCAGGACATGTTTATCTCAGCATTTTACTTAGGAAATCCTCATTGCCAGGCATTCAGGCCAATTTCAATTAATCAATCTGAGAGCAGTTACAACAGTGGAGGGGGGCAGATCTCCAAGAAAGAGAAATGTACAAACCATTTGATCCCAAATTGCTGTAAAGAGGGTGGAAAGTAACCAGAAAAACAATTTTTCCCCATCTGATACATGAGAATTAATATTGCTCCTTCTCCTCAACCCTTGCTTTTTAGACTTTGGGTTGGATTTGCTTTGGAAGTTATCCCCAAATACTTGCCAAGGTTGCTCTCAGAAGGAAGAAAATAAATTGCTTTGTGAGGAAAAGAGGATAATTTGTTCATCTGTTTGCTTTGGGAAAATAGGATGACTGAGCACCTGACTCTTTGATAGCAAGGGTTGTGAACAGAATTGGTTTATCGTCTTGACATTTGTGTGCTTCAATGCAGTTTATTTGAAAGGTGAGAGAGTGACTGCCTGCAACTGTGAAAGAAAATGGCTTGTCAGAATGATTGCTCAAAACCCATGAAGCCGGTAACACCCGCCTGTTTAGTTAATTCCCACAAGTGTTATATAGCGAAGCTAAATCTTCAATGTACTGTAGTTACCATGCTAAGGACACTTAAGTCCATTGCTTAAAGGTATTTAGCTGGGTTGAATTGTAAAAATTTACAAGGCAATAATATTCCATAGAAAATCATTGTACATTAGTTTGGATCAAAATATGAAAAACAGTTTTATGGCAGAGTACGTTTTGAATGAAGAACTCAGCATGTTAAAGTGGGTGGGAAAATCATTTCTAAAACTCCCAGAGAAACGTTTCCTCAACCTTGGTAACTTAAAGATGTGTGGACTTCAACTCCCAGAATTCCCTAATCAGAAACCTGGGAATAAATGTTGGGAATTCTGGGAGTTGAAGTCCATAGTTACTGAGGTTGAGGAAACACTGTTCTAGAGAAAAAGTTCCCAACTATGATGCATCTACTGGATAATAATAATCCCTAACCCATGATAATTGAAAATCCTACCTGGGAATTATATGAGTTGGGAAACAGTGTTTCAGAAAGCCATTCTCAGTTGCTGCAATCAAAACTGAGCTAAATGAATCAATAAACTGATGGGTTATAACAGAACTCTTAGTATGTTCCTAGATGGAGCAACACTACTTAATAATAAACAATGATTCTCATTTTGAAGAGGAGAACTTCCATGCTCATAAAGCAACAAGAGCATATTTTAAAAACTGCCAGGCTTCTAATAATCATTTACTCCTGCCTTCTGTTTTGTTTTGTTTTACCATCTAACATTTCAATTTTGTAATGGGTTGAGGGTTTCATTTGCAAGTGGTATATAAATGCATAAATGCTATCGCTATTGTAGTCATCATGTCCATTTTAAAAATTGACTTAAGAAAGAAAAAACAGGTCTAGTAAATGTTTTAATAACTTTTATAACTTTAATAACTTTTATTTAATAGGATGTTTATGCTTATATATTATAATCTATCTCCAACTGTAGAAGTTCATCCATACAAATGGACTGATATCAATTTGTACCTCATACATTTATCTTTTTAAAACATCTTTCAATAGAATTAAGCTAAGAAGAAAAGATCTATCTGTATGATCATGTTCTCTGCATGATCACGCATGATGATTGTATTATTGTATTATCCTTTTTTATTTCTTGCAAAAGATTTTTATTCAGGAAATAAAATTGTTAGCTTTTCCCTTTGGCAATACACCTCTTGTTATAGTGAAAGAAGAAGAGAGAAGTACAATTAAGAATTGCGATTAATTCGGAAGGTATTATAAAAGTAGCTATAATTCATCTCTACATGTCTTCAATATCAAGTAGTGTTGGGTCATACTAAATAAAAATGAACAACTACACTCTTCTAAGCTCTATAAGGTAAGTCTATTTGTTTATTTTTCACTTGCTCAATGCTGTCTTTACTCACTAGAGAGAAGACTGAGCATTAAAGTGTTATATTAATTGATAGACTCAGTAACCAGAATTCCATTTTTTAGTCAGTCAGGTGTTACATGAAAAAAGGTGTCCCCATGAGTGCAATGAGATTGAAAACCTTGACCTTTGGTTCCACTTTACCAAAGCAAGTCACACTACATTGACTTGATGTATGAGCACAGAATAGGGTATTAGGAAAAGCAAGGGAATTTTAAAAGAGATAAATAGTACCTCCAACGCTCTCATGTTTAACAACTTGCTTTAAAAAAAAACCTCCTTGGAAATCCAGATAAATAAGATGTTTGGATTAATCCATTTCTTTCCTTATTTTTCTTCCATTTATCGTTCTGCTCTCTGTTCCTGTGCTTAGATAAGTTATTGCTATAAAAAAATTAAAAGAATGGTAAACTTCATATAAAGGCCCTATGCAGGGTATTCTAGGAGTCACATAACAACTAAATCTTTCCAGGTGTGCAATCAGAGGTGGTATTCAGCAGGTTCTGACCAGTTCTGGAGAACCGGTAGCAGAAATTTTGAGTAGTTTGGAGAACCAGTAAATAACACCTCTGACTGCCCCTGCCCCCATCTATTCTCTGCCTCCCAAGTCCCAAGTGATGGGGAGGAAATGGGGATTTTACAGTATCCTTCCTCTGCCATGACTACCAAGCCACGCCCACAGAACCAGTAGTAAAAAAATTTGAATCCCACCACTGTGTGCAATGTATTATTAGTAGCTTATTACAAAGTAGAAAGGTTTATTTGAAAATGTATGTATCCATCTCACACATGTTTTGTAGCTTCCATTGAAAGCCACCAACTATAAGTTAAATATGTAAACACACTATGATTATTCAGAATGATTAAATTTACATTAAAATATAATCCTCAATTTACAACCACAACTGGGTGCCAAAATTTCTGTTGCTAAGCAAGACATTTATTAAGTGAATTTTGCCCCATTTGAAAACTTTTCTTACCATAGTTGTTAAGGAAATCACTGCAGTTGTTAAGTTAGTAACACAGTTGTTAAGTTAAACTGGTTCTCCCCATTGATTTTGCTTGTCAGAAGTGTCGCAAAATGGGGATTGGCGGGTCTTGATAACACGACATGCAATCTTGGTACTCCAGGATTGTGTCGATATCTCTGTTGCAAGGATGGTCCTTGTTGGATCTAAACCATTCTGAAGGAACGGTGATAGAGAAGAGGATATCCTGCAGATCTCAGAGACATCGCAAAGTCCCTGATCGATCCAGGAGAGAGCTCTTTTTGCCGGCTACAAGAGAAGCATTCAAAATGGCTGCAGAAGGTTGGGACAGTCCCCTGAAACGGAAGCAGAACAGGAGAGACAGTGTGTTGAAATGGTGAGAAAAATCCTTATTATTAGAGAAGAGAAAACCTAAAAGACTTAAAGTTAAAATAAAACTGAAGACAGAAGGAAGGAAGCAGCAAATTAACCCTGATTTAAAACTATCGTGTTATCTTTTTCACTTTAATTTTGTTTGTTTTCTATGGATGGACTTTTTACAAATGCCTCTTACTTTTAACTGGACTGGTCTTTTGTTTTTCCTTCTTCCTCTATACTTTTTCCATTTTTTTGTATTTGTGAATTAAAAGTTTCCTTCCTCACAAGGCTCGGCCAGATCGTAATGTTTAAACATTTTTTTTCTTCTCTTCTGGGGTTCTGAGTTTAGAAAGAGAGGCAAAAACAGAGGGGAAGGATGTAACACTGCCATCTAGAGGCTAGAGGTTTGGCAACATCTGATAATACAAAGCTATTGGCTTTGTTTACTGAAAGGGTCAGTGGAAAACGTCTTGTTTATACAGGTGTTTCTTTGAAGGAAAGATAAAGCTTTGACCTGAAAAACTTTACTGAATTTTTTTGAAACCTAGCAAAAGCCATGGATGTTTTAGTGGCAGTGTTTATAACCTGGAAAAATGGCCTAATATGAAGAAGAAAAGGGACTAACATTGCAAAGAATTATGCTAGAAATTCAAAAAGTCTTAATAATTACAGAGAGAATTGAAAAGAGACTTGAAATTATAGATCAAAATACAGAAAGTACGGAGACAGAGTTCAAAAAACCACAGAGACATATGAAAGTGATAAGAAAATTGTTCACACTGATAGTAAATCAAGAGTGGAGGGAAATGATAAATGCAAAATACAGAAAGGAGAGCAATGAGCTGGAACTCTATCTCAGATGTCAAAATATAGATGAAGAAAGGAGAGAAAATTTGGCAGAAACAATGAGAGTAATTTCGGCAGACGCACTAGCGATAACAAAAGTCAAGCTGATGAAAGGAACATATAGAGGGTTTCGGATCTTTATAAGATATGCAATGAATAACAAGTTGTCAAGAGAAGTCCATATAAGACATCAAGAAAACACTTAGAATACAGATTCTACAAATGGCAAGAGATATTGGACTGCACTATTTCTGGAAGGATACAGGATGATGAAATGAAATGTCACAATAAAATTTAGTTAAATGTAGTCAAATTTTGAATACTATGTATAAGACAAAGTAATAATAGCTATAGCCAAATAAATGATTAATAATGATAATAAAGCATTTATATATACTAGATTGATAATATGTAATTTTATACAAACTGTAAGTGAGGATGATGGAGATGATGTTGAAAAACCTTTTTATAAAAGATAAATAATTCTATATAGAATAGAATATAAATATGTTGTCAGTATTCCAAATATCATGCAGAATTAAATCAGGCAGAGCTATCCTTAAAGTTCCAATTTAATAAGACAGACATGTTGGCACATCTGTGGAATCCCAAATCTAAAAGCTTCCTGGGATTCCACCCAGTTGAAAGTTCATGATCTTATCCCCACACCCATAAATCCATCAAATGGTCCAATCTTCTTCGTCCACGCTGGCATTTCCACCCAGTTGGTTCTGGTCAGGTGCAGAGGTGCGGAGACAAAAGATGACCTTGGGCTGATAGAAAGGAATGACAACAACACATTCCACAATTCTACTCCTTTCTATTCCCCCTCCCAATTACTATACTAATGAAACAGCATAATGAAATAATAGAGAGTGTGGCAGGCCAAAGATCCTAAAAAGGAATATGACTGCAGGCCTGACAGATGTAATATCATTGGATGATTTCAGGATGATGTAATGAAATGTCATAATATAAATTTACTTCAAATTTAATATGTTTCATATAAAAAGGATGTAATAATAATTATGCTTAATGAATGTTTAACAATTATAACAATTTGTATACATGTATATTAGATTAATGATACTAATAATGGAAAAAACATGGAATTGAAAATTATTAGAGAACGTTATCAATACCAAAATAATAGAATGATTTAGAATAGGATATAAAAATATTTATTATTGGATATATTGAAGATGATATAATGAATCATTATAATATAAATGGATACATATTTAGAATACCTTGTTTAAAATGGAGAAAATAGTGATAATCAAACAAATGACGTATAATAATAATGTATACAAAGATATTTGATTGACAATATGTGAATTTTGATAAAGCTCAAGTGATGACTATGGAAAGGACGCAGAAAGACCTTGTAACCAATCGACGCACTGTATGCAGTTGAAGAGGTTTTTATGTTATCTGTTTTGTGTGTTTGTATTTGTTTGAAAATAAAAAAATTATTAAAAGAAAAGAAGTGTCGCAAAATGGGTCATGTGACCCAGGGTGCTGCAGCCATCACAAAATATGAACCAGTTGCCAAGTGTCTGAATTTTGATGGTTATGTTGGAGTCAGCCCATAGCATTTCATTGTAATTTATTACTGCGAATAGATATGGATATGACTCAAATAGTCTGTTTATATGGTAACAAGAGGTCGCTGCTGAAAAAAATACCTACCATTCTCATGTCAGTGGGCTAGAATATCCCTTCAGAAAACCACTTTTTGTGCCAAATTTTCCATCTGTTGTCTGTGTGAGAAACAATCAGTAGGGAACTTGCCATGTGTTGCAATTTTATTTCTGCCTCTAATCCAGGTTTCCTCCTTCCCCCTCTCCCCCCCCCACCTCATTCTGTTTATGAAATGCAAGTTCTTTTTCCAAGTAGTACTTGCAGCCTGCTTCATGCTGACTTGGGAACTAAGAGGTCTATGGGGAAAATAAGTGCCAGCATAAGCAATTCAGGCCCAGAACAAGCTAAACAAAATTATGTTATCATCAGCACTGCAATGTGCTCTCGGGCTGATGACTGCCATCATAATTCTTTCGAGAAAATATTCTATTTCTTCAGGTCTCTAGTAATGGCAAAACAGGTTTTCTTATGATAATAAGATCTAGTCCATTAACAAAAATTTTACTATCCAAACTGTTTGACCCAGGTACATTACCAGAAGTTTTGAAGGAATATTGAACTTGGTTGGATGGCCATGATCAAATCTTACCACAACAACAAAAAAGACCCAGCAGGCACTCCTCCATATCATACAAAGAAGAGAACAACAAAGTAACATTGTTATTTCATACATGGCAGGAAATTCTTAAAAGCTCAGCGGGATTTTCAACCAACACAATATACTTTAAACTCAAAACTCCACTATAATAGAAGCTTGTCCACGCCAAGGATAAAGCACCCAGACATAAAATGAATAATGTGATATATGCAGTATAATGCAGTGAGATATGTGCAGATCTGTACATTGGAGAAACAAAACAAACATTCCATAAGCGCATGGCACATCATAGGAGATCAAACCAATTGGAACAAGATTCAGAGGTCCATTGCATTTGAAAGACAAAGGTCACTCTTTAGAAGACAGCAAAGTGCACATTCTGGACAAAAAAGGCCGCTGGTTTGAAAGAGGGGTCAAAGGGGAAGTCTGTGTTAACACTAAACAGCCCTCCCTTAACATGGGGAATCCAGCACCACCTACCTCCTGTTACAACTGAACTCCTTTCAGCATTTCCAAGAAGGCTCCACAACCATTTGCATTATTCAGGTGACCACGCGGGCACAGATAAACCTCCAAGTAGCTTTAACAATTCTCAGAAAGAGTGCTAAAGACCAGATGACTGCAAGGATTCTCCACCATTCTGTCATAATTGAAGAAGATTCTTGGATAAGAAGCAAAATTTCTTCGAAGAAAAACAAAGTCCAGTTACCTTTTGAAAAAGCACCTCTGGAATACGTAACTATAACCTGGATAACTGAGAATCTTCATTGACATGTGTGAGGGAGAGAAACTATTTTGGATCTAAGTAATGGGCTTCATTCACTGAACTTGCTAAGTCAATTGTTAGTATAATATCTACTTTTAGATTATGCTAATCATTGAGTTTAACTCAAGAATGCCACAAGACGCCTCTGTGATTAACATGATTTAAAAGTAGCCACTGCATGACTCTTAAACAAACCATGTCTGAGTAATTTTGTAGCTGTATCACTCAGAGGGAAGAGTGCATATGGCTCCTCAACTCGTTACTTTAATAGGTATGGGTACGATAAGATCAAGAAACATAATCAAAATATTTGCCTATTTTACAAGATTGCTAGAATGAAGCAGAAGATAAATTAAGAATTTGGAGAACCTCAGAAAGCTATTTCAGGAAACACTGAGTAATTCTATGGAATAATTAGAAATGTGTCCACTCTCCAGACTATTTGTAAAAGTGCACATTCTACTAATAGAAATGCCAGATTAGGACTGGAAAGAACCCAATCAAATTAACGCATACTGCAAATCGGCCCTGCCACCTTTTTCTGGTGGGCTAGAAGCAAGTAGAAGATGCTTTCCAGAAGTAGTTAGTGGTCTGGGAAACCTGGCAATGCAGATATGCCCTTGATTACAATATCCAATTAGATACTTTTTATTTATTTGCCAAATTTATAGGGTAACCCATCTCACACGAGATGAGCAGCATACAATAAAACAATATTCTTAGACCAGTCTAAGGGCCCAAATTAAGAGCTAGTATGAAGGAGAAAGTTGATGCACTGCTTCCTCAGCTTCCTTGGTAAAGGACAGTATTAAAAAAAAACAATAGGCACTTCTGGCAGTGACATCATCATTTAGGGTTGAGGAACGGCAGCTCCCGTAACCTGTAACTCTAACTTCTTCGTTTGGGCTCATTTTTGAGCACTGCAGAACTTGAAGGGATCGGCAGATTCAGGTGGAAACTCTGAAGACACTGGGGTGGTAAGGCAAACCCCCCAGTGGGTAGGAGAAACCCACTAAACTGACAAGGATCTATCCTGTCACTTGGACAGGACTGGAGCGATGGTGACCGCATAAGAGGGAAGCCTTGGTAATGGACAGTATTTAAAACAACACAACAGAATGTATTGAAATAAGAAAAATATGTTTGCTAGACTATATGAACTACAATGTCATATATGATAACCTGAATTAATCATATACTAATATCTGGTTACTGGTATTAACAGCGTGGACATTGAATAATTGACTCGCCTTTGGTACAACTCATTGTTTTGGGTATGATGTGAAGACTTTTCCCTAAGAAATTTAAAACAAAGTAAGACTTGGCCACTGTCCTTTCAAATGGGAGAAAATAAACCAAAGCAAGAGATTCAGTGTCTACAGACTTTGGACTGGGTGGGGATAGGGTAAAAGTGTAAAGATGGCAACTACAGTCATGCAATCAAAGCTTGCCCCTTTTTTATGTGCTTTGCATGTGTGATGTGGTGAGCCTTCAATATTACTGTTAGATCTGGGCAACGAGAGACAGACTGCGGACACGAAGTGACTTAACAGCTCTTTATTAGTAGTAGTTGTGATCCAGCTTGCTCTGTGGTCGGAGGGTTCCCCTTTTATAGGGATCGGGTACGCCCCTGGACCAATCAGAACGATACCTGTTTCCCGCTGTAGCAGCGGACCAGAGGGGAGACTTACTACGATATATGCTAATATCTAACACCCCTCCCCTCCTAGATGGAATGTTGCGGTAGGTAACATAGTCTTTTAGGTATGTGGGTGTTTGTCTTGCTCGGGAGGAGCGTCGTAGTTCGGGTTGGTTAGAAGTGGTTGCAGGATCGGGTGCTTTTCCTGTTTCACGTTCGGGAGGTTTTGTGCCTTCGTTGCTAAGGCGTTCTGGAGTCTGCTCAGTTGCGTTGTCTAGGGTTTGCTCTGCTTCGTGCGTGTTGTCTTGTTCCAAGCTTGGTTCGCAGGTGTCGTAGTTTTCTATGATGGGGCTCTCGCGTGGCTGACTTTCTGTAGGCAGGGAAATCTCGTCTTCGTTTCGAAGGTCTGAGTGTGCTAGGCGACCCCAAAGTTGATCGATGTGCCTTTTCCAGTTCCGCCCATCTTCTAGTTCCAGCAAATACGATCGTGGACCCGTGATGCCAATGACCTTTGCCGGCATCCACAATGTTCCCCCTGCATAGTTGTGGGCGTATACTGAATCCCCTATGCTGAAAGACCGAATTTTGCTTGTGGAGTCTGGGGGAGCTGTGGCAGAGTAATTTGGGTGAAGACGGTCCAGGTGAGACCGTAGACGGCGGCCCATGAGTAGTTCAGCGGGACTCCTACCCGTCGTTGCGCTTGGGGTAATATGCTGAATTAGGAGGTAATGGTCAATGCGTGTTTGCCAATCACCTGGACCCATCCTAGTGAGGGCCTCTTTTGCGAATCGCACCATTCTCTCCGCCTGTCCGTTTGATGCCGGATGGAATGGCGTGACGAGGGCATGCCGAATTCCCTGACCTGCTAAAAACGTTTCGAAATGCATGGCCGTGAATTGGGGCCCGTTATCGGAGACTAGGAGGTTGGGCAGGCCATGAGTGGCGAAAAGTCGCCGTAGAACCTTAATGACTGCCTCTGCCGTGGTTGAAGTCATTAGGACTACATCTAGCCATTTTGAGTATGCATCCACAACTATAAGGAAAGTCTGACCTTGGAATGGCCCTGCGAAGTCGATGTGTATTCGCGACCAGGGTGCTTTAGGTTTCTCCCATTCTGTGGCGGGCGCTTCCGGGGGTGCTGGTCTCGATTCCTGGCATGGGTCGCAAGTGGCCACCCACTCCTCTATTTCTTTGTCCATGTTTGGCCACCAAACGTAACTTCTTGCTAACGCCTTCATTCTAACGATCCCCGGATGACCCACATGTAAAGCATCTAATACATTCCTACGTAAAGCATACGGAATAACAACTCGATCCCCCCACAATAAACAACCTTGTAACACTGAGAGTTCGTCCCGTTTTGACCAAAACATTTTGAATTCCGGGCCCACGTTTCCTTTCGGCCACCCCCTCCAAACCCAAGTTTGAACTTGCTTTATTACATTGTCTTTAGAGGAGAACCTTGCAACGTCATATGAAGAAACCGGTCCAGAGTCCAAACAGTCAATGAGCAATACCGGTACTTCTGGAGTGGGGTCTGGCAGAATGTCAGGTAATGGGCAACGGCTGAGTGCGTCTGCGTGTCCGAGAGTGGAGCCCGGTCGATGAATCAATTTGTATGAATACGCAGCCAGGAAAACAGTCCACCTGGTCATGCGTGGAGAAAGGGAGACCGGGCTGGGGCGGTTTCCCGCCAAAAGTCCCAACAACGGTTTGTGATCTGTAATTAGTTCAAAATCGCGGCCGTAGAGGTATTCGTGGAAACGCTTTACTCCAGCTACAGCAGCCAGCGCTTCCCTGTCCATTTGGCTGTAATTCCTTTCAGCCGATGAAAGAGTTCTGGAGTAGAAGGCAATGGGCGCTTCTTTTCCGTCGGGCATCCTGTGGCTGAGGACTGCTCCAACTCCGAAGGGTGATGCGTCGCAGGTCAATACTAGCGGTAGGGTCTGGCTGTATTGGACAAGCAGTGAGTCAGTGGTGAGCAGGTGCTTTACCCCGGCGAAAGCTGCAGCTTCGGATCGTCCCCATTTCCATGGTGCGTTCCTCTGGAGTAGACGGTGTAGTGGCTCAGCAACGGTCGCCTTCTGCCTCAGGAAAACGCTGTAGAAGTTAAGTAGTCCGAGGAAGTCCTGCAACTCGGTCTGATTTCGTGGTGTGGGGGCGTCCTGGATCGCCTTAATTTTCTTTGAAGTGGGGTGTATTCCCTGACCATCGATTCTATAACCCAGGAATTCTATGCTAGGCACGTTAATTTGGCATTTTTCCTTTTTGAGGCGGAGACCCTTTTCTCTGATTCTGGCCAAAACAGTTCTGACTCTTTTATTTAATTGCTCCTCGTTTGCAGCGGACACCAAGATGTCGTCAAAATAGGGGACGACTCCCGGTATCCCTTGCAAAAGTCATTCCATGACGCTCTGGAACAATCCTGGGGCAATACTCACGCCGAATTGTAGCCGGTTGCATTTGAATGCTCCTCTATGCGTCACTATAGTTTGGGCCTCCGCTGTGGCGCTATCTACTGGCAGTTGCTGGTAAGCTTGTGCCATGTCTAATTTAGCAAATACCTTTCCTGGCCCCAACGACTGCAATAAGTGCTGTACTACAGGCACAGGATATGCGCTCTGTTGTAGCGCAACATTAATTGTGCATTTATAGTCCGCGCAGATGCGGACTGATCCGTCTGGTTTGACTGGGGTCACGATGGGTGTTTCCCAGCGCGCGTGATCCACCGGCTCAAGGATTCCTTGCTCCACTAACTTATCTATTTCCTTATCTATTTTTGGGCGGAGTGCAAAGGGCACTCGTCTCGGTTTAAGTCAGATTGGCGCCACCTTGGGGTCTAAATTGAATGATATCGGTTTACCCACATACTTACCAAGACCGGGGCTGAACACATCCTCGAACTCCTTAAAAATCTGTTCAGCGCTGCTGTTTCTCACGGCGTTGATTCCGGTGACTTCTAACCCCAGGGCTTCAAACCAATCAAGCCCCAGAAGGTTCTGTAATGGCGCGCTGGCGATGGTCACGGGCAGCTGGGCTTCGATGTCCTTGAAACGGATTTGGAATGTGCCTTGGCCCACGATGGGGACTTGGTTCCCCTGGTAGTCTCGTAGCAGGACGTCTGGAGCGCATAGTTGGCTCTTTCTGAGGCTAGGGATAGCCTGTTTCATGGATGCCCATGAAATAATCGTCAGGGTCGATCCTGTGTCAACTTCTAGCTCGCAAGGTGAGCCCTCCAAGAGGACTGTGACTCTCAGCCTTTTTGGCCGCTTAGGGCGGACCTGATGTATTGTGGTGAGATACGTTCGCAACTCCTCTCTCTGGGTCAACTCTATCTCATCGTCTACATCCTGAAAATACTCTCGTTGAGCGTCTTGATAGAACGCTCTTTCAGCTCTTTGTGTGTATTCTCTCTGGGGATACGCTCGCTCAGCTCCTTGTGAGTAATCTCTCTGGGGATACGCTCGTTCAGCTCTTTGGAAATTTTCTCTCTGGGTAAACACTTGTGGATTTCTCTCTGGGCGCCCTTTTTGATTTCGCCAAGCCCCTGGGTTGGGCTTCTGTTGGCGGTACATGGGTGGCTGCCGTGAGGCAGGGACTCCGCTCCGGCACACTCGTGCGATGTGCCCAAGTTTGTTGCATTGCGAACAAACAACGTTCCTGAACCTACAAGTAGACCTGGGGTGATTCCCTCCGCAACTTGCGCAGGGCGGCAAACGGGATCCGGGTCTCCCCCCAGGCCTCAAGTGACTGCTCTGCATCATGTGACTGTCCTCGAACTCGGGATTCTCGTAGTCGGGGCTTGTGTCCTCGTAGTGTACTCTGGTTTGCCTTGGTGCTGGCTGGTTTACGTTGGCCCCTCGTTGTATGGTCACCGATTATTTCTCTGCTGACTCTGACGCTCTTGCTTCGTTTAGCGCTATCTGTAGGGTTAAATTCGGGTTTGCCAACAGCTTCTTTTGTAGTGAAATGTCTCTTAACCCACAGATGAGCTGCGCTAAGATGTGCTCGTCCAGATCCCTGAACTCGCAGTGAGTTGCTGCTTTTCGCAGGGCTGCAACATATTGATTGATGGATTCTCCCGCCTTCTGGTTCCTCGTGTTGAATTCCTTGCGGCAGACATGGCGGGAAGGTTTTGGCGCGTAATGAGTTTGCAGGGCCTGTTGCAACGCCGTCCACGATACTGCCTGTATTGGAGTAGGCGCGGTGAGGTCTCTGGCCGTATTGAAGACTTCCTTTCCGCAGTAGCCGAGGAAGATGTTTTTCTTCCTCGCGTCGGTGATCCCCGTGTATTCGTTCGCTTCGAGGAAACACTCGAAACGAATCATGAAGGCTTCCCATTCGTCGTTTGCTGGGTCGAAAGGAGCGGGGGAAGCATGCATCGCCATCTTCTCTGTTTGAATTTGCCGCGCTGCGGTGATCTGAGATGGCTGCCGGAATTTCTGCCGAATTCCTGGGCTGGATCAAATCCGGAGATTCTGGAGGTAGCGTTCTTCGTCCTATCTGCCTCTCGATCCCATCCTCGTCGCCAATGTTAGATCTGGGCAACGAGAGACAGACTGCGGACACGAAGTGACTTAACAGCTCTTTATTAGTAGTAGTTGTGATCCAGCTTGCTCTGTGGTCGGAGGGTTCCCCTTTTATAGGGATCGGGTACGCCCCTCGACCAATCAGAACGATACCTGTTTCCCGCTGTAGCAGCGGACCAGAGGGGAGACTTACTACGATATATGCTAATATCTAACAATTACAGTCACATGTCACTATCTTAACTTTTTCTAACCCATCTTCTGAATGCCCCTGATACTGTGGTCTCATTGTCGGTCTTCTTCTTGCCAAAATAAAACTGAAAAAAGATTGTACTCTCCATGAATCCTTGAATCATGTTTTACTTCAAAGACAAACAAATGAACAAAGAAAGGAATAATGAGAGAAGGCATATCGGAAAACCCAAAAGCCTTTTTCAGAGTTTTGTGAAGTGCCCTGCTCTCTCTCATCATCAGTAACGGTCTCCTACTCTGTTATTGTTAACATAAGCAGTATAAATAGGAGACTAATCTTTTACCGTAAAAATGACACAGAATATAATTAAGCTCTTACCCAGGCAATTTCACTTTAATTTCAAATAAAAATGAGAGGCTTGGCCTGCTAGTAATTCAAATACATCTATTTTTTCTAATCCACCAGCTTTGTGGAATCTAACCTACCATTTTAAAAACATAGTTGATCACTTCTTCTCTATAGCAAATAGCAGTGGTGTGAAGTTTATACATTTTGTACAGTTCTTTCTAATTACAGGGCAAGAAATTTGAATGCTGAGCTGGATTTTTGTTTGAACAGAACTGCAGTCAAACCTTTCTTACTCTTTATTTGCCTAATAATCTAAACATTTTATTCTATCGTACAAAGACAGTATAAAACATTGCATGCAATCCTCATATTGCATACAGCTCTAGCTCACCTTGACTGCCCTCACACTGCTAAATAACAACGGATCAGATTAAGACTTTGATGGGAGAACAGCAGGAATTCTGAAGATTGCTTGCTAGATTAGAATTTTTTAAAAAAATATTGGAAGAAAGTATATCAAGCCATTCCCAAATTGTTACCAAATAAACTGCTTATGCATTCATGTAGTCACTAGACAAGATTGCAGAAATCGGGTTGACCATTAGATGGCACTGAAGAGGCATTGAACTCTGTACCATTATAGTTTTGCAGTTCACATTGCGGGCGATGATGGAACATGGGGGCGATGATCAGGGGTGAGTTGCTGCCAGTTTTACTACTGGTTCGCAGCCCCCATGTGCATGCACTGTTCCATGTAAATTATTGTTTGCGCACGCACAGAACAATTTACAGTGAACTGTGCACGCACAGTGACTAAAACCCCAAATGGCAGTGGCCCAATGGTGGCGAGGGAACTGATTTGGGGGCATGGCAGTCCTGGGTTGCTGCCAGTTCTGCGACCCAGGCCTGAATTCCACTACCAGTTCGGCCAAACCAGGAGCAACCCACCTCTGACAATGATGCCAAAATTCTGCAGCACATCTGGATACAGAAAATAAACAAGAAAGACCTTATATGCAGTGTCAGGCCAGAGATAGTGAAAATCCCACCAAATGAGTCAGGAGCACAATCAGTAGCTTTCTAGCGACTTTATCAGTTCATATTTTGCATATTTACACCTACATACATTTCCATATATACCGTATAACTATCCCAAAGGAAGAAAAATAGAAAGAGAACCTACTCTTCTGTCCACTAGTTGAAAGAGTAGAGCCTACTCTTCTGTCAAGTAGTTGAAAGGAAGTTGGGAGATTCTGAGAGCTCAGCTTCCATCTTTTATAGCTGATGGCATCTGTGCTGATTTCCACAGCAAGTTTTCACACTTCGTTCTGGTCTCAGACATTTCCTCCTTGTTTTGATGTGCCAGTTCCTTTTCAAGAAAAAAAAAACCTTGTTTATGCTATGCAATCATGATGGATAAATGGTTTCTACATCTCACTGGAGAAACTGTTTAGAGTGTATGAATATATTTCAAATCTATGGTGGAAATGTACATTTCCTCATGCTTACTGGACATACAAAAAAAACTAGAAAATTTGGACACAACTATATACAGATAGAGTAAGATTGTAAAGGTTAATATACAATTGAAACCAGAGACTTTTCTTTTGGTACAAACCAATAAATAGTTAGAAAAAAGTTATAGAACTTTGTCTTTAGACATGATAACTGCAGTGAGATTATTATATGCATAAAGATGGAAATATTCGACATCATCTACAATGGAAGAATGGATGGTGAAGATATAAGAAATTGTTGAAGTGGCCAAACTGACTTCTTTGATCAGAGAAAAGGCATTATCTACGTTTATTGTTGACTGGAAATCCATTATAGACTTTTTGCATGAAACAGAAAAAAAGCAACTTTTGATAAATGGTTTTGATGATTAGAAAAAAAGATTATAGAAAAAATGAAAAATGCTGAAACCGTACCGTTAGATGTATAGTAAATGCATATATTTATAACTGCTGTAAACTATTTATTTATATTTGCATGTGTGTGTGAATTTTTGGCTTTGCCTTTTTTTTCTTTATTCTATACATTATTTTCTGTTTGTTTTAATCTTTATTAAAATTGTAATGAAGTGATAGATAATAGATGATGTTGATAGATAGATAGATGATCTATCAAACCACCTTTTCAACATTCCTTGGGCATCCAAGACCTTCATTCCATACTCCAGAGTTTCCATATGACATAAAGGACACTCCAACAGCAAGAAAAGGAAGGAGTGGTTAGATAAAACTGGTGGGAACATGGCATGCTAGATTTAACTCTCCCCACATAGCCCCTGGTAAAGTTTGATCATTATAGATGAAGAAATTGATCGCCATTTCTTTCATGCAACTCTGTTCCATTGTTTTTGGTATTAAAATGCAACATTTTTTCCATTGTTCCACCTCTCCCCCACCCCATCTATCCATTCCAAGGGAAAATATTATTACTCCAGAAGCCAACGTCCAGGCATTACTTTTAGAACAAAACAAAACTGTGCTTCGTTGTCTTATTTTAATCAAAGGAAACAATTTGACTGCATTTCCTCAATAGATAATATTGATTCTAACATAGGTCCAGGTTTCATTCCACCAAGGACAATAACCAGCTGTCCCTACATTCATTTTCACAAATTCCAAAAGGAATTGATTATCATCCAACACTTCTTGGTAGCACCAACTGGATACTGTGAAATCTGGCAGCCGTCCTATGACAGCATCAAAGGGATAAATAGTCTCTCTTTCCAATAAAGCTTTTTAACCTTCCAGAATCAAGTGCAAGTCTTTATTTAACTTTTCCAGAATTATTGTGGCATCCAAGAACCTTAATGGTATAAAGCCCATTATTTACATGATTTAAGCAAGCAAGATATATTTACGAATGAAGGCAAATATATGTGTTCCCGGATATGTCTTGGATCTTGCAAAATATATTTAATTGGCTTTAGGCAGAAAATTGGAATATAGCTGATATACCTACAGCATATTTATTTGTTTACACATTGAGGAAGAACACAAACACACATAGACAAAATTCAAGTCATAATTTGTTTTCCCATCTCCCCTTTTTCATTTAAGTAGCACAAATCCTTACAGAGTTAAATACTGAAAATCTCTGTGATGAAATACTGACTTCTTCATTTTTTTTTGAATCACATTAAATAGTAACTGTTTAAAAAATAGGGTTGTTTTCCATTTAGGTGTGACTGATAACACAAATATATTCTTACTGTCACAGAGCTAGAGGCTGTTCTGTCCTTCCTTATAAATAAAACCTGCCTCCTTCTTATAAATTATATGACAATTAGAACCCAGCTCAATCGAGAGGGTTTGAAGTTCAAACAGCTCTTAGATCTCTCTCAGCTACAAAGCATTTCAAAGCAGAAATCTTATATTAGGGATTGAATACACTGATGAAAAATATGTTTAGGATATTGGAAAAGCTTGCCTGTGCTGCAGATTTGCTTTTAACTGGCAGGGAAACATTGATTGTGCACTTGATCTGGTATTCCCCCACCGCACCCCCAAAATTATTCAGGTGGTTTTGCCTTAAAAGGAAAACTCCTTTAGAAGTCAACTATTCTGTGTTCTCTCATTCAGTCCCCTCTTCAATTACACGTGAAAACAAAGCCCATTTAGGCAAAATAAAGCAATCATCTCAAACAGCCATTGTCATGAGTAAAACCAAAGTATTACTGTGGTTGTATATATCTGAGGATGTTGGCAACCTGTTGGATAGGTAGGAGGCCTTCTTGTCCTAAGATAGTTTTGAACCAGATAAACCTTCATCAAACTAGTCATGATGAGAGGAAGATGTAGTGGAATTGTGGGGAAAAGGTAATCATATAAGGAGGGCACCCTTTTCCCTATATGTATGCTTGCTTTGTTTTTTGTTTTCTTTTAAAGTGATAAAGGCATGTAAGCTGCAAACTGTACCTGATAGATTAAACTTAATTCTTCTAGCCTTTGCTTTTGTGGGGGGGGGGGATATTATAATATGATAGCATGATGCAAGTATTTATCTCAGAACTTCAATGACATCAAGAATATCAATGATAGCAGCACAAATGAACTCAGAACTTTGATCAGAAGGTTAGCTCCAAGGATAGGAAATTAACGAGTATGGTTGGTTATGTTTTATTTTTCAAGACATATATAATGGAATGTCTATGATACATATACCAGCATCTGGGGAATTAATTTTCTTAAACCGCAGAAGTAATCAATTAAGAAGAAAAGCAAAACATTATCTAAATCATAAGAGACCACTCTAGCTAGAATGATCCGGGGAATCTGCCTTAGTTGAAGATTGTGGGATTCTAGCTATTGTAGGAATGTGAATCCTGTATTTACACTCCTGTATTGAATGTTTTATTTTATTATTTTCTTTGTGGTTCTTTACAGAAGATATCATGCTTTTGCAGCTAAAGTTCTTTTTCAACACTTTGCTGAATATTTTTTTTCAGTTTCTATTTCATTTGCGCATCTATTGCTTTTGACTCCACAAACTATATTTTAATTTGACAAAACAGAAGAGAGGATAGCTGCAGTTTCCACTGTTTGTGCAGACTATCTATGCAGACACCCAAGCTTTGTAGTAGCTAGATCCATGATGGTGAACCTATGGCAAGCGTGCCACAGGTGGCACGTGGAGCCGTTTGTCAGGGCACGCGAGGCTTGCCCTGGCAGCTGGTCAGTATGCATGCACGCGCTGGCCAGCTAACTTTGGCCTTCTTTTGAGGCCACTTTTCGCCCTCCGGAGGCTTCCCTGAAGCCTCCAGAGTGCGAAAAAACGGCCCTATGGGCAAACCAGAAGTTCAAGAATGGACTTCCAGTTTGCTCATAGGGTCATTTTTTGCCCTCTGGAGCCTTCAGGGAAGCCTCCGGAGGCCTAAAATCGGCCCTATGAGCAACCCAGAAATCACTTCTAGTGTGCTCGTAGGGTCGTTTTTCGCACTCCAGAGGCTTCAGGGAAGCTCCTCTGGGGGTGCAGGAGAGGCTGTTTTTGCTCTCCCCAGGCTCCTATAAAGCCTCTGGAGCCAGGGGAGGGTGAAAAAAGCAAGTCAAAAATGAGGGGAGCGCTGGTCTTGCGTGCATGCACACTGGGGTCATGCGCATAGCATTATGGGTGTGGAACACCCACGCACGACCCCCCTGCGTTCCCCCCGCTTTCAGCCCACAAGCCAAAAAAGTTTTGCCATCACTGAGCTAGATGATAAGACAAATGAAAGTTGAGTTTCAACATTCTGATATGAAGAAGAGCTATTGAGCTGGAGCCTTAAAATGATCCCAAATAATGATCCCTTCCATTTATATCTTATTCCATTAGCTGGATGGGGCATATATGGCTGGATTCAGGAAGTGATCAATGAATTTTTAAGGAGGGGCTTACAACATGGTTGGATTCAGCTACAATGGCAATGAATGCACCATTGGAAAGCCTAAAAAACCAGGTTAGAGACAGATTGTCATGGAGAAAATGTATGTAGTTGCTAGGAGTTAACTGTGTCTTGATGTCAATAATAATCAAAAACAAAGGAGATGTTGCCATCTACCTTAAAAAAAAACAGTTTTGCCTCCTTCTAAGAATCCCAATTCCTACCAACCAGCCTCCAGCCTTCCATCTTTCAAGAGAGTCCTGGCTGATCTTGTCCCTAGCAGGAGTATAAATATAGACAATGAGAACAACAAATTTTGTGTTGATATTTTTTCTGTTGATTCAAGGATTGGTGCATAAAAATTTATGACACTAGCAGAGAAAGCCCTAAGAAATAAGCATGTGTTGGTATCTATAATAATCTGTATCCCATGTATACAACCCAAATTTCCTTCTAGAATTCTGGCCTAATCAGTTAAATTCTGGGCTGGGATAAACATGTCTTTAGCACTTTGGAACACCTTTATAAAACTTTAAATCAAAATACATATTGTTGAATGGGAGAAAGTTATAGCCATTGGCCAAACACTCGAGATAAAGTCTGGCAATTGCTGCAAGATTCCCTCTTATATTTCATTTTATTAATAGCTATTTAAGCATTAGTGTTCAGGAGAGGGTAGGAATCATACTGAAATATATCACTAATTGAAAGTTAATTAAACATTGTCTATTGAGTCTTTCCTAATGGAATCAGGGCTTTAGAAAAGGGAAGTTATCCATTATAAAATCCTCTTTTCGTGTACTGTTTGCCACATCAGTAATTCTAGATCCAACTATTGGGATACAGATATTAATGTGCTTAAAATTCAGCTAGTCTTCTAATTTAACATGTTATGTGACTCGCCAACAAATTGACAAGAACAATGCATTTAACATCTGTTCCTAACAGAATACAAGGTGATTTTAAAAAATAACGAAGGAATTGAAAATGCATATAATGCTATTATAACCCACTCACTGACAAGTTGCTGTATCTCCCTCTCTCTTGTCAGTTGAAACTGGATAGGAAATCTAAAATATATTGAATGTAGATTAACTGTAAGAATGCCTAAATAACAAGAGTGGAATAGAAATATTTTCACTAGCTCAAATCAGATGCATCTGGGCAATCTTGTTAATAAAAACATCTCTCTTAAAAGATTACAAAACAAAAGGGATTGAATTAATATCTTGATTTGGTACTTTACTACATTAGTTCTTTTGAGAAATAAGTCCACATAGTTATGATGGAAACCAGAAGTTGCTGTAATAACTAAAGCTAGGGGATGAAGATGTGAGCCAAACAATAAACAACCCACAGTCACAGCTTTCAACTCATCTTTAGTTTCTTCAACTGATTTTATTTTTACTTTAGCATAGTTTCCATAGTGCTACTTTGCCCCTCTTGGGTCTGATGACAAAGCCCCGATCCACAAAAGGCCAAATGTCAAAACAGAGGACCAAGAAGGGCATCAATTTGGATGGAATTTGCATGCAACAATTTCTGGAACAGATGCAAATGCAGCTGTATTACAATTTCAATAGAAATACACAGTATCCCACAATATTAGGAAAGTCTTGGCTGTGAATGGGTATATTTTATGTCTAACAGGGGTGTTTTTCAAATGGCTTTCTAAGGCCATATCTGTATTTGATTCCTAAGGTTCATTACCCTGATTTTTTAATATCGGGCAGGCTTATGTTATGTTAAGGAATAGAAGTCAGCTGCCTATGCACTGCATTTTAATTCCATATGCCAATGCAATAGTATTGCAACTGCAATAGAATAAATAGAAAGTATTTTATTATTTACAGTTGAGTCACCCTTGTCCTAAGTATTACAAATGTCAGGCTGGGACCCCCGTGCATTCAGAACAGAGCTTTGATATTGGCATCTAAAGTGAGGCTCTGTATTTGGCCTAAATAATCATAATTAAAAAATAAAGTGTGGGTGATTAATGTGGCAATGCCAGGAAATAGTACAATAAAAGACAAAGAATTGAATGAGATCAAGAAGAATAGGATTTGAAAATTGAAACTGAAACATTCTGTCATAAACAAACTGTTGTGATCCCAGTGGTTATTCGCACACTAAATGCCATACCCCAAAAAAACTTGAACACCACGTAGAAAATCTGTGCATTAACAACATTTCCATCTATCAATGATGAATGGCATTGGATCCTCACATTATGATACATTACTACATTGAGTTCTTGGGAAGAATTCGATCAGTGAATAAAAGGCCAAATTCAATCTCAATATTTGTCCGACGGTGTTACCAAACATAACTTATTAAATGTATATGCCACTTGAATCCCAGCAACTCCGTGTACGGTTATCAAAAGTATTGATCCTTTTTATTCAAGGGAGTAAAGTTACTCATTTACAATAGAATTTCAATAGAAATTCTCTTCCCCCCCCCCAGTTGGCTCCACCCAGATTGTCTCAGTTCAGGGGCGGCGGCCGAAGGAGGAGCTGCTGCTGGAGTGGCCTGCGGAACTGCTGGAGACTGTGCAGCCGAGTCAGCGGGAAGGGTAACTGCCGCTGGACTGACTGGACTGCCAGGTGGGTCTGGCGATGCAAACGCGTCAGAGAAGGGTGCGAGAGAGCAGCTTCTGATGGTGTTAGTTCACCAGGGCAGTATTGGGCCTGCCCTAGTGGTTGGTCTGCTGGCTGGAGGCATTGTTGACAGGTGGCTACCCAGTGCTTTATCTCCTGGTCAAGTTTGGGCCACCACATGTAGCTCCGACCCAGCGCCTTCATGTGCACGATGCCCAGGTGAGTGGTGTGCAGGCAACCCAAAATTGGTGCCCTAAGCTCAGGGGGAGGTACTACTCGGTTGCCCCCACAGCAGGCATCCATTGAGAATGGATGTGAAAGGGCAGGAACTCCTGATCTACTAGCCTTGCGGCCACCCCCTGCACACCAAGTCCAGCACTTTGGAGAGGACAGGGTCCATAGCAGAGAGCCTGGCAATATCCCAGGCAGATACTGGCATGGCTAACTCCTCGACCAGGAGGACCAAGGCAATCAGGGCAGGGTCCAAAACAGGCACTGGCAGAGGGCAGCGACTGAGGGCATCCACATGCCCCAGATTTTTTCCTGGCCTATAGAGTAGTTGGTAATTGTAAGCCGCCAGGAAAACTGTCCATCTGGACATCCTAGGTGACAAAATCTGAGGGGTCTGGCGGTCTCCTGCCAAAAGACCCAAAAGGGGCTTGTGGTCGGTAACTAATTGAAAGAAATGGCCATAGACGTAATCATGAAAACGTTTAACCCCTGCTACAGCAGCTAGGGCTTCCTTATCCAGCTGACTGTAGTTTCTCTCCGCAGCCAAAAATGTGCAGGAATAATAAGCAATTGGGGCTTCTGAGCCATTGGATAGGACGTGGCTCAGAACTGCCCCAAGGCCAAAAGGCGACGCATCGCACGCCAAAACCAAAGGGAGGCGATCACCAACAGGGATTGGGATGTAAGAAAGAACATCTTTAACTGCCCGAAAGGCATGGGCTTCCCTAGGCCCCCAATGCCAGGACGCTTTAGAATCCAAGAGCCTGTGCAAAGGCTCTGCCAGAGAAGCCTTATGGGGCAAAAATATGGCATAGAAATTAAGCAGCCCAAGGAAGGCCTGTAGCTCAGCCTTGGAAGAGGGTGTGGGGGCTTTTTTATGGCCTCTACCTTGGAAGGGGTGGATGCCCTTGGAGTCCACTACATACCCCAAAAATTCTGGGGTACCCCTATCCTGCATTTCTCCCATTTAAGTTTTAGCCCAGCCTGGCAAAAACAGATCAGGACTGCCCTCAACTTGCCAACGAGTTCGGCTTGATCCCAAGCGGATACAAGCACATCATCAAAATAGGGCACTACCCCAGGCAGCCCCTGGAGCATTCGCTCCATTAAGCTCTGAAAAATGCCCAGGGCTACACTAACCCCAAACTGTAACCACTTGCACTTAAAAGCCCCCTGGTGAGTCACGATGGTCAGGGCAATGGCAGTGGCTTCGTCCACCGGGAGCGGCTGATAGGTTTGAGCCAAGTCTAACTTGGCAAAGACATTTCCCCGCCCCAGGGAGTGGGGCAGGTGTTGCACCACTGGCACCGGGTAAGGGTTGGCTTACAACCCTTTATTGATGGTACATTTAAAATCACTGCAGATCCTAATACTCCCATCCTGTTTGATGGTATAACAATGGGGGTTTCCAAGGGAGAGTGGTCCACTGCTTCAAGCACCCCTTGTGCAATTAACTTATCCAATTCCAGATCTACTTTGGGTCTTAGGGCAAAATTGGTGCCACCTGGGGGTCCAAATTAAATGAAATGGGTGTCCCCATATATTTACCGAGCCGGTCGTTGAATGTGTCTGCGAACTCGCTGGCCAGCATGGCGAAACAGTCTGGAACCACGGAGTGAATGCCGGAGATGTTGAGCCCCAAAGCAGAGAACCAATCCAGCCCTAGGAGGCTGAGCAGGTGGCCATCGATGATGATAAGAGGAAGAGGCCCTTGGAAGTTGCGGCTGGCAATCTGGAATGTGCCACAACCTGCAATAGGAATAGGTTGCCCCTTTCAGAAAGTCCCTCCTTAAATAGCCTTGAGAGGAGCCTGATTACGATCACCTGAGTCCAATCATCTCTTGTAAATGCGTAGCTGTTCTCTACGTCTATCAGCTCTCCGTTGCTGGGCATCCAGAAACCACTCCCTTGTCTCCTCCCCAAGGCATGACATCAGGAGCACACTCCCTTTGGCTTTCACCACTGCTCCATGGCTCAGGCACCTCCTGGTGGCCAACCAGCCTCTCTGATCCCTGCTCGGAGCCGGAACCCTGTCCAGGGTCCTCCACATCCTCCAGAGCCGACTCATAGGGACCCTCACTGTCGGAGTCTGGTGGCAGCTCCAACGGCTCCTGCTGGGCCACAACAGGGATGCATGGCTGACAGCCCACTCCGAGTGCAGAAGGTCACCTGCGATGGCAAAACAGTCTTGGCGGTGTCGAGGAACCCGTTTCATGGACTGCCTTGGCAAGGCGCATTCCAGCGGCCGGTCAGCAGCTGGCATAGCCGCCCTGCACACCTTGGCCAAATGTCCTTTTCTGTCACACCTCTGGCAGATGGCGACTTTAAACCTGCAAACAGACCTTGCATGGTTCCCGCTGCAACTGAGGCAACCCGACTGAGGCTGTTTGAGTTTGATTTTTTCAGGTTGCCAGTTTGAGGCGGCTGATTTGTTCTTCAACATCTGAGAAATTTTCGTCATCGACTTCGTCTTGGTGGACAGTGTGGCCCCTGCTGGCATGGGTGGCCAGTGGCAGAAATTTTGGGATTTCTGGGGTGGATTTATCTCACATTTTTTATGCCATGGCTTCATCCACAGCTGCCTGAAGGCTCAGCTCTTTTCGCGCCAGCAAACGCTGCTGAAGTCTGAGGTCTCTAATACCACAGACCAGCTGTTCCAACAGGGCATCATCCAGCACAAGGAAATCACAATGTAGGGCCGCTGTCCTGAGAGAAGCCATGCAGTCCAACATGGATTCCCCTTCTCTCTGGGTCCTCTGTCTAAACGCATAGTGTCTGGCTATGCATGAGGGAGTTGGAGAATAGTGGTTTTTTAACTTCTCAAAAAGCGTCTCCCAGAGCATTGAGTGCAAGGACTGAGGGGCTGCTAAAGTCCTGGCTGTGCCGAATATTTTGTGGCTGTGGCCGCAGGCACTGAGGAAATAGCCCCTTTTACAGCCACTAGACAAACCAGTAAAATCGTTTGCCTCCAGGAAGCACTCGAACCACTCGAGGTAAGCGTCCCATGTCTCAGTGGCCAGGCTGAATGCCATGAATGCCAGTAGGGTAGCCATCCTGAAAAGGACTGGGACGGAAAGAATCAATTTGGAGTGACGTCTCATCGCCTGTGACTTAAGGTAGCTCTCACAGTGACTTTGCTTCTATCCTTTACCTCAGACCAATCCCATCCTTGTCGCCAGTGTTCTATAGGGAGAACAAGGCAGGGACTGAAGCAAGGCAGGTTGAAGCTAACACAACCTTTATTCACAGTAACAAACACTCAATATAAGGCAAACTTTGAACTGGCAAACAGCAAAGCAATGACAGCTGACAGCTCTTTTATACTAGAGCTGTCAGGCGCTTAAGCAATAAGATAGTGGGATTCTCCCACTAGCTGGCTGCTTGCGTCTTAGCCAATCAGGAACCAGCAATGCAAGTCAATGGCATGGAGAACTTCAGTACTTAACAATTAAGGGACTGGAGACTAAAACATATGAAGAACGGTTGCAGGAAGTGGGTATGTCTAGTTTAATGAAAAGAAGGACTAGGGGAGATATGATAGCAGTGTTCCAATATTTCAGGGGCTGCCACAAAGAAAAGGGAGTCAAACTATTCTCCAAGGCACCTGAGGGTAGAACAAGAAGCAATGGGTGGAAACTAATCAAGGAGAGAAGCAACTTAGAATTGAGGAGAAATTTCCTGAAAGTTAGAACAATTAATCAGTGCAACAGCTTGCCTCCAGAAGTTATGAATGCCCCAGCACTGTGAGTCTTTAAGAAGATGTTGGATAGCCATTTGTCTGAAATGGTATAGGGTTTCCTGCCTAGGCAGGGGGTTGATCTCCAAGGTCCCTTCCAACTCTGCTATTGTACTGTAAAAATCAGAAGGTCCAATTGCCTCTTGAAAAAGTACCTTCAGGACTTTATTTCTATGCCATACATTTCTCTCCTATCAATATGTTATACTGTGGTACAGATTTTTTCCCCGTCAAAGTGATTTCTGCCTTGAATGCATGTGTTTAATGTATTAAGCAATATAACATGTGGTTTTCTAGTAAGAACACAGGTATTAAATTCAGGTTCAAACAAATTGTAAACATTTAACAAACTGTATATTCAAAAATGTAAACTGGCATGGCAAAAACCTCATCACACCATAAAATGTTAATTTTTTGAAGAGGAAACAAACTCATTTGTTTCAACATGAAAGCACTTCTTTTCCTACTTACTAAGTGCAAACTAGGAAAATAATATTCAATACACTACCGACAGATGTGTTTAAAATCACAAAGAGTAAATCTTTTGCAATTGGCTAGTTGAAAACATTTTGATCAATATGGTTGTGTCCTTTTTCATTATGTTCATCATTCATATAGAGACATAATCTATGTTGGTGCCACTCTATTTAAACTGGAAGACAACAGGAAATGGCTAATGCTAGTATAAGTGTAAAGTTATAACTAATGCTTGCCTACTTATTAAATATATTTCCACCTCCCATTTCAGGCAGTAAATGGAGAGCTATGGTAATTAAAATGTTTACTTATATGTATTTGTGTGAGTGCATCTCTGTGTGTCTATATGTTGCATACACACTGTGTGTATGGATATATAAATATATATTTACATGCACAAAAAGGGGAATTGGAAGAAATGCAAATAGAAATGACAAAGGCCCTCAAACAACAGACACAATAAGAAACAGAGGAGAACACCACAATGCTAGGCTCAACAGGTATTGACTTTTTAAGTTTTTGGTATAAATATGGATTTTAAATGCCTAATTTGGAATATAAATAATAAGGTGACCAACTTTTTTACAATGAAAAGGAGGACAAATAAATTGGGAAAAAATATCGTAAATAAAAGAAATATTTTATTCATTGTAACAATAATACACTAAAATATGATATATGCATAATAGAAACATTCGTAACATTTTATATTGTAATTATGCTTACATGCCTGTTAATTATTATTTAAATGAGTACTTTTCCATTGAATTAATATTTTTTGTCAATGTATCATCTTGTAACAATATATTGGAAATATCTGAACAAGAAATATCCTTCATATTGAATTTTACGGCAAGTGCTGCAGCTACAGTATCAACATTCAATCTCAATCTCAGTCTACTGCGTGTGTATGTGCCGTGTCGTGTTTCGGTAAGAAGTAAACAAAGCCACTTGCACGCGACGCTCTCTCTCAAGGTCTCCCATGCGGAGCCCATGCTTCTCATAATCGCATCTTATACTGCACTATGCCGAGCCTTGACGAATTGTCATGTCAAATACAAATACGTCACATAATGCGCAACAGATTAGACTTCAAATATCGAAAAGGAGGACATGTAGGAGGACACTTTTCAAGGGAGGACAAAACTTACAAAAGAAGGACTGTCCTTCCTAAAGGAGGACGGTTGGTCACCTTATAAATAAAGCAGCTGCTTAAACAAGGAAAGGAAAGGAAAGGAAGGGAAAGGGGAGGGGAGGGAAGGAGGGAGGGAGAGAGAGAGAGAGAAAGAAAGAAAGAAAGAAAGAAAGAAAGAAAGAAAGAAAGAAAGAAAGAAAGAAAGAAAGAATATTTCACTATTTGAAAAAAAGTAAACAAGGAGTAGTTTGTTTACAAGAAAATTATATTGGAAAAAAAGGATACTAAATATTTGATCTGCAAACATTTGGATAGAGAATTTATTTCCCCAGGAACAAAAAGGGAAATGGAATTATTTTGTACATAAAGCCCCAATTACAACCAGAACTGATATTGACTAATGATTATGGCAGATAACTACTCTGCATGGTAATAGCAATTTATGCTCCCAAATGAGGTTAAAGTAACATTTTATAAAGGTCTTATGGATAAATTAATTAACTTACTACATGAAAAGTAGTGTTTAATGAGAGATTGGAATATGTAATTTGTCCACAAAAAGATAGAACTTCTGAGAAAATCATTAAACACTACAATATAAATTTCCAAAAGTTTTTGTTTTATTTATTTATAATATATACAGTATTTTGTATATCACTTATTTTTTTAAAAGACATACATTTTCCTGAAGGGTTGATATTTTTTTGGCTACTAATGCTTATAAAAGTAGAGCTCCTGCCAAAGATCTTTTCAGACCACAACTCAGTGACTTTAGCATTTAAAAGAAAAATTATTTCCTGCACATGGAGATTAAATGAATCACTATTGCAGAAGGAAACAGTGAACCTTTTTTTGGGGGGGAGGACAATATTAATAAAGATACAGACCCGAGGATGATTTGGGAGATGAGTAAAGCTTTTATGAGGTGACATTTTATACAACATAATGGCAGGATTCAAGGAAGAGACAAGAAAAAATACAAGTGATTTATAAAAGATAAAAATAGAAGGAGAATTAAAGAAAACCCCGGAAAACTAAAAAAAAAAAAAATTAAAAATTAAATTAAATTCTTACAACAGCTATTGTCCCTGTTAACAGTAAGAAAAATGGAAGTAAAGATGAACTACAGGTAGTACTTGACTTACTACCACAATTGGAAACAGAAACTCTGTTGCTAAGCATGATGATTGTTAAGTGAGCCATTTCTGATTTTATGACAATTTGTTTCATTGTGTTAAGCAAATCATTGTGCTTGTTTAAGGGAATGTTATGGTTGCAAAGTGAAACCAGCTTTCTCCATTAACTTTGCTTGTTGGAAGCTGTTTGGGAATGTTACAAGTGGTGATCACATGACCAGAAATACATCCAGGTTGCAAGCACCTGAATTCTGATCTTGTGACCATGGAATTGCTGTGATGGTCCTAAGTGTGAGGATCAGTCAGAAATCACTTTTTTCAGTGTCACAATTTCAAATAGTTGCTAAACAAGTAGTTCTAAATCAAGGGCATGCCCATTTGCAAAACAAAAGAAAATTTTAATTGCAAATAAGCAGTGACGTGCAGTCAGGTGAGGCAGGGGAGGCACGGCCTCACCACTGTCATCATGAAAAGAAAAAAAAATGTAAAAGGAAAGAGGTGAGAGCTGAGGTCAGGCTGAGCTAGTTGCTGCCTCACTGTGGATGACTCTACTATGAGGCAGGAGAACTGCATGCCTCATCTAGTCTGACTTTAGGCGTTTTATGATCACTCAAGCAGTGTTAAGCAAGGCCTAAACATTCCTGATGTAGGTGAGGCTCGCAGTTCTCCTGCCTCATAGAAGAGGGTGCTTGTTTGGGCAGGGCTTCTTCAGAGGACCCCAGGCAAGAGCAGAATTGAAATCCTCTCTGAAACAGCTGGAAAAGGTATGTGTGGGATGGAGGGAGGGGGAGAAATTCAACTTCATCCTCCTGGTGCAGGGCTTTGGGCAAAGGCTGGAGGGAAGGACTCTGGCTCGCTTGTGCTCTCCCTGGGGTGTAGTTTGATTGCAAGCAGAGCCACATTGCCTTTTCAAACCTGTAATCAGTGAAGCTGGGCTGGATCCTTCTGGGGCTGGGGGAAAGCATGTGTGCTCTTTGACTGGTTTCCTGCCTCCTCCTGTGGTCTCCTCACTGGTGCTCTTCCCTTCAATCCAACTGTGTGTGTGTGTGTGTGTATGTGTGTTTGTTTGTTTGAGAGAGAGAGAGAGAGAGAGTGAGTGAGAGAGAGGGAAGGGGGTGGAAGAGATAGTCCAATCAAACTTTTGTGTGTGTGTGTGTTTGAGAGAGGGGAGAGGGAGGGAGAGAGGAAGGAAGGAGGGGAAGGGAGAAGAAAAAGAAAAAGAAAGAAGGAATCTTCTTTCGCAAAGGAGAAAAACAAATGTTGTTGCTTTAAATCGGAACTGAGCATGCCTGGCTGTGGAATTCTGGGAGCTGAAGTCCACAAGTCTAAAAAATTTTGAAACCCACCACTGTGTCAGTGCCTCACCAGCCATAAACCTCACTGCACGTCACTGCAAATAAGCCAAGAAAATGGTTGGCATATAAGTTGAGGAAAGAAAAAAGAGAAGAGAATATTAACTATTATAAGATGGAAACAACACATTAATGGACAATTGAAAGATGAAAAAGACATTTCAATATTATTCTAAATTATATGAAGGAGGAAAAGTTTCCCTGGCAAAGTTGATGAATATTTCCTACAGCAATAAAGAACGTTTTTAAAGTCATAAAACAGGCCAAAATAAAGTGCCTGGGCCAGATGGTTTACCAGCCTTTTATTATAAATATTTTGAAGGTGAATTATTACAAATTACAAAAAAATGATATGTTTTACAGAGTGTAAAGGTACCAGATAGTTAAATAGAGACCAGTATAGCATTTACACATAAAGAAGAACTAGATTTGACTTTACCTAAAAACACCCAATATTATTGCATAATGATTATATTATTAAAATAATGATTATTTTACAAAAAACATTTGAGACTTAATATCAGAAATGGATTGGACATTTTGGACCTAGAATTGGATTGGATTTTTGTTTAAAAATTTGGAAGATATGGACTTTGGTGGAACAAAAAGGCTATTATCCCATCCCTGCCAATATATTCAGATTTTGCCAAAGATCTGGAATTACGCCAGGCTTGTCACAGCATAATTTAACACTTGAATACTTTCCCACCAAAATTACTTTCTGTACTCATTCACGCATATACGTGTACCATTGTACTGTGCAGTTGTTCTAGTTATTCTCTAGACCTACAATTGATATTACTGTTACTATGGGGTCAAAAAGCCCATCAATCTTTTGTCCACTCCCCTTACCCAAAAGAAAATGGGAAAGGCCTTCCCTGACTGATCCTCAGCCCCAGCATTAGTTTTTAAGTGAGCAAAATATATTATCCACAACATAACAAAGAACACTTATAAAATTTACACCACCACGATGCCTTCTATACTTTGTCTGTAACAATACCCGTGCATATTAGAAACCCAGCTGTAGAAAAAATGCAGAAAGTGCTTTCATTGTACATAAAACATAAGTCGAGGAATAAAAGTGCTGAAATGACATAGTGACATAGCACTTAAAAATAAGGCTCTAAATGTTTATGAACATTCTAGTCAGTGCATTTGGGTTATAAAAGTTTGACACTCTTTTTCTCTTTGGTTAAGTATTTTGCTTTGTGTGAATTCACTTTGTGTGAAGTTTATAAGGAACATAGACCTAGCATAAACTGGGGAAAGCCTTGTGTGTTTCTCTCTCGCACATATATTATATCTATATATCCATCCATCCATCCATCCATCTAGCTATCTCTATTTATATCTATATCTACACACACACACACACACACACACACACACAGAGAGAGAGAGAGAGAGAGAGAGAGAGAGAGAGAGAGAGAGAGAGAGAGAGAGAGGTAGACAGACACACATACAGAAAGTGCAAGATATGAGATGATATAGATATAGACATAAAAATGAAATAAACAGATGATAGATATATAGATGATAGAGATAGATAGTAGAGATAGAGAGATATAGATCAGAATGCAAATCTAACTGCTAGAATTTAGCATTGTAGTTAAAGCTATTAAGTACTCCAAAGCATCATTAGAAAATAAAAAAATAAAAAAAGTTGGCTGCAACTGAGTTTTTTTGCTTTGAAAATGCTGAGATGGGCGGGGTGTGTGTTAACTTTTCTGCTATTTCATGATTTCCATTTTTGCTGGGTCAAGCATTTATGTGTGCAATTTTTGATCCTCACTGTCCAGAAATAATGATTCTGTTCATTTTAATTTATGTATCCGTTTAATTTGAAATACTTCAGAGAATTCCTTCTGAGGTGCTATTACCAAAAGATGAAACAGAATGAAAACAATTGGTTTGCACTATGCATTTTGATATTTTCCCAGATTTAGTTGCATGCGAATTCCTTGAATATGTTAAAAGAATTCTTGTAGAACCAATCAATGAAGTATTATCTCAGGATGACTGAATGAAACAGTGGGTCTGTTCATAAAGTTTGCAGTGTGTGGTCAACACAATCCTTCATGTTTGCATTTTGTTACAATACTAATTTCTCTGCTTAATTAGGATCAGAGAAAAAGAGAAAGATTTGCTAATACTGACCTTTTCCTCATAATCTCCACACAATGTGGTCTTGGAAGTTGTAAGGAAAGCCACCAAATGACTGTAGACCCTTAGTGGTTTGGAACAGGTTGGCTGGGATTGGACCAGTGGTGAAATTCAATTTTTTTTACTACCAGTTCTGTGCGCGTGGCTTGGTGGGCAGAATACAGGAAGAATACTGCAAAATCTCCATCCCTTCCCCACTCCTGGGGGAAGGATATTGCAAAATCTCCATTCCCACCCCACTCTAGCACCAGCCAGAGGTGGTATTTGCTGGTTCTCTGAACTACTTAAAATTTCTACTACCTCCAGAACCTGTCAGAACCTGCTGAATTTCACCCCTGGATTGGACTAATGGGATCAGGGTACTCTCTCTCTCTCTAAAGAATATTAATTTAGTAGTGAGAAAAATATATTAAAGTTATTAAAGGATATTTTACATCCATCACTTTAATACAGATTGAAAAGGTAATGTTAGATGAACCATATTCCACAGATAAATCCTTATAAATCCCATCCAGATTCCCTTTTGCATAGTACATGTTAAGGCTTCCATCTGCTAACACATCAAGAAAAAAAGCCCTCACAGTAATTAATTTTCATAATGTGTGGTGATGCATACAGATTACTAGAGAGCACGATAACTCTCTAAAGGCACATCAATGTTTGACAGAATTGTGTGATCAAAGCAAAAGTCATGGAGAACTGCATTAAGGACCATTATTTTGTTTGTAAAAGATAAGCATCTTAATTACTCTGATCTCCTTTGCAGAAAGCAAAAGCAAAAAAAGTAAGTGATATTAATTTGTGAAGTAGGGATCATAGGAATGTCAAGGCTTGCTAGATATTCACATTACATTCTATTTGAAACAAGCAAGATTAAACACCCTTGCCAGATATCTCTTGAGGCTCCTTCTACTGTTGCTACTATTTTAAATCAAGCAGATTTGCAGATAGGGCATAGGAAATTATGTTATGATCATTTGGATTTCTGGTGTTTTTGGCTCAGTACTGGCAATTTTGACTGGCAACGGCTCTCCAGAATGTCATCGTGTCCAATCCATTATTCAGAGCACCAACCCAAATTAAGTGTTTCCAACAGACATTTATTTAGAATTACTTGAGTCCATTTAGTGAAGAGAAGACATTCACTTCTGAATAAGTGGTTACACCATCAACTGCTTTTGCTCTTATGAATATTGCAATATTCTCTTGGAACCTGCTTTCCTATTACTTAAGTCTTTCCATGTCTTTCATTTTGAAATGATAATGAAAAGGTCTTGATCTTCTGTGTAATATCCTTTCAGATATTTAAAGAGTGCTATCATATCCCCATTCAGTCTTTTCCTCTCAAAGCTAAATATATCCAGTTCCTTCAGTCTCTCCTTATAAGACTGTTTTTACTCCCCTCATTGTTGTCACTGTAGTTTCCTCAACTGGTTTCGGTTTCTCTGAATCTTTCTTAAACGGTAGCATCCCAAATTGGACACAATTCTCCATGTGGCATCTAATCAATCCTATCTAAACATGCCAGTGAACCCAAATGGAACTTTTATAGAATCAACTCCTACAATCAGAATCAACTCATCCAAGCATTGTCTATGGAGATTCTCAGTCATCCAGGGGCATGGTTGTCCCAATGGTGCTTTTTCAAGAGGCAACTGGACTTCCTCATTTTTCTTTGAAGACGTCTCGCTTCTCATCCAAGAAGCTTCTTCAGCTCTCTTCTTCTTCAGAGCTGAAGAAGCTTCTTCGATGAGAAGCGATATGACTGAAAAGAAAAACCAGAAAGTCCAGTTGCCTCTTGAAAAGCAGCTTTGGGTCACCCAAGCATTCATTCCTAAGGAAATTGCTGGAGAACCCCACCTCTACAAAGTATATCACAATGAGGGTCAGGGACACTATTGTTCAGTGGCAGCAAATATATTTGGGAAAAGCACACATATACACACACAAACATGTGCATACACTAGAAATCAGGCTTCCCCCACATTGATTACTTTGGGGGGAATCAAACTGCTAAGAATCCAATTCACTTTGGACTGAATTGGATTTCAACAAACTAATTTCTAGTTCAATTGAGCTATCCCTTTCTGCTTTCTGTATATTTTCATTTTTCAAATTTTTTCAGAGTGCATTTTCATTCCCTGGATGTACTCAAGCAGCCATCTATGAAGGCTTCCAAAGGACAACAAACTCCAGATAATAAAGAAGTCATCATGGAGCATCTCTATCATCCTGTCAGGGATATTAATAGAAAAAAAAAGACTTTCTAACTTCATAGTAGTAGAAACAGATTTATCTAGAAATCCATAAATAGGTCAAACTGTTGGATACAGGAAATTTCAGCAGCAGCTCATATATGTAAGAAAAGGTGAATTATGCTGAACATTAGGAACCTTTAGTGCTAGGCAGTACTTTTCCTAACATCAACATCAGGGAACTGATCTTTAGCTCTCCAGTGTGCCTTAGTATAGTATACATCAACTTATTTTCATCCAAAATAGAGATACTCCTAAGTTGAATAAAATTGCCAAAGAGAAAATGAAGGACAGAACATATCACCTTCATACTGTTCACTGAAGACTGCAAATAAAGGGATTTATCTGCTGGCAATATTTGTTTTATTATTACATAAATATCCTCAGCCTCAACCCATATTTTCACAAGATATACATGGTTATTTGTTTGTTTACTATGCTCATTTACCCCCAAATTTAAATAGTAAAGGTAGTCCTCAACTTACGACCACAATTGAGCCCAACATTTCTGTTGCTAAGTGAAATATTTGTTAAATGAATTTTGCCCCATTTTACAACCTTTGCCACAGCTCTTAACTGAATCACTGCAGTTGTTTAGTTAGTAACATGGTTGTTCAGTTAATCTGACTTTCTCATTGACTTTGCTTGTCAGAAAGTTACAAAAGGGGATCACATGATCCCAGGACACTGAAACCATCAAAAATATGGATCAGTTACCAAGCATCCCAATTTTGAACATATGATCATGGGGATGCCCATGACAGTTGTAAATGTGAAAAATGGACATAGGACCTATGTCATAGGTCACTTTTTCCAGTGTCATTGTAACTTTGAATGATCACTAAATGAACTGCTGTAAATTGAGGATTACCTGTGTAAGATGGTTTGCAGCATAAGACTCATAAAACGTTAAAATAAAATTTAAAAATTCCAATTTAAAAATGCACAACAAAAGCATAACTGAGTAAGATATGTGTTAGCTTACGCACCATCTAACCAGGCAACGCTAACTCCCAAAAGGCCATATAATGGAATTCTGTCTTGGCAGCCTAACAGAAGAGCATCAAGGTCACTACAAGATGGATGTCTCTGAAGGAAGCTGTTCCTAAAGAAAAAGATCTATTGTTCATCTTCCAAACAGAGCAGAAATCTTCTGCAAACAGGACATGCAGACATAACAATCTTGTTGAGCATAGAGGAAACAGTCCTAATGACGCTTAGGAGTCAAGCCATACAGGGTTTTATAGGTTAATGTCCATACTTTCAATTGTACCCAAAAACCTATCCAAAATCTCATACAGTGCCCTGGTATAGATATTACATGGGTAAAGAGAGTCTCATTCACACAAGCTGTTGCATTTTTGTATCATTTGTCCCAGCATCTTCAAAAGCACCTTCATAAAAGCACATTGCAGTAAGCTAAGTTTAGAGAACTAAATATAGGAGTCTAGTAAATTACTATGTCAGCCAACTGATTTCCCTTTTTTGTTCCCCTTGTGGCTTGCATTCATCAGACAAAACATCTATTTTAAAATGTACAGAATAATTATGTAGTTCTTTTTTTGTTGTTGTTCACATGGAAACTTGGAAAAATTAGATCTGTCATCAGGCCAAAAACATACATCTTTCTCCTATAAATCTTCACAAAACCAAAATAGATGACTGGGAAATGCATGAATACAAGTCCTGAGATGTTTATAAGTGCAAACAAATAACAATTCTAAGAGATAAAAAAGTTATGAAGATACCCTTTCCCAAGCATTTCTGTGAGTATATTTTCAGAGGATTTGATTTCTCTCCAGTCAGTATCATGCATATCTAAAGTTATTTGCTGGATCCTTTTGTATTAAAGTACATAAGTACTGGGCTGAGTCCAAATTATGACATGTATCCTTTATCTTTTACTATTACAAGGATTTTTAAAATGTGTTTATTATAGTGACTAGTATTATATTCTGCACACATTCTTGTACAAACCCATCTTATTAATGACAGAGTTGGAAGGGACCTTGGAAGTCTTCTAGTCCAACTCGCTGCTCAAGCAGGAAAAGCTTGTTTAATATTTTGAAGTATATGGAGCATCATCTACAATTTGGTCCTCCTAGTCATTAACGAGAATTGCAGATGGTGAAATAAGACAAAGGATGTATGTTCAAATTAACTGAAACCCTCCAAAATGTCTTAAGTAAACAAAAAGATTCAGGAGCCAAAGAATAAGGAAAAAAAACATGATGAAATCTCCTGAATTTTACAGCACATGAACAGACTTAACCTTAGCTGGGAAACTGTGAGTATCGTAGATCAAGCTAAATCCAAAAATTCTAGAGAATTCCTGGAAGCCTCAGTAAACTCAGACAACTCAGCCATCAACAGGCACATAAGCATCATTTATACACCATTCAAAACAGAATAAAAAAGTTAAGACGGAAACAAAAAGACCAGGACATTCTTTGCTAGCACTCAGCTCTTAGGTAAGCAAGGATTTACACCACGATTAACAACAGACAATCAACACAGTGATGGGTTCCGGATCCCATTGCAACTGGTATGGTGCAATGAGGCCGGGCATCCACCACATCAACATGTGCAGCGTGTGCATGCACGCACATAGTGCACGCATGCATACTTACCGTCCGAGATGCTCTGTGATGCCTCCGCAATGCTCCAGCTGCTCGGCAGAGCATTGCACAGGCGTCGTACGCTCCCTGCATGTGCATGGAAGACCCGAAAACCTCAAATACCCATAAGGAGCGCGGGCAGGCGGGTGGGCCCTCCAGAGCACCATACCAGAATGGTACCCGGTGCTCCCGGCAGGCACCAGTATGCCCATACTGGGGCATACTGGTCGTATCCCACCATTGTCGTATCCCACCACTGAATCAACAGGAAGAAAAAAACCCCACCAACTCTGATGGGCAACCTATTTTTTCATATAAACAGGGAGCACACCCTATTTCCTTCTAACACTGAAGATGTTAGCTAGAGTAGGAGAAGAGGAGAAGGCACAGCTGATGGGTAGTGGAGTTAAGTATATCATCACCTTACAGTCATTGCATTTCTATAAGCACTCCAAGTCCAACCCCTCCTGAATGCTGTTGACCTTTATCTGGAATCAATTTAGCCTTAATTGATTTGATTCTTGTGTATAAGCTGGAATAAATCTATGCTGCAACCTTATGAATGATTCTTTGCTCCTGATTCTTTGCTCCTGGCAGCTAGTCAAGTAACAAAAATGTCTGGAAGAAAAGCAAAACAAGCTCAGAGAGCACTAGGGGCTCCACATTTTGAAATAAATATGTTTTTATCAAGGTGAGATCTTGAAATTTGTTTGGCAAATTGGCATCTAGAGTAAAAATCCATATGATTTCATTCATTCGGAAATTCTAACTACCTTATTAGCTACAATTTAGGATACATTTTTGTTTTTTAAAAAATTCTTAAGTCTCTAAAATGACTGCATTAAAGATAAAAACATATCTATAAAATCAAGCCATTATATTGTATATCATGAGAACTATCTTGAATGCATTTGGGTCAATATTAAAGGTTGTGGGGGAAATGACATTGCCATAGGTCTATACTACAGGCCACCCAACCAAGCAGAGGAAGAAGATGAACTTTTTGCTAGTCAGCTAACTAAGGTATGTAGGAAGCACACCACAATAGTAATGGGAGATTTTAACTACCCTGACATCAACTGGGAAACAAACTCTGCACCAAGTGGAAGATCCAACAGGTTCCTAACAAACCTAGCAGACAACTTTGTTTTCCAAAAAGTAGAGAAGGAAACAAGGGGATCAGCCATACTGGACTTAATTCTCACTAACAGAGAGGAAATGATAGAAGGTGTTGAAGCCATAGGAACCCTGGGGGCAAGTGACCATGCAATATTGGAATTCAACATTATCCAAACACAAGTAGTAGAACAAAGTCAAACTAGAGTCTTGGACTTTAAGAAAGCTAATTTCAATAAACTTAGAGAGAGCTTGGGAAAAATTCCATGGATGAGAATCCTCGAGGGGAAAACAACTCAAGAAGCTTGGGAAATTTTGAAAAATGAGATTAGAAAAGCCCAGTCTAACACAATACCAATGAAGAAGAAAAACAACAGCTCCCAAAAGAAACCAGCATGGCTGCATAAACAACTATCTGACAAACTGAAAGACAAAAAAAGTAAGTATAAAAAGTGGAAGGAGGGGGACATAACTAAGGCAGAATATCAGCAAATAGCCCGAGCCTGTAAAGATGAAGTGAGGAAAGCTAAGGCTCACAATGAAGAAAGGCTTGCCACAAAAGTAAAAATTAACAAAAAAAGCTTCTTCCAACATGTTAAAAACAAGAAAAAAGTTAAGGAAACAATTGGTCCATTGCTAGGAGAAAGTGGCAAGAAGGTGACAAGCAACAGGGAGAAAGCAGAACTATTTAACTCATGTTTTGCATCTGTCTTTACACAAAGGGATAAAACAGTCCAACCTATCAAAAGCAGCACCACAAAATTAGGAACACAAATTGAAATAGGGAAGAAAATGGTAAGTGAGCACCTGTCTACCCTAGATGAGTTCAAATCACCAGGACCGGATGGATTACACCCCAGAGTTCTGAAGGAACTAGCAGACGAGATCTCAGAACCACTGAATTATATCTTTCAGAGATCCTGGAACACCGGGGAACTACCAGAGGACTGGAAAAGAGCTGATGTGGTTCCCATCTTCAAAAAAGGGAAAAAATTAGATCCAGGAAACTACAGACCTATCAGCCTAACCTCAATACCAGGAAAGATTCTGGAAAAAATAATCAAGCAACGAATTTGCGAACACCTAGAAGCAAACAAAGTAATAGCCAAAAGCCAACATGGATTTGTCAAAAACAGATCATGCCAGACTAATCTTATTGCATTCTTTGATAATGTGACAAAATTAGTGGACCAGAGGAATGCCGTTGATATAGTTTACTTGGACTTCAGTAAGGCTTTTGATAAGGTAGACCATAACCTACTACTAGATAAAGTAGAAGAATGTGGGTTAGACAGCATCACCACCAGATGGATTGGTAACTGGCTGACCAACCGCACTCAACGTGTAGTTCTCAATGGAACTGCATCTACATGGAGGGAAGTATGCAGTGGAGTACCCCAAGGCTCTGTTTTAGGCCCAGTACTCTTCAACATCTTCATCAATGATTTGGATGAGGGAATAAATGGGGAACTCATCAAATTTGCAGATGATACCAAGCTGGCAGGAATAGCCAACACTCCAGAAGATAGGCTTAAGATACAGAAGGATCTTGACAAACTTGAACATTGGGCACTATCTAATAAAATGAAATTCAATGGTGAAAAGAGTAAGGTTCTACATTTAGGCAACAAAAACGGAATGCACAGGTACAGTATAGGTGATACCATACTCAGTAGTAGTAACTGTGAAAGGGATCTTGGAGTCCTAGTGGACAACCATTTAAATATGAGCCAGCAGTGTGCAGCAGCTGCCAAAAAAGCCAACACAGTTCTAGGCTGCATCAACAGAGGGATAGAATCAAGATCACGTGAAGTGTTAATACCACTTTATAATGCCTTGGTAAGGCCACACTTGGAATACTGCATTCAGTTCTGGTCGCCACGATGTAAAAAAGATGTGGATACTCTAGAAAGAGTGCAGAGAAGAGCAACAAAGATGATTAGGGGACTGGAGACTAAAACATATGAAGAACGGTTGCAGGAACTGGGTATGTTTAGCTTAAGAGAAAGAAGGACTAGGGGAGACATGATAGCATTATTCCAATATCTCAGAGGTTGCCACAAAGAAGAGGGAGTCAAACTATTCTCCAAAGCACCTGAGGGTAGAACAAGAAGCAATGGGTGGAAACTAATCAAGGAGAGAAGCAATTTAGAACTGAGGAGGAATTTCCTGACAGTGAGAACAATTAATCAGTGGAACAGCTTGCCTCCAGAAGTTGTGAATGCCCCAACACTGGAAGTCTTTAAGAAGATGTTGGATAGCTATTTGTCTGAAACGGTATAGGGTTTCCTGCCTAGGCAGGGGGTTGGACTAGAAGACCTCCAAGGTCCCTTCCAACTCTACTATTGTATTGTATTGTATTGTATTGTATTAAGGCAAAATATTATTGAATATAAATATGACAAACATATTTATTCTCTAGGAGAATAATGTATGTAATTCATTGTACATCAAAGTGTACCAACCCTTCCATGATTTACATGGCTTCTTTTGATATGTTTCAGTCATTTTTCCTATATTATACAAACCCTAGTTTTTACACCACTGTACTTTCTTTCAAACTGTTAGTAAAGTAATATGTACTATTTCTTACTTGCCATAAAAAGAATCTCCTATGCATAATGCCTCCTGCCCCATAACACAGCATTACTTTAATTTAATGTCCATTTAGAAAAAGCAAGAAAACATCCTGTGCAAATATTTTTCATTCTCTATATAATTTCAACAAATCACTTAAGAAGAGAAGGAAAGATCAATATTAACAATGAGAGAACCATGTATCACCATCTGCACACACCATGATGGGAGACAGCTCCATAAAGGAGAGTCATAAAAATTGCGGTTTTCAACCCTAGCTTGGAAAATAAAATTGAAAAAAAGAAAATATCCAATTAAACTGACAGTCTGGCTGATCATCTGAATGCAATTTAACAAAATGAGTTCAAACCCAAAACAATACACTAAGATAATGCTGTCAGGCAGATGACTGCTTCTACATATTTTTATGGCTACAGATCAGTGAAAAGAAAACCTTTCTCTATCATCAGTGTGTCTCTCTGTCAAATTTCTACCTTGCCACAGTCTAAACAACAATCTCTCAGCAGCTTACCATAACAATAAAAAGAAAATATGTAATGATACAGAATCTAAGATGCTAAAATCCATTAATCACAATTAAACAACATTGTACCCTAAATATCATCCCAAAGTGTTCTAGTTTCTACTTTTTGGAAAGCAAATCATGTCTGAGGTAAACGAGCCTTTAAATAGGAGGCCATTCCAACAGGCCAGTCCTGTTATGGAATCCCCTTCCACCCAAGACCTCCCAAAAATGAAGAATAACCAGTTGTCTCTCTTGGAACAATCAAATCAATAAGTCCAACTCCTGGCGTGGCCAAGCTATAAGAGAACTTTGAAGGTTAAAACCAGAACTTCAATTTGCACCACTTGGAACATTATTTAGAAGATTGTTGGTCAAGAGTTCCAAAGGTTTCTGAGGAAATGAATTATCTGAATATATTTGAGCTTCAGGGCCACAATACAGTCTACAATACATGCTCTGCAAAAGTGCTTCACTGTTGAAGCCAACACAAGTGCCACTGCTAGATCCTCTTTGAGACACACTTTGGACTAATCTTACTTGGAAAAAAGTATTCTGAGGTCTTTTTCATTGACAAAATCTTATGGAATGTTGCCACCAATAGAATAGAGACCCATGGTGGCGCAGTGGTTAGAGTGTAGTATTGCATGCTACTTCTGCTGATCACCGCCAGCAGTTTGGCAGATCAAATCTCACCAGGCTCAAGGTTGACTCAGTCTTCCATCCTTCCGAAGTAGGTAAAATGAGAACCCAGATTGTTGGGCGAAATATGCTGACTCTATAAACCGCTTAGAGAGGGCTGTAAAAGCACTGTGAAGCAGTATATAAGTCTAAGTGCTATTGCTGTTGCTATTGAATGACACATATATGTTTGAACACATGCCTCTGATGTTATGCTACTATATTGTAGCTCTTTCTCTCTGTCTCTCTGTCTCTGTGTGTATGTGTCTGTCTGTCTGTCTGTGTGTCTCTCTGTGTTATAATAGCCCATTTGGCACAATATTTCTCACTGTGATCATATCACCAGCCTATGGCAGAAAACCTAAGAATTGTTCAAACCCTCTGTGAAACAGAGAGCAAAGGACCATGTTTGGCTGTTTCTATCATCATTATTCCTAAATTTCTTTATGTAGTCCCCTATTAATAATAATCAGACTCATGAGGTCCTATGCATGAAACTGTGTCCTGATACAAAAGGGATTGGGAAGTTTTTTTGTACAAGCATTGTCTGCCCTTAGCAGAGCGGTAAAAGTGGATTGCTAGGCTCTACTGACTGACAGAGAGAAGGGATCATTAAGTGCTTGAGATAAGATTAAATGCTTGTGATGGGATTGCCTTCCAAGTAATTTAACATAAGCTTTATCGTCTGCCTTATAACATAGATGGCATCATGGTGCAGATTTAAGATGGACTTGATTACAATACAGATGCTACCTAATCTGAGAAAACAACAGGTTCATGCCAGGAAAGAGAAAGAAAAATAAAACTCTCAGCTTCAAATTCTACTGCAACAACTTCCAAAATCAAAATCGCTTATTGTCTATCTTGGGAAGCATTTCTAAAAAAGCAGGTGCAACTTTCAATTATTTTTTCACTGATATCCTCTGCCCAACATTACTACCAATGCTGCTAGTTAACCCATACCTCCTTCTAGGATGCTGCGATACATTTTTAAAGGAAAAAAAGCATGTTCAAACCATGCACTGGATTTCAATCATTTGAAAATCTGCATTTAGAAGGAAAATGTCATTGAACTGGTATGCACCTGTCAATCTCATCAGAATAGGCCACACCAGCCATTGATTAGGAGGTTAAAAATACTTTCTTATAGCAAAGCAGACAAAATTTAGCATTCTGGAAGAGTTTATGTCTCACTTTCTTTTTCCTAAACCAGACATGCCCCCCCCCCCCCCAAAAGTGCTTAGTATTCTGCTTAAAGCAATGGACTCACTATCAATCTTTAAAGGAGAGGCTGTAAGCTTAGCCATGTATCTTGGACTCTGCAATTTGCAGAAATGTTACCCTTTAAAGTTTTTGTTTTAATTGAGACATATGTCAGCCATTGTTTGGCCTCTGCAAAGTGGGAGATACAGCTTGGTTCCTTAAAGAGAAACTTCACCCCAACCTGCTTGCCCCCCCCCCCCCCTATTCTTTTGGGTAGTAATTAGGTTTGTATGCCAAACTATTTTTTTTTAAATTGTTTCGTATTCTTGAGCACAACTACTCTTGAAAGCAGAAGCATGATTATGTTTCCTGGTATGATTCATTAGACAGACTTCCATACCAATGCAACTTGATGGTGTTGTAGAATTACTACTGTGCTTCGTTGTCAGTGAATAACATAAAGGAGATAGCCATTATGTTATCATCAACTTTACCTTAAGTTGGTAACATAAATACAATGTTAGATTGGTAATAAAATGTGAGTAAAATGTATACGTATATATTAAGTGTCTAGGAGTAATGCATCTAGTAACTGCTCCAGAAAATATTTCTGAAATAGATTTATATGCCATGAGTTTTCAAACCCTTAAAAGTAAATCAAGGCAATATTACTATTTGAGACGATCATAAAATCACAAGAAAGTTATTCTTTATTATAATATATGTAGTTCTTTTTTGCACTGATAATGTTACCTAGTTGGGTGATGAAATGTCTGCCAACAAAAAACCAAGTTCAGAAAGCACCAAGGACTCCACAGAAGATGACACAATTTACAGATATGGTGAAATTGACTTGTTTGATTAGGGGAAGACAACAACTACATTATCTAGTGACTAGAAACCCTTGGAAAAAATAAACTTGTGATTTATGGGTTTGACGATTAGAAAAGGTAAAATAGGGAAAGAATGGAAAGAAGGGAGCCACAATATAACCATAAAGAAAGATAGGATAAAAGTATAAATGCAATTATAATCTTCTGTAAAGAAGATTGAAGGCTTTATAATTTTATGTCTTCATTTTTTCTTTTTCATTATTTTCTTTTTTCTTTCTTATTTATTTACTCATCGCTTTTCTTCTTTAAAATTGCAGTGTTTTTTATTGTGTATTATTATTATTATTATTATTATTATTATTATTATTATTATTATTATTATTTATTCACATTTCTAAACCGCCCCCTCTCCCAAAAAGGGACTCAGGGCGGTGTACAGTCCACAATAAATCACAGATAAAATACAAATATAAATAGGGCTATAAATATATGTATGTATGTGGAGGAGGTTAAAATTAAGAGTCCTGTACAGAAGAATAAATATGAGGCTAAAAGCCCTAAAAACAATTAAAACTAAAACATTACCCTTAAAATAACCAGATGAGAATATACTACCAGGAGTTCATAGATGTAACATTTATAATCATGCCAGGCCAGCTAGTCGGAACAGGTGAGTCTTCAATTTTTGACGGAAGGAGCGGAAGTCCGAGGTGGTTCTAATGTTGGGGGGGAGGTCATTCCAGAGGGTTGGGCCCATCACAGAGAAGGCTCTACTCCTCGGCGCCGCCCGCTGGCATTGCCTAGTGGACGGCACTTGGAGAAGGGCCTCTCTGTGAGAGCGGATTAGCCGCAGGGATGTATGTGGGAGGATGCGATCCCGCAAGTAACTAGGTCCTGAGCCATGGAGCGCTTTAAAGATAGTAATCAGGACCTTGAAATGCACCCGAAAAACCACAGGTAGCCAGTGCAGCTCGCGCAGGAGCGGTGTTACGTGGGAGTATCTAGACCTCCCCATGATAACCCGCGCGGCCGCGTTCTGGACTAGCTGCAGTCTTCGGGCGCGTCCCAAGGGAAGCCCCATGTAGAGAGCAAAAAAAATTTCTTCAAATGAAAATTAATTAAAAACAAAAATATGATGCAAGTCTTATTATCTGTGTGAGAGGAATAAACCATTTATCATGTGGCAATAAAACGTAAGTCTATTGCATGTCTCCAGGCTGATAAAGATTCAGGACATAGTTATGTAAAGAACTACTGCAAGCTTTTCCATTATGAGTGAAAAGATCCACCACTTCACCCAATCATAGGAAGACTTTTAAAAAGAAAATCAAAGTCTTTTCCATAATGGAGACATAAATGACTTAAACAGCTGCATTGATAAGTATTTTTATCCTCTCTTTTGCCTCTGTTTTTTTTTTAATTTTATGACTTATGCCTCAGTTTTTTATCTATAATATTTACTTTCATTTGATTTTTATGTGGGTTTTTTATATACAGTTTTACACATGTTAGACATCACTTTTGATGAATTGCATGACTATCTAAGATAAATAGCTAGCTAGTTAGTAACAGATAGAGAGAGGGGGGAGAGGGAGAGGGAGGGAGAGGGAGAGAGAGAGAGAGATAAAGATAGATATTGGTTGGTTGGTTGGTTGGTTGGTTGGTTGGTTGGTTGATAGGTAGGTAGGTAGGTAGCAGTGACGGGCGGTCATTGGAGGCAGGGGAGGCAGAGCCTCACCTCTCATCATGAAATAATAATATAATAATAATAATATCCACAAGGGAGTTTCATATATATAAGAGGAAGAGGAGGGAGGAGGAGGAGCGCACGCGGGGTGGTGCCAGCTGGGCAACCAGCGGAGGCAGGAGGGTTCTCGGAAGCGCCAATAACCTTCCTGCCTCCACTGTACTTTGCGCGCTCCTCGTGACTGCAATAGACCTCCATCGCTCGCTCGCTCACTCTCTTCCGCACGGACACCTCGGCGCCACTCTGGTTACTTCCGTCTGGCCGCGCCCAGCAGCGACGTCAGCGACGTCATCAAGATGAAGTGGCTTGGAGGCAAAGCGCTCCACAATCCTTTTCTGTGCGTCTGGCGTTTAGGTAGATAGCCGGATGTCCTAAACGCCAGACGCAGAGAAAACCAGCTGCTGTTGGGGATCGCGGAACGCGAGCCGATGAAGCGCGCTCAGGAAGGCGGGGAATGGGATCACGATCCCATTCGCCGCCTTTCAGAGCGCGCTCCACCAGCGAAGCATTCCGCAATCCTTTTCTGTGTGTCTGGCGTTTCAGGAAGGCAGGGAATGGGATCACGATCCCATTCGCCGCCTTTCTGAGTGCGCTCCGCTGGCGAAGCGCTCCGCAATCCTTTTCTGTGAGTCTGGCGTTTAAGTCGGCGTCGCTGTGGTTACATCCAGCCGGCCGGACGAAAGAGCGAGTGAGGCAGCCTGATCAAGCAAGGCAGGCTTGAGCGGGGTAGCCTGATCAAGGTAGCCTGATCAAGCGGGGTAACCTTGAGCGGGGCAGCCTGATCAAGCGATGCAGGCTTGAGCGGGGTGAAAGCGCAGCCCCTTTCGTTGCTTTCCCATTCACCCCGCTTAAGCCTTGCCCAAGGGAGCTGGGGATCGGGCTTTGGGTTGGTGGGAGACCTTGAAGGAGTGGGGGGGAAGGTACTGGCGCCGGTGGAGGAAGCAATGCTACACGGATCAGTGCACTCCACGGTCCCCTTAATGTTCACTCAGGAAGGCGGAGAATGGGACCATGTGTGCTGGAGGCTGAGGCTGCCTCAGCCTCCTGCACATGTGGTCCCATTCCCCGCCTTCCTGATGACGTCACCAGCCTCCCCAGCCATAACCCTCACCGCACGTCACAGGTAGGTAGGTAGGTAGGTAGGTAGGTGAGTGGGTGGGTAGGTAGGCAGGTAGGTAGGTAGGTAGGTGGAATGATGGATGGATGGATAGATGGCATGGGGATGAATTGGTTCTAAATGGGAAACAGTTCAGTGTCTGAAATTCTTTTGTTCCTCATCTTTGTATTTCATTCTTCGTCAGAAGGACATTTCAGGCTAAGGCAACAGCCATTGATGGCATTTGACCTATCATTAAAAGGGGAGCGGGGATGATTCATTTTTATATTCCAACAAACTTAATCTTTGATCTGGGGAATCCTAAAAGTAATTGGCAAAGGGGCTCCTTCCTCAAGAAGTTTTATCCTTGCCATTTGAATTTAAAATAAAAAATATTCTTGACAAAATATCTGTTGATTTCTTGAATATTTCTGCCTGGTTTTCCTGGAAAATTTTGGAAATGGATTCCCACTGAATTTTTCTGGATGATTTTTTTGGAGAGGGAGCGATATTCCAGAATAGCATACATCCCTGTTGTTCTCTGGAGCCTTCCCAACTGAACCCTAGCCAAGCCTGATCCTGCTTTGATTCCCAAAGGAGGTTCATCAGATGCTGACCACCAAAATCTGGTGACTGAAACACAGCTGAATTTCCTAACAGTGAGTGTAGACAAACTCTCTCACCAACGTTCAAAGGCTGTAGGGTGAACAGTGACATAATGACATCACTGAAGAGTTTAAATAACATTTTCAGTTCACGTTGTGAGGGGTTTTCTTCTTGCCCAACTTTTATATTGGTGTCCTAAAATTAAGTGGTGAGTCCTAGAGTCCAATATTCTCATATAAGCAAGTGGGCAGTATTGGCTAAACTTTCATGGAAAGCCAATAAAATAAGCCATCATAAATGGGTTTATTCAAGCTGCACTGACTTAGGAGGGACAACATAAGTCTCATGGGATAAGAATACATGTTCTACATCAAAATGACCCTCTTCCCGTATTCTAACATATAGGACACCTCTATCATTTTATAACCAGGAGTCATACGTTGTTAAGATATTTCAAAATATGATTCACAACATGCTGCATGCAAAGCTATTTTGCTTCATTCTCCCTCCTCTCATGTGTAGGTGTGTCACATGTATGCAGAAATAGTTTGGAGCAGCCTTTACCATAGCAATGCAAGCCTGGGAAAGGATGTGACTGCTTTAATGCTTTTAAAAGAGGAGCTGCATATATAGTTCCATGAGTTTCTATTCTGAAAATTATGCATAGCCTTAATAAGAATGACTAGTAGACATAGTAATAGTACCCAGGGGTCTAAAGGAAACACCCAGGTCAGGTTGGGTTACCTTTCAGATGTTCTTGGGGGAGGGGAGTGAATGCTGTTAAAGACCACTAAATAAGAAAGCACAAAAAATCTGAAATAACACCAATTAGAATAGAATAGAATAACAGAGTTGGAAGGGACCTTGAAGGTCTTCTAGTCCAACCCCCTGCTCAGGCAGGAAACCCTTCACCACTTCAGACAAATGGATAGTCAACATCTTCTTAAAAACTTCCAGTGTTGGAGCATTCACAACTTCTGGAGGCAAATTGTTCCACTGATTAATTGTTCTAACTGTCAGGAAATTTCTTCTTAGTTCTAAGTTGCTTCTCTCCTTGATTAGTTTCCACCCATTGCTTCTTGTCCTGCCCTCAGGTGCTTTGGAGAATCGTTTGACTCCCTCTTCTTTGTGGCAACCCCTGAGATATTAGAACACTGCTATCATGTCTCTTCTGGTCCTTCTTTTCATTAAACTAGACATACCCAGGTCCTGCAACTGTTCTTCATATGTTTTAGCCTCCAGTCATCTTTGTTGCTCTTCTCTGTACTCTACTCATAAATCAATTGACTTAATATTTACATTGGTGTGATGGTATGGGTGATTGTATCCAAAACCACCAAAGGAACTTAGTTACCATAATCATTCCGAGAAGCATTGCAATGAGAAGAATATTTGTGTAAAGATGTTTTGATGACTTACAGTATGTTTCAGAGATGGAAGAGGAGGAGGAGAAGGAGGAGGAAGAAGAAAAGGTTTATTACCAGTGTGTTTCAGGGTGTAATTCAAGGTGTTGGTGGTTACTTTTAAAGCCCTACATAGCTTGAGATAGGTTATTTGAGGGATTGCCTTTTTCAAAGCATCTCTAATTCTCCAATCGGACCTAGCAGAATGGGCAAATCCCATCAGCCAAAGGATGTCAGTTGGGAGGGTCTAGAAGGCAAGCTTTTTCTATAGTCACCCCTGCTATATTGTACAATCTCCCATCAGAGATTAGAAAGGGCCCAACCCTGTTAGCCTTTTATAAGAACAGAAAACCTGGCTATGTTCTTGTCCCTGGGATGGTGACTGTGTTAAAGGTTCCTTTTCCTGGCTATATTGCTAACAGATCAAGTATCACGGCTGTTATGTATATTTAATTTGGATATTTTTATTGTTTGTAATTGTTTTTATTGTTTTCAAATGTTTTCACACAAACAGCCAGATAGCCAGATAGATAGATATAGATATATATAGAATTGTAAGATGCCCATAGTCATTGAGATGGACGGCTATAGAAATTAAATAAGAAAGTAAGTAAATGACACATTTAGTTGGCTAGATTCATATCCTTTCTCCAAAAGCAATGCTATGACATACCATGTATGTTGAGCTGAGAGAGGATGATTGATCCAATTGCCCTCTATTTTTAGCTGATTTTACATCCCAATTTAGGATTGTGTTATTAGTTGACAAGTTTTTTTTTTTTTTACTAAGTCATTATCTGAAGCATACAAGTGTCTCCCCTGGTATTGTGACTGACTACAAAACCTAATATAATGCAAATCCAGAATATAAATCCTGGCTCCATTATAATATGTTTTAGAAAATTGTAAAGGGTTTCCATTCTACAGGAGAAGCAAAGATGCGTAAAGCCTCTGCACATACTAGATTAGGCAATAAATTCAATACATTTACAACCTGAAAGATGTGGAGGATTATCAGGAGTGAGAATCTGAACTAGCCTCCTATCTAGCCTGCAATACTAACAGTGGATTGGATTGCAGTGTTGTAAATATGACTGTATACATTCTTTTTCCTTACCTGTAAAACTTTTTCCATTATGAATTTATTAGAATGGTATCTACAGTCCATCTTCCCTTAAGTTCTCAGAGCAAAGAGGTATGGTTGTTACATGATGTACTTCACACACACCCATCCTTTATGGTGAATAATTATATTTATCCAAAAAAACCAATAAATTTATTAAGGTTCCTTCTGAACTGTGGCTCACCTACTCAATTGTGTTACTTTGGCCATGGCAGCACATTCTAGTACTTCCAAACCAGCTTGCACAACACTGGAAGCCCTACTTCCCTTGGCATCTTGCTTCAGAAATTTGCCAATGCAGTAAAACAGTGCAAGAGAGTAATCATTTTATGCTGACTGTGTGTTTGGGTAGGGGACGAGAGTCAGTGATATATTAGTCATATAATTAGAAAGGGGAAAATACAGAAAGCAGCATTTTCTCCAAGTACATTAATCAGCCAGATGTTCCAGACCAGTCAAATTCTAGAGCAGTTTATAACATATTAAAAGCTGACATTCTTACAAGTTTTCTGCCTCATCCCTATGCCTTTAACTACCATTGAAAAAACCTGGGAAGTTTGACGGTACCTCTAAAGTTTTGCATTGTTGACAAGATATATTCCTTGCATTTCTTATTTACTTATTTAAACTCTGGAGTCATCAAATCAAATCGGTCTTTTTTTTTTCCACAAGAGAACAAAAGGCAATTTGCATATCCTTCATCTTCTCATCAAGCCAAACTAGGATATCTCATGATTTCTTTAACTGAATTCTGTGCAAGTTCTATGCAAATGAATTCCTCTCATCTTCACAGGAGGAATTTTGAAGTGCCTGTTGAAACTGAAGGGTAGTTCTGAAGGTATGAGAATCCAGCTCCTCGATTGATAAATGGACGAGCAGTGATGAAACAATGAGGAGATGCACATCTTTCTATATTTCTACCTTCACAAGAGAATCAGTGGTGGGTTCCTAACCAATTTACTACCGGTTTGCTTGTGCTTGCACATGCGCATGCACAGAAATGTCCGGGCAGGTGGGGGAGCCTCCTGCCGCCACCACTACTGGTTCAGCCAAACCAGGAGCAACCTACCTCTGAAGAGAGTCAAGCCTTCTCTTCCCTTTGCAGCTCTCCTCCATGCGATAACAGGAAAAAAACAATTTAAAATAGCCTCTTACACACACACTATCAGACATGCATAGAGGCTTCCTCTGAAAGTAAAGCACCTGCTGAAATGTTTGTATCTCTTAAGCTTTCTTCTTAATACATCTATGGGCTTTTGACTAACTGGTCTGGGTTGCTATCAGAGAAGAGTGATACCAAACTCTTAAATTACTGGAAGCCATGCATTTTAAAAATGCTATCTTCAAGACAATGAACCCAGATCTAGTTATAACCCTGCAGGGGTGATTCTTTGAATGCTCTTCTGAAATAAGTGGAAGATAAGCTGTTAGAATATGCATAATAAACTTCTAGTGGTAGCAGCAGTAGCAATCTGTAGGAAGACTGCAAATGTTAGGCCTGCAAGCCATCTTTTCTTTTGGACCTCAGGCCTGCCTCACTTTCTATTATTCTGCTATGCATTTTCTATTGTGGGAAAATGGGAGGGGGGGTTATACGGAGTTGTGTGATATGTAGCCATAACAAAATTCTTTCTAGAAAGCCAAGGTCATCCTTTGTCTCTGCACCTCTGCACCTGACCGGAACTGGATGGTGGAAGCTGCCAGCATGGCAGTGGAAGGTTGGACCATGTGATGGACTTGTGGGTGTGGGGGCAAGATCTTGAATGTTCAGCTGGGTGGGAAAACCAGGAAGCTTTCAGATTTGGGTTTTCCCCAGATGTGCCAACATGGCTCTCTTAATAAATTGGAACTTTGAAGAACCTTTTGCCTTGGACTCTGATTTATTTTTGGATGCTATTTGGAACCCTGACAGCAAAAGTAAAATCACCATCATTGCTGTCAGGACACCAACGATATCAAGCTGAGGTGGCGCATTCTCTACTTTCAGTACCAGAATGGCTGATTTGTGTGAGTTCACAAATTATGCTAGAGGATCTAAAATTGCAGATCACTCACAGATGAGTAATCAACTAACTTATCTAGAGGTGGGGCAGAAATTTATGAGAACATGAAGCAGAGTTGTTCTCTCTTTTTTGAAACATACCTTGTTAAACAAAGGAAGGGCCTGCTCTAGTCATCCTATAGGACTGAGGAAATAATGCCTTTTCTGTGGTTGCTCCTGCTCTGTGGGACAATCTCTTCTCTGCTACATGATAGACCCCAACTCTCCTTGCGTTTTCAACCACCCTTAAGACTTGTATCCCCCCCCCCCCAGGTTCTAGGTGTCAACTGAGTGGACCTTCTCCTCTGAGATTTGTTTGTTCTCTGCTTATTTGCCATTTTATATTTTGGAATTTATTTATTATTTGTATCCCGTCTTTATTATTTTTACTATAACTCAAGGAAGTGAACATATTCAACACACATTCCACTTCCTATTTTCCCCACAAGAACAACCTTGTGAGGTTAATTAGGCTGAAAGAGAATGACTAGTCCAAAGGCACCTAGCTGACTATCATGGCTAATGCAGGACTTGACCTCACGGTCTCTCGCTTCCTAGCCTGATGCCTTATTTTCATGATGGTTGTTGATGGTTAGTTTTTATTATTCCTTTTTATTATTATTTATAATAGTGTACATATGTCGTCACGTTGTCTCGGTTGGATGGCCTCATAAATCTTTAAATATACCACATTTGCTTAGCCTTGTAAAAACTAACATCAGCAAGTACAACATGCAAATAGAAAACAAAACAAAGTGAAACAGATAAAGTCTAGCAATTCCTCTTTCAAAGAATGGAGCTATGAATCAAAGAAAAAGAAGAAAGCTTCTTGGTAAAACCTGAAGAACTCAAGACCGTCTCAGAAAAGGGTTTTATTATTTATAAAGAGAAGTAGAAGTCAAATCATTATCCTTCCCCTCAAACCTCTGTTTTCTCTAGAACAGAGGTGTCAAACTCAAGGCCTGTGTGGTGGATCTGGCTGCAGAGTGCTTAGATCTGACCTGCGGGGCCAGCCTGGAAATAACAGAGGACCAGCCTGTGGTGCTTCTGCCAGCGAAAATGGAGCTGTGGGGGGGTGCACAGCCTCCCACAGCTCCATTTCTGCTGCCTGAGGGCTATCAAAACAAACTAAATACAAAACAAAAGGAGAAATGTTTCCCCTTTTGCATTTGAGCATGCAAGAAGGGATAGGAAAGGAGAAAGAGAAAGATGAAAGAAAAAGAAGAAAAGATGGGAAGAGCACAAGGAAGGAAAAATAAGGAAAGAGGGGAAGGAAGAAGAAAGGAGAATGAAGAGGGAAGGGAAAAGAAGAAAAGGAAGGAAGGTTATAATGAGAGTGAGGGAGGGTCTCAGGGAAGTCCTATCTTAGCACTTGACACCACAGGTGCCCCCGACATGAGTGACACCCACTATGGCCATGCTGATCATGGCCATGCCCTCCCCCAGCCATGTTCACCTCCGGCCCTCCTAGGTCAAACACAACCCTGATGTGGCCCTCAATGAAATCGAGTTTGACACCCCTGCTCTAGAATGATGGAAACAAAAGGTTAGAGTGCTTATCTGTGCTTTAAACTGCCAAATATTCTTTATTTGCATTAATTCTATTATCCTTAAACTAGAAGAATCTCAATCAGTTTTACGTAAGTCAATGTTGTTGTTGTTGTTTTCTATCCATTAAAAAGATGTGGGAGGGCTAAACCGAAACATTAGAAATAGTTTCCAAAGTGTATTTCCATAATCACAGCAGATTTGTAGCTCTGTTAGGGACTGGAATTTTATTAGAAAGGCTATCATAGATACGTCATTCTTTTAAGGATTAAAAGAATGAAGTATCAGATTAAGGATCAAATTACACATGAATAGAAAAAAATACAGTTCTGCTGAGAAAATTCATTTTCACTTAAGAATCTGAATCTCCATGACACACACACACACACACAAACATACACAAACACACACACAACAGACGTACATATGTATGTATGTATGTATGTATGTACGTACGTACGTATGTATGTATTTGTGTTACAACCCCTGGTATGCCTAAATATGGGAGGAAGGTCACTACTCCCTCTTTCTGTCCTTCGGCTTATCACAGAAGACCATGCAGGCAGAAAACCATATTTTTATTTTTAATGTTGCCTTTTTATATTTGTGTTGTATTTGTACTGATCAGTACAAATACAACACATTTGTATTTGTACTGATCAGTACAAATACTGATTTGTACTAATCAGTACAAATACAACACATTTGTATTTGTACTGATCAGTACAAATACTGATTTGTACTAATCAGTACAAATACAACACATTTGTATTTGTACTGATCAGTACAAATACTGATTTGTACTAATCAGTACAAATACAACACAAATATAAAAAGGCAACATTAAAAATAAAAATATGGTTTTCTGCCTGCATGGTCTTCTGTGATGAGCCGAAGGACAGAAAGAGGGAGTAGTGACCTTCCTCCCATATTTAGGCATACCAGGGGTTGTAACACAAATACATAACTATTTCCCTGGCTCAACTGATAAGGAGGAGAGCCTGTGGCTTAGTGGCTAAGACTCCTGCCTAAGATATAATACAGCCCAGGTTCAAATCCCAGTAAGGGTATGGCTAGCTGATGAGAGCTAATTAGCTCGAAATAGATCTATACTAGTCTCCCTTTATTTATTTATCAGTACAAATACAACACGCACACACAGACAGACAGACAGATAGATAGATAGATAGATAGATAGATAGATAGATAGATAGATAGATAGATATAGATAGATATATATGCTGGTTTTGTTGTATTTGGGTCTTTTCCCGTGTAAGATTGAGATTGTCTTTGTAACGTTTTGGCAAGATCTCACTTGCCATCTTCAAGCTTGGGCTTAAAATGGGAACGGACCGTTCCCATTTTAAGCCCAAGCTTGAAGATGGCAAGTGAGATCTTGCCGAAACGTTGCAAAGACAATCTCAATCTTACACCGGAAAAGACCCAAATACAACAAAACCAGCATACCTACACCCGTGAAAATCTGTATCTGGTGGTGCTGTTTTTAGTTTTTGCATCTGTATTACTTTATGCTGAGTTGGCATATCTATTGGTTTTACGATGGCTGTTTGTCCTTGTTGTGAATTTGTTACCATACATTATGCTATTGTTATGCTTTAAATTATTCTGCAAAATTCCTAGATAAATTTATGTTGTGAGGTATTTAAATAAATAAATAAATAAGCGTTTGTATGCGAACTTTATATTTTCAAGCCTGGAAGTATGCTGCGTTGTTTTATCAATGAAATTATGAACCGCCAAGTTAACCAGGAGTCTCAAGACACTTAGCTTAGCCAGGGTTATTTGAAAAGACTGCCAGCAGAGAGGTTTATTTATTTATTCAATCTTAGTCAGTTACTCTGGGTAAATTCCAAAACAATAAAAACATTTAGAACAATAAAACTTCCAAGATAAATATACACAGCAGTGGAGATAGTTAACAGCAAAGCCAAGAGACAAGGCCCTTAATACATTCAGTGCCCCAGGGCTGGGAACAAAGGCAAGTTTTTAAAGTTTTACAAAAGGCCAGCAGGGTTGGGTCTATTGTAATCTCTGAGTGGTGAATCTATATATATATAAATGGGGGAGGGGTGTTCCAGCATAACTCTGGAATGCCTCAAGCAATTTCAACCAAACTTGGTACACAGATGACTTACTCTCTGGGAAAAAAATACTGTGGGGGTAAGACACCGTTAACACCCCTTGGTGTATGTATTCTGTTACAATACAGCCTGTTGTGCCTTAAAATGGTTTCCACTGTACTGCCGTAAAATGGCTTCAACTGTATAACACAGTGGCGTTGCCGTGGTAGCGGCTTCACAGTACTCCACAAAGGGGCTCTCTCTGATAAAGGGGAAAATCCAAGCTTACAAATTGCGTTTGGTCTAGACATTTTGCCTCTATAAATAAATACCCAGGCAACGCCAGGTTATCAGCTAGTACTCCATAAAGCAGGAGCTACAGCAGAGAAGGCCTATCTCCTAGTCCTGTCCCTCACCCCACCAGCAGCCAATAAATTTTCATTGGCTGATGGGATCTACAGTATACCCAATCCGCTAGATTGAAGTATATGGGTAGCGACCCTTGAAAAAATGCAGACAACCCAGCCCCAAACCATATGGGGCTTTAAAGATAACACCAACCCTTTAATTGCACTCAGAAACATACTGGTAACCAATGCAACTCACATAGTAGTGGTGTTATATGTGCCATATATATGGTATCATTTACACCGGGCATCAATTGATGTGTATGAATGTTCTTCAGAGGCAGCCCAGGTAGAGTGCATTGCAATAATCTTAAAGAGAGGTTACAAGGGAATGGATGATGGTGAACAGAGTTCCCCAGTCCTGGAATAAGTGCAGCTGGCATATCACCCAAAGGTATGCAAAGGCCTTATTAGCCACAGCTGCCACCTATTCCAGCAGGAGCTTTGAGTCTAGGAGGACCCCCAGATTCCATACTGTCTGGGGTAGTACAACCCCATCCGGAACCAAAGATGGAAGAACCTCTCTCCAGAGGCTCCAAATACCCACAGCCATTCTGTCCTTGTTAGAGTTGAGTCAGAGCTAAGTGTTCCACTTACACCCATTGTCAGGGCCGGATTTAGATGAAAAGAGGCCCTAGGCTATTCCACTTATGGGGCCCTTTCACCTCCCATTTTTAAGTTTGTAAATTACATGAGAGATAATAAAATACATCATTACTGTGATATATATCAATATATTAAATGAAACATGTTGTAATTGGTACTAACCTTTATAAAAAATGTGGCACGGATAATAAATAAAAATAAAAGGCCCCTCTTGATCTTGAGGCCCTAGGCTGAAGCCTAGTTAGCCTATAGGAAAATCCGGCCCTGCCCATTGTAATGATGACAGAATGACCCAGTTGCCTCAGGAAAAAGGTACTGAGAAGATGACTCACTTAAGCCATTCCTTTTGCCCTATCAACTTCTGTTGCTGAGTTGGAGGGCAAGTGATAATTCGCTTTAGCTGCTTCAAACAGATGCTTCTAAAAGATCTCCAGGAGGACATAACGATGAAGTCTTGCCTGTGCTTCTGCCCATTCATCTAATACAGGAGTGTCAAATTCGCGTAATCAGGGCGTCGTCATGTGACATATCATGGCTTTTTTCCCCCTTTGCTAAACCGGGTGTGGCCAGCGCATGACACATCCGGCCCATGGGCCACGCATTTGACAGCCTTGATCTAGTACATTTACGTATACTGACTTTGAGTAAGGACTTTTCCATTATCTATCATGGCTGTCAATTTTGGAAAGACCAAGCCTCCATGAATCCACTTACTCCTTTCTAACCTTCTAAGCTGTGGCTCTCAGTGGGCACTCCACAATCATATTGTGCCTTTCTGAGAGAAAATAAAAATCTATCTACCGGGGTGTAAAGGAGACACCTGGCGAACTGTAAATCCAAACTTGCAAGATTGATGACAGTAAACATGACCAGATAAGGTAATTCTATTTTATTATAAAGCTACACTGACAGAATCTGAAGGTACAATTCTGTCACCCATCTGTCTCCTTTACAGCCTGAGAAACTGGGGAGGGTCCCTTCTGATCCTCTTGCCCCACCTACTATCTTAGTTGCAGGTATCTTGTTGCTTATCTGGCCATTCCCTATGCAGCATTTCTTCACCTAGTCTCCCAAGGTGTTTTCTGCATACCATTACAAAGCCCTTGTTGCCCATTGCGTGGCAGCTGCCTTATACTAGTTAAGTCTGCACAAAAAAACCCACACTCTATTAATCTGTTACTCTGTGCAGAATGTAAGCCTTTGATAACTTACTTAGAGATATTTCCTATTACCATAAACAGACCGATGCGTGGTATCACCCAGTCTCCCTGGTCCTTCAGATAAAAAATTGATTTATATGACTCCAAATTAACTCAAGGTGTTGACTAATTTGAGACATCCTATTCCATTACCAAAAGCTAGAATATTCTTATCTTGCACAACCATACTGAGTTTATAGCAAGGACCGAATTTAAAAGAACGAAAAACTAATAATGTTTTCCTTCTTTACTTGGGCCTTTTTCTCATTAGCAGAACATTTGGGATGAGAGCAGGATTACTAACCCTCTTTGTTAATGTTAACTCCTCTCCTCCCTTTATTAGCTTGCATTCAAATGCGATGTACGTATATATTTGCTTGCTAGCACAAAAGCCCTAAATCAAAGAGAATGTAGTGCGCATTATAACATTTCCTCATCCATTAAGTACAGCAGATGGTTCTCAAAAGCTCAGGGGTTTTTGTGTGGATGCATGTGTGCTTTCTGATAAAGAGCCTGGCTCTTTCCATATCATAACATTTTTCATTTTTAAAAAGTTGGCTTCTTTTCTTTAAAAAGAAACATAATGTTTAGGTCATAAATATTGCAGATCCAAAGCTCAGCAAACCTGGAATAAAATGAGCACCAAAGCATTCTTATTTCTGTAACAATAATACAGTAGTCCTCGACTTGCAAACACAATTGAGCCCAACTTTTTTGTGGTTGGCAAGACAGTTGTTAAGTTAGTTTTGCCCCAGTGTACGACCTTTCTTGCCTCTGTTGTTAAGTGAATCATTGCAGTGGTTAAGTTAGCAAAACAGTGTTAAATGAATCTAGTTTCCCCATTGATTCTGCTTGTCAGAAGGTAACAAAATCTTGGGACACTGCAACAATCATAAGTACATGCCAGTTGCCAAACGGTTGAATTTTGGTCATGTGAACCATTAAGATGCTGCCATGGTTGTAAGTGTGGAAAACAGTCATAGGCCACTTTTTTCCAGCACCATTGTAAATTCAAACAGTCACTGAATGAACAGTTGTAAATTGAGGATTATCTGTAATAAAAATCATTCTCCCAAAATCCTTTGGCAGTTTGCTCACCCCCGCCAGCTACCTTTCTATATAACTAACACCAGCTGTGAAAGCATTCACTGGCAAAATTATGCATAAATTCATAGAACCTGAAAAGGGGAAACTGTTTTTTTTTATTAAAAAAAACATCTGTAGACTGAACTTTCAAATTAATCTTACCTAAACTAAATGTGCTGTTTAGATAAAAGACCGTGTGTGCTCTTCTATTTATGGCAATATAAATATAATGATTACCCCATTTCTGTTTTTCTGACCTTTTTTTATTCCTAAACTGAGATTCCAAGATCATTAGCAAAACTTCCTGGCATGGGCTAGAGAAAGCTTTGAGAAATTCACACTTTAAGCCTCTAGCACTGCCTCTGCTCATCAGGACGTGGTTTCACTAATCAGTCTCACTGGGTACTTGTTTAAGGAAGCTTAATAGCAGGCAGACCAATTCTGATTCCATGTTACTTTGATTCTCTTTCACTTCTTCCATCCAGCCATAGCTTTTTTTTTCTCTTCCCTGAGTTTGTGACCAATAGAAAGAACAATGGGAAAAATTAGTTTTGTCTTGAATCTCTGTGCTAGAACAACTTGGGATCAGAGCAGAATGGGAAATGACTGGGCATGGTAACAGTGGCCAGCAGGAAATGGACCTAATCAGACATAATATACCAGCCTTCCCAAATCTGGGAAAGCACTGCCTGACATAGGGCATAAGCCAATTCAATGCCATGGTACATTTTATAAGTTTCATTCCCTAAGAAAACCAGAACAATCTTACTCAATCAGTAACTGAAAGCGTCTTCGGAACCCAGGGGTGGGTTCTGGCTTCTGTTACTGCCGGTTTGCTCAGGGACGTGCATTGCACGTCCTTGATGCGTGCAATATGCACATGCACAGTAGTAAAAAAAGTTGCTTCTGTGCATGCTCAGAAGCAAAAAAACCAGGATGACCTAGAACTGGTTTGGAGGCATGGCCGGCCAAGTTACTACCTAATCGGCCAAACTGATCCGAACCAATAGGAACCCACCTCTGTCAGAACCACATTTTTTTTCAACAGCACTTAAAACATTTGGCTATGTAAAGTTCATTAGCTGTCCTAGCCCAGACTCCACAGTAACTGGTTTTCAGATGTACATTGCTTCCAACATTAAAGGTGATATTATTTAGCTGCCATGACTAGAAGTCTTATCCATATTTAACTCCCATCCATGGAATTAAATCAATCACATAGGAGGTGAAGTGAAATTTTATTAAGAGACAGAGGGGGGGGGAGAGAAATAACTTCTGTCTTTTCACTCTGTATTACAATGCAGACATTTAATGTAGAAGTTAATTATAGAACTGCTCAGATCACAGTAGTAGAGCAAATTGCAAATTAATTAAGAAAGACAAAAATCCGAAAGAAAAAGCAATATTCCGATCTGCTACAAAGAAAGAACCTTTGGCCTCAAATATCTGCCGAGACTGGATAGGTCACCAAAATATCCTAAGGTAAAAATAGATCTACAAGAACTTACCTGAAACCATGATGAAGTCTGAAATTAAGTACTGCATCCAACCCTACAACCTTTAAAGAGATATCGACAAGACAGAAAACAAAACAAAACAAAAAGTAAAGTGTGCAAATGGTCCTCTCCTTCAGTTCCTTGGTTTCTCCAGCTTCTTATACTCTCATCGAAGAAATGGAAGATTTCCTTCATGGACTTCTCTGTCCCCATTTACAGAGAAAAGGCCTTTTCCTACATCCAGCAAAGAGAGGAATTGCACTCTGGATCTGCTTACATGCAGAGTCATCCCTCATGAGGGATTCTTGGTGCCCTCTGAGCTTGGTTGCTTTCTTGCAGAGGTTTCGTTACCGAAACTAGATAACATCATCAGTGCTAGTGAGGAGTGGGATTTGTTCTCAGTTTATATTCCAGTGGCTTGCCCTGTTCAGTGTTGGTGGAGCTGGTCTTAAGAGTTGCTTTAGTTGTTTACTTTTGGCTTGTCTGACTGTTCCTTGATTGAGATATTGTTTGCTTGTTGAATGTTGGTCTGATATTAATCTTGCTGTTCATCTATGCTAATCTGGTTATCGATTGCCGGTGTAGAGGTGTTTAGTCATCCTTCAGTCTTGGAATATGGACTATGAACTGGGCTTGCAAAGAAGTTTTCTCTTTTGACTTTGATTTCCCATCATTCATTGAATCTTTCTCTCTCTCTCTCTCTCTCTCTCTCTCTCTCTCTCTCTCACTCACTCACACACACACACACACACACACACACAGAGAGAGAGAGAGAGAGAGAGAGAGAGAGAGAGAGAGAGGGAGGGAGAGAGATATTCTACTACAGCAACTATTTTTATTTTTTATTATCTCTACACAATTTATACACAATTTATCACATATAAACCCTGAAATTTTTCTTAGATATTTGTGGACACACATGCTCAAACATTTGAAGAAGATGTGGGTTTCTGCTGGTTCGGCCCAGATCGGGCAAACCAGTAGTAGCGGTGGCAGGTCCTAGCCAATTCACTGAATTAAAAGGTAGAAAAAACGGATAGGGCCCTGCCTCCTGCTGGCCCTAAAATATGGCTCATGGCACTATATATTAACCACAAGGTTGGCCATTTATGTTTTGCATAAAATGTGCCTACAGTAGTTTGCATATAGAAATACAAATTAGGAAGTAATTACTATAGTTCAAATTGAAATACACTTTGCCTCCCACAGAGGAAACCACTGCCCTGAATATTTCTTCAGATGGCAGCCCAAAGGCTGATACTTGAGTGGTGATTTTCAGCCTTGTGTGCTCTATTCTGATAGCACCTTCTCTTTAAAATGGATATGAGATGATCAGTCTGTGCAATGATGGAAGCCTTTGAATAGAAATATGGCAAAACAGTAAGTGGCAGGAAATACACTATGATGGAAAAATCAGTGTAAACCTGACAGATCTGGACTGCACACATCTAGACCACCATTAAATGGATACAAAGAAATTCAGAATTCTCAGCATTTGTGGCCATCTAATGGTTGCCTTGATGCTTGCAGCCCAAACATGGTAGCCTTAAAAAGGATCTGAATTTTAAAACACCACTGAGTTCAGGTTGCTGTTATTGCAGACATATTTCTGAAAGAAAGGGCACCATTTCAAAACTCATCCAATTCTGCAGCAACTATGTAATAAATAATTCTGCACAATTTATGCTTTGTTTTGTGCCAGTTGTCTCTCAATTGAAAAAAAGAATTTGTGACAGGAAACCTTTCAGGTTTGAAGTGAATTTCGGAGTAGAGAGGTGTATGATGTCCTTGCATTCAGATAAATTCAGATAACATCCTCCAAACTAATCATGTCTTTATCTGTCTACGGCCTCTCTGACTTTTCTTAAACCCTGAAGGAAGACTTGAAGAAACTATCTCCTGTGGTGGTTGGAGATGTTCAAGCTGATCTTTGTCAAAAAAAATGATAAGAATGACCCCCAGATTAAGAGTATTGATGCAGCATGTTTTAGAGCAAGAATATAGGTGATATATACATTTGCAGTGTTAATAGAATATGATAGGCACTTCCACTGAAGTCTTTTCTTGAGGGAATGAAAGTCACAAAACAGGAAGATTGATCGCCATCAGTTATGCTGACCCCACCAAGGTATTCTTTGCTGTAGTCTTTAAAAGATTGGGCAAACTTCCAAACACAGTACGGGACTATAGTTACTCAGCCATTTTTTAAAAACTTTTTAGGGCACATCTGAAGTATATGATTATACAGTAGGACCCAAAGCTGTTCTTGTGAATAATGTTGGAGGCTGGCACATCGTTGTTGTTGTTTTCAGCATGATAAATTTCTTGTGAATGTTTAGAACTAGAATAATATATATTTTAAACTAAAGTTGGCACAGCTATTTATGCCAAATTGGAAGCAAACTGGTTGTCTCTGACTGATAGTGATTCTACAGAATTTCAAGGAGAGATCTTTTCTACCCCATGAATTTTAAAGCTTTTATCAAATAAGCCAGAGATATAAAAATGGATGTGGTGAATGGGTTATTACTGAAGTAGTAGATGGCCTAATTTGCTGGTATTGTGATAGTGTAGCAAAGATGGCAAAATCTTGAATGTAAAAAATAAAATAAAATCTGCATTTGGATGAAAACTATAAATTATACAATGTTGGAAGTTAAAATTAAACAATCGACTATAAGTCCTGATCCCTTTCTTTGTTTTGCACTATAGCTGCTGTGGTTTACTTTCTTGTCAAGAGTGTTGCTTTTAACAAAATAACAGAGTTGAAGGGACCTTGGAGGTCTTCCAGTCCAACTCCCTGCTTAGGCAGGGAACCCTACACCACTTCAGACAAATGTTTGTTGAATCTCTTCTTAAAAACTTCCAGTGTTGAAGCATTCACAACTTCTGGGGGCAAGTTGTTCCACTGATTAATTTTTCTGATTGTCAGGAAATTTCTCCTTAGTTCTAAGTTGCTTCTCTCCTTGATTAGATTCCACCCATTGCTTCTTGTCCTGCCCTCAGGAGCTTTGGAGAATAGCTTGACTCCCTCTTCTTTGTGGCAACTCCTGACATATTGGAACACTGCTATCATGTCTCCCCTAGTCCTTCTTTCTATTAAACTAGACATACCCAGTTCCTGCAACCGTTCTTGATACATGTTAGCCTCTTGTCTTCTAATCATCTTTCTTGCTCTTCTCTGCACTCTTTCTAGAGTCTCAACATCTTTTTTACATTGTGGTGACTAAACTGGATGCAATTTTCCAAGTGTGGCCTTACAAAGGCATGATAGACTGGCATTAACACTTCATGTGCTCTTGAGTCTATCCCTCTGTTAATGCAGCTTTCAATGCAGGTGTGTCCATTCCTAAAGCTGGTACCCTTGAGATATGCCAAATTGCAACACCAGTGTAGTTTGTGAATTATGGGAAATATAATTCAAAGCATCTGAAAAGCATCAGTTTCAGTGCCTCAGAATGCTGCAAGAACGGTTTGACACTAGATGCCCTTTCCTTTTCCCTGCAAACACATCCACAGTCCTTCCCTTAAGAGGAAAATTGCAGGTACTGCTTTGATGGATTAAAAGAGGCAATTAAATTCTGGCCAAAGTTCTAATTATGTGGATTAGTTTCTGAGAAGCTATTTATAGTGCATATAGGAGGGGATTGGGAGAAAGGCCCTACGTCTTGCAGAATTCATGTAGCACAATACTTACATTTCTCCTGCAATCTGATAGCTATGATACTGGCCCCTCTCCTTTCTTTATATACTCTTATTTATGGTCTTCAAAGCAAAAAACAGCTTTTTCACCAGTATGCTTCTGAAATGAAGCCAGAATGCATTGCTGGCATGACACCTCTCTGCTGTTCATTGCAATAGCCATTCTTGTTTCAGGCTCCCACACAGACCTCGAGGAAAAGAGGCAGTAGATTTCAGAATTGCATCAACCTTAATTTCTGAATGCTGTTAAAGGAGGACAGCTGCTCCTTTCCTTTCAGGCTCAAGCAAAAGCTCTAAAAAATATTGGGCAACTTTAGCAAGTTGAGCTGAAATGTATGGTGCTGTGTGAGTCCAGAAGTCTTCTCCCACATCGTTTTGGACCACATCGGGTCTAATACTGAGTGAAGATAATGCTGATATCAGTTTTTAAAAAGTTTTTTTTAAAAAGACTAGCTGGGGAAAATTGTATTATTCCCTCTTTATTCCTCTTTTTCCTCTTTTAAATAAATTTAAATAAATCCTGCTTTTATTTATTTATTAGATTTTAATTATCCCTATATTACTTTATAATATTACTTTATAATATAGGGCCACAGTGGCTCAGTGGCTAAGACGCTGAGCTTGTCGATTAGAAAGGTCAGCATTTGGTGGTTCAAATCCCCAGCGTCACATAACGGAGTGATCTCCCGTTACATGTCCTAGCTTCTGCCAACCTAGAAGTTCGAAAGCATGTAAAATGCAAGTAGAAAAATAGGAACCACCTTTGATGGGAAGGTAACAGCGTTCCATGCGCCTTCGGCATTTAGTCATGCTGGCCACATGAAACGGCTAGGAAACAGAGATGAGCACTTCTCTATAGTCGGGAATGACTAGCACATATGTGCGAGGGGAACCTTTTCCTTTACCTATTACTTTATAAGTAACTCAAGATGGCAAACATATAAGAACTGTTGTTGGTGCAGTGGTTAGGGTTAGGCTAATTCTGTCCACTGCCAGGAGTTCAATCCTGACTGGCCCAAGATTGAAAAATGAGGACCCAGATTGTTCGGGGCCATATGTTGGCTCTGCAAACCACTTGAAGAGTGCTGTAAAGCACTATGAAGTGATATATAAGTCTAAGTGCTATTGCTATATAATACTCTTTCCCGCTCCCCCTTGGTCAGGGTTGTCCCAAAGATGCTTTTTCAAAAGGCAGCTGGACTTTCTTGGGTTTTTTCCATTTGAAAATGTTTCACTTCTCATCCAAGAAGCTTCTTCAGTTCATGATGAGAAGTGAAAGGTTTTCAAAAGAAAAAAAAAACCAAGGAAATCCAGTTGCCTTTTGAAAAGCACCTTGGGACCACTGTCTCCTGTTTCTAGACCAGCACCTTAGCACGGTCTCAAACTGATTATTTGATGCTGAGCTTCCCAGTGTGTTCCAAATGTTCAAATTTTCCAATCATAACATATAAAATGTATTTGTCTCATCCTGGGCAGCTTGTCCATTCTGCATGAGAAAGTCAGAAGATAATCTGATTGTGTTGGCCTCAACAAATAACATTTCACAAGCCTAAATGTTCAATGCACACTCCCCTATGGGGGAATGCTGACAACACACTGAGTAAATAAAATTTCACTTTGGGGATGTATTTTACCCCATGCTGTTTGCTCTATCGGAATAAGGAAGTTTCTAAATGGAGAACATTTCATATTTAAATTCTACCAAAAAAAAAAAAAAAACACATGAGTTTTCCTCTCAGGGAGACACCCTTTCCATGCCGAAGAAATGCCTATTGGAGCTTCTGAAGACAAAGAGAAAGAAACAGAGCAGAGATGAATGGACCCCTTAACAGTTGTGAAGGCAAATTATGCTAACCATCTGTAGTCATTCCCTGGGGTGGGAGGAAATGACAAAACATGTGTTGAGACATTGTAATGCAAATTGCATGCCTTAGTAGGGGTATGGGGTGTCATCTTGCAAATAAGAACATGTGGCGAGTTGGCTGTGGCAAATTGTCCCATTACGGTGCTCGCAACAAAATGGCACACTATCACTTTGCCTAGCACAGGAAAGAGAAGGGAAGCAAGAAGAATTGTAGAAAAGGATCATTCCGGTTAAATGCAGACATACATAGCATATACACAGCATGGAATGAGCCATCACTGAGGTGGCCACACCAACATCGAATCACAGCTATAGGTTTTCCAAATTATCTGGGGTGGGAGCCTCTCTCCTTTTAATTTAAAAATCATTTCAGGACAGGGCCTGAAATTGGAAACATCAGATGAGAAAGACTGGGGGTAACAAGGCATGGTTTCTGTCTGCCCATTTGCCTCCCATATGTATCCCGATCAACCGACTTTTGCTGCTATAAAGGACAGTCGCTCCCGATTGCCAGCAGGCATAGCACCCAAAATCAGACAAGTCATTTTCACACACCAGACAAACAAATCTGAAAAGCTGGTTACCCTTGGTACAGAAAAAAAAAAAAACAGAAGAGCAACACCAATAAATTAAACCTCTTTCTGCCTTTTCATCGTTGTTATCTGTTTGATTCATCAATTGGTTTTCTTTTCAGGAGCTCAAGGCAGTTTGAAAAGGCTCTTTGCTTCATTTGATCCTCACAACAAGAACCCTTCAAGATAAGCTGAGTAGAGGAGGAATGAGTGGACCGAAGTCACCAAGTGGCTAAGAGCAGGGCCGGGTTGCTGCCGCCATTACTGCCAGTTTGGTGCGCGTGCCATTTTGCTGGGTCGCTGTCGGTTCCTGTGACCCAGGCCGGCATACCGCTATCGGTTCAGCTGAACCAGTTCTGAGCCCACCTCTGGCTAAGAGTGAATTCAAATCTGGTTCTCTGCAGCCAGCACACTGGAACCCAGTGTCCAGTTCACTTTGCCTATAGATAGGGTAGTTCTGAATAGGTGAGGCACTGATAAAACCAGCGACTCTGCTTGTCTTGTACAACGTGAATTACAGCGGGAGCAATACCTACTACCGTCATGTTCGGGTTTCATTAACTTTGCTAGGCAAACATTGAAAATGACTGCTTATCGTGTAGGTGCCCCTGCTTCAGTTCATAAAATATGCATACATTCAAAAATGAGCGTGCTTTCTGCCTGCTCATTTGCCTCCCATCTGCATTCCAATCGACCGGCTGCAAGTAATATGCTCTTATTTGCCATAATAATCTGATGAGGTTCAACTACTGGGTCCCATTGCATTTTCAGAACACGCTGCTCGCTGATCCTTGAAAAGGCCACTGCTCTTTCATAAGTGGCACTGCTTAAAGTTACATGCATGGCATCCCCTCTCTGGCATAACAGGTGGAAGAGCAAAACATTTATGTTGTGTTTTATTGCTATAGTTGACTCACCTCATTAGCTTTGAACACCTTGACCCCATTATCTCTTTTTAAAAATCAATTATTAAGAAAAATGACTTTCAAGTCAGGCGTAAATACAATCACTCTTTGGAACCAAACAGGAAGGGCATTTTGTGTTTAAGATGCATTGGGCAAGGCTCTCAGTGCCAATGGATTTAAAGGACATTAGAAAATTTGTGGCTGTTGGTAGAGAAGGTGCTAGATTAGGATCAGGGAAACTGGACTTCTATTCCTGCTTTAGGCATAAGCAGTGGTGGGATTCAAAAAAATTGCTACCAGTTCTGTGGGTGTGGCTTGATAGGCATGGCATGGCTTGGTGGGTGTGGCTTAGTGGGAGGGAAAGGATACTGCAAAATCTCCATTCCTACTGCACTCCAGGGGAAGATTACTGCAAAATCCCCATTTCCTCCCGATCAGCTGGGACTCGGGAGGCAGAGAATAGATGGGGGTGGGGCCAGTCAGAGGTGGTATTTACTGGTTCTCTGAACTACTCAAAATTTCCACTACCAGTTCTTCAGAACTGGTCAGAACCTGCTAAATACCACCTCTGGGCTTAAACCAGCTGCGCAACCTTCTCTCCCTTTTGACCCTAGGAACAAGGCAATGGTAAACCACTTCCAAAAATGTCACCTCCAAGGTCTTTTCCTGATAACCGCCAGGAGTCAAGTCTGACTTAAAAGGGGGGGGATTAAAGCATGGCTGCTGAAAAAAATTAAAATATGGCTGCTGATCATTAGGACTGCATTGAGTTTCCACAGTAAAAGTTAATCTTTCTCCCAATGTCACTGCTGAGGGAAAGGGTTATTGCTTTGGGGTTTCCCCCACATTATATTCTCACTTGGAAACAGGATGCTGGACTTACCTGCTGGAAGTAGAATTGTTAGGGAGTTTCTATCATTCCTTCCCCCACCCCCAAACTGGCTTAGCTGTTCCCCAACAATAATATGTTTTTATTGTAACTAGAATCTCTCCTCTCAACAGAGAGTAAAAGTGGTCTTTCCCTTAGAAGTGAAATAAGATAGGCTGGAAGATCATCTACAACAATAACAATGTCAGAAGTATCTTCCAGTAATCTGATACGTACCCCACTTGAACTGCTTTTCCAGGGCAGTTAGCAGTTCAGAAATTTGAAAGATTACTGCAAAAAAATCATGTTATTCTGAACTGGCTCAGGAGGTTTGGAGCAGGAGACATCATGGTTTCCTGGTTCTCCTCCATTCTCCAGGGCCAGTTCCAGTTAGCCTTGGTAAGGGAGAGAGGTCGGGTCTGAAGCCTCTGTTCTTTGGGGAACCTCTGAGCTCTACCTTTTCCCACTCAACATCTACATGAACCTACAGGGCAGGTTCACTAGCATAAGTACATCTCCTCCCTGGGCTGACCAAGCAATACTGTTGTTGCCTTCCCAATGCTTGAAAGCTCTGGGTATGCTTCCCCAGTAAGAGCTGGTGCACAGTTTAGGGATCCTCCTGAACTGCCATCCCTTACTTGAAGAGAGGTTACAGCCCTGACCAAGGGCACTATTGTACAGATTCATCTGGTGCACCAATTGATTCCTTTCCTGGACCAGGAGGCTTCCTTATGCTTATGCTTTTACTCTTGCCTTAGTTACCTTCTGTTTGGATTACTCTAATGCACTCTACATAGTGTTGCCCTTGAAAAGCACTGAGAAGCTGCAGCTGGTCCAGAATTCAGGAATGAGGAGGGTGGGTTTTTTTTGTGTGTTTTGGTATTTCTCATTACATCATATCGTCCTGCTGGTTCCAGGAGCTTCAGTGACTCCCAGTACGTTTCTAGGTGCAATCCAAGATACCGATCATTCACTATGAAGTCCTCCTGGCTATCTATGGGACCATCTTTCTCCAACTGTTTCTACTCACTCTGCCAAATCTAATAGAGAGGGCATCCTTTAGTTCCCCTCTATCAAACAATGACATCTGGTTGGACTCCAGAATTGTGCCTTCTAAGTGGCACCACCTGCCTTATCGAACCCCATCCTCCTAGAGATTTGGATGGTCCCAATCCCATTAGCCTTTCATGAGGCATTGAAAACCTGGCTGTTTCCAGGCATTTGGGTCAGGTAGATGATGAATTCTGCTACTATTCACTACCACTTCTGTGGGTGCTGAGCAGTGATGTAGGTTTGTGTGTTTTAATCCTGTAAAATATCCTGGGTCACTTGTGTGAGATCTGCATCTGTACAAAGCATATAAATACATACATAAATCACCAGGATTATAGTTAAAGATTCATTTTTTGCCTCCTCTCACTTGTTTTTAATTTTAGATTATCTTTGAAGAGGGTTGGCTTAATGGGTGGTTGTTGGTTTCAATACTTTGGAAGTCTTTTATATTGTTTTCTAGTTTTATTGCATATAATTTCCTGACTTTTAACTACTTTGACATAATTTTTTTTAATACTGAAAAGTGAGATAAATATTACTTAAATAAACACACTTGAGAAGAAAACTGTGTACACATGAATGACTTGCCATCTGTTTTAATAACAGTTTTTAAGCTGCTGTTTTTCATTCAAACCTTTAAAATTGTTATTTCAAAATGTTTTGAAAGCAGCCCTTGGAATTTTTTGGGAAAGCGCCATAATTTGTAAGTGAACTAATTAATTATTAGATCTATAAACAGTCTGTTCTTTTTTTTTAATTCTTCCTTTGCTAATTTAATCAAACTTGATTTAATTTAATTTCAAAGGAAGGCTGTTTAAAAGAAAATACATACAAATACACTTGACTGCTTGTCCAATATTTATACTTTGAAGTTTGCTGCTACACATCTTATGTGTTCTTTTCCTTGGTGGCCTTCAGTAGGCAATAAAAAACTTCCTTTGTCTTATGTTAATTACGTTAAAGTTTGACTGGATTTTTTTTAGATTTAACATCTAAGGAACATTACACACACACACACACACACACACACACACAGACACCACCTTGCCCCCTCAGAGTTACCATACGTACGTAATCAGTAATGGGGGTGGACTATTGGATATTTGCACACTATTCTTAAGTGTACAAAGGTTCAATATGATAATTCTGCTCTTCTCTCTTATCTGTTTCATTCTCTATTCTTAGGGTATTCTACTTTATCCCATTCCAATATCAGCCACAAGGGCATTTGATAAGGTTGAATGGCTGCAGAACCTATGAACAGAGTAATCTGTCATTGCACAGAAGAGAATGTATTCATTATCAAGGTTAATTGGGTTCCTAATTACTATGACTCCAGACATCTGTGATCAATTAATTCTATTTTTCTTTCTTTCTGAAGAAAACTAAACATAAGTTTCTTGATGGTGGAATACTAGATAAAGACGCATCTAGTGTCTCACCAGGCACATTGGTTTATATATTCCAAAGCATGAAATCCATTTTAAATAGTTTTTAAGTGTGCAAAATATATCTTTACATCATTAGCAGTTTTACAGTTTGTTACATTTGCCAGAGAGTAGAAAGCTCAGCATCAAACCCAGTCTTCTATTGCAGCAAATCAATATATGGATTTTTCTGGCTAAGTGTTTCATTATGTTAATGAATAAAAATAGCTACTGTTTTATTACTTTTGCAGTTATTGAATTGGATCTGGACATAGTCATTCTTACAACAGTTATTGCAATTAATGGGAAAGCAAAGTCCCATATGTTTCAATTGATCTAAGGATATTCCCCGACACTATTATTTTTCTCTGTGAAATGAGGCAGTGAAGAGATACATCAATTCCTGAATGAAGGATTTAGATGCATGGTTTTTTTTGGCAAGAGCAAGCAGGTTTGAGTCCTAGTTAGATAAAACTGAAGCACTAAACCAATTACTACAGAAGGGTGTTTATAGGGGAAAGTTATGTAAAGATATCAATATATCATTTTGTCAGCATTCCAAGTATCATGCAGAACTAAATCAGATTCCAAGGCAAAACCTTCCTTAAAGTTCCAATTTAATAAGTCAGACATCTTAGCACATCTGTGGAATCCCAATTCTGAAGAGCTTCCTGGGATCCCACCCAGTTGAACGTTCATGATCTTATGCCTACACCCATAAATCCATCACATGGTCCAATCTTCTTCTTCCACGCTGGCATCTCCACCCCGCTGGTTCCGGTCAGGTGTCGAGGTGCTGAGACAAAAGATGACTTTGGGCTTCTAGAAAGAATGACAACAACACATTCCACATTCCACGAGTCCCTTTGGGGAGAGGGAGCGGTTTATAAATTTAAATAAAGTTAAAGTTAAAGTTAAATCTACTCCTTTCTATTCCCCCCTCCCAACTACTACACTAATGAAACAGCATAGGAAAATAATAGAAAGTGTGGCAGGCCAAAGATCCTAAAAGGAACATAACTACAGGCCTGACACATTTGAGATAATCCAAAGTTTACTTTTGATACCAACCCCCATTTCCCTTCTCTCATGGAAGTGTTAAACTATCACCTACATCCAATTCCCACCTTATTGTCTCAATAGAATCTATCAATTTGGTTTCCAATTCAGTAGAATGCAAATAATAGATGACATTATTTCATTGTAGGGATCCAGAATGCCCCAACCCAGTTGGCTTGCACAAGACAGGTGGACACCCCAGGAAATAAATGGTCCCTCAGATCATCAAGCTGTAGGGCTCTGTAGGTTATAGCCAATACCTCAAAACACCCAGTAAACAATACAGCTTGTGAAGAGTGTCACATGGGCATACCAAGCATGCCCATCACAGTCTTTGCTTCTGCATTTGGGACAAGTTGAAGCTTCTGAGTAGTCTTCAAAAAGAGTCCAATGAAGTCAACTCATGCAATATTCAAGCTTGTGTGAGAGCAAGAATTTTGGGATGGTTGGTACTATGCAGTTGGGAGGATGGCACAATAACATCCCACTCTGTTTATTCCTTTGGTTCCATCTCACAAACATGGCCTCACATCTGATCACCTGCAGATCAACACTTCTCATAATGACTAGGGCCTCCTAGAGAACATCTGTCTCTCCCACATTCCCTGCCTGGAATCAGGACTGATGCAATGCATGAATCTCACTGAGTGGGACTTTCTTCTTCTTGGCGACATGTCAGGCTTGCTCTCTCATTCATAATCAAGTTATGTATAAGGTTTGATTACCAACACACCTGATGTTCAGTAGCCCACAGCATCCAACAATTATATATCATTACAGTCAGCCCAAAGCTTATCTTGGAGTCAAAAAATCCAAAACTTTTTGTTCATTTGGATTCTCCTCAACAGCAATCATGCATGTGATTTTATACAGTTTGGAAGGAAAATGCCAAAGTTAAAAACAGAAGAAAATACCATAAAACTGCCAATGGCAACTGATCATTTTATGAAAAGATAATTTGTGTTCTTTCAGAAAAACTGAATGATATTTTGCAGCCTTATTTGTTTTCCATTTTTTCTTCAACACTCAGTAGGAAGTAAATTTCAGAGGTGCTTATTCCTATGTTTGCAGCTCTAATAATAGCAACTGGAGAGTTGATTGACAATGGAAATGAAGTGCAAAGGAGCTGGAAAGGAGACCCTCAGGGGTCTTCCTGTTCCAAATCTAGATTATGACACAGATCCTGGGCCGACAGATATGTGTATGGGTATTGTGTTTATAAGCAGCAGAAATGGAGAATGTGATCGGACTATTTGCACACACTTTTGTATATGTACACAGATATATACATCAGCAGTGTGTTGCTAAATTTCTTACTACTGGTTTGGTGGGGTGGCCTGGCATAATTTGACTGGCTGGCCTGGCATAATTTTTAACGTCTACCTCCTGGCATATATATTTCCTACTGGTTTTTTAGGGGACTTTATTTTATAGGACACTGGGGTTTTAAATTTTGTATATTTTAAATTATTCATTTAGCAATTACAGTTCTGTCTATTTTTATCCTCCTCTTATTTATTTATGTATTTATCCATTTAATAATTTTAATTGTTTAAATTTTATTTATGATGTTTTTGATATGGACTATACACCGCCCCGAGTCCCTTTTGGGAGAGGGGGCGGTCTAGAAGTGCTAATTAAATTAAATTAAATTAAATTAAATTCTGTGCATGCACAGAGGTGTTTGAATGGAAAGATCCTCCCCCTGCTGGTTCTACTGGTTCACCAGATCATGGCCAAACCAGGACTACCCACCACTGATATACATACAGAGAGGGAGATTATGTTATTCAGAGATATAGAAAAGTTGTCATTATTAAGAATGTGTGAAGAGAAAAAGCAAGAAATTATTAATATTGATAACTTTTAATGCTCTTCAAAGTGTCTGAGAAATCTGCACTTAATTTTACCTATATCTAAAGTCTATGACAGACATCCATAAAAAAAAGTCTCTGCGCTGACCTCAACTCCTGACTGTAACATGGCTATCCATAATGCTTCTTTGGAAGCAATATAGAAAGAGTTTGTCACGGTCTTCTTCCAGGATTTTTTTTTCTACTTCCATTCTAGGGTTCAGCTCTAGAATTGCCTGGAGCATCTCTCATTCAAGCACTAACCAGATTTGATCCTGATTAACTGCCAAGCAGAGACAAGGTCAACCATATGCTGAGTGAAACAGCTAACAATGAGACAACTTTAATTTTAAGATTGCATTTAAAGTCCTTGTTATCAAATTAGAAACTCTTAGTTGTGGAAAACAGCTGTTGAATGGCCATTATGTCATAAAGAAAGATCTTAATTTTATCCATGTTTGATTCAATGTGTTCATAACCTTGTTCCTCAATACTTTCTTATAATCTTCTGTCAAAGAGAAGCATGTGTTATGTTATTTTCTACCATTACATAAAGCAATTTCCTATCTGCCAGGACAAAACAAGCCGTTAATCTGAATGGGGAAGAGATTCAGTAAATTTCTATTACTACACGATGATGATTCAAACTGCTACTTTAAGCAGTCAATTCACAATCACTTTTCTGAAAGCTGAATCCTGCAAGATTTGAGCTTGTAGATGATCACTTGCTTCTGTATTTAGATTTCCAGCAGATGTGTCTACCTGGAAGATTGAGTAGCACCCCCTCATTAGATCCATCATAACTTTGAATGGTGACTAACCACTTGTTTGTAAGGACTCTCATATGCCTCATTTGTGAAGATGTGGAATTTAATTAAAGTGATACACATGGGGTGCCAAATCCTTCTGTTTTTGTTTTGGGAAGTAAAGGGGAAGGTATTTCATCTTAGTGGCTGAAGGAAATGTATGTCCTGAGAGGACTCTCAGGATGTTTTGAGCACCCCGTGGGTTCAAAGGCTTACCAAAAGTAAGACAAGAACGTTCTTTGCAACCATCTCATGAAATGTAAGACAACCATTGTTCCCCCCTCCCAAACTATTCTAGAAATTGTTTTACTCCTTGTGAAAAGAAATTATGGGGCAGAAAGGCATATATTTGGGTGCATCAGTCAAGGGAAATGAGAAAGGAAATAATTGATTTATTTAGTGACTGTTAGAACGCTTGGAGCCAAATAATAATTATGAGTTCTTATTACCGTGTAAAATAAGTTGCACTGATATACTTAAATGCTATTATAAGGTGACCCTTGACTGCTTTCATTGTCCTGTTGATTGGAATGGTTGTTGTATTGTTTTGCACAATAGTTATTAAACAAAAGTGAATATATTTAAATCTTGGTCATTTTATTCCACTCTAGTGTCATAGGGTGCAAAGGAAGAGCTTATATAAGTAGAGAAGCAGAATTCAGTTTTATCTCTATAATAGAAAATTATCATAAAGTAGATAAGCACCATAGAAAACAGGTCATTTTCCCACACAATAGTTTTCTTTGCTATGATGTGTATTTCTATTATAATTATAGTAATTGTTTCTAAACTTACTTGTTTGTCTGCCTATGTTTAATGTCAAATCTTTCACAAATATGTGTCATCTTATTTGGCAATATATAAATACCTACTTATATGTACGTTTGTGTGTGTGTGTGTGTCTATTGTCACCTCATTATGCTACACACAACACAATCTTGGCTGTCCATTCTGCCTTGGAAGACTCACCTATAATTTGGAAGCTTGTTTTCATACTTGCAGAAATGACAGTGGCTCTTTTTGGTAGGAAGGTACATATTATAAATCTCTCCAAAATATGCATGCTTGGTTTTGTTAGGAGGGTGGAATTATTATACCTATCTTGGTCATTTTATTCCACTCTAGTGTCATAGGGTGCAAAGGAAGAGCTTATATAAGTAGAGAAGCAGAATTCAGTTTTGAGAGAAAATTATCATAAAGTAGATAAGCACCACAGAAAACAGGTCATTTTCCCACACAATAGTTTTCTTTGCTATGATGTGTATTTCTATTATAATTATAGTAATTGTTTCTAAACTTACTTGTTTGTCTGCCTATGTTTAATGTCAAATCTTTCACAAATATGTGTCATCTTATTTGGCAATATATAAATACCTACTTATATGTACGTTTGTGTCTGTGTGTGTCTGTGTGTGTGTGTGTGTGTATTGTCACCTCATTATGCTACACACAACACAATCTTGGCTGTCCATTCTGCCTTGGAAGACTCACCTATAATTTGGAAGCTTGTTTTCATACTTGCAGAAATGACAGTGGCTCTTTTTGGTAGGAAGGTACATATTATAAATCTCTCCAAAATATGCATGCTTGATTTTGTTAGGAGGGCGGAACTATTATACCTTCCAATGAAAACTATCCCAGATGAATTGAAATACAGTAGTCCTCAATTTGCAGCCAGTATTTTCACAAGAGATAACTGATGCTGGGCTCCATGAACTTTCTAGAAGATTCCTGAGGGTTTAACTCTCTTCAGCACTTTTAAAATATGCATCTTTATGAAACCCATCTTTTGACCACTGGCATTTAGTCATGAGGACACATAAAAGCAAGGCTAATCATATGAATTTAAATCTAGCTATATAGTAGCAAGCAGATAAAAGAGTGATCTTATTTGAAGTTACTACATTGCTCATACCCTAAGTCTATAGCCTAGAAGGGAAATATGGTTCCTTTCTTTAAAAGATGTGAAGAAAAAGGACAGAAGTGGATTCAGCAGCAAAGGGTTATTTAACGTAAAAATGCAGAAGAAGGGTGTAATGGAATTTTTATGCTATCCTCCTCAAAGAATCTTCATATACCACCTCAGGTAGATTTTTCTGTTTCAAATTTCCTTCAGCTGTTGGTTATAACCTAGAGCATTTAGCTCTAAAAAGATTTGGGGCTTTGATAAAAGCCATTCATTTGGCAAGGAATGATGGTCAAGCAGCAGAGAATAACTTAGTTTCAGGAACCGTTGAACCATATGCATTTATGGAATTGATAAATCATTCCTGTGCACTCAGCCAATCAACACAAAGAATTCTATTGTATATCTCATCTCTCACTTTCATATATGCTTTCCATTCTAAAAAAAAAATAAATTTGTGAAAAAACCAAAAATACCCAGTGAACAAAGTCTTACACAGGAAGGTACTGGAAGCATATTTCTCTTTTCAGGCAAAAAGATATATAATTCTGGAAGGCATCAGTTGTCTGCAAAAAAGAAACATTCAGTCTCCATTTTTGAAAGAAAAAGATGGATGCATGCTTTAAACCGATTTGTACTACTTTTTCCTATTTTGTTGGACAGAAGCTCAGAATCATCGGATATCAATAAAGGAGAATGATGATTCAGCCACTTACTTACAATGAACTAGTACCATTGCTCTAGTCCTTTCCCAGCATTGAAATATGAATCAGTGAAATGAAGGACTTTGTACAGATTCTGAACAATAAAATTAAAAGAGGAACAGATTGGTTATGAAATGCTATTATAAGACATATATTTCAAGAGAATGATAATCCTTCAAAGTCATTTTTACATCGTATTCAGGACGATGTATAATCTATCAGCAAAATCAGCTGGCTAGTAGCATTTAGTGATACAAACTGAATATATGACACTAAACTTTAAATTTTCCAGACTTAGTAGGCTGCTGAAATGAAATGAAATTATTTTAAAGCATGTATTATTTTGTATTATCAAACATTATGGTTTGGATTCAGACTTAAGCATGATTAAAGGAAACCTTACCAAAATTACTTGGATTTAGTTATGATTAAATGAAATCACAGTTCAGGTAATTCAAAGAGGTCTGTTCAAAATATAACTAAGTCTGAATACAACCAAAACAGCAAAAGAAAAATTATATATCTCTTTCATAGCAATTAGTTCTTGCTCAAAAGTAAATAATTTTTATAAATTGTTACTTTTTAATCAGCATTAATATCTTAGCATCATTTATGTATTACAAAAAAGAAGAATTGAGAAAAAAATAAGCGTTAAGACAACAAGTGTTTCCTTTTGTAATAACTCACAAGTCTTTCTCTCCTAAGCTTTTATCTACAGTCAAACTGTTAATTGATTGTTGATCTGATATGACACAGTTGTACCTATTCTCTAAGTTGATTGGAAAAACCAGAGTGTTGGATCACAAAATTCTTTGCAATTTCTATATTTCTTCAAAAAAAGGTTTTAAAGGGAAGGGGGAGAAATAAAAGCATGGTGCCATGAGACTGAGAACAGATAATGAAGGGTTAAAGTGTTAAAAGAGCAATGCAAAAGAGGAGGAAGAGCAGCTTTGCCTTCCAGGTCAGGTTTCAAACAAGACAAAGCGGTTCCCTCTGCATCACCTTTTTAACACTTAACCCTTCTTTGTCTGTTCTTTGCCTCACTGCATCAAGCTCTTGTACTTCCCCTTCCTTTTAAAACTTTTTTCACAAGGAAGTATAGAAACTGCAAAGCACAAACTGTGACTCATTATCCTGTTTTGAGTTAAAGAGACCATGCTCAAATGCAGAAGGTAGAGTGGTCATTCGTAAGTGTAAATGGCTGCATGACGTTTGTAAAATTCTTATCTTTGAATTGTGGTCATATTTGGGAGGTATGTTGTAACTTTGAACAGCCACTAAACAATCGGTCGTACCTAAGGATTACCTGTATTCTCTTTATGTTGCATCCAAGATATTCAATACTGCATGAAATTACAGCAATAGACCCAAAGCCACAGAATGGGGAACAGCGATGCTCCAGCAGTGCTAAGTTTCCTAGTACTGTAAACAAGTGTCATTTTGACAAAACATCAAGCTGTGGACTCAAAAGCTTACAACCTAAAGCATTTAGAATAGTTATCTGTCCTGGGCCAGTTTATTTGCTACTCTAATTCAAGCACAGAGAAGTAATTATAGAGGATGGACTTTATGGAGGGAGGAAAGATCATTACCAAGATAACAAAAAGGTACATGTGGCTTAAAGGTAAAGGTTCCCCTCACACATATGTGTTAGTCATTCCCAACACTAGTCATTCCCAATGAGCCAGTGCTCATCTCCGTTTCAAAGCCGAAGAGCCAGCGCTGTCCAAAGATGTCTCCATGGTCATGTGGCCAGCATGACTAAACACCAAAGGTGCATGGAATGTTGGTTCCTATTTTTCTACTTGCATTTTTATGTGTTTTAGAACTGTTAGGTTGGCAGAAGCTGAGACAAGTAACAGGAGCTCACTCTGTTATGCGGCACTAGGGATTTGAACCGCCGAACTCCCGACCTTTCTGATCGACAAGCTCAACGCCTTAGCCACTGAGACACTGCATCCCCTTGTGGCTTAAGACCATACAAAAATAAGATATTTTACAAAAATACCCAGGATGAATATTTTCGAAAAAATACCCAAGACCCACAATTCATATGAAAATAAAGAGGGAGGAGATGAAGCAGTTCAGACTTGCATGATTCTGATACTATAGTCATTGTAACAAAAGTAGTTTTGGGCAGAATATATAAATTTCTTCTGAAATATAAAATGGAAGAAGTAGTAATAAAGGAACAGATGATAAGATGGGTGCAGAACTTTGGCTATAATATTGAATTGGAAAAGTGGGGAAAAATTTGGGGAATAAATTTAAAAATGAATATGTCAGTGGCATTCAAGGAGAACCAGTATAAAATGTTTTAAGGTGGCGCTTACTGCCTGCAAGGCTAGCAAAAATATCATTAACGATATCACCAAAATGCTGGAAATGTTAAAAAGCATATGGAACATATTATCATACATGGTGGACATGCAAGGCGGCCAAAAAATATTGGGGAAAAATTAAAAACTGGCTGGAAACCATAACAGGAAAGCAAATTGATTGGAAACCAGAGACACTCCTATTAGGTATAACGATGACTAAATATAAAAAGAAGCCCTATATTTAATCTTACATATAATTACAGCGGCTAGGATTGCATTCGCGCAGAGATGGAAGAACAAGTCAACACCAAATGAAGAGGAAATAATAAGAAAGATTCTAGACTGCATTGAGATTGACAAGTTAACTAAAGAAATCCAAGGAAAGGAAGAGACAGAGTATTATTTAGTATGGGAAAAATGGTACAGGTGGTTGGAGGAAAGAAACAAAAAATTAAGGAAAATAGCCTAAGAAAGATAAAAGTTATAAACCAAGAAAAAATGCTACACAAGCAGAAGAAGGACAAAGTTTGTCTGATGTATATAGCCAAAACATCGATAGATAAGTAAAAGATAATGCAATAAGAGGGTTAAAAATGGTGAAACTCAATGGAAGTGTATTGGGAGGGAAAATAGTGTATATAAAAACATATCGATTCAAAACTGCTACAGGAAGGAACATGAAGTCCAGTGTGTTGTATAAATATAGTCTATGTCTTTGTTATTGTGTTTATATGTTTAAAATAAAAAAAATATTTAAAAAAGTAGTTTTAGGCACACAAAGGCATGTGTTTCTTGATCTGGTTGGCCTTGCAGGGCTGGCACCTGGTTAACTACCATACTAATTGCTGCTTGTTTTAGATCCAACCCTTTATCCATCAATACATGTATTAGGTATTTCTCATCTGGAACAAAAGTGGATCAGTTCAGAACAAATACCAACATCACATTCCCATCCAATTAAAATTCAGAAATGCATATCTGAGTATTCAAATTCAATAGAGATTACAAATTTTCATCTCCATCAGTTATCATCAAAAAGCTTGTTATGTCCTCAGAGTTATTGTTATCTATACTTCAGAGTGGAAAGAAATCTCTGCGTAGCTTTATTTTAAAGAATCTCCTCTAAATCATTTTGTGTGCTTGTTATGATGACTGCTTCACTTATTTCAAGGTGAAATATATACAGTGCTGCCAATGATCACATGCCATGAAACAGGAAGATTCTATCTCAGCAGGGTGGTTAAAATTTCCCCATATATGCATAATTGAATGCACTGATGGTAAAATACTGTTTAAAGCAAAGACTGGAAGAAATAGACTAATAATTCTGGTATATCCATTACACTTTTCTGCTTGGAGAAGATAGGAAGACAATCCCACAAAGGGCAAAAAATTAGATAGAAAAGACAGCTTTTGTCCTAGTGAAATAGGAATCACTATTTAAAGAAAGTGATTTCATTACAGTTGCTATAGCAATCAAAGACATTTGATAAAACATGTGGAAAGAAAAAACTAAAAAATTAGGATTGCAAGCAGACAAAAAGAGCTGAAGGAATTGGAAATGAGGACGACAGAAAGTTTTGAATGCTTCCCACCTATCCCTCTAAATTCTCTGCATCAGCACCATTGGTTACTTGTTTCTTAGGACGTATACCAAGGAAATATGACATCCCCTTAATCATTGAATATATTTCCAGACAAATATTTAATGAATGCTTACAGTAAAGTTAGAGGTATGCTGACATGGGAAGTGAATATATGTGCATTCCTGTATACAAATGATGCATATTATAAGTTGGGAATCCAAATAATCCATTGCACATTAGACAGATAATACTTTTATAGAATGGATTTAAAAGTTAACATATCAAAGACCAAGATATTTGTCTTTCATAGAGAAAACTGAGTGAAGAGTTGCAAGTTGTGCACAAATAGCAAAAAAGAAGAGCAAATGGATAGATCTGTGTATGTGGCAGAATATTTATTAAATGTGGGAAAATAGATGGAGAATGCTTGAAGAAAGCTAGTGGATGGTATATGCGGTCAATCATGGAGAATGAATGTTCATCAAAAGAAGTAAGAAGGGATTAGTATAAGAATGCCTACTTTGTTATAGAAGTTAATGCCAGACAATAACAAGAACAACAACAAAGGGTTAAAAAGCTGCACTGGAAAAGATCCCTGCTAAGTATATATGCATACAACTATTTTAATATAGGAGCTGTTCCAAGCCAGGTTATGGATCCTTGAGAACATTTTTCTTATAAAATTCTTCTATTCCCAATGAAGAACGGCTGGATCAAACAACCAGATTTGATTAATTATCGGGACATGATGCTGGAGTGATCCAACAGTCAAGATTATGTAATCCAGTATTGCTTATCAAAATGAGTAGTGAGAAGAGAAATCACTCCATCAGATTTCGTCTTGAAGAATGTTCCTTGGGACTTCCCATGCCTTTTCTTCTCTGGCCAGCAAAAGGAAGGAGCTTTTGTAGGTAGGATTTGAATAATTGAGGGAACTAAGGTGCCATGCTTCTGTTGTTAAAGCAAAGCATTTAAAATATACTGATCATTTCATGGAATGATATTCATTAAGTTTGAAGACTATTACATTTAATCTCACAGTCATTCAATTCAGTTTGCTTTCAAACATCAAAACAAACCTACTTCAAGTCACTTCTGATTTAAACAGACCTCTTTATTTGGAAATCAATCTTACTAAATCTTATGCCTAAAGAGGTCTGGGGCTGTCAGCTTTGGGCCAAAAGTGGAGCCAGTTGTAGTAGAAGCCTCTCTTTTTTGTTGGTGTTGATCTCCAGGTATGACTGCTGCCATTTGGACTGCCTGCTAATCTCAAGGAAGTTCTTTGCAGGTGTTGGGAGGTAGGTTTTAGTAGATGAAGGCAAAGATTATAGCACAAAATTTGGAGAAGTATTGGGAGATTCATATAAATAAGATTGCATAGCTATTACAAGATGGCATTAGTCAGCCTTTCAAAAAGGACTACCAGTGAAAATTAAAGCAGGTTTTTTCCAACCAAGGCTGATTTTCCATGCCTGCCAAGAGTCAATATCTTAAGCTGCTCTGGTATACATTATTTATTTATCTATTAAACAAATTTATATGGCCACTCAACTCACACACATATTACTCCGGATGGCTTACAACATTTATCTTGATTGCCATTAAAGAATATTTGGAAGGCTCCATCGGATTAAAATGGAGGTGCAGTTTATTGATGCATTTCTCTAGTCAGTTTTGAATGAAGGAATTGATTTAAATGATTTTTAGGTCTGGTTGATTGATAGTTGCAAAAGTTCATAAGACTCTACCCAGGTTGTTACTGAAAATCAGTTTGTATGATTACCACTAAAGTCTGTTAATTACTAATCACAGGAACTTTTCATTTTTGTCCCTCCTTCTTTGCCATTATGCAAACTTTAAAAGCTTTCACTTTAATGCATTTTATTGAAATGATAAAATGAATTTCAATATCATTTTGCTCTCTTTTAATCTGTAATGAAATGGTTACACCACCCCTGTTATCAGCAATGGGAGGAACTACAATGTCCCAATCTCACATGTCATTTTACTCCATGGAAACTTTAATTTGCTCCCTGCCACAGATTATTTTTGTTCTTATTGTTTATGAGAAAATGAACTGTGGAAAATTAGAAAAATACATCACCCAAAGAGGATGCAAAGAATAAAGGGTAAAAATAATAGGAAGTAATATAGGAACAGAACAGCATGAAAACCCCTTTTAAAAATATATGAAAGATAATCTAAAAATATTTTGAAGCATCATTGTCATCCTCATTTAGGATTTTAGAGGCCACCAAGCTCTTTCAATTAAATGGTGAAAACTTCTCATTCTTACCTACCTGCCATACAGAAGATTTATTGACAGCACATTTAGCAGTGCTTGCAATCTGCTAATATAAAAGAAACATGTTGATGATGGGAAAAAGCCACAGAAACATTCCAGGCAAGCATATATAACCTTTCTATATTTACAGGGATACCCAATACATGGGGATAATTTTTTTTTGTTAACAGTGTCTTATTTATTTCACTGAGAGGTGATATTCAGCAGATTCTGACCAGTTCTGGAGAACCTGTAGCGGAAATTTTGAGTAGTTCAAAGAACCGGTAAATACCACCTCTGACTGGCCCCGCCCCCATCAATTCTCTGCCTCCTGAGTCCCAGATGATGAGGAAGAAATGGGGTTTTTGCAGTAACCTTCCCCTGGAGTGGGTTGGGAATGGAGATTTTATAGTATCCTTTCCCTGCCACACCAGTGGTGGGTTGCAGGCGGTACGCCCTGGTACGGGTGTACTGAAGCCTGCCCGGACCATTGGATACCGTTCCGGTACAGTGCTCCAGAGGACCCATCCGCCCACTCGAGCTCCTTACCGGTCTTTTAAATCTTCGGCGCTTCCATGCATGCGCAAGGCACCTACAGCACCTGTGCGATGCTCCGCTGAGCAGCTGGAGTGTCACGGAGGCTAGTGGAAGTGCTAAGTCACGTGCGCAGTTGTGCACACGTACTGTGCATGTCCATATGAACGCCGCTCTACGTTCAACCGTACCGGTTGGACGTACTGGTTGGAACAGGATCCGGAACCCACCACTGTGCCCATCCAATACAATACAATACAATACAATACAATAGTAGAGTTGGAAGGGACCTTGGAGGTCTTCTAGTCCAACCCCCTGCCTAGGCAGGAAACCCTATACCATTCCAGACAAATGGCTATCCAACATCTTCTTAAAGACTTCCAGTGTTGGGGCATTCACAACTTCTGGAGGCAAGCTGTTCCACTGATTAATTGTTCTAACTGGCAGGAAGTTTCTCCTCAGTTCTAAGTTGCTTCTCTCCTTGATTAGTTTCCACCCATTGCTTCTTGTTCTGTCCTCAGGTGCCTTGGAGAATAGCTTGACTCCCTCTTCTTTGTGGCAACCCCTGAGATATTGGAACACTGCTATGTCTCCCCTAGTCCTTCTTTCTCTTAAGCTAGACATACCTAGTTCCTGCAACCGTTCTTCATATGTTTTAGTCTCCAGTCCCCTAATCATCTTTGTTGCTCTTCTCTGCACTCTTTCTAGAGTCTCCACATCTTTTTTACATCGTGGTGACCACAACTGAATGCAGTATTCCACGTGTGGCCTTACCAAGGCATTATAAAGTGGTATTAACACTTCATGTGATCTTGATTCTATCCCTCTGTTGATGCAGCCTAGAACTGTGTTGGCTTTTTTGGCAGCTGCTGCACACTGCTGGCTCATATTTAAATGATTGTCCACTAGAACTCCAAGATCCCTCTCACAGTTACTACTATTGAGCACGGTACCACCTATACTGTACCTGTGCATTCCGTTTTTGTTGCCTAAATGTAGAACCTTGCTCTTTTCACCATTGAATTTCATTTTATTAGATAGTGCCCAATGTTCAAGTTTGTCAAGATCCTTCTGTATCTTAAGCCTATCTTCTGGAGTGTTGGCTATTCCTGCCAGCTTGGTGTCATCTGCAAATTTGATGAGTTCCCCATTTATTCCCTCATCCAAATCATTGATGAAGATGTTGAAGAGTACTGGGCCTAAAACAGAGCCTTGGGGTACTCCACTGCATACTTCCCTCCATGTAGATGCAGTTCCATTGAGGACTACACGTTGAGTGCGGTTGGTCAGCCAGTTACGAATCCATCTGGTGGTGATGCTGTCTAACCCACATTCTTCTACTTTATCTAGTAGTAGGTTATGGTCTACCTTATCAAAAGCCTTACTGAAGTCCAAGTAAACTATATCAACGGCATCCACTAAGCCATGCCATGCCCACCAAGCCACACCCACAGAACTGGTAGTAAAAAATATTTGAATCCCACCATTGTTTCACCCCCTTTCTTCCTGATACAGATGTTTTCTGCATTATTGTTTCTGGGCTTACTTCTGCCCTAGGCAAAAAAATGAGAGGAGAGAAAATAACTTTTTTTCTAGGCTTCCTGGATTCCAACAATTTTGTCTGTCTTCCCCAACCTCAAATCAATTCTCAAAACACTAGGGTTCTTTCCACCAGCTCAGAGATCAGCCACCTCACTAAGGACCTGATTGTCTCTACCGGGTCTCCAATTGCAGACTCCTCTTCCTACTACCGGCCCACACAACTCCAGGAATGCCCATCAGCCTTCTTCTCCATCACATAATATCTCAACTTTTGTACCTTTGCAGCTAGAAGGCAGCCATGCCTGTATCCCTTAATCAGACAGGAAGCTTTGCAATATCTACGTAACAATGAGTCTGATTTTAGTCCATACAAAAGCCATTTGGTACAATCCCAAGTCCCTCAGGGCAATTCACCTGGCCATAGCAATGCCCAATCATGGCTTTTGTGCACACGCACGCACGCACGCACGCACTTAACAACAACACAAACATCAATATATATGCAATACAAATATTTCAATAAATTAATACATTGCCTCAAATAGGTGCTCTGATCATCAACCCCAGGAATGCAGCCATGTGTTTAGGTCTTGCAAAAAGGGCTAATCTGACCTCTCAAAGGGATAATGTTCCACGGGGACATTTATGTATGCAAGCATGCATAAATACGCATAAATGAAAGTTTGTGAAATGGTCTTGAAAATTAATCATAAAAGAGAAAAAAAAATAGGCCATAGTACCAAAGAAGGTTGGGTCCTAATGAATTTGCCTTGATGTGTCCGAAGGGAATGGCATTCCAATTAAAATAGTTTTCCTACAGCCCTTGGTTAATTAATTGAAAGCCTTCTGCCTTTAGATCTGCAAGAAAAGGCAGCAAATAGTGTCCCTTGTTTTATCCCCCTTCTTAAAAGGACTCTCCCAGTTGTCTTCCTTTTGAGGTTAATAATACCGATATGAGTGTGTGCAGAGGGTAATAAACAAAGCCTTGTTACTGCACTATGCCAGGATCTTCACATGAGTGTGAGTATTTGTGAAGGGAGGTTTGTTAAAATCTCCAGGGAAAATATATAACTCTCTTAAATGCAGTACTTCCTAACCATGGGAAACATGAGGCATATATGTGTCTTCTGATAATTATCCTCCCTGCAAAACAGAACAGCTCTATGGGACTATGAATGTTTCAGGGCATACGATTACCCCGTAGAAATGCCTATGTAGGAATCCAAAGCTGCCGGCAAGGATTAAAAATGATAAAAATGAGAAAACAAAATGTCTATTATTTGCGCTTGATGTGCCTCCATTCCTCTCTGTGCAGAATTTCCACTTGAAATGTGCCTAATTCACCTGATGATTATTATTTTGGCTTCTCAACCAATGTAATTTATAGTTTTTTTTAAAAAAGGGTGGGGACAACTGTTATCTGCTCCAATTCAACAATTTCCTTGCTTATAAATTGGTTGAACTTATAAAATAATAGGTCCGCTGATTCTATGCTAAGCAATCCACTGATGAGATCAGTCAGGGGCAAGTTTTTACATTTGCATAACCCTACAATTAATGGTCAGTAGCACGTGCCTTCATTCTGTTGGGACAGAAGAAGTATGGAAATGAAAATTCACAGTTGCTTAGATTCATTATATTAATAAATTAATTTATATATACATTTATTTATATATATTTATAGAGCCGCAGTGGCGTAATGGTTAGAAAGCAGTACTGCAGGCTACTTCTGCTGATCACCAGCTGCCAGCTGTTTGGCAATTCGGGTCTCACCAGGCTCAAGGTTGACTCAACCTTCCATCCTTCCCAGATGGATAAAATGAGGATCCAGATTGTTGAGGGCAATATGCTGACTCTGTAAAGCCGCTTAGAGAGGGCTATAAAGCACTGTGAAGTGGTACATAAGTCTAAGTTCCATTGCTATAGCATGAGTCCGTATTAAAGTGACTACAATTGCAATTCATAACAATGAATAAATTGGAAATAGTAGGAGTTTCTCTAGCATTAGTGAAATAAAATATGCTTTTTCTCCTGAAGAACAAAATGTGTTGTCAACATTACAGAGAGCTATATGTGATCAGGGAGAGGAAAAAAGATCACTTCTGAAATTATAGTTTTATTTTTCAGAAATTCCAGTAGAATCAGTAGAATCCACACGTGGACATGAAGATTGAACAGTAAGCCATGGCAACTTGAATGGACTAGAATTTGCCAGTTAACAGAATAACAAAGTTGGAAGGGACCTTGGAGGTCTTCTAAACCAACTCCCTGATGGAGACCCTATACTATTTCAGATGAATGGCTGTCCAGTCTCTTCTTAAAAGGCTCCAGTGATGGAGCACCCACAATTTATGAAGGCAAGCTGTTCCACAAACAAGTAAACAAGGCATCTAAATGTCCACTGGTTAATCGTCTTCACTGTTAGGAAATTCTAGGTTGCTTCTCTCCTTGATTAGTTTCGATTCATTGTTTCTTGTCTTGTCTTCTGGTGCTTTTAAAAATGGGTTGATCCCCCTCTTCTTTGTAGCACCCCTCAAATATTGGAACTTTGCTATCAGGCCACAACTAGTCCTTCTTTTCACTAGACTAGCCATACTAGACTAACTGTCCAACTGCAACTGTTCTTCATATGCTTTAGTCTGAAGTTGATGTGTCATTCAGCAGGAATTCAGTAAATATATCTCTTTGATTTTCAAGTTGTCAGGTCTCATACTTCTGACGCAAATAACAAAATTTTGTGGTATTATGGAAAGTTATTTTCTACTTTACAAATTTACATGCTTCAAGCACTATTTTTTCCATGCATGAAAATAGAAAAGCAATGTAAATTACAGGATTTGTAATCTATGGGACTGAATATAATGCTTGGAGCATGTAAGTTTGCATGCATGTTCCTCCATATATATTCTTGTTTTCTGTTACAGAATAGGGAATTAGTTCTTGGTAAAGCTCAGAGTCAATGTATATAGATCTCTGCTTTTTTGTAGTGCTCAAAAACCATTTTGTGATGTCTGTGGAGAGAGAGTGAGAGAGGAGGCATGACAAATGACTAAAGGAGTAAAATATGCATGGTAAAATGCAAACAAGTAAACAAGGCATCTAAATGTCACAGAGGTTACACTTTTTCAATATATCATTAATTTATAAAATTATCACTATTTACCTTTAAGCTAAGAATATATTGTTAATATGATATAGATAGACAACTTAAATTAGAAATTTCATTTCATTTCATTTATTAAATTTATAGACCGCCCCCTCTCCCTGAGGGGACTCGGGGCAGTGTACAGACAAAAGCTAAAACCGTATATACAACAACAATATTAAATACCCCTTATTAAAAACAAATTAAATATAGGGTCTGTACAGTGATAATAAAAATTAAAACACGTTAAAAGGACAACCCCTTAAAATTTAAAATGCCGGCCAGGAGGATTGAAAATTAAAACTACGATTGGGCCAGGCCAGCTAATTGGAACAGGTGGGTCTTGAGTTTCTTGCGGAAGGAGCGGAGATCGGTAGTAGTTCTGATGTCGGGGGGGAGGTCATTCCAGAGGGTCGGGCCCATCACAGAGAAGGCCCTACTCCTGGGCGCCGCCCGCTGGCATTGCCTAGTGGACGGCACCCGGAGGAGTCCCTCCCTGTGAGAGCGAATTGGTCGCAGGGATGTATGGGGTAGGATGCGATCCCGCAGGTAGCTAGGTCCTGTGCCATGGAGCGCTTTAAAGGTGATAATCAACACCTTGAAACGCACCTGAAAAGCCACAGGTAGCCAGTGCAGCTCGCGCAGGAGAGGTGTTATATGGGAGTACCTAGAACATCCCATGATTACCCGCGCGGCCGCATTCTGGACCAGCTGCAGCCTTCGGGTGCATCTCAAGGGGAGCCCCATGTAGAGAGCATTGCAATAGTCCAGGCGGGACGTCACAAGCGCATGGGTGACTGTGTGAAGGGCGTCCCGGTCCAATAGGGGGCGCATTTGGCGCACCAGGCAAACCTGGTGGAACGCCCCCCTTGCCACGGCTGTCACATGGTCATCCATCGACAGCCGAGCATCCAGGAGGATGCCCAAATTGCGCGCCCGTTCCACGGGGGCCAGTTGTTCGCCCCCGATGGCCAGTGATGGAACCCACTGGTTGAACCGGGGCGCCGGTATCCACAGCCACTCCGTCTTGGAGGGGTTGAGTTTGAGTCTGTTGCTTCCCATCCAGACCCGTACGGCTTCCAGGCACCAGGACATCACTTCGACGGCCTCGTTAGGGTGGTTCGGGGTGGAGAAGTACAGCTGAGTATCATCAGTGTACAGATGGTACTCAACCCCAAAACCACAAATGATCTCTCCCAGCGGCTTCATGTACGTGTTGAACAGGAGAGGTGAGAGGACTGACCCCTGTGGCACCCCACAAGTGAGTGGCCTCAGGGTCGACCTCTGCTCCCCTGCCAGCACGCATTGCGTCCGGCCAGAGAGGTACCACTGCAAGATGGTGCCCCTCACCCCAACCCCTCCAGACGACGCAATAGGATACCATGGTCGATGGTATCAAAAGCCGCTGAGAGATCTAATAGGACCAGGATGGAGGAGCAACCCCCGTCCTTGGCCCTCCAGAGATCATCCACCAACGCGACCAAGGCTGTCTCCGTGCTGTGACCGGGCCGGAAACCGGACTGGCATGGGTCTAGATAATCAATTTCCTCCAAGTGGCGTGGGAACTGTTGTGCCACCACACTCTCTACAACCTTTGCCAAAAAGCAAAGGTTGGACACAGGACGATAGTTGGTTAACATAGCTGGATCCAGGGAAGGCTTCTTGAGTAGGGGCCTCACCACCGCTTCTTTCAAGGCGGCTGGAAAGGATCCCTCTCTCAAAGAAGCGTTGACTAACTCCTGGAGCCAGCCTCGTGTAACCTCCCAGGATGCCAGTATAAGCCGGGAAGGACACGGGTCCAGTAAACATGTAGTGGCTCGCAGTCACCCACGCAACCTGTCCATATCATCGGCAGCAACAGAGTCAAACTCCTCCCAGAATGGTCGCTCAAGACTCGCCTCCGATGTCCCCCCTGGACTACTGGGGGGGACCCACTCGCTACGGATTTGAGCGATTTTGTCCTGCAGATATTCCCCAAATTCCTCTGCTCTACCCTGCAAGGGGGCTTCCCGCGGCCTCTGCGAAAGGAGGGAGCGGGTCACCCGAAACAGGGCGGCAGGGCGGTTATCTGCGGACGCAATAAGAGTGGCGCAATATTGATGCTTGGCCACTCTTAATGCCACAAGGTAGGTCCGTAAATAGGCTCTTACCTGTGTTCGGTCAGATTCGGAGTGTGAAGATCTCCATTTGCTCTCTAGGCGTCTCTTGCGGCGCTTCATCACCCTTAGCTCCTCGGTAAACCAAGGGGCCAGGGTGGGTCGCTGCCGCAGGAGAGGCCGCAAAGGCGCAACCTGGTCCAAGGCCCCGGCAGCTGCATTGTTCCACGCGGCCACCAGGTCCTCCATCCGGGAGCGGGTCAGGGCTACAGGAAATGGCCCAAGCTCTGTCTGGAACCTTTCAGGTTCCATCAGGCGCCTGGGGTGGAACCATCTAGGACCTTCTGGTTCCACCTCCCCGCGATGGGGGGTAGCACCTGGGAAGTCGAGCCGGAGAAGTGAGTGATCTGACCATGACAGGGGTGTAATAGGTAAATCCCCTATTCCCAGATCACTCTTCCACTGGCCAGAGACAAAAATAAGGTCCAGCATGTGGCCTCCCTCGTGTGTGGGGCCCTGAATTTTGGGTCAGGTCCATGGCTGTCATAGAAGCCATGAACTCCCGAGCCGCCTCGGATGACTCGCCTATCGACGGCAGGTTGAAATCCCCCATAACCAATAGCTTGGGGGTCTCAACCGCCATCTCCGCAATCATCTCGAGGAGCTCAGGCAGGGCCACTGATGCATAGCGAGGAGCCAAGTATACAATCAGCAAGCCCAACTGTCTTCCTGGGCCCCACTTCACGCCTAGAGACTCATACCTGGATATCTGTGGCACAGTGAACTCTCTCGGCTCCAGATCCTCCCATATAATCACCGCTACCCTGCCACCTCTACCCAGGGCCCGTGGCTGATGGAATGCACGGTATCCTGGTGGGCATATTTCCACAAGGGGTAAACCCCCCTCGTGGCCCAACCAGGTCTCCGTTATCCCTGCAAGGTCCGGCACCCCCTCCGAGATCAAATCATTAATGAGGGGGGCCTTATTGACAACGGACCTTGCATTGCACAACATCAGCCTCAGGCCCTGGCTCTGTAGCTCCTGGCCACCTAGGGTGCGAGGGTTGGTACAAATGACCGGGCGTGTCCAACGGCCACGGTCTCCCAACCGACTGAAGAGTCTTCGTCTATCCTCGCACCCACCCCTCCCTACGATCATTGAAATCAAAAGACCCTCCGATGGAACAATATTCTATTATAATAAATCAAATGAGATATCTAATTTCCCAAGGTTAAAATATAGGCACTGCATTTCTAGTTCAGTATATTTTGAAACTATTAAAGTATTGCAGTTTGCAATGTGAATTCAACTTTCAAAATTATGAAATGAATATGAATCAATTTCCCACACTGTGGAGCTTTACAGTATTGCCTCCAAATATCATCATCACCATCATCATAATCATCATAATCATCTAGCCTTATTGTGTTTCCAATATTTTTTTTTTAGAAAATGAAGCCATTTTAAAGCAAGATTGTTTGCAAGTTATAGTCAGTCTGAAATAGCCAAGTTGGTTAAAATAGACCTATTGTTGTTACAACTGAAGCCAGACAAACATTATCATTTTCCCTAGTACATTGAAAATATATATTTTATTTTGCTGAAGTATAATAGGAGAATCAATTTGATGCTTTCAAATTTATTTCTTAACCTGCCTTAACGCTGACATATTACCCCAGATTTCTTTAAATCATGAAGGCTAAGGAGAGACATAACTGAAGGTAAACATAAAGATTTTTTTTTAAAAAAGCAAGTCTAATTTTATTGAAGCTTACATGAACTATGACACCTCATTCAGAAAGGACAATTAAGTTTAGGGAGTGCAACAAAAGGCAGGAAAAGCAAAAGCAGGAACTGTAAATAACATTAATATAAACATTGAAATAAATCATATGCAGAAATTCTCATAAATAACAAGCAAGTAATTATATGAAATTATGGGGACACCTAAACAGATTACAATGAGGGCAATAATTCATGGTCAAATGAGGTACAAGAAACATTCATCAGCTCTTTCTATTTGTTTCCCCTGATGATAATCTTATTTCTCTTGTAGCCATGGTCCATAAACCTGGAGTCCTATTTGATTTCTCCCTTAGGAGTCATATTTATTATGCACTAAAACTGCCATGGCAGCATTTTAGGGCATAGTCCAGACAGTGATCTGTGCTTTCTCACCAAATGCCTTAGTTACACTTTATGATATCTACTGCAAGTTACTTTATCCAGAGGCTTTCTTTCTTTCCTTCCTTCCTTCTTTCTTTCTTCCCTTTCTTTCTTTCTCTCTCTCTCTTTCTTTCTTTCATCTCTCTCTCTCTCTGTCTCTCTCTCTCTCTCTCTTTTCTTTCTTTCTTTTTCTTTCCTCTTTCAGGCTAAAACATTAGAAGTAAAAGAGGGAAAATAACAGTCCTGCCCTTTTCTTGATCTCATTGTTGAACTACATTGTTCCATGTAAGACTTGATCAAAACAGAACAGAAAACAACAAGACTTCATAATCTTGTACTCCTTATGTTTCTTAAAGTTATGCAATGTGTAATTGAATTATCCTAGGCAACTGAATTTCCTTAGATTTATGCATCATTGAGGATTATCATTTATTCTCTCCTTGTTTGCATTGTAACAGAAAAGAAAAAATGTTTAATTGATCATTATACATATGCATCAGGACAGAAATCACAAAATAAATATTGCAAAGAACCTATTGTTTACTTTTGATAAATGATGGACTAAATTTGAAGTAAATGAACTTGTTGTAAAATAAGTCATTTTAGCACTAAAAAATAAGTGTTCGGGTTCTTATTTTTGCTGGTGGAGGTGAAAATCTTTGAAAGTAGAAGTCCTGAGCGAATTAATATCCTAATTTTTGCTTGGCTCAGCAAGGTCATCCTGTCAACTTTATTCTCTTAAATATATAATAACCTCTAGACCAGACTGGCATCAATTTGTGTATCACCTACATCTGGCAATGGCTCTTCTGCAAATAACAAAAAAAGCTGATACAGAGATATGAAAATGTTTAATATAGGCAGCTGGGAATTTGCCACGCTTCCCAGACAATTGCCCTTCTCTTATCCTGACATTCACAAGAACACATTTCCCTCCCTGAATTTGTCATCATGTGCAGGCAAAGTAATGACAAAGAGCAACAGCGTGTTCTTTGGGGAGGGTAGTGGGTTACAGAACAGGGCATATCATTTTCCCTGGGTTTCTTATACAAATATGTCCAAATATTAGCATATGATTTGTAGACACATAGCTGGAAGAAAAAAAAGAAGAAAAATCCAAGGAAGTTTCTGTATGTTCCAGAACGGAATGGGAAAACTCACTGTGACCAACTCGCTATGGCCAACTCGCTATGGCCAACTCGCTATGGCCAACTCGCTGTGGCCAACTCACTATGGCCAACTCGCTATGGCCAACTCTCCACAGGACAACTCACCACAGGACAACTTCCCACAGCCAATTTGCTGCAGGACAACTTGCCCTGGGACAATTTAACCATTCAATTTTATTATTGAAAATAGATAAAAAATATTTTAATTTTTGTCATTGACATTTCATTTTGTCCCTCCTTTTGCATCCTTTCTTTAATGGTTCTATTCCATCATTTCTTTGATATTAGTGTAACTCTTGTCCTGCAGTGAATTGTTCCATGGTGAATTGGCCACGGCGAGTTGGCTGTGGCGAGTTGGCTGTTGCAAGCTGGCCACAGCGAATTATCATAGCCAGCCACTATGATAGTAATCAGCATCAAGAGCAAAATAATGCCAGGATTTTTTTTTTATTGTTGTAAATAACCATGGCATTTAAAGATGACATTTTGCAGCATGCCAAGTTCATATACATGAAAATTAAAAGTTTGAACGGGCAGGAAGCCTAATGGGCATTAGGGGAAATGCTTTTTAATACATTAGCACTCCCAATAAAGAACCTGCCTCCAGATAATGAATAACCAGAATTCAGTTCTCCCATGCCCATTCTCAAAACAATGAGCATGGCCATTTCACCACAAATGACTTACTGTATATCATCTTCATAGCATCTACAGCAATGAAATGAAAAGTTCCCTCTGCAAAAGAGTTAGAGCCAGGAAAAGAGAGCCTAAGACACCATTACCTGAACTCCAGGAAAGGGTATCTACATTTTATCAGACCTTTGGCATACTCAGTCTCCCAGAAATAGGGAAACATACTGAAAAAAATGGAGATGATGACTGAAGAAATATTCATCCCAATTACGACTTGTAAATCAGTGTTGATGAACTATTTTTATTTTAAAGAATTTTATTGATTTTTAAAATTTATGGGAAAAGGGTAGGTAGATATACAAAAAAAATTTGGCAACTCCATCGTGCTAGAGGTAGAAATCTCTCCAATTCCCACAACTTTTACAGATAAGAAAAAACAAAAGATAAAAGATAAGCAGAAACAGCATCTTATTATACATTGTATCAACCATGTGTTCAATCATCTCTTTTGCCACTTTCTAATGTATCAACAATTACCATAATATTTCACATACATTTATTTTTGTGACCTGAGTCTTTCCAATATTGTTCCCTCCCCCCTGTCCCCAGGCAGAGCAGCGGCCCCTCCCTCCTTCATGTCTTGTATATTGTCACCTTTTTCACTACCTCTTATATTTTCGTCCTCTAGGAGGGCACTATGTTTTTTAATGAAGGCCTCTGCCTCCACAACTGTATTAATTCTAATTCTGTTTCCCTTCCAGAAGATCAGCATTCCTTCTGGCAATAACCATCTAAACCAAACTCCTTTATTATATAATTTCTTTGATAAGGAGGAATACTTCCTCCTCTTATCTCTTATTTTTTTCAGAATTTGCTTAAGAATGGTAATTTCTTTGTCTTTATATTTTAGTGGTCCCCCCCCCTTTGGGCCCCTAGCACCTCATCCTTCATGATCTTCCTAAGAAATTTAACATGTACTTCCCTTGGAACATTATGTGTTCTGGCATATAATCCTGTAAACCAGATCCATATCCCACCACAACTGTTCTTTATCTCTCTTAATATATTCTGCTAAGATTGTACTCATGATATCCTTAAGATCTCCATCTTCTGTCTCCGGTAGGTTCTGGAATCTGAAAAAGAAGGACATTCTTTCAAGTTCTATCTTTGCTATAAAATTTTCCAATTCTATATTCCCCTTCTGGACTGCCTTAACCTTCTCCCCCAGCCCGGCCACACACTCCTCCAGCACACCAATTCTTTGTTTATTTTCTATTGTTTGCTGCTGTACAGCTTTGAGCTGTTCTCTAAAATCTGCTACCTCTTTTTTCAACTCATTTTGTCCCTGCATAAGAGCCTGGAACATTTGTATAACAGATAAGTCTTTTGAACTCTCTCCAGTCCCTTCTTGTTCTGAGAATGATGAAATTTTTGTCTGTTGGGTCATAGCGCTGGATGTAGAAGATGTAGTGCCGAAGCTGCCTTGGCTGAAGGTAGTTTTCTGGGCCCCATTTGTCTGAGTTCAGAGATGACTGTAAATCTTTTCCAAAAGAAATGGCGTCTGTGAAACATGCAGCCGAGTAAGTCCGAGAAGACAGGCAAATCCAAAAGTGAAAGTTAATCCTCAGTCAAAGTTCCAAGTCAAGAAGTCACAAGAAAAAAAATCAAATAATCCAAATCCAGAAAGACCACATAATAGGAGAAGCTACAGGAGTCCTTCAGGAGGGAATAGTAATATAAAGCCAGACTTTCTTCAAAGGTAGTTTCAAAAGGCAGACTTCATTTATAAGTGCGAAGAAGAAGATGGAAGCAGGCCATCTTAACTCCCCCTTTCACAGGGAACCAGGGAGCAGAATATCAAAAATTTCCATAAAGTTTTTAAAACAACTCAGCAATCGCCTCTTGCAATTGTAATATAAATCTTTTCACATAGTTAGTACAAGTGACTAATTCAACTTTTTTCTCTCTCTCTCCATTCTGAGATTGAGGGATAATCCAAATGCCACTTTGCCTGAGAGGGGTGAAAAAAAACTCCTCCAATCTTCCAACTTCAAATAGATTGAATCCACAACTTACAAAAGGCTGCTGCTCATCAATTAAAAGGGGTTAGGGAGATTGGAGCGAATTTCTCACCTCCAGTACTTCAGCCGCTACTTCTAATTAGTTACTTCCTTCTGGAATCCATTTAGTGAAGGTGCTGCTATGCACCCCCCACGCTCCCCGGCTCCTGAGGCGAAGCTGGAAACCCCCCCATGGCTGCCGCCGATCCGGGGGTTCCAGCAAGCCGCCCTATGGCAGGTGGTCCCTCCAAGACCGCCTGTGCTCCTAAAAGGAGCCCACCAGAGAAGCGAGCAGCGGACCAACGTCCGTCGTCTTCGGAAACCGGAAGTGATCTCCCCAGTGTTGATGAACTATTGATGAAGTTGGTGAGTTCTAAATGTGAGAAGGGCTGCAGTCCAGAGCTTTGTTGGGAATTATGCCAATTCATGCAGAATAGCAGCTAGAGGGGCCTCGGTAGATTTTTTTTTTTTTTTGCTCATCATGCCATTGGGGTGAACATTTTATGAAAATGCCCACAATGTGCTCTAAAATTTGAAAGGTGCCCATTACATTAAATGTATACTGGCAAGTGTGAATGTGAATCCCCATTCTATACCATCATGCACTGAGAATGAAGATAATAGTAATGTATGAAAATAAATAATGCCATTACATATTTGTTGTATTGCTCTGTCATTGGTTCCAACACCAGGCTGAGAAAAGGATGGAAAAAACTTGAGGGGAAGTCAACCACTTAATGCTCATTATTTGATTAACACTATTTTAAAACTTTTTAGCCTAAGCTAAGGAATCAATAGCCTCTTATTCCACTACAGTGCATGCTACCTATTTTGACAAAAAAGAGGGAAATGCAAGGTTTCATTTCTGAGTCATAAAAGCATGAAAAAAGGAAGTAAAATGTGAATGGGTTGGAAAACATGTTTTGCGTTTAAAGTGTTATCTGCCTCTTTAAATCAATGACAATCTGACAGAGTAGACTATTTTAAGGCTTCTACAGCAAAATTCTGACAAATAATACATAATTATAGACTTTAACTACCTATTATCATTAGAATTTTTTCCCACAATGTTTCCTACTTATGGCATGCAATAAATGAAATACCAGGGTATACTAATGCTGGCAAAATAGCAATATCCAACTAATGGCTCTATCTAGGTGACCATTTCTGATCTTGCAAAGCTGAACAGGGACATGCCTTATTTTATAATTGGTGAGAGACCACCTGGAAATTCCTGGGAAGTTGAAAAGATATCCTGGGGGAGAAAAAAACAAAAGACAATGATAAACTATTCCATACTTGTGCCAAGAAAGCGACATGGCTGAGTCCATGCAGTCACCAGCAGACAAGCTAATTTCAAAGAAGAATTTTAATATAGCAATGCTGGTTTTCAAGTTACTATAGATAGCATTAATTTTTAGAGAAACTTTTTTCTAATTTAAGCTTGAAGTTAGACAGTAAGGACAGAGAGGGTGTTATTTGTGCTAGTCATCATTTATTCTGCTAGACAGGAAAAAAGATTATGAAAACTAAACAAATGAAGGACATTGTACACACCCTATAGGTGGCCTCATGTCATGGGATTCTTGACACAGAAATATACTTTATCAACAAATTGCCAGAACCTGAATGCAACTTTTCTTTGAAGAAAATTTGGAAAGAGGTCACAGCCTCGAAAATTCTAAGGTTCCCCGTGGTGCCAAGTTCACTTTGGCCGTCCCAGTTGAAATCTTGTGCTGAAAATAAATTTCCTTCTGAAGAACAAAAAAAGGATACAACAAACTCTGGCAGTTTTCTGGCCCATTCAATATCATTGTGAGATTTAGGTCCTAAAATGAATAATAAATGGGCCAATTTTGTTCTGCTTAATGGAAGACGGTGTATCAAGTAGGTCTGGGAATTCTATTTGTGTCAACCGGGATAATAACCATAGAAATACAGCATGTTTTATAACACAGAAATAGCTAGATTAGTTCATAATGATTTTTGTACAAGGTCGATGTTCCAAAAAAGCCTCTTTGTTACTTATATAAATCAACACAAAGCAAAATTATTTCCATTCAAGTGTAGGAAGCACAAAATCAAAACTAATATGAGTGTAGAAATAATCAAATCACTACATCACATTTTCATTTGCATAATTAGGTAGTATCAAATGAAGAAAATAGGCATAGCCTCATTTACAACATATCACCCCAAAACTCAGAGTTCAAGTTAAGGGTGTAAATAGCTTCTCTCATTTCATAGCTACAGTTCAGATGGTCCTATCCAGCCTTTGGCTATGCCAGTTCAAGTTAGGTTATAATAATAAGTTATAATAAGTTGACTTGAGGGTCAGTGACTATAGAAGGTATCTGTTGATGTAAGATAGATAGGTTATAAAATCCTTAACATTAAAAGTTGTTTCTTTGTAAGGAGAAAAAACAGAATTACAGATTTAAAAAAAGAAACATTAATTTAAAGAATGGGTCATCTCTTCCAAATAGGTAGACCCCATCTTGTTTCTTAACTGTACTTCCTTAACTGTCTTAAGATTTTTTTAAAAAAAAACTATTTGTTCTGGTGGAAACTCAAAAATATTCCACTGCCCAGTGGTTTTTTATAAAGTGTTGTTAATGACAAACAGGAGTTGGGGGTGGGAAAAGCACTTATATATACTGTAATAAATCTAGAGTAAGCCATCTCAATGTCTTCCAGAAAACATCTACCATTCTTTGCCATTGACTGTGCTGGTTGTGATGAAGGAATCAAAGGTATCTTAAGAGCATCTCAAGGTGCCTGTTGCTATGATAAATGATTTCAATATCAACACATTAGACTCCACACCTGTTAACCTACAGCCTCTGTCAGATATTACTTTCTTAATCTAGAGTGAAAGCTTTTTTGGGTAAGCTGGAAGCAGTTACAGTATATATTCACACTTATAATGGCCACCTTTATCTTTTATTTTACTAAAGACAATCCTGTGTTTTCAGTCATCCTGTCTGTAAAAGGTTATTCAATGCAAGTCACTTTGGAAAAAAAATCATAAAGGAAGCAAATAAGGGCCAAGAAGATGCCTTCCATTTTTCAACACCTGTTTGAGCTGGTGAACACTTTAATTACCTACTGTATCTCATCTTCCATGTTCCAATAGTAATAGTACTCCTAATAACTGAGTTGTGCAGAGATCCAATAGATGTTATATTTATTGCTACATGTTTACAACATGTAAACGTATAAAACTCGTGTTTACATTTGCCACTATCGCAAACATTCATGCAACTTTTATTATCTTGTGGCCACCCATGTTGTTTCTTCTTTATCACACTGGTATACATTTCCAGAAAGGTTCTTATTCATGCTTACATTCATTGTTTATTTTATTTTATTTATTTATTTAGTTTGTCAAACATGTACGAGATAACAGGTATAAGTATAAATATGGACATGAACACAGGAAATGGGGCGTTGGTTCTTACCTGATACGCCCCTTCTCTGGGCAGGTGGAGATGGCGGTCATGCATGGGTTAACTCAGCCAGTAACCAATAGAACTGAGTCTACCAAAGTGATGTCATCGCCTCTGAGGAATGTCCTCCCGCTTTTCTTGACGAAGGAGATAAGGAGACTGCTGTGCACTATTCAATTGCTCTCAATCCCTTGATAATTCAATATTTCTTCCAGAACTCCCTCTGCGAACTAGGCCAGGACTGGAAAGGGTGGGGATGACTGCTGTCTCCACCTGCCCAGAGAAGGGGCGTATCAGGTAATAATCAACACCCCATTCTCCAAAGTTGGTGGAGACAGTGGTCATGCATGGGACGTACCAAAGCTAGGCCATACCCCAGGTGGGAAAAGGCTGGCCTAGGAGCTGGAAGAGGGAAGAACCACTTGGAGGACCCGCCGCCTGAATGCCGCATCCACCGATGTGTATCTACCCACCTTATAATGGTGGATAAAGGGGGTAGGAGTAGTCCAGGTAGCCGCCTTGCAAATCTCCTCCAAGCCATTGAGTCCATGCCACTGACATAGCCGCATTGCACATGGAATGTGCCGTGATGTTGGAGAGAGAAGTATGGTGATGTGCCAGGTAGGCCCTTGAAATAGCAGAGCGGATCCAGCGTCAGACCATAGATGGGGAAGCTTTTAGCCCTTTATTTGTGGGATGGAAAGACACGAAGAGAGATTTGGTGCACCTGAAGGTGGCCGTTTTGGCAATATTGATCTTAAAAGCACTCCGCACGTCTAACCTGTACCACTAGCGCTCAAGTCTGTGAGAAGGATTAGGACAGAAATTTGGAAGAGTGAGGTCTAGAGATCGATGAAATGTCAAATTTATCTTTGGAACAAAGGAGGGATCAAGGTGAAGGACCACACAGTCTGGGTGAAATACACACAGATCAGATCGGATGGAAATGGCCGCCAATTCCGAGACCCGTCATGTCGACGTGATTGCCACCAGAAAGGTTGTCTTCAGAGTAAAGTGATGCAATGAGGCTGACCTGAGAGTCTCGAAAGGAGGTAGAGTGAGAAAGTCAAGTACTTTGACTAGATCCCATGAGGGGAAACGGTGTATGACAGAAGGGCAGAGATTAGAAACCATCTTCCCCAGCAGTTGAGACAGCTGGAGAAGAGGGACCAGCTGTCTCCTCCATACCTCTTTGGCAAAGTCCCTGAGGCTGATCTGGCATTCCCGAGACAGGAAGACCCTCCCCTGCGAAGAATTGATGAGGGCTCCTAAGTGCATTAGGTGTGAGGTGGGGACAAGATGACTCTTCTGATTGATGGAGAATCCCACCCCCTGAAGCACCTGTAAGGTGTCCTGGAAAGCCTGAAGAGCCTGGTTGTGTGACCTGGACAATAAGAGGATATCGTCCAGGTAGCACATGATCCGAATGGGTCCGGCTCGCAAGTGGTCTGCTACAACTGGCAGGAGTTTGGTAAAACCTTCAGGGCTGATGACAGCCCGAAGGGGAGGGCTCGATATTGAAAGTGATGGCCCTCATAAACAAAGCGTAGGAACCGTCTGTGTTGCCTGTGAATGGACACATGGAGGTAAGCCTCCACTGATGTGAGGAGATTGTGTTTGCGTACACTCTATAGGATTGACAGGAGAGAGTGCATTTTGAATCTCCTGTACCTGATGAATTGATTGAGAAATTTGAGATCAAGGATTGCTCTCTAGCCCCCCAAAGACTTTGGCATGATAAAGAGACAAGAGTAAAACCCCTGTCCCACCTGGCCTGGAGGCACAGGTTGAATGGCCCAAATGTGGAGCAGATGATAGGTGGCCTGCTCTACAAGGAGCCTCTTGTGAGGATCCCGGGAGATTGGGCACGTGACAAAGTGGTTCGGAGGGCTGGAGTGCAAGTCCAAGAGAAGGCCGAATCTGATGGTGGCCCTGACCCACACGTCATTGGTGATGTCGTCCCAATGATCCGCAAAGGATGCCAGACGTCCCCCAATTGGGAGATCCTCCAGACAGTCACTTCTGCCTCTTATAGAGTGGTTGTTGTTGTCCCTGAATGACTTTCTGGGCTGGAATCTCTGAGTGTTCCTGCCTGATCTGTTGGAGAAGGAGGGGCCCTGTCTGGGAGGAGCCTGGCATTGCGTACGGGAGTTGGAGGAACCCTCGTCCTGACCCCAAAAGGGCTGCCTACAGTAAAAAGGCTGACTCTGATCCCACTGTTTTTTGGTGGCCAGTTGCAGGACCTTCTGCTTATCCTTCGACTCTATTAGTAGAGGCTCTAAGGGAGGACCAAAGAGAAAGGAGGAAGAAGAGGAAGAAGAGGCAAGTCTCCACTTCGCTCGGGCCTCCGCCTGCCACTGCTTTAACCAAAGGAGCCAGTGGGTGGTGATAGAGCAGCGATGGCTAACCTTTTTTGGCTCGCGTGCCATAAGTGGGGGGAGCGCAGGAGGGTCGTGTGCAGGCATGCCACACACATAATGCAATGCACGACCCCCCCAGTGCGCATGCGTGCATGACAGGCGCTCCCCCTCCCATTTTTACATGCTTTTTTCGCCCTCCCCAGGCTCCAGAGGCTTTATAGGAGCCTGGGGAGGGCAAAAACAGCCTCCCCCACCCACCCGGAAGCCCTCTGGAGGCGTCTGGGAAGGCTTCAGGGACTGTCCGGAGGCTTCCCTGACGCCTTCGGGGTGCTCAAAACGACCCTCCGAGCAAACCGGAAGTCACTTGCTCGGAGGGTCGTTTTAAGCAATCCGAAGGCTTCAGGGACTGTCCGGAGGCTTCCCTGACGCCTCCGGAGGGCTTCCGGGGGGGGCGGGCGAGGCTGTTTTCACCCTCCCCAGGCTCCTATAAAGCCTCTGGAGCCTGGGGAGGGTGAAAAATGGCTTTTAAAAAGGATGAACTCAGCTGGCCAGCGCGCGCATGTGCTCTGGCCAGCTGACAGGACAGTGCCTTGTGTGCCCTGACAAATGGCTCCATGTGCCACCTGTGGCATGTGTGCCATAGGTTCACCATCACTGTGATAGAGGATGCTATGGCCTTGGATGCGAAATGGGCCATGTCCAAGGGTGCATCTGCGGTGTATACCAGGGCTCCCTCAATTTGTTAATATCCTTGCGAGCCCTAGAATCCCGGGCCGGAAGCCTCGCCTGGAGTTGCCTTAACCATAGGAAAGCTGAGCGACTAAAGAAGGAAGCAGAGGTAGCTGCCCTGACAGCCCAGACCGAGGCCTGGTGCCCCTTGACCAGAGTTTGTTCCATTCTCTTGCCTTCAGGGTGAAGAGCTTCCTCAAGAGCTGCCAAGACTGCATTAGGAGAAGAGAGGCTAACGATAGGTAAGTCAATAGAAGGTACCTCTAAAGCCTTGATGAGCTCTGGTCCCAGAAGATGCGGACCTGCAAGGAGTAGAATGGTTAGAAGACCTGTGTTTAAGTCCTGCTGCTATGCCTCTTTCAATGGCCTCAGATATCATATCAGCCATGCCAGGTGAGTACGAACGGCGGCAGGAAGGGGACAGAGTACCTCCTGGTAGAGGGGCTCCTCATCAGGCGTGATGTTCCTGCCACCTTCAGATTCATCCCCACTGTATGCCAGATCGCCTGTGCCCCTGGCTTCCTCAGGTTGGATAATGGAAGCAGCAGGGGAGAGATCGTCCTCTGAATCAGAAGACAGGTCAGGAGGTGGACTAGGAGGAACAGGTCTCTGGGGCTAAAACAGATGGGATTCAGTGTGCTTGTTTTTACTTCTGGCCTTTCTGGGAGGAACCTGAGTGGCATTGCCATCTTCCTGAGAAGGTGGATTGGCTGCATTCCTGTGACTAGGCCTGGGAGTCTTGGAAGGGGGCTCAGAGGTGAGAACCTCTGTGGCAGGCCTGCGCTTACAGGTCCTGGAGTAAGGGGGCTTGATGGTGGGAGCAGGGGCCCTGGCAGTTGGAGGCACTTGTGGCTCATGGTCAGGAGAGGAAGCCATGGCCCTGTACTCACGACTTGGTGAAGAAGGTATTCAAAATGGCTGCCGGAGCTTCTTCACGCCAAAACAAAATGGCCACTGAGGCTACAAAGGGCACCACGAGGTAGCCGAGGCCGCAGAAAGTTGGCAGTCCTGAGGAGAGGCTGCAGAGGTGAAGGGCAGCTGTGGCAGTCAAACGATGGCAGGAGCACTAAATAGTAGCAGTGGCGCTTCTTCAGCAGCAGCAGCAGCGTTTGGCAGCACTTGGCAGTGTTAGGTGGCGCTTGACAGTGAGGGAGAGACAGCAGAGTTGACAGCGCTAACCGGAGCCTCCAATGGCTAGTGCTGGGCAGTGCTGCATCCGGGACGGCACTATAAGCCGCCGGCAAGGTCAGGAGGCAGAAGCCTTGAAGAAACCCTGGCAGTCCCTCTCAAGAAGCCCTGGGGCTAGGAGAGAGCCTTGGCTCCGAGGGGAGCTATCAGCAACAATCTGTCTTCCTCCAGTAATTTATAAGTTCAAATTTTAGAGAAAAGTCCAATTAAAGCCAATTAGAGTAGCCAATTAGTATTTTTAAGTAAATAAGTTGAGGAGAGAGCAATTAGCACAGCCAGTTCCGATCAAACTGAGTCTAAAAAAGTGGGAGGACACTCCTCAGAGGCAATGACATCACTTTGGTAGACTCAGTTCTATTGGTTACTGGCTGAGTTAATCCATGCATGACTGCTGTCTCCACCAACTTTGGAGAATGGGGACAAATAAATGGGGACAATAGGACAGGGGCGTGCTTATGCATGCCCCCTTACAGACCTCTTAGGACAGTGATGGTGATCCTTTTTGGCATCACGTGCCAAAAGTGGGGGGAGGGCAGAGGGGTCATGGGCATGTGTGCCACACCCATAATCCTATACATGCAGACCCCCATGCGCATGTGCATGCAACTACCACCCCATGCACGTGCGACCCCCGCCCTCCCCCCTACTTTTGGTGCATGATGGTCCCGTTTTTTCACCCTTCCCAGGCTCCAGTCCAGAGGATTTCTAGCAGCCTTGGGAGGGCAGAGGATTTCTAGCAGCCTTGGGAGGGTGAAAACGCGTGCCCCACACTCCCCTGAAGGCCCTCTGGAGGCTTCCAGCACCTTCCACTCACACCCGCAGGACCTGCTGCTCACTGCCGCCTTCAGAGGCAACGGAGGCAACCGCTACTCTTGGTGGGGCAGCCGTGCTCATGCGGTCCTGGCCTAAAGCCTCATGACCCTCCCGCCCAGCAACCATGGTTCACCTCACTGGGAGGCACCTGGTAGTGCCGGCAGTCTCCCTGGTAGCTGGTGGGCAGTTGCGGGTGCAATGAACCCGATGCCCAGCGCCTTCCACTGGTGCAGAAAGGGTGTGCGGTGGGGAAAGAAGTTCCCCAGGGAGGGGGGAATGAGAGAGATTGGCCCGGCGGGGTGTGTGTGTTTCCCCTGTTTGACATGGGAGCAGTGCTGGGATGAGGTGCTTCACCAGCTGTTTTCATTGTGAAGGAGGAAATCTCCCTCCATGGACTTGAGGGGAAAGAAAGCCTCCTTTTCTCCCCTTCTCAAACCACAGTGTGTGTGGAGAGAGAGGGGGGGGAGAGTGATGCCTCTGAATAAGTCGCCGAGCGCACCGGCTATCCAAGGAGACCAATCCGCCCCTGAACCCTAATTGTACCTGCGGCCCAGCAGGTGGGCAGGCGAGCAGGCACTCTCTCTCTCTGGCTTCCTTGGACTGTATATGTTTCTTCTCTCAAACACCGCAGTTACCCACGTATCAGCTAGGCATTAAGCGCTGGCTGCAGCAGCAAGGAACAGCTTAGAAAACTAATTGGAGATGGCATGCGCTCTTCCTCCCTCCCTCCCTCCCTCTGCAATTTGAGAAGAGGGAAAAGGAGGCTTTCTTTCCCGTCAAGTCCATGGAGGGGGCAGTGCTGGGCTGAGGCGTCCCATCAGCCATTTTGATTCTGAAGGAAATCTCCCTCCATGGACTTGAGAAAGAGAATGAGGGAGGGAGTGTGTGTGCTCACTCTCGCCTCCCAGATGGCTTTTCTGGCCGAGCTCCCAATGGGGGAGATGGGGTTCCCTCCTCCTCCTGGAGCCCATTATGAAGGAGAAGTCCTGGCAGCCACGATGGGCAAGGAGGAATATGTGCCGGGGCTATTGCTGCTTCCCTTCCCCCCCCCCAGCTTGCTTGTCTCTTTAAACTGCGCCTCTTTGCCTAAAGGGCCGGAGCAGGACAATGCAATTGGGAAGGATTTGTGTGTGTGTATGAAAGAGAGGGGGAGATGGGGGGAGAATAAGATAAGGGGGAAGAATGGAGGCATTTTGGCTCACTCTCACCTCCCGGACTCTGTGTCCCTCCGCCTAGCTGGGCTTCATGGCTGCGCTGCTCCTGGGCTCATCAGCCTCTGGACAGACATCAGATTCCCACTCTTCAGCACCAGTTCAGGGAGGAAAAGGCAGGGCATCATAACACAGGAACTTCTGCTATCCAGGTGGTGAGAGCAAGCCGAGAAGCCTCTGTTCTTCCTCCTTACCTTATTTCCCACACCCCGAAACACACACAAACCTTTCCCAATTGCTTTCTACTGAGGATGAGGTCATTTCAGGGGAAGACAAAGAGGCGTGAATTAAAGAGACAGGTGAGCTGGGATGGGAGAGACTGTTTCATGCAGCTTTTTAGCCCCGCAAATGATGGCGAGAAACAGCACCTTCACATGTCAGCTGCTCTTGGCCCGGCAGAGGAGGGGTTCACAAGCCACCCAACCAAGAAAAGTGGTTGTCTCTGTTGCCTCCAAAGGTGGCGGGATGCAGCTGCTGTGGGTGGAAGGTGCTGGGTATCGGGGCCGCCATAGTTTACAACAGCGCTGAGAAAGCTGCAAGCCTAAAGGCACCCTCGCTCCTGCGTGCAAGCCGCGATCTTCTCGCTCCCTCAGCTGTCTCTTTACCCCTCCTGCTCAGCTCTCTCTCTTCTATCTCTTCTTCACCTCCCCACACTTGTTTACTCATCCCACAGAGCTTAGGCACACCTCCCTCCGACCCTACAGCTGTTGCAAAACACAACCCAACATGCAAACTGGAAGTCCGTTCCCGAACTTCCGGTTTCTGTGTTGGGTTGTTTTTTGCCCTCTGGAGGTGGGCGAAAAATAGCCAAAAATGAAGGGCAAAGTCAGCTGGCTAGTGCGCATGCGCACTGGAGCTGACAAGACAACACTTCACGTGCCCTAAGAAATGGCTCCACGTGCACCTGTGGCACACGTGCCATAGGTTCGCCATCACAGTCTTAGGAAATGGGTGAGACAGTTTAAGGTTAGTTATGGGGGTTGGAGGATGTAACAACAGAGTTGGGTAGTGTATTCCAGGCATTGATCACTCTGTTGCTAAAATCGTATTTTCTGCAATAAAGTTTAGAGCAGTTTACCTTGAGTTTGTATCTATTGTTTGTCCATGTATTATTGCAGTTGAAGCTGAAGTAGTCATTGACAGGTAGGACATTGTAGCAGACAATTTATGTACTATGCTTATGTATAATATAGAAGTGCTTACTCTGCACTTATGAAGTTCTGGTCCTCACAATATCAAAGAAAAGTATGAACATTTTCACATATGAGCTACCTCAATGACAAAGGGTCTGGTAACAAGACCTAGTGGCATGATTAAGGGACATGATTAGCTTGCCAATGAAGTAGTTGGAAGAGTTTGGCATGTTTTGCTTTTGAAATAAAAAAAACTAAGGGGGCATATGAGAAAGGTCTACTTCTATCTAAAAGGTACAAGAAGTGGAAGACCTGTTTTCTATTGAAACTGATAAGGACCATTGGGTTGATATCAAAAGAAAGGAGATTTCAGCTGAACATTGGGTGGAATATTCTGAAAGTAAGAGTTGCAAAGCAAAGAAATAGTCTGCCAAGAACGTGCCCAGGAAATCCTTGAATAAGAACCAGTCACTTTCTAGGGAAGGTTTAACAGAATCCTGCACTGAGCAGAGTCCTTTCAAACTCATGCAGACTATAATTCTTTGATTGTAGGCAAGAGTTAGATCTTCTCTCTGAGCTACCCACATACCGTTTTTATCACAGCCTCTGTGCTTTTGAAATGTCAGAACAAATCCAGTTTTCTTCACCTTATTTCAAAAGTAATACTCTTAACATAAATACCAAAGGGATCAGTAAGAAAATAAAACAAGATTTATTTCTGTTGCTGAACACCTTTACCAGGGAATGAGCACTAGCTTATTACAGAAAATTCTTTTTAGAAATTAAGGAATAAGCATCCATAACTTAATTTATTCTATTCCAAAATAACAATGGAGGGAGGGGGAGGGAGGGAGGGAGGGGGGAGGGAAGGAAGGAAGGAAGGAAGGAAGGAAGGAAGGAAGGAAGGAAGGAAGGAAGGAAGGGGAAAACATAGATGCTGTACTATGAATCTATGATCCCATCAACTGCGTACTCTCAATGATTGATAAAAAAAATTGGGAGTGGACTGTGGACCTTGGACTTTTTTCCCCAAAGCCTAGCCCAAAGCCTTCACTAATTTCTATTGATTAAATTAATACAGTTAATATATTTATGGGAAATTAAAATACAGCATAATGCAAGGATTTCATTTCTGTCCTTACTACCAACCATTTCCTGTGGGGAATTGTAGGAAAGCAAAATTGTGTTCCATTAACTTGGCAAGATTGTGTTCTATTAACCTGACTATGGGGAAAGAAATGTATATCACTCATACAGAAAAAGTCACAGAGGAATGAAAGATTTAAAATGGGAAAAGAAAGGTGTTTTCAGGGAGAAAAGTCATTTTTCCTTGGAGGAAAGTTATGAAAGTGATTTATAAACTACTGCAACTTTCAACTTTGAAGATTTCTTGAGCTTTAAAAAATTTACAGGCAACCTCTTGTTTTTACAGCCTGAAGCAGAGCAAAGCTACCAGCTGGGATTTGATACCCTCAGCCAAAAAAAGAATACCACGCATTTAATAAACTACCAAATCCTCTAATGCTATTCCCCACTCTCCGATCACAGCAATGAGCATTAAAAAAAAGGGAAATCTGTCAATTCTTTAGACACTGTTATGGCTCACACTATCACTTTTTTAGGGGAGCTATCTTAGTTATTATGCATTTATTTATTTATTTATTTATTCAGACATTTTAATGTTTTTTTCATGTCTGATTCTTGGAGACTGCCTGGACAGTCCCTACAGTTTTATGACAAGGTTTTTTGAAAGTGGTTTACCATTGCCTCCTTCCTAGGGATAAGAGAAAGTGATTAGCCCAAGGCTGCCCACCTGATTTTGTACCTAAAGCTTCATGGTCCTCTGGTTTCTAGCCTATTGCTAGAAACCTAACTGGCTTTCTTCATAAATCATAAATATCACAAATTTCAACCTTAAAGATATTTTTCAGTTCTGATAGAGGTATGCAATCAATTTGATTTCCAAAGTAGACTCAATAAACAACGAAAGCATCTCAGATTTCTCATGCATCTAAAGGATTAGATCCATACTGAAGTATCAAAGCATTCTTGAGTTGATTGTATTGCCACTGTATTAGGCAAAACGTTGCTTCCAAGCCTATCCAACTTAAGCATTTAGGAAAGGTAAATTGACTCCATTTGTAATGAAAGGTATACATTAACTTAAGCCAAGTGGTTACAGCATAGGAAAAGCCAGATCTGAGGATTCCTACAAAAAACTGTTACTTTTCCCCTCTCCCAGGCCTCCCTGGTCATTTTATTAGTTTCCAATAAAGTTGAGATTAGTTGTTTTGGTAACAATTCTGAGGTTTGGCGCCTCTTTGACAGGTGTTCCCATTTTGTTCCCATGCCTGTGTCCTTGGATCATTCAACTGATGTCTCTGGTTGGCACTTTTGGTTCTTGTAATCTCTCCTCCCTGTATTTCCCCCCCCCCTTCCCCCATATTTTATGGCAGGCTGAAATCAAAGCGAAGCAGAGTTGAAGCAGAGTGATGACAGATCTAACAGTTGTTGAAATTCCTTAAAATAATAATTATAAAAATACTTCCTATTTCAGAACTTGTCCATTCTCTCAAGAGAACATCCCACTCCCAATTTTTAAGTATAACTCTTCCATTTAAAATATTCATTAGGCTTCTGAATCAAAGTCCAGTCTATGTCTGAATGTGTCTAGCTATTCTCAGACTAGAAAATGAAAGACGCCTTTGCTTATTATTGCTTATTATATGAATTAATACATGAATTATTGAGTCTGTCATCTGCATAACTGTCTGGTTTGGCTCCGTAACCAAACAAGACAGATACAGACTTCAGAGGATAATTAGAACTGCAGGAAAAAAAACAATTGTTACCAACCTGCCTTCCAGGTTAGGGGTAGCGTTATCACATTTTTATATCACAGAAATGTCTATAACACAGTTGTGAGGAGGGAAGGAGCCAAAGTCGCGACGATACGACATGCGATCTCAATGCTCTGAGATTGCAGTCAACACTTTTGCCACTGGGTGGTCCAAATGGATCTAAACCGTCCCGCAGAGATGGTGAACAAGAAGAATACATCTTGCTGATCTCAGGGACATCGCAATCGACATCGATCCACACTAAAAATCCAACCATTTGGTTGACGAAGTCGGGGTGGCTCCAAAACGGGAGGATATGGAAAGAGAAAGTGTTTCCAGCTGGTGAGGTAATTTTATCATTTTAAAAGTGACTGCCTATAAAAAACTTAAAATAAATTTAAATTGGAGAACAGAAGAAATAAGTGGTGGAATTAAATTTGGAATGGTTTTTGACAGGAGGTTATCTTTTTTTTTAATGCAATCTTCACAGATGGGATTTATGTAAGACCTTTAAAACGAACAGATTAAGCCTTCTTCTTCTATTTTTTTTTTCATTACTCTCTGTAACCAATGGTCTAAAATTCTCCTCTTTCACTACTGTGGGTGTTTTTCTTTTGTGTGAAACAGCAGTTCCCACGTCACCTGGAGGAAAATGATTATCTAGACCCGCGCCAGTCCGGCTTCCGACCCGGGCACAGCACGGAGACGGCCTTGGTCGCATTGGTTGATGATCTCTGGAGGGCCAGAGATAGGGGTTGCTCCTCTATCCTGGTCCTATTAGATCTCTCGGCGGCGTTCGATACCATCGACCATGGTATCCTGTTGCACCGGCTAGAGGGGCTGGGAGTCAGGGGCACCGTTTTACGGTGGTTTGGCTCCTACCTCTCTGACCGGACGCAACGTGTGTTGGCAGGGGAGCAGAGTTCGACCCGGAGGTCACTCACATGTGGAGTGCCACAGGGATCGGTGCTCTCGCCTCTCCTGTTCAACACATACATGAAACCGCTGGGCGAGATCATCCGTGGCTTTGGGGTGGGATATCATCTGTATGCTGATGATACTCAGCTATACATTTCCACCCCGAACCACCCCAATGAGGCCGTCGAAATGATGTCCCGGTGTTTGGAGGCCGTACGGGTCTGGATGGATGGCAACCGACTAAAACTCAACCCTTCCAAGACGGAGTGGCTGTGGCTTCCGGCCTCCCGGTTCAACCAGGTGCTTCCATCTCTGGCCATTGGGGGCGTGCAACTAGCCCCCATGGAACAGGTGCGCAATTTGGGCGTCCTCCTAGATGCCCGGCTGTCCATGGATGACCATGTAACAGCCGTGGCTAGGGGGGCGTTCCATCAGGTCCGCCTGATGCGCCAATTGCGCCCCTTATTGGACCGGGATGCCCTACGCACAGTCACCCATGCGCTAGTGACGTCTCGCCTGGACTACTGCAATGCTCTCTACATGGGGCTTCCCTTGAGATGCACTCGGAGACTACAGTTGGTCCAGAACGCGGCCGCGCGGGTGATTATGGGGAGGTCTAGATACTCCCCTGTAACACCTCTCCTGCGCGAGCTGCACTGGCTTCCTGTGGTCTACCGAGTGCGTTTCAAGGTTTTGATTATGATCTTTAAAGCGCTTCATGGCAGAGGACCTAGTTACATGCAGGATCGCATCCTGCCCCACACATCCCTACGACCAATTCGCTCACACAGAGAGGGACTTCTCCGGGTGCCGTCCGCCAAACAGTGTCGGGGGGCGACATCCAGGAGCAGAGCCTTCTCTGTGATGGGCCCAGCCCTGTGGAATGACCTCCCCCGTGACATCAGGATTATTTCCGATCTCCGCTCCTTCCGTGTACAGTTGAAGACCCACCTCTTTCAATCATCCGGCCTGGCTCAACCGTAATCTTTTCATATTCCTCCTGACTGTCTTTTTTAAATTTTAAATTTTTATTGTATATTGGATTTTTTATTTGTTAATGGTTTTAATTTGTCTTAATGTTTTAATCTATTACCTCCTCCGTGCATGTATGTCTTTTGTATATATGTATGTTTATATATGTCTTGGTGTACGCCGCCCCGAGTCCTGCCCGGAAAGGGAGCGGCTAATAAATCCAAATTTATTATTTATTTATTATTATTATAAAATTGCAACATTGCAACAATAACACTGCTACTTCGGAGGCTAGAATTTTGTGTATTGGAAACGAAACACTTTACTTTCTCTCACTGATTATCTTGGCTTAGCACTTCAAGGTCTTACTGCTTGTTTACAGAGAGTGATAAGAAGGAAAGCACACAGATGTTCCTTTGAGGTATTTCTAACCAGAGAGAGGTGAAGATGAAATGATTATTGTGAATTGAAGTCTAATCTTTGTTAAAAACTTCTAAGTTAGAATAGCAGTATTTATTAGTTGTAAACAACGGCACAATTCCAGCAGGAGAAAGAGGCTTTAAGTCTGCAAAAGATATTCTCAGAAATACAGAAATTATCAAACACACATGAGAGGATTGAGAAGAAGTTGGATGACTTAGTGCATTTAATAGCAAAATATGATGGAGAAGTTGAAGATGTTCATCAAATGGATAAAGTGACAGTTAAAATTCAAAAAACCGAAGAGGAAAATTAATATAAAGAAACTAAAACTGCTGATATATATGGTGATTGGTTTGTCTTTGAAAATGGAAAGAGTGGAATATTGAAAGAGGAATTAAATGGAGGGGAAACTTACCCCAGATGGCAAGATAAAGAAGAAGAAAAAATGAAAGAATTTATGGATCTAAAGAGAGAAATTTTATTAGCAATAGTTTTGATAACACCACCGACAATTAAAATAAGCGGATTAAGGAAACAAAAGAAGGGCATCAAAATTATATGAGAGATTCCATAAGCAAAGAGTTGCTAAAAGGAGTCCATACAAAATTGATTAAAGAGAAGATAAAAGGACTGATACCACAAACAGCAGAAGGTATGAGACTGTTTTGTTACTGGAAAGATACAGGTTGATAGATGGAAGAGTATAACTTAAAACTAGCTAAACAGTGAAATTTAGTGATAATAGATATAGTTAAACAAATAATTGATAATGATAATAATGTATACAATGTGTAGTGTCATGATAAGCAATAATGGGATATGAATATTGAATGGTACCCATGAAAGGAAAATTAGAAACCCTCTTGGATTATATATAAAGATTAATTTAAAAAAAAGAACTAAGTCAGATATAGTTAAGTTTTGAACATTAGGGGGAAAATGTTCTGATACAGGATATAGTTAAATAAAGGAGGGATAATGATAATAAGGTATATATAAGCATGGGTACAACATAAGGAAATTGGATGTAAATTACAAATAATGATTTGGAAAGAAGGATTAGAAAATTTTGTTATTGAATATTATGGATGTTTAGCTAGAATAGGACATAAGGATTCAGTGTTATTGGAGGATTTTAGAAATAGTAAATGAAATGCTAGTATGTGGTTATGTATTAAATCTTAGTATATTTTATGATGAAGGATGTTTAAACAATTATAGTCAAATGTAAACGGAGGTATGATGATGGTAACATGTATAAATATCTGAGTTAAAATACTTGAGTTTAATATGAATTATGTTTGATGACTGTGGAAGAGAGGCACGAAAGCCTTTTGTAACCAACGGATACACTTTCTACAGTATGTAAAAAAGGAAAATCTTATGTGTTGTGTTTGTTTTGAAAATAAAAAATAAAAAAATTATATAAAAAAAAGAAACACAGTTGTGTTTTACATAACTTTCAAAAGAATAGGTGCTGGAGCTAGAATAAATAAATGAAAAAAGAATTTTGTTATGTGTTCAGTTTAGTTAGCACTAAAGTTCCATGAAGTATAACATGATCATAGGGTACCATTGAAGTAATCCTTATTCAGCCAAGTTCTGCATGAAGTTACATTTAAATAATATAATTGTACTAATATAATTTATATTTCCCAGGATTCCCTCTATGTGCCTCTTGAAGACAAAGATACAGTATATAAAAGCATTGCAATTACCTGCTTTAATTGCCATGATAGCTTTTTATGCCTTGAGATTACACAAGGGGATTGTTCTTGCTGTTAACTATATGTAAGACTAGATCTTAAAATATAACCCGTGTTATAAATATTAACTGTACTTGCTTTTACCTCATAATATCCAGAAATACTCCCTAGGAATTATTCAGGGAAGATTGCTGAAAAGGAAGTGGAAAGGAGAGAAAGACTTTTCCCCAAATGTTATCCTTGGGATCTTTCTCTGTTTTCAGTATTATCCTTTTGCTATAAGAGAGAGTGGTGCAGTGGCCTAGAGGTGGAGTTCTCGCCTCACAATCAGGACACTGTGAATTTGATCCTAGGTAGAGGCAGATATTTCTCTCAATGAGAATGTATCTGCTGAACAAAACTCTGCATTGGTGACAGAAAGGGCATCCGGCCAGTAAACACTCTGCTAATTGCCCAGACATCCAGGATCATTAAAAGGGGGGGGAGGAATCCTTTTGCTGTAACAGAATAAGACTCTTTTAAGCATCCTTCTGAATTGTCTTAGCTCAGAGAACAGGAAATTTATCTTTTATCTTTTTCTTGTTCTTCCTGCCTTAGAAGGTGCTACTGCTGTTTAAAAACCTGCTGTTTCTTCATTAGCATCAAGCTGGTGCATCGAAAACTCTTCTGTTTTTATCTGTACATCTTAATTATTAATCATTCTGTACCTTAGTTCTTGCAATTAATTTAGTAAGTAAAAACATTAGCAGAACAATCCGCATCCTTAAATAATTTAAAGCATTAATGGTGCCCGATAATTTTGGGAGTGACTCATTATTACTAATTCTTATTCTTCAGCAACTTGTAATCAGTGAAACTGATTAACGTAAGTGCCATTTTCCATTTTCCAGGTGTTTAGTAATAATATACATTTGCTTTAAAAGAATAACCTATCTGCATATGTTTTGAAAGTATTAGTTTAGTTTTAATAGAAACTGATTTCACTCTTAAACACTTGCTCATAAGTATATTTATTGAAGTTAATGAGAGCTCTTTATTATGCAAAGCCTTATAGATAGCTTCACTTTATCAGAAAAAAAGAACTAAAAGTAACTCAGTGCTAGAGCTAGCAAACAGGCTTGCCATTATTGAGACAAGATTTCCATCTAAATATCGGTGTTTAAACCGAGGAATGAATAAAAAATGGAAATGGAAAATCATTCAATTTCAGCCTGGAACAAATAAGGCAAGTGCATACTGAAAATCAATATTACACAAATAATACCATTAATATTTTATTTGACATATGCTTCTTCACAGAAATTGGCATAAGTTTACTACTAGGTCTACAATATTCCAGTCAGAGAAACATTATCTGAGATTAAAATGAAATGAGGGATTTCAACACAGAATTATTCACGCACTTTGTACCGTATTACTGGCTTCCAATCCAGTAGGAAGACTAGCAATTTCCCAGTGATTAAGGACTGCTCTTAAAATCTAGGAGGAGTCTGAGGGTCTTGGTGGGTGAGATGATATTTTCATTTGGTTTTGGCTTCAAAATGGGAGAAACCCATACTAGCAACGTTCATCGATTAGGAGCAGGCAAAAACCCAGAGCCATTTGTCAGGGCACGCGAGGCATTGCGTGCGTGCTGGCCAGCTGAGTTCAGCCTTCTTTAAAGCCATTTTTGCCTTCCCCAGGCTCCAGAGGCTTTATAGGAGCCTGGGGAGGGCGAAAAGAGCCTCCCCCCTCCGGAGGCCCTCCGGATGCTTCAGGAGCTTCCCTAAAGCCTCCAGAGTGCAAAAAACCAGCCCTATGGGCAAACCGGAAGGCTCCAGAGGACTAAAAAGGACCCCACCAGTTTGCTCGTAGGGTCGTTTTTAGTCCTCTGGAGCCTTCAGGGAAACCTCCTGAAGGTCCTTGAAGCCTCCGGAGGACTAAAAACAGCCCTATGAGCAAACCAGAAGTCACTTCCAGCTCCGGAGGGCTTCTGGGGGGCGGGGAGGCTCTTTTCGCCCTCCCCAGGCTCCTATAAAGCCTCTGTAGCCTGGGGAGGGCGAAAAATGCACGCAAAAAGTACGGGAGAAAGCCTGTCATGCACACATGCGCCCTGGGGGGTCGTAGATTGCCTTATGGGTACAGCACACCCATGCATGACCCCCCTGTGCTCCCCCCACTTATGGCACATGAGCCAAAAAAGGTTCGCTATTGCTGGTCTAGATGCTAGAGCTTTCCCATCCCTCCAATGCAGGCATCACCCAAGAATGGCTTGTAGATTTTTTTTTCTCCATGGATCTAGCAACTATTATTGTTGTAGTTGAATGTTTCAACATCATCGATGATGAAACATTTAGTCGTATCCAACTCTCAGCCACTCTGTGGATCAGCACCCCCTATGCCCCTCTGTCTCATACCACCTCCCTCAGGTCTGCTGTGGTCATCCCGATCTCATCCTTTATAGCAGGGGTCCCCAACCCCTGGTCTGTGGAACAGCCCTAGTCCACAGCATGACAGAAATTGGGCTGCACAAACAAGCAAAGGCCCACGTGCAGGATGCAGGCAGCATTTGAAATCACGCCCCCTTCGATCCATGGAAAAACCTGTCTCCAGGGAACTAGTTGGGGGCCACTGCTTTATAATGTCCAGCCAGCAGGCACTAGGGCAGCCCCTTCACCTTTTTCCACTGATCATTCCCAGCATGATTGCATTTTCTAGTGAGCCATTGTGGTTAAAATTGGTGGTAGGAATATCAATAATTTCTGAAATGCAGATGTTGCTTGTTCATGGAAGGCAAGGAGGGCGTGGAGTGGCTAATCCTAAGAGTCAAAGGTGAAAGTGAAAAATTTGAATGCATCTTAACATCAAGAAAACAAAGACAATGACAACAGCAGGGAACACACAGATCAGAATTCAGATCAACAATGAGACCATTGAAACGGTAAAGGAAGATATCTTCCTGAGCTCTAAAATTGACCTAAGTGATGACTGCAGCTCCAAGATCAGAAAGTGTATAGCACTTGGAAGAAGTATAATAGCTGACATCAGAAAAACTAATTCCAACTGATTTTCTTCCACATGAAATTTACAACTGCATAGCAAGGACAAAAACCTAACCATTATCCAATATGACTTTTCCCATGCATTATTCATTTTAAAAAAAAACATAGCTCTACAGTTTGAAACTTACCACACATAAAATAGGAAGACAAGATTGTGAATAAATTGAGACAAAAGTGTGAAGGAATTGCTTCTCTGAATATAACCTGACATATAAGTATCCAACTGGGAACAAAAATATAATATCTAATTCAAAGAAAGAACTTACCTGAATAGCTATGTAATTTATAGATCAGTCTATAATTTAATAACATAATCTTACATACAACAACAATTTTGAAAATGCACTGGATTCGGTTGAGCTCATTTCGAGACAAATGAATGCCGAATTGCAATTTTCCTATGAACAGAAAATTAATGTAGTAGGAAAATGTCAGAAAGTTTTACCCCATAGATTGAATTGTCCAAAAATTGAGTTGATTTACATGGGCTCATTGTACATAGACTGTTTTCTAAGTCTGTAACAAGGGATGATAGACATTGGCAGAAAATTCTTAAACTCATTCAGTAACTTCATGATCTATGGCACATACAATGAGCACATGTCTTAGTGAAAATTGCCATTTATACGAGCTAGATGTTACCAGACATCTATACAAACACATGCTACATTTTCTACTGAAATTTCAGGCAATCTGGTTTGGCAAAATTAGTGTTGCGCTACAGAGTCCCTTTAGAAATGTCCCATAATCATGAACTGGGAAAGAAACAAACAGTTTGCAAAAAGCTGCCAGCAGCTTAGCTAGTGGGCATGGAAACATGAAGTTCTGTCTTGGTGCCTCTGTGACCCATTGAAAGAGGAATTGAGTAAACATAATTTCTAAGGCTTAACCTTGAAAGATTAGACATCAAGCTGCCATCTTTGCATGACAAAAAGAGTTGGCAGCAAAGTCCAGGAGTTGGGATGTCATATTATTGTGCAGACTGAAGTTTGATTTGCTTTGACTATCAGAGAACAAAGGATAATTGCCATGCAGTATTAATGCTGGAGTTTCAAATAAGCCACTGTAATGATGTACTTGGTTACTGAAAGGAAGATTTGGTATAATCTTTTGAAAAAGCACAGCAAGATGATTACAGATATTGTTTCTTTTCCAGAGGAAAAAAAAATCAATACAACAGTGTCCACATATCTTTGATATTCATAAAATACTTTCATAGGGGGAATTGTGTATTTAAGCTCTTCGTGCGCATTTTCAACTCACAGTGTGAAGCTGAGAAGCTGAAATAATTCTTTATTTATACTTTCTGAAGCTAAATCACCTCAATAGAGCTTCCATTTGATTCTGGTAAATAAACAAAAACTTCTGGAATGCCTACAAATGGACTTCCCCCTTAATTTAAGAGGAATTTTCTGCTTATAATATTAATATTATCCAATCCTACGGCATATGTCAATTCCAAATTAAAGATCTGCTTCATTGTTTTTTTTATTAAATGGGCAAAATCCTCAAGGCACTGGAAAATTATCAATATTCTGATGAGGTTAAAGTGGAAATTTTGTTGCCATATTTTTTTTTTTTTTGTTCAGATCTCTAATTTGTTGGGTTTATACAATATATTAGACTGGGTGGGTGGTTGTGCGCATATCCCACAAAACCTGAAATTGCCTTTTTAAGCAACCACACAACCTTCCCAAAGGACATAGCTGCTTTAATGCTTGGAGAGAAGGGTAGCTGACCCTGCTGATATACTTCATAAACTACTTTTTGAACAGTTTTACAACCGCACCTACTCTTATTAACTCTGCAAATACTACCTTGTTTCCTCTGCATCTTTTGAAGTATACATCTCTAATAATCACCTATGGCTATGAACCATTAATAAATCTGATTTGGATCAAGGTTAATGAGATAAAAGAAGCTGTTTGCAGATATTAACTATAACAGCCCGTTTGTTTGTTTGTTTGTTTGTATTTATATGCCGCCCTTCTCCAAAAGGACTCAGGGCGGCGTACAACATTAAAAAAACACACATCTCAAAAGTTTAAAAAAAATTAAATCCATATCCAAAAAAACAAACCGAATTTAAAAAAAACAATACATTTAAAATAAGTTAAAATTAACAGGCCAGGCCGGCTTGCTGGAAAAGCCAACTTTTTAGGGTGCGTCGGAAGGACCGGAGGTCGGGGATTATGCGAAGCTCCGGGGGCAGCTCATTCCAGAGGGAAGGCGCTCCCACAGAGAAGGCTCTCCCCCTGGGGGTCACCAGCCAACACTGCCTGGCCGACGGCACCCTGAGGAGGCCAACTTTTATTCTTAGCAGATTTAAAACCAATGATGGAACCTAAATAATTTTTCCTGCATATGAACATATTGGTAGTGAGTGCGTGTGTGAGAGAGAGAGAGATGGGAGGGAGGGAGGGAAGGAGAGGGAGGGGAAGGGCAGGGGAGGGCAGGGCAGGGGAGGGCAGGGGAGGGGAGGGCAGGGGAGGCAGAGAGGGAGAGAGAGAGGGAGAGGGAGAGAGAGAGAGAGAGATGGTCAAGTGAGAATACATGGCCATTGTACTTTTGAAGTGTTGTTGAACAAAGGATTGTAAATTGAGGATTACTTGTATAATTGCCAGTTGAATAAGACATGAATATATGTCTGCTGTTCCACATACACACATTCGTTGCTTAACCAGAGCAAATACTCCATGTTAATCAGGGGAGGGTTGCTGCCGACGTTGCTGCTGGTTTGCTTTGTGCGTGTGTGCAGAACATTACAAAATTATTTTAAAAGATGCCAGCAACAGTGACCAGGGAACCGGTTCGGGGGCGTGCCCAGCCTGGGTCACTGCCAGTTCCGGCGACCAACTCCAAAATACCACTACCGGTTCACTCGAACCGGTAGCAACCCACCTCTGATGTTAATTCCTATCTTTGTACCAGTTTGGTAAAAACTGGGTCAATGACAACTTGCTGCAGCCAATTCACCACCAGTTGCAGCAGTCAACTTGTAATGGCCAACTCACTATAGGACTGGAGTTAGATTAAGATCGAAGAAATAGTGGAATAGAATAATTAAAGAAAGGGTGCCAAATATGAATGATAAACATTTTGAAAATTCTTAAATTATTTTAAATAATTAAATTGAATTGTCCTGCGACGGGTTGTCCGTGGTGAGCTGGCCGTGGCGAATTGGCTGTAGCAAGCTGTCCCGTTTCATAAAAAATAGAATTAAAAGTGGCTTGGTCATTGCACTTAACTGCAAGATCTAAAAAAGCAATTTCCTGTTTACTGCTCAATCACAAACCATCCATTAAGAACTGAGCAGTCTCAGTGGCCACAAAATATGGACTCTAAGGGAACACAAAAGTAATAAGGGGAAAGTAAGGGAAAGAAATATCATAAAATAAGAAATGACTGGTTAATATTTTGCACAGGGCCACCGCACATTGCAAGAGTAAGTTTAATACTAACATCCATAGGCCACCTCTGTTTGGGGCAAAAGGTTATGGAATACATTTGCTGAAGAGTTCTAGCAGAAAAGGAACACTAGCAATCTTTACGTCTTATGAGAAGTTTCCTGGAGATATTTGAGGCAAGCAAGATGTTGGATTAAGTAAATCTTTGACCTGATCCAGCTGAGTTTCTCTTTGCTTTCAACTGAAAGAGAACTCAAAGCATTCTGCTGCTGCCATTGCTTCTACATGGGGAGCGTGACAATATGACCTGAGGCTCAACAATGTACTTAGCATCATACACCGCAGGGACTTCAGATGACTCTTGAGTGGAATTCAAAAGATATTTGTGCTAGCTGCTGCCTAATTTCCTCTGGCTCCTGTGTTAACGATTGGTATCTCTGTTCCTCCTGAATAGTTCTCAAACCCTAAGCCAAAATATTCATGACAGATCTGCTTCTGCTTCTGATGCGGACTTGTTCTTCTCATGCTTGTAAGAGGTAATGCAAACTAATTCCAGTTTCCTGCTTAGAACTCAAAAATTCAGAACCAGCTTAGAATAAGAGCCAGGTCCTACCAGCCGAATCAACAGGGTTCTGAAGGAATGGCATCCTATCTTACCTTTATTTTTAACATTAACCCTTAACCACAGACATATTATTTTGGCTACGCTATTACAGACATGAGGCCATAATGACCTCAGCAGCAAAAAGACATTCGATGTTTTCATGGTGGGATCTAAAAATTGATGTAAACCAAAAAATGTATTGACCTCTATCAAATCTATATCGTGCAGGTCACTTGTTGTTTCTCCATCCTTGAACTTCAATCTTTCTTCTCTAGTTTTTTACATTGGTCCACTGAATAATGGCACTAATAATTTCTTTAGAAAATAATAATTTCCATATCTCTAGGGGAGTAGGTGAATTTCTGAGTTTTCTAGCTGCTGGCTAGCTGCTGTCCAGGTAATTGCACAACAATATTGTGAGTAGCAGTTCTGAATCTATTGCTTCCAAAAGATGCAATATTTTTATGCACGTGTGACCCCTACCCTCCCCCTGAGAGGCCCTCCAAAGGGTGAAAAATGACCCTACGGGCAACCCAGAACTTTGGAAATGGAGTTCCAGTAGGGCTGTTTTTTGCCCTCCAGAGCCTTCAGGAGGCTTTCCTGAAGCCTCCGGAGAAAGAAAAATGGACCAAGACGCAAGCCAGAAGTCCATTCCCGAAATTTCAGTTTGTGTGTTGGGTTGTTTTTTGCCCTACAGAGGCTTCAGAGAAGCATGTGCACTGGGGGCTGGGGCTGACAGGGCAACACCTCACGTGCCATAACAAATGGCTCTGTGTGCCATCTGGAGCACACGTCCATAAGTTCACCATCACGGATCTATAATTTTGTTGCCCCGATCTTGTACTGTAGTCCTAATACAAAGGAAACAATATTACATCATGCTATTTTCAGTTCTACATAACCCAGGTTTTCTTCAATCTCAGTAAATGGTAATTGAATAATATACCCAACAGTCAATAGACCTTCCAACTCCTGTTTACAAGCATCTATTCATAATCAATTTACAATGGTAGCTAGCCTCCCAGGATTAAACGGCAGCTCTGCATTAGCAGGCCTATTGAAAGATTTGGTCTGGAGGTTGAAATTTTTGATTTTTATGAAATACAAGGCCTCTCTTTTCTTTTTAAAAAATATTCTGCTCTCACACAGATTTATCTTCATGGTTGAGCAGGTTTTTTTGCCTTAATTGGTATTTCTCAGTTTCTGCATGAAATACTAACTGCCTTCCTTCTTCCCCTTACATATGAGATGGGACTTGAAATTAATAAGCAATGTAGCAGGCGATGTACTTACATGCACTTAAGATGTAGATCTTTCTACTTCGTTGAATGATCTAAATGCAGCAAGGTCTGAACCCAAGTATGTGGTGATTCCTATCTAAGACTGCTTAGAGTAATACGATGAAATTGATCCAGAAATTGGGAATTAAGTCAGTAATGTTTCAGTAAATGCAGTGTGCCTACTGCAGTGTTTCTGAGCATTCTGCTGCTACTACAGACAATCCTCGATTTAAAATTTGGGATGAACGCCCCTTGAATAGTGTGGAAGTAGGAAGAGATTTCCATAGAAAAAAAATTGCAGACTACAGGGACCAAGAGTGAACCTGAGGACACAGATAAAACTCCAAGTGCTTTTAACAACAATCAAAAAGGATGCAAATGAATAGCTGTCTGCAAAGAATATAAATCCTTCCATTCCCCACTATGCTGTCAGAGCTGAAGAAGCTTCTGCAACCCAGGCCATATGATCACTACTGGTTTGGCCCAGGGACGTGCGGTGAGGTTTATGGCTGGTGAGGCTGGTGATGTCATCAGGAAGGCGGGAAATTCTTAACAAGGCGCCGGCCACGACTCAGTTTCCAGGTTCCTTTCGCGAGCGAGCTGGCAGGGAAACGGTAGCCGACGGTCCGAAAAGTCTGTCACACTTTCTGCTTTTGCAAACACTTTCTGCTTTTCCAGTAAACCTGCCATTGCTCAGTGCAAGGAAGGGAGCCGCTCGCGCATGCGCATTCGCCCTGGAACATGAGCTCCAGCATCAGAACCCGACAGAAGGCAGGGAATGGGACCACGTGTGCAGGAGGGAGGCTGAGGCTAGAGGAGCCTCCTGCACCTCCCTCTGTCCTGCACACGTGGTCCCATTCTCCGCCTTCCTGAGTCAACATGAAGGGGACTGCGGCTTGTGCAGTCCCATTCCCCGAGGCTCCTCAGCGCCTTTTCCCTTTCCCCCTCTTTTTTTCATGAGAGTGGTGAGGCTCTGCCTCCCCTGCCTCCCCTGACTGCACGTCCCTGGTTTGGCCAAACCAGGCCAAACCTGGAGCAATCCACCTCTGGCAGAAATTTGACAAAATATTTCAGACATTATCCTTCCTAGTTCCCATGAAGATGGGGAAAGCACATCCACAGTTGCAATGTAAATGTTACTGTGCTAGTGCTAGTGACTAGCACTGATGATGTCACCATTTATGGTAATGAAACGTCTGCAAGAAAAGGAGCAAGCTCAGACAGCATCAAGGGCCCCGCATTTCAACCCTGAGCTACAAATATTCTCCTTTATTGATTTGCATGTCTTTGGTTCCCAAACTTGGAGAGCTGAAAATATCTCAGTATGAAGTACTTGCCATATATAAATGACATCTAGTATTGCTGTGCCCAAGATGAATTATTCTACTTTGCGTATATTGGTTTATACAGAATATGTGATGTCTGGCTTTTGGGGGCAGGAATACTAGCCCTATATGCTATTGTAATATCCCTTTTTCCTCCATCAGCATAGGGTTATTATTTTATGTTCATAGCAGTTCACAGTTGTCCCTCTGTCCCTATTTTCAATACAATTTGTATGAAAATAAATAAGTTATTTATATGCAGAATTGCATAACCCTTCTCCGCTTCATCTCCGTCAAGGGAGTTGTTCTCCTACTGAAATGTTGCTATTATGTAACTGAACAGTAGTTCACCTAGAAAGGGAGTTACATTTCTCACAATATCTTTTCATAAGGAAATGCAGCATTTTCTGATCCTGCCTAATCCCAGGGCCCTTAATGAGTTGCTACCCAAACAATCTCTCCAAATTCCCACTTCAGTGTAAAATTAAAAACAAAATACGGATAAAATAAGCAGAGGATTCAAGGCTGCTATGCGAGTTTTTGTATGTTTTCCTCTTCACTCTCAAAAAAAAAAAAAAACCTAGAGCACTCTCCAAAAAATGTACAAAATGAAATTCAAGATTGGAAAGAAAATATGTGTAAAAAAACCTTCATTCCAAATAGCAGATACAAAAGCAAGGTATTATATAGAAAATAAATATAATTGCAGCATATCTCATGTTAAAATGAAAAAGGTATAAGTATTACTTGTCAAACAAATTATTTAGCATAATACAAAGTACTTGGCTCTAATAATGCATTGCAGAACAATTTGCTATAGCTGTGTATTAGAACAGAGAGAAGGAGGGAGGGAGAGGGAGAAGGAGGGAGAGGGAAGGAGGCTGGAAGTGCAAACTAAAATGACCCAACATATTTTTCAGTACAGAAAAGTCCAGATTGCAGCAAACATCTTCTAAAAACTCTCCTGTTTTTAGATAAATTTTATCACAATTTGTCATCCAAAAATCTTCATGTGCAGTGATAATGTATTCTAATCAAATGAAATATTTCTCCCAAACCCATTGTATTATTTAAAAAAACATTGCTTAAGCCTAAGAGACTTGCTACAAAGCCCTACATATATTTTTCAAGAATTTTCATCTATGTCTATTAGTATAATTTCAGGATAAGCTACAACAGTTATATTGAATTACTTACTTTTGTCTTTCAACCAGTGATACTTTTCAATTGTGGTGGTTTGCAGCCATTTTTAGAAATTATTCCTCATTGTCTTTCTATGAGTAAACATAGATGGTTGAGTGCCAAGTGGCTAGATCTTAGAACTGGGCCACTGAAAATTAACAATAGTCTGACCAGGTATGGAGAAAGAAAACAACAACAAAAAGAATTCATAGCATATTTGATGGCTTCTAGACATCTGTTTCATGAGCCATGAAGAACTTACAGATCTCTGAAGAAAGGTGTGGCTGTTTGCCTCATTAGCTAAGAGTCTAATTAGGAGGAGGTGATATTAACCTAGCTCAAGAACCCATATAATATGAAATTTGGTGCAGACTTTTGTGCAGATGTGCATTGGCTCATTATTTACTTTTAATGAATATAGTTCTTAAGGCTAGGTAGGATTTTCTTGTATAGATTATGTTTCAGAGATGATCACAAAGCTAATAAAAATGGTGATGACTTTGATTTTGCATTATATGTTTCCTTTACTGCCTATTGCAGAAGAAATTCCTTCCACAAATTTCCTCAATAGTGCATTTTAACCCAGAAAAACAGCACACAATTCATTGAAGCACAGATTGTTTATTACAGTACCAGAGGCAGAAAGACTAACCTAAAAAAGAGGGCGACATTCAGCCCCTCTATATATAGAATTATGCAAATTACAATATATATTTAATCTATACGGCAGAAAAAAAGATTGGATTATAGCAACATGTGCAAGTTAATGAAGTCAGGATGGTGAGGTAACGTGACATTACAAAAGCAATAGTTTATGGAGTTAAATAAACTAATCTTCCTTGAGAAAATTATTTTAGTATGTTACTTTTTCTAGATATGGCTTATCTTTGAAGGGAATGCTCCTGTCTCTATCCTAACATCATCTTCCCACCATACAATCTAGTTGTATCCAATTGTAAATACATACAAAATTGCACTTGTCTTTCCCTAAAGGATTGATCTGCAAATTCTCAAGAGGCCACCATTATGGGAAACTGTTCCAGACAAATGACATTCATTCTAATTCTAAGTGGGAAAATTACATTTCTCACTTTTATTTGGAAGGGTTCATATTCACCGGTCTCTCACTAGATCTGATCAGAAAATCAGCTCCTGTTCTGACCTAGGCTTCCCAAGAGCATGAAGCAAACTCCTGGTCCCAACAAAAACCCCTTTTATTAATTTACTGTGAATTCTGCTCATTCACATACAGCAAAGTCTTTCCAGGGAGGATTTACAGTCACAGACCTTATCTGGTGTAGAGTGCTGCCAGGCCAATATCTGCAAAACTTGGCAAGGAGACTTGGAGAGTCTCGAGCCAATTAAACGTACTAATTGTCTCCTGCAAACTCCACTCCCCTTTCGCTCCTCTTTTATTTCCTCTGGGAGGGGCCATTCATTGTCCACCTGTGGCCTTACTCCCAAGTCGACCCCTGTTCTTTAGCTGTTTCCTTCATCTGGCAACTCTGGTCATGCGCACACTGGGAACAGTTGTTTGACTCTGAAGGCAGCTGATAACTGTCACACAGTTCTGGCTCACTCTCTGTCTCTGACACAGAGCCCTCATCAGAGCCTTGCCCAAACTCCAGGTCTGGCCCATGTTCCTCCCCAACCTTCTTGCTGCCCGAATCTGCTGCCAGCTCCGCTGGCTGCTGGTGGGCTACAACAGCTCAAGAGGAAGAAAGACCAGGGCTATTCTTTACTGAGATTGCTATAATAAACAGAAAGTGCCATAACTCCCCTATTTTTATACTTCAGTGAATAAGGAAGATATTTCACTTCTAAGCATGATCTTGTTTCTTAGGACTTAAAGACTGTTTCCGCCCTCTTTGTCTAGGAAACTGTTCTGCCATATTTCTATCAAAGCCTCACTTCACTATAGCGCTAGATTATGATTTCACCTGCAAATGGAGTTGCCCACCATTGGATCCATGCAACTTTGATGTTCAACATGATTATTGATGATTAGGATAGCTGCTTTATGTTTTATAAATCCAAACAATGTTGCCAATTCTTCAGGCCCATTGCTGATGACATTAGGTCTGTAGGTTCTGAATCCTACACCACACCCTTCACTCAGTATAACTGTTGTAGATTATCCTGAAATTATACTAATTTATTTCTAGTCCATTTTTTCATATTAAACCTCTCCAGAAATTTGCCAGATTGTTTCCAAAGTGGATAAAAGTTACAGTCAGCGTTTAGACAGGTGCAAATCATCTCTAACCTACTTTCTAGTTGCCAGTTACACTTGTTTTATAAACTTTATAGATTTTACTTTTCTTCAAAAAGTACAGACTTTTTTTGTGATCTTCACTAAAAAAAGGTTGACAACTGGGCAGAATAACTTCTAGTACCATTTCTCCTGCCATGCATCTACCAGAAGCAAAATATCATTTTTTCCCCCTCAACAGCATTCTAGGAATTTGATGACTTCATATTCTGCTGTCTACAATACCACAAATACAGAGAGCTATGAAACCCTGAACTTGCTAATCATAATATGCGATCAGCATGTTGCATTAATATGTTAATGTCTAGATTAACAAGATAGCCTTAGTCTTGTATTAACACAGACAAACATATTATAGTTTAATCTATAATGCAAGGTAATAATCGAGGTGGGCTATTGGTGCTGATGTAACTATTTAATATTCTTTCCCAATTTGGCTACAAAATATGACAAGAATTGTGGTAGAAACACATATGAAAAATAATTCAGGATGACTGCTCTAGGAGATTCAACATTCTTCCTTGGCAGGGAAGCAGACATTCTGCTTGACCATTGCTTCAGTCATGATATCAAGAGCACTAAACAATTACGATTTTATTGCCTTGGTTGTCTCATTGATATTGGTAAGGAAATAAACCTTTCTAATGCAGAACTTGCTGAATCAAAGCACTCAGGAAATCAAAATATTTTAAACTCTAATTACAAGGAGGTCTGTAAAATCTGAATACCTAAGATAATACAGTCTGCTAAACGAACACTTTCTGCTAGTATAGCTGAGTTTGTAAGACTCAGTATAGAGTTAGATTTTAGCCTTAAATTGAAGCACACACCAAAACTTCATAATGCTTTTCATTTAACATATAAATCACTGTTCTGTCTGGATTAATTACAGGTCAGATAATAGATGGAGAACTTATAGTCGGGTAAATGAGTTTGTACTCTTCTCTTTTTCAGAAGTCACTGCTGCCTTAAGCTACTTTGAAGACCTCCATAGATTAAAGCATGGGATCTCTTTCCTCATCACATAGCAGAGAATCAATATCTTTTCTTTGGTTAAGTTACTGCAAATTTCAGGTTAACTATTTGCACACATACATGCCTTATAGAGGTACTTAAGTACAACAGTTTGATCAGAACCATTCAAGCTAGTGAGCACGAGGCCACTAAATTCTTTCATCAGGCCCAATCATATCTTATCTAGGAGTGACGTGTTAGCAGTGTTCCAATATATCAGGGGTTGCCACAAAGAAGAGGGAGTCAAGGTATTCTCCAAAGCACCTTAGGGCAGGACAAGAAGCAATGGGTGGAAACTAATCAAGGAGAGAAGCAATCTAGAACTAAGGAGAAATTTCCTGACAATCAGAACTATTAATCAGTGGAACAACTTATGTCGTCGATGCTCCAACACTGGAAGTGTTTAATAAGATGTTGGATAACCATTTGTCTGAAGTGGTGTAGGGTTTCCTGCCTAAGCAGGGGGTTGGACTAGAAAACCTCCAAGGTCCCTTCCAACTCTGCTATTCTATTCTATTCTATGTCCCTGGGGAATAATTCCACTGCAGAGTCATCTTAATAAGGTTCAGGTGTTCTCATGTGTATGATGTACATGAAGAAAGGGAAGATGGATGAAAATATTGGCATACACCATTGGCCTCCTTAGGGGAGAAAAATGCTTGAGTGTCCCCACGTGGCATTCACATTTATAAACCTGTCTCGGGATTCAGAACAGATGAATATGTAATGCTGCTAAGGTCAAAGTAGAGCCTTAGGCATCCATAGGAAAGGGGAAGGAGGCATCACATACCTGATATTATAGCTTTTCTCAGACCTCTATGAACATGACTGTCCCAGATAAGAGTATGATGAAAATAATTAGAGTATAGGGTGGAGGTAGACTTTGTGTCTTCTTCCATCTCCTTCACTCTACATGTGTGCTTCACACATGAGGAGGATGCCTGAAGAGAGATATCTTTTTTGAATTGTATTATTTTGTGAGTTTCCAAGGAAATAGCAGAAATGTAATGGGAAAAAAATCTCCTTGTTAGTACTAATTAAACAATCATGAGAAGTATGGTAAAGTTGGCTGTGCCTCTTCACTGTAATTTTAAAAGTTTATTTTTTGTTAATAATTGTATTGAAGTTTTTAATAAGCATAGTAAACGTTACTATAAATTAAACTAGAAGAAAAAAGGGAAAGTGCAGAAAAAAATAATAGAAGAAAGAAGGGAGGGGAGGTGACAGGAGAGGAGAGGAGGGGAGAAGAGGAGAGATCAGAACACAATAGAACAGACTTCCAACTTTCATCAACTCAGCATAAACTGATATACTAAAACTTCACTCTCTTCAAAAGTTACAAATAAAACAAATCTCTTCTCCTTCCCCTATCTTAACTTTTATCTATGGGGGTAATCCAGAAATCAACATCTTTTCAATCCTACTTCAGCAAAAAATTACTTGGGTGTTTACTATTTATTCAAACTAACAGTTTATCCCTGGTTAAATAGTCCAACTTTATATTCCTTCTTTTTGCTCTGCATTCTATTGACCTTTAAAATCATTCATGCAGCATCACAGATTTGATCTTTCATTACTCTTTGCCAGTTAAAAGGTGTCTTCAAAGTTTTCAACAGCCTACTTTGTAGTCTACTTTAAAGAGGCATAAGAGGATTTCTTTGCAGTGGTCATCATCTCTGACTATCCACAGAGACATCTTCTGTCAACCATGACCCACACCAAAAGCTCTAAAAAGTTTAATTCATAAGAAAGCCACAGGCAGTTTTGCTTACAGACAGATCACTAACATGAAAACTGGCAACATTATCCCCTAGAGAAACCTCCTGGTTATTATTACGGGATAACAGAGCAACATGAACTTTCTTTTCCTTTTGTAAAGGTAATATTTTTCTCTAACATCAGTGACCCAAATGACTAGTTTAATAACCCCATATTGTGTTGTTGAAAGGTCTATGCCTCCTAATGGTCTGTTGGAAGGAAAGAATAACAAGTGTGTCGTTGCAACTCACAGAAATAAAAAAAACAAATACAGAGCTACTATGGCAGTTGTTAGTCTAAGCAAAGCAAATTACCTCAAGGAGTTCAAATGGAACAGAAATATTCTTAGGCTTACCAAAGGAACTGCTTTTATATTTAAGACACAAACTCCCAGTATTTCTACTAGTGTCAACACATGATTCATTTTTAGCATGTCTATTTTCCTTCTACATTCTCCAACTTCAGAGGCAACAATCTTCTTCTACTAGTGAAATATGGATATGATCTCACATTCGATTTTCTAACCAGTGATCAGTTGCCTGATTGTTTAGGTTATTTATTTTTATTCTATTTTTATTAATCCAATATTTTCTATTGTGGAAGAAATGTCTTTCTGGGTTCAGTTCCAAGTGGGGAAAAAGACACTGGAAACATGGTTTTAATGGTGGACAGGACTACATGGTTCGAGGAAAAGTGGGATCACATGCCTCAGAGATGTTGAAGAAGAAAAAAAGGCTAGCTTGCTTAGAGTCCCTCGATTTTATGCCCTCTCTGGATCCCATCCGAGAGCTTCCCATTCCTGTGTAAGAAATGCATTCTGATTGGTTGTCAGACTCCCAGGGGGCGGGGGTTTTTAGCTAACTTTGTAGGCTATCTTGAGAGCCAAGGTTGTTTGCCTTGCTGGCTGATGTAATTTTCCGAGAAGACTTGTGGTGAGTTTTCGTTTGCTAGATGATGCTGCCTGAAGGGGGTAGATCTTTGTTATGTAGAATAGACTGGCTCAGGCCTTAATGGCCCATTGACAAAGGTGGAGGGAGCTGAGTTTCTGCTGCCCTTTTAGAGGAAATATTCTGCCCTTTTAATATTTCCTAAAATATTTCATTTTCTAGTAGAGGGGTGGGTTTTAACTTCCTACACTATTTTCTGGGTCAATTAAAGGGAGAGGAGTAGAATCCAAAGAAAGACACCATGAAGTTCAGTGATGACAGTATCATAGGAAATAACAATGAAAAGTAAAGATGACTTTGAATCATACTTGACTTAAAATGATTAAGGGGGTATGTCGTTCCAGTTTTCTCAGTAACTATACCAAAGAACAATATTCCTGTCACTTTCTGGATTGTTTTTTTTTCCAGCCTAACATGCAACCTTGTGATTTCCTTCTACCTTCTCCTATTGGTGTCTATGATTGTCACTTCGTTGTTTGTATGTACACTGAGAGCTTTTGCACCGGAGACAAATTCCTTGTGTGTCAATTCACACTTGGCCAATAAAGAATGTGATTAACACTAACTGTGTCTAACTTGACTTAGCTTTTTTTTTTTGAGATTGGTCACAGGTACCCTGTAAGATGGGTGGAAATAGGTAGAGAATACAGTGTGGAAAAGTAGTCATTCTAACATAATGTATTAAAATGCTCTGAAATATTGCTCAGACCTAAGCAATATTCTCATCTGGCATCCAAAACAGAGTTGTAGTGATTCAGGGGAACTTCCTAGGGAAGACTCTATCACAGAAGGCGTAGCTGAAAAGATTCTCATTCAACAAGAAACCATGGCTATCTTATGTTCACTTAACATGGAATCACAGGAGTTCTAGAAATCCAGGCAAACTGGTATAAGTGTATGTTACTAATTCTGAGTTAGAAAATTTAGAACTCTTCTTCTTCTTCTTCTTCTTCTTCTTCTTCTTCTTCTTCTTCTTCTTCTTCTTCTTCTTCTCCTCCTCCTCCTCCTCCTCCTCCTCCTCCTCCTCCTCCTCCTTCTTCCTCTTCTTCCTCTTCTGCCATATCTGTCATCGGATGTTGGCAATCATGTTAGCGATCCTATTTTTATCAACAGCCACATGAAAAAGTGCTGCTGAGTTTTGTCCTAACCAATCCCTTTGATTTTGAAGCCATTATGTTTTTCTTCTGCCTGGACCTTGTTTATATTCAATATTTCCCTGGAGGATTACCATATGAAGTACGCCGTATTTTTCCAGGTGTCACATCACATGTCCAAACTATTCTAATTTTTGCTTTTTAATGGTTTTGATGTTGATGTTGACCTTGGCTTTCCCAGGTGGCTTATCACCTCCTCATTTCTGATTTTGTCAACCCAGCTTAGATCTTTTGGTCACAATAAATACTCTCATTCTTAAATTTCATTACTATTTAAATACCCACTTCCACTTCTTTAGGACATCATTTTCTATAGTTGTTTGCAGTGGTGTGCTGGAGCTAGCTAATACTGGCTCCAATAGCCAATGGTTAAATTTTGGTTGAGAAGAAAGCTGAGCCACAATGGCTGGCATGCCCATCAGCTGTTTGATGAGAGGTAGCACAGCATAGTGGCTACAGTGGAGGTGACAGTGCCTTTAAGACCTGGAGTGGTTGGAAGAGCTGAGCACTGTACATTTCAGAGCGGAGGTATCTGCAAAAGATTAAATAGCAGCAGATCAGGTCTTTTGAGCTGTCTTTATGCATACATTTCTTTTTTGGAGAGTCAGTTGTTAACTATTTGTCACCCGTCACCCCTTGGCAGGAACTGCTGCTTTCACTTTGGAACGCTCATGTTTGGAATAATTGGTGACACTGTCTATTCACCTTGACCTCTAATCCCTCTCTTTTAAAATTCCTTTCACTTTTTTCCAATATTAGAGACTTTACAATTACTTTTACATTACACGCTCAAATATCTAAGCTGTATTTTAATCATTAGTGCTTCCCATGAGGAAGCCACTTTTGCTTCATTTAGAGTTGAACTTTTGTTGTTGTGGTCTAAGAGATTGCCATCAATTTTTTTCCAGCATTACAATTCAAAGACATCCATTTTATTTTGCTGTCTATGTCTCAGATATTTGTTACGATTGACAACATGCATCTATATTGTCAGTGTAATGCCTTCGCTACCTTAATATTTAGTCTCTATCTGTCATACTATTTCTTTCATGTAACAATATTCCTGCAACTGTAACTACAGTTCTTTACAAATCTGATATTCAAGAGGAATTGATCAGGTTTATAGCAGTCCCCAATTCAGTGTGTCCATTTAATATAAAGCAAAACAGAACCTGGAAAGACATCAGCAAAAGACTGTGAACCCGAGATTGGATTTCATGTCCTGTCCTGTTAAGAAGCTCATTAGAATGGCAGTTCTGATTTCATTAATTCCATGCTTTGCACAATTTTACAAGGAAGTTCCATTATCCCATTGATAATTATTCCTATGTACCTGTGTAACTTAATTACTTATTAACTAAGACTCATATCTCAAAAGGGTTCCATTTGTATGTAATAATCCCTGTTTCATCCAATTGATATGTGTCTTTGTTTCTATTAGAAGTTCTGGGCCCAGGAGAATAATAATTGAAAGAGGCAATGGGGCTGAAAACAGAAATGACAGAGCTGCCATAACCAACAATTGATGGTTTCTTTTCTTTTTTGTGTGCTTGCACATTTCCTGTGCAACTTATGCAGTGTCCTCTTACCTTTGTGTTAGACAGAAAAATAGCATGCTTGGATGACTATGCCTGTGAGTGCTTTGTAAAAAATGAGCAGACCAACTACGGGTACCTTGAATTATCCAAGCCTTGGCCCAAAGCATTTTTCATCACAGTACTCAAGAAGGAATTAACACATACTATAGCATTTCATCATGGATGATCAGAAGTGATGGTATGGGGAAGGGATGTCTGGAGGAGATCTCTCCAAATTCTGACCCCCAAACCATTAATGTCTTAGGATTTCTAATGGTGTGCCAAGAGAAAACAGCAGAGAAAAGATTGAAGGGGTCCTTCATGCCATACATCTCCCTTACTGATCAAAAATAACTTTCTCAAAACCGCAATGGCTTTGGCTGTATATCGTTATCTATATGGTCGTGTAGGACAATGGGTTTGAAGAAGTAAGTGACATAAAAAATATAGTTTGATGGCAAAGCTTATTTTGCAAGCAGATTCAAGATTCCATTTCTGGAATTTTCCAATAGGTCTGAGAAAGAAAATTCCACAGAGCTGCTACCACTTAATTTTGACAATACTGAAGTAAGTTGTGCAATAATGGTCTGGATAAGTATAAGCAGCATTCCGTGCTTCAGATTCTCAATCGGATTCTATAAGTAATAAATGCTGTGCATAGCGATTCTCAAAGGGTGGAGAAAAGATAAAGGAGGAAACATTTCCTTTATTAATACTCATTTTACTATATTTAGTTTTTGATTTGTAAATAGAGCAGCAGATTAATTCTAGGCAGTTTGAAGTCTGTCAACTAAATGTAATACCCATGCTCCAAACACCAGGCATTTATTATTTAGGACTGTTCCTTTCATGTGTTATTTTGAACCAAATAATGTGATTTTATTTATAGCTATTTTTTTCCTAGTCAAAAGAGGTACAGCAGAAGCTGTTGTTTGGCCTTTGCAAATAATGGGGTTTATTTTACAAAAAGCCTTGCAAAACAACAAATTGAGAGAAGCTCAATCATGAATTAAAGTCGATTTTTGCAAGAGAAATAGAAAAACAGTGCCATCTTTTGGCTCAGGGAGATAGGATTATAAGCTGGACAGCTCTGGCTATAACCATTTCTCTCTTCCGAGAACAAAATGAATATAAACGGTGGCTGTGCAATTAGAACAATTTGATGCATCTGCAGTTCACTGCATGATAGCAAGTGCTTTTCCCATTCTCTGCATTGTGCTTCCTCTCGAGCAGAAAGTGGTACATATGAAGCAAGCATTTCTAGTTATTGCGTTTCCAGAAAGAAGCCAAAAAGCTACTGATAAAAGGGAATAAAGGGAATCTTCTCTTACCAATTGCCATTCAAAGTTTCAATGATGTAAAAAAAATAGTTTTTTGTCATCAATCCTCACATTTATGGCCACTGCAACATTCTGCAGTCATGGGATTGCCATTTATATGTTTCGCAGCTGGCTTGAGACAAGCAGAGTTAGCAAAGAATATAGAAGTAAAATTGCAAGTTGTGGTCACATGATGTTTCACAGCAATTTGCTTAACAATCAAGGAGAAGTGAGATCATCGTAAGCCCATTGTGGTCACACGATTTTCCTCTTCGCAACCATGGGGCTTAGCAATAGAATTGCCAGTCTCAATTGTAGTGGTTAAACAAGGAGTACCTGAATAGCAATTCTATTAACATAAAAATGAGGGCATGTGACAAATCTGCATACATGATTTTTGAGTGTTATGACTACCAGTCCATCGAAACGTTAAGACTGTGACTTGGTAAGTGCCACACTTGCTTTGTTTGAAGTCTTCCTGAACACTTAACTGGGGGGGGGGGGGGGAGTAAATTTGCTGATTCACCAAGTATGAGAGATTTTTCTCTCTCTTGGAAGAAACACCTTTCTTCTCCAAGATTCCTAAATAAAGTGCTATTGTGAGAATGGGATGTGACCTTAACATCACAAAACTCAGTTCACCTCAGAAAACATGCCTCCGGCTCAATAAATTTGTTCCTTAAGAGTCAGAGTTCAGAGCACAGAACATACACCACCAACTCCATTCAAGAAACATATTTGGTGTTTGGAGTGGTATCTGAGTTACTGTTGCCTTTTCTGCTGATCTCTGGTTTTCAAAGTTTTACCATTGTAATTATTTACTATCTCAAATCAGAGCAGGGTCGATTAGTCAGACCTGCTTATTCTTATGCTAAACTCACATGAATGTTTAATTTATTGTTTCAGCATTTTATCTCTGGAGGTCGCCAGACCTGGCTAATACACTTCTTTATATATTCTTCCGATATGTCTCAGTTTATATAAAATTGTATCTCACAGAATACACATTCTTCAGGAAACAAACAAAAAATTAAGAGTGCAAAAAATCACAGTTCTCTGAATAAAAGGTTTTTAGTATTAATTAGACTGAGCCCTTACTTTAATAAAACCATTTTAGCAGCACCCTACCATTTTAAGTGCATTGCATTTCTTTCTTTATGGATCAATTATTGCTTTGTCATTTGACACCTGTCTTTTTATTGTTACTCTTTTTGTAACCTTGCTATGCCTTTGAAGTAAACAGCCTAAACAAGTTAAACAAAATCCCTGTGTTGAAATTAGCCTAAAAGCACCAGTGAACACAAAACTGGATGAAATTACCTTCACTAAAATGCTTCATTAACCCTACACATGTTAATCAAACTGCTAAATATGGAAGGCTATTTAGATACCAGCCATAAGAAAGATTATCAACTAAAGTCACCCTCATTTAATCAAAGGGCACACTAAAACAAGGATGATGGGCCTGGAGTCCAGTGGAAAGCAGGATACCAGAATCAGAGAGACATTCCATATTCAGGGTCAGTAAAAGTTACATCAAACAAGCTAACTGGAGTTGTAGGAATATGTGTGAAGCAAGATTATGCCATAGTTCACCATGTATATAATATTTAAACCAACCAGCATAGACTTGAAGTTGGATTTGATGTATAGCACCGAGGACAATTTATACTACTGTTAAGCCTGTAGTAATCAATGAATGTATTGGATGTGGTGGCAGTTTGATGGTTTGGATGTAATGTCAAGCATTTTGCAGGAGCAGATAAGAATTAAAAATTGGCTATACGCTCTCTTTCAAATGTCAAATATTGCTTCATAGTTGGAAAACAATTTACTGCAATGCACATCGAATTAATTCAAATAATATAAAGTCAACAATCCATTACATCTATTGCAAACTCAATATTGCAATGAAAAGATACAATTGCAATGAGTTTACAGGGAGTACAAAAGCAGAAAATAATAGCAGCAGTAAAAAAAAATAGAAAATAGTTAAACTCTCAGTGCTAGTGCTGGTCTTACTGCACTTTAAGAAGCTACAGTAGCCAAGCTTAAAGAGAGATTGGGCTTTTAGAGAATGGTTTCACAGTTTATTCAACCACATAATCCTAGATTTATCTCTTGAATGTTTTGTGGCCAAGAATAGTTTCACAGAGACTTTGAATCAATGGACTTCATAAAAAGTGCTTTCAACTAATTTAGTTTACAATTTCATGAAGCAGGAACTAAACTAAGTTGGCCAGATAGAAGGCCAAATTTCACCTTTGGATATAAGCTACTTATTACAGAACTAGATGTAAAATTGTGTGGCAATACTATTTAACCAATAGACTTCTGCATTTAATTTTTTCATTTTGTGATTCATCTTCTACAATGCTGATAAGTAAAGTCTATTTTATCATTCTGTGGTTGCATCAACTTAAGGATTGGTTGCATGTTTTCAAGGTCCCTCTTGTTAGAGTATCTGTGATGGGCTCCATAGGTGATGTGCAGTCACAGATACTGATTGTGGTATACTAAAGTTTTTAATTTTATGGCAAGCTAGATTTGCAATCCCTTCAGATTTGCATTCACGCAATGTTTGTTTCTGAAGTGCATGTTTATTTTTTTAAAATCTGAGGCCACTAGGCAGATAAAGGCAGTTGTAAAGAGGAAAGCATAAGCAAGATCCTAAGGATGTATATGAAATTAAGTCTGTTTTGCATGCCCTGAGATATTTTCAGCCTCATCTGCAGGGGTCCTTTATAATAGTTGAAACAAAGTTTTTCAGTCTAGTCAGACATTTTGCTTTTAACTTCAATCAAATATTTTGGAAGCTCCCTATTTCCCAAGAAAACAGTGTAGTATAGGTTTTTATCTTGATGCTCTGATTATTTTATTTATTTATTTAGTTTGTCAAACATGTATGAGATAACAGGTATAAGTATAAACATGGACATGGCCACAGGAAATGGGGAGAAATAAATGGGGACAATAGGACAGGGACGGTAGGCATGCCAGTGTGCTTATGCACGGCCCCTTACAGACCTCTTAGGAAAGGGATGAGGTCCACACTAGACAGTTGAAGGTTAAAGTTATGGGGATTTGAGGATGTAACAACAGAGTCGGGTAGTACATTCCAGGCATTGACCACTCTGTTGCTTAAGTCATATTCTCTGCAATCGAGTTTGGAGCAGTTTACCTTGAGTTTGTATCTATTGTTTGCCCATGTATTACTGCAGTTGAAGCTGAAGTAGTCATTGGCAGGTAGGACATGTAATGTTCTTCACAGAAACACTATAAAACACCATGCAAATATCTCTGGGTACCAGCCATACTCCATCTCCTTTTTTGCACACCACTATTTCTCAGAGCCCGTAATACATAGTGAAGAGAGGGAGACATAGTTTTTCATGCTTGATACTAGAACGGAATAGGGATCTACATACCCCATGTACACTATCAGACTTAACCAGGTGTCTACTTCTAACTTGCTAGTGATCACTTCTAACTCCCCAAAAGATTCTAAGCTTGGTTCCAAAATTAAGAGTGACTCTTTTTTTTAGAAGACATGAATACTTATCAGGCAATTAAGGTACATTGGATTTAGATTTTACATCAGGAAGCCTATTCACTGCTGGTGTAGACAATATGTATTTGATATCGGACTGACACATTACATCCAGAGATGGGTTGCTCCCGGTTCGGCCGAACTGTTAATGGAATTCAGGTCTGGGTCGCAGAACCAGCAGCGACCCAGGCCTGCCATGCCCGAACCGATTCCCTTGTCACCGCTGGGCCACCATGTTGGTTATTGGTGACTGCTCATGCGCAGTTCACTGTAAATTGTTCTGCGCATGCACAGCATAACCAGTAGTAAAACCAGCAGCAACCCACCCCTGATTACATCTCAACAAAACGTCTTAGTAAATGACAAAATACAGAGGTACAGTCTCTCTCATGTTGTAAAGAGAGCTTCTAGCTACAGGTAATAGAAACACTGTCTTTTTCCTTCTCTGCATCTTTTCCAGTAAGTATCAGTTATTCTTAAAATGTTCCTAGAGCTGGACACAATATTTGCAATGAAGTATTGAGAGCACAGAATCAATGGAAATATTACCTCCCATGATTTGAAACTGTGTTGTAATTCACTGATGCAGCCTGAAATTGCATTTGCCTTTTTAGCAGCCATATCCTTCTGCTGACTCATATTCAGTTTTAAGTTTTCACTTTCATCTGCTGTGCTTGTTCCTTTTTTTAAAAGCCGTTTCTTTGCCAGCTGCTCTTGTAATTTCTTTGTCACTTGACCGGATAAATCTTCATACCAGCTGAAATATAAGTAGTCATTGCTCTAGTGCAGGGGTGTCCAAACTTGGCAACTTTAAGACTTGTGGACTTCAACTCCCAGAATTCCCCAGCCAGCCATGCTGGGAGCTGAAGTCCACAAGTCTTAAAGTTCCCAAGTTTGGACACCCCCGCTCTAGTGTTCCATCCAATGGAATTATTTTTCTATCCCAAAGCTTTTACCATTTTTATAAGTAATAACTGATTCAACATTTTAGCAGTTTCTACCTACTATTCAACAAACCATCCATAGCTGCTTGCTCAATTTTTATATCCATAAGGCAGGGGTGTCCAAACTTGGGAACTTTAAGACTTGTGGACTTCAACTCCCAGAATTCCCCAGCCAGCCATGCTGGGAGCTGAAGTCCACAAGTCTTAAAGTTCCCAAGTTTGGACACCCCCGCTCTAGTGTTCCATCCAATGGAATTATTTTTCTATCCCAAAGCTTTTACCATTTTTATAAGTAATAACTGATTCAACATTTTAGCAGTTTCTACCTACTATTCAACAAACCATCCATAGCTGCTTGCTCAATTTTTATATCCATAAGGCAGGGGTGTCCAAACTTGGGAACTTTAAGACTTGTGGACTTCAACTCCCAGAATTCCCCAGCCAGCCATGCTGGGAGCTGAAGTCCACAAGTCTTAAAGTTCCCAAGTTTGGACACCCCCGCTCTAGTGTTCCATCCAATGGAATTTTTTTTCTATCCCAAAGCTTTTACCATTTTTATAAGTAATAACTGATTCAACATTTTAGCAGTTTCTACCTACTATTCAACAAACCATCCATAGCTGCTTGCTCAATTTTTATATCCATAAGGCAGGGGTGTCCAAACTTGGGAACTTTAAGACTTGTGGACTTCAACTCCCAGAATTCCCCAGCCAGCCATGCTGGCTGGGGAATTCTGGGAGCTGAAGTCCACAAGTCTTAAAGTTGCCAAGTTTGGACACCCCTGCTCTAGTGCGTTTAACTTTTGTTCAACTACCAATTATTTGGGTCACTAAAAACTAGAACTTTATGCAGTAGTGGGATTCAAATAATTTAATAACCGGTTCTCTACCCTAATGATTTCTTCCAACAAACAGTTCACCAAACTGCTTCGAAAGTTAACAACCGGTTCTCCCGAAATGGTGCAAATTGGCTGAATTCCACCACTAACTTTATGTAAGTTTTTATTAAAGCACCACTAATCAAAACATTTGCATTATTTCTTGTTCTCTTCACAATTCTCAGAATAGTTAAATTTGATTTAAAAAAGGGGGGGGGGGATTTCTTACAAATATTTCCTCTAAACTCCAGTACCAAACTTCTGCTAGTTGTTTCAATTCACTTATTTACAGGAAACTGGTGGCCTTATATTCTTCTTATATTCCTGCCGCAGCTTCCACTGACTCAGCTGAAAGCAGCCACTCAATGACCTACAAGAGACAATCAGAAGCTCTTCAACGCTTCAAAACTTAGCATGCAGTTTGTCAGAAACAGGCAGCTTTCTGAAGGAGAAAATTTCACTTCTAATGTGGATTTAAACTGGAGATTAAAAAACTATTACATTGAAGGACAAATGGATTTACTGACAGGTTCAGTATTGGAAGCATTCACCTAGAGAAGGATGGGATTACAAATCTTCTTTATAAACTTATGCAAATTACTTATTTTATCTAATTGGTCATCTAATTACATGTAATTATTATTACAAGCAACAATGCCATAGTCATTACAATCACGATTGAGTTAAATCAGGCACTATATACTGTATTTAATAGGAGTAGATAAAATGATATAGTACTTCTCTAATAAAGTAAAACCTTTAATAAAACAAAGAGGCCCCATACTCCATAGCAGGGGTGTCAAACTACGTCATCATGGTGATGTCACCTATTGTATTGTGACTGTTCCCCCCTTTGCTAAACCAGGTGTGGGCGTGGCCAGCGTGTGACGCATCTGGCCCATGGGCTGCCATTTTGACAGCCCTGGTCTATAGCAAAATTGTTATTTTTTAAAACTGTTATCTAAAGATTTGATTTCAAATGCTTTGGGCTAACCTACTATTACCTATCTGGTTTGTTACTATTAACTTTCAACTGTGGCCTTGTCTTCTTTGCTGTTAACACTTTCATTACCATAGTAGCAGTTGTATACCTCAGGTGCTGCTGAAAATTCCACAGCATTAACTGCTTTTTGCTGAATCTACAATATTACTTATAAGAAAATGTACATGAACAGGGGTCTCAAATCAGACTCTTACATGTTTCTCTTACTCCTTCTCTGATTATCAAATAAGAATTGTAATAACTATGGTTTTGAGAATATTATGGCCTGAATCTATGTCTGAAAAGAATTACTTGAGATTATTATTAAATAATTGGGGGTAATGAAAGAATGATAAATTGTGCTGCTCCACTCTCTCACACAGACATGTAACTGTGGTTTAGTAAGTTTATTAATATTCTCAAGTAATTCCCATCACTGAAACCCAGAACTTTCCCAGTTAAGTCCAGCCATGAGCAGACTAAGGTTAGTCCACAAAGCAATGGCCAACTAGTCCACAAAGCACTTGAAAGTTTCTCAAACAGAATAACTTCACCAGACAAACTTAAAACCATCAGGTAAACTTAAATCCACACACAAGAAAGCTCACAAGGCAAGAAAAGTCCAGAGTTTCCAAGGCACAGTTCCATTCCAAACATGGTGTCAATCCATCGTGAGGCAGGACTCACAACAACCAGAAAACACGCAGTTAGGAAACAAACACATTGTTCCCAGCAACGCCTCCATATCTTTGAGGTAATAAATAAGCAGCTTCTGGTGCAGTCCATCAAGATGGGAAGAGCTTTATCCTGCCCATTTAGTCTGGCTGACCTTTTCGGTTCCTGCTTTTTCTCTGCCCTACATGTTCTTGGATCAGGTGCAGAGGGCAGGTCCTCCTCCTCTTTGCTTCAAGGCCATCAATCAACCTGACATGCCAGGAATTGGTTTGTCCTCCCCCGAGGGGACATCTAAGGAGGTATCTGGAAAATCATCCTAGGGAGTCATCACATAACCTCAAGGTAAAGATTTAGAAGACAAATCATCAATTTGTTTCCAGAAATTACTATGAAATCTTGAAATAGAGATTCAAAAGGTTGAACAAGAAATAACTTAATTTCACAGTAGAATCCTAGCTATTGTTAAATCATTACAACTTTTGACAGTTTAATTTCAGGCAATTTTAAACCATTATTTCTTTGGGCAATGAATACAGGACTGGACAAGAATTAAATAGAAACAGATTCTTTCTATAGTACACCAAGCCCTTATGAAAGATTTTAATAAGCATGGACTGGTGCCATATTTTGGCACACATTGTAAATGAAGTATCACTCCCTCTTTCTGACCACTTGTTCAAATTTTCACTGTCAAATGTTTTCTAGGAAAAGAAACTCTAGAAAATGGTATTGGCAACCTTATAGTATGCTGGAATCATGGTAGCACATAATGCAGTACTTCAGGCTAGCCCTGTATTCCACTGCCAAGAGTTCAATCCTAACCAGCTCAAGATTGACTCAGCTTTTCATCCTTCCGGGATCAGTAAAATGAGAATCAAGATTGTTGGAAGCAGTATGCTGACACTTTAACCAACTTTGAGAGTACTGTAAAACACTGTAAAGCAGTATATAAATCTAAGTGCTATTGCTACTTCTATTACTATGCATTGAAGCTACCCAGCCTGGAATCCACTGGTGACATTCTGGAGTTCTTCTAGACAGAGACCCTTCAGCATACCTTGTGAGTGATCCAAAAATTGCCAGTCTGCAAAACATTTCAGCAGACTGCTAAGAAGACCCTTCTTTTTCAACACTGACCCAAAGTGGCTTAAGGCCACACAAATTGCTTCACTGAAGTAAATAAGATTGCCTCTTCATTTCAACAAAGAGAATCAAGTGGTCTTCCTGGCGTAAATCAAGTTGTCACAGTGACTTTAAGTCACTTCACACAGGCTTAGTTCTTAAGACGTTTAAGAACACTGTGGAATACGTGTTGTTAAAATTATAGATACTGCGGGAAGAACATAATTTCCCAGATATTCCTAATTTAGAAGCTTTAAGAAGAGCATGAATAATAGCAGCACGTATGGACAATAAAAGACTAACAAGCTTTAGGAGTCCAGGAGTTGAACAAATCATGAAAGCAACTCGTTTAATGGATTTGAAAATAAAAAATATATAAATAAAATGCAGCTTATTTTTTTCTTTTAAAAAGCATGGCAATAGCAATAACAATAGCACTTATACTTATATATCGCTTCATAGTGCTTTTACAGTCCTCTCTAAGCGCTTTACAGAGTCAGCCTATTGCCCCCAACAATCTGTCTCCTCATTTTACCCACCCCGGAAGGATGGAAGGCTGTGTCAACCTTGAGCCTGGTGAGATTTGAACTGCTGAACTGCGGCTAGCAGTCAGCTGAAGTAGCCTGCAGCACTGCACTCTAACCACTGTGCCACCTCACTTCTAAGTAATTATAAACACATCTGTCAACAGATATGGTGTGCAATAAATAGTGATGACTGCAAACAAGAAGATAGATTTATAGAATCATTTTTCTTGAAGAGATTTCTCTGAAGAAGCTCAACAGTAAAGCTTTCATATCCATCCATTGCTAGAAGGGCACTCTGATCCTTTAGAATTGATTCAAACCATGGGCTACCCAAACAGTTGTTTTCTTAGTTTTTTAAAGATGAAATTCTATAAGAAAGCATACCTTGTTCTTGCTGATAGTGGCATAATATGATATGCCTATGAAAACTGAACATATCTCTTTCTAATCTATGAAGCCCATACTCCTATACATTTGTTTTTCAAAAGAAAAGTAAACTCAATACAATGATGCCCTAAAAAGAAAAACTTGCCTAGCTATATCTAACAAGAGTCAATGGATATTTATTTCAGATTTTCCTTTTTTTAAAAAAAAACAGGTTTGCTGTGGTGGGGAGGGGGGAGGAACAGGAAAATATAGGATGGTTGCAATAGTATATGCCATCATTTGCTTTCTCCTCCATAAAATAATCTGACTGAAGCAGAGAAACTGCCACTTGTGAAGTTTCCCATGTTCTTTATAGGATCTTAAGGCAATAAAATACGATTTGGGCATATTTACTAATTTGCACAGCTGTGTATACTTGGAAAAGGATTTGGAAGATTCACACTTTGAATCTTGCATGACTGCAGTATCTCTCATTTTCAGTATGTTGTCACTTTGACAGTCACATTAAAGAAGTACTGCTTTCATGGCCCCATTAATTAAAGCAATGGCATTTTTTTCCAGTGAAAATCTGAAGATAAGAAGAGCTCTACCTGAAGAGGGTCCACATCCCATCTTTCAAAACATTTTCAAAGGATGCAAATATCCATTTATTTCTTTGAAGAAGTTCTCAACCCTTTAAAATGCTGGTGAAATATGAAGAGCAAGGGCGGTTGGACATCGGTACAGGCTCAAGTTCAAGACTATTCTTTCCATAAGAATAGCAAAGGATCAAGACTTCTCTGTACTTACCTGAATGCTGAATGCCAGCTGGCAAATTTTGTAAGCTGACTCATTCCATTTTCCGAATAAAATTGCTCTGTGTTGGATGTCAAATTAGGATGTCAAAAAGATCAAGATTGTGGACAGTGTGATTGAAGCCCCACCCTTCTTTACTATGTATTGCACATGAGATGGTTGTAAAAATGAATGGGTTTTTTATCACATGGTCCCAAAAACCATTTTGACTTCTCAAACTCTCTTATTGATCCCTTGATCATAATAGACAATATTCCATTTCTACCATTCTTAAGCATTAGATCATTTCATTCTATTTTTCTTAAGAGATAGTGATCTTTTTAAATGTCTACACATTTGGTGTAGTGGTTAAGGAACCAGACTGGAAACAGTGAGATTGTGAGTTCTAGCCCCAACTCCGTGGAAAGTCAGGGAAGTGATCTTTAGCCAACCATTCTCTCCCACCCTAGGAACCAGACAATGGCAAGCCACTTATGAACATTTTTGCCAAGAAACCTGCAGGGAGTAGCCCAAGTAATCACCAAGCATCAAAAACTAACTCAAAACTAAACATGTAAGCACACACAATTTACATATATTTCCCTAACACATTTTGAGTAGAAGATTTTCCTTAATGTGTACATGATTTTTCCTAATGTATGATTTTTCTTACATATTTTTTTTGTTTTATATATTTTTTTCATTAGGCAAACTACAATATATCTTAACATTCAGAAACATGAAAACCAAAGAACAATATATTCTGATCTACCTATAGGCTGGTAAATGCAAAATAATTTATATAATGTTATATATAATAAAATAAATAATAATGTTCATTAAATTTCTTCCTCTTTTCTAGTTAAAAGTACCTTGAAAAGAAAAAATATACTTTTTAAATATTTTACTCATTTTTATGCATGCACTGGAAAAAAATCTGAGTATGTATTATAGGCACATCATGGAATTAAAATCAGAATTCTTTTCTCTGGAAGAGACAAGAACAATTTTTTTCATCTTATGTACAAATATTAGAAAGAATTGCCTGGCAGTTCTTTTAAGTGATTATTTTTCAAGGTAGCCATTTGATTTTTGGAACTGATATGAGACACAAAATAATAACACCATGCACTGGATTTCTGTCAAACAATTCACCCATAAGTATCCTGTTCCTCTGAACAGTATTATTTTAATTTGAAAAAGGTCAAGGAACCAATGATGGAGCTTGTTAAATTTTGTTCAAGTATAGACACAATTTCATACTTTCATGCTTTCAGCTATGCCCCTATCATACTTTTTAACTCTATTCTCTGGAAGTCATAGATTTTTCTATGCCTATCATCCATCTATCTATCTATCTATCTATCTATCTATCTATCTATCTATCTATCTATCTATCTATCTATCATCTAGCTAATCTAATCTAATCTAATCTAACCTAACCTAATCCAATCCAATCCATCTATTATCCATCCAGCCATCCAGTGGTGGGATTCAGCCGGTTTGCACCAATTCGGGTGAACCAGTTGTTAAATTACCCTCCTACCACCACCACTATCAAAGTGGATCCTGAGCACTGCACTGCACTGCAATGGAGAAACGGGCAAGGGAGGGTGTAAGGGAAGAAGAAGGCTGGTTTCAGGATCCACCCTGATGGGGGGGTGCTAATTTAACAACTGGTTCACCCAGGGTCAGGTTGGCCATCGCGGGAGGCTCATCCTTCATGTGCAGCAGAGCTGGAGGATGGGGATGGGCCAGGCCTCCCACAACAGCCAACCTGACCCTGGACGAACCGATTGTTAAATTATTTGAATCCCAATACTACATCCCAATACTGCATCCATCCATCCATCTTTTTGTCCACCAAAAGTGCTGCAGTATCCAGAAAAAGACAGTGATCAATTGATGTCTATCATGAAAACTCCATAGAGTTTGAATGATGGCAGCCTAAGATCTTGTATGTACTGTAGACATGATCTTCCATCCTGGTCACCTGAATGATTTTTAACATTTTGAGGAAATTATAACATTTTCATCTAAGTTAATGTTTAAACAAAACTCTGTTTGCTTTGAAACTTGGACTTCAGGATAGGCTTGGATCAATAGGCTCCCAATACAGATCAAGTCCTACATCTTTTTCCATCCCCACCCGCTGTTAACATCCAGGGATGTTATTGTGAAGTGCAGATGGATGTAAATGATACCTGTAGCGGCTTGTCTTCACATTGTTTTAATTACAGGAGGAATGTAAAGTTAAACGGCTCACAGACAGAGTGGAAACCACTTCATCTAGTCCTTTATGTCAACATCTCAATTTTATACACTATGTTTTTCTTTATGCCTTGGAATTCCACTTTTATTTCTGATGGTGATGATAATTTGTTCATAGTTATTAAGAAAGAAATATTGCATACCTATACCTACTGTACACAGAGGGCTGACTTTAGACATTTTTGGCACCCTGGCCCAAATCATATTTTAATACCCCTTGGTTTTGGCTCATTTTATCATTTTGTTAATAATTTCAAAAAGGCACACTCTTTTCTTGTTGTGTTTTTGAGCTTTATGCTTATGGTTCTCAGACCCAGACATTTTCTTTTCTTTTCTTTTCTTGGACATTTTTACCCTATTTACATTTTGAAATTATATCTAACTCTCAAGTGAATATGCTGGTACACAACAGTGTTACTGTTTCTCATTCTTTTTATTGTGTTTTTCAGAAGTTTTTACTTACAAAATATGGCCTTGGGCTTATTATAGGGGAGGGCTTATTGTTTTGGGGTTGCTGGGCGGCTGCTCCCTTGCGAACAGGGATGAAGCAGCCATGAGGTGACCAAACTCATGAGCAACCACCCAGCAAACCCTCTCTCCAGCCGGGCAGAGCGCCATTCACTGACCTAGGGGGTATCCCTAAGGCGTCAAGCCAGGTGGCGCTCTGCCCGCTCCCCAGCTCCCACGGCTTGGGATTTGAACCTGGGCTGTGTTACATATTAGGCAGATTTGTTAGCCACTAAACCACAGGCTTGTAACACACACACACACGCGCACGCGCACACACACACACACACACACACACACACACACACACACACACACACACACACACATATATATATATATATATATATATATATATATATATATATATATATATATACAATACAATACAATACAATACAATACAATACAATACAATACAATACAATACAATAGTAGAGTTGGAAGGGACCTTGGAGGTCTTCTAGTCCAACCCCCTGCCTAGGCAGGAAACCCTATACCGTTTCAGACAAATAGCTATCCAACATCTTCTTAAAGACTTCCAGTGTTGGGGCATTCACAACTTCTGGAGGCAATCTGTTCCACTGATTAATTGTTCTCACTGTCAGGAAATTTCTCCTCAGTTCTCTCCTTGATTAGTTTCCACCCATTGCTTCTTGTTCTACCCTCAGGTGCTTTGGAGAATAGTTTGACTCCCTCTTCTTTGTGGCAACCTCTGAGATATTGGAATAATGCTATCATGTCTCCCCTAGTCCTTCTTTCTCTTAAGCTAAACATACCCAGTTCCTGCAACCGTTCTTCATATGTTTTAGTCTCCAGTCCCCTAATCATCTTTGTTGCTCTTCTCTGCACTCTTTCTAGAGTCTCCACATCTTTTTTACATCGTGGCGACCAGAACTGAATGCAGTATTCCAAGTGTGGCCTTACCAAGGCATTATAAAGTGGTATTAACACTTCACGTGATCTTGATTCTATCCCTCTGTTGATGCAGCCTAGAACTGGGTTGGCTTTTTTGGCAGCTGCTGCACACTGCTGGCTCATATTTAAATGGTTGTCCACTAGGACTCCAAGATCCCTTTCACAGTTACTACTACTGAATAAGGTATCACCTATACTGTACCTGTGCATTCCGTTTTTGTTGCCTAAATGTAGAACCTTACTCTTTTCACCATTGAATTTCATTTTATTAGATAGTGCCCAATGTTCAAGTTTGTCAAGATCCTTCTGTATCTTAAGTCTATCTTCTGGAGTGTTGGCTATTCCTGCCAGCTTGGTATCATCTGCAAATTTGTTGAGTTCCCCATTTATTCCCTCATCCAAATCATTGATGAAGATGTTGAAGAGTACTGGGCCTAAAACAGAGCCTTGGGGTACTCCACTGCATACTTCCCTCCATGTAGATGCAGTTCCATTGAGAACTACACGTTGAGTGCGGTTGGTCAGCCAGTTACCAATCCATCTGGTGGTGATGCTGTCTAACCCACATTCTTCTACTTTATCTAGTAGTAGGTTATGGTCTACCTTATCAAAAGCCTTACTGAAGTCCAAGTAAACTATATCAACGGCATTCCTCTGGTCCACTAATTTTGTCACATTAACAAAGAATGCAATAAGATTAGTCTGGCATGATCTGTTTTTGACAAATCCATGTTGGCTTTTGGCTATTACTTTGTTTGCTTCTAGGTGTTCGCAAATTCGTTGCTTGATTATTTTTTCCAGAATCTTTCCTGGTATTGAGGTTAGGCTGATAGGTCTGTAGTTTCCTGGATCTAATTTTTTCCCTTTTTTGAAGATGGGAACCACATCAGCTCTTTTCCAGTCCTCTGGTAGTTCCCTGGTGTTCCAGGATCTCTGAAAGATATAATTCAGTGGTTCTGAGATCTCGTCTGCTAGTTCCTTCAGAACTCTGGGGTGTAATCCATCCGGTCCTGGTGATTTGAACTCGTCTAGGGTAGACAGGTGCTCACTTACCATTTTCTTCCCTATTTCAATTTGTGTTCCTAATTTTGTGGTGCTGCTTTTGATAGGTTGGACTGTTTTATCCCTTTGTGTAAAGACAGATGCAAAACATGAGTTAAATAGTTCTGCTTTCTCCCTGTTGCTTGTCACCTTCTTGCCACTTTCTCCTAGCAATGGACCAATTGTTTCCTTAACTTTTTTCTTGTTTTTAACATGTTGGAAGAAGCTTTTTTTGTTAATTTTTACTTTTGTGGCAAGCCTTTCTTCATTGTGAGCCTTAGCTTTCCTCACTTCATCTTTACAGGCTCGGGCTATTTGCTGATATTCTGCCTTAGTTATGTCCCCCTCCTTCCACTTTTTATACTTACTTTTTTTGTCTTTCAGTTTGTCAGATAGTTGTTTATGCAGCCATGCTGGTTTCTTTTGGGAGGTGTTGTTTTTCTTCTTCATTGGTATTGTGTTAGACTGGGCTTTTCTAATCTCATTTTTCAAAATTTCCCAAGCTTCTTGAGTTGTTTTCCCCTCGAGGATTCTCATCCATGGAATTTTTCCCAAGCTCTCTCTAAGTTTATTGAAATTAGCTTTCTTAAAGTCCAAGACTCTAGTTTGACTTTGTTCTACTACTTGTGTTTGGATAATGTTGAATTCCAATATTGCATGGTCACTTGCCCCCAGGGTTCCTATGGCTTCAACACCTTCTATCATTTCCTCTCTGTTAGTGAGAATTAAGTCCAGTATGGCTGATCCCCTTGTTTCCTTCTCTACTTTTTGGAAAACAAAGTTGTCTGCTAGGTTTGTTAGGAACCTGTTGGATCTTCCACTTGGTGCAGAGTTTGTTTCCCAGTTGATGTCAGGGTAGTTAAAATCTCCCATTACTATTGTGGTGTGCTTCCTACATACCTTAGTTAGCTGACTAGCAAAAAGTTCATCTTCTTCCTCTGCTTGGTTGGGTGGCCTGTAGTATAGACCTATGGCAATGTCATTTCCCCCACAACCTTTAATATTGACCCAAATGCATTCAAGATAGTTCTCATTATTGTTGTGCTCTATTTCTGTAGAGACGTAGTTATTTCTTATATATAGTGCAACTCCACCTCCTCTTTTATTTGGTCTATTTCTTTTAAATAATTTAAATCCTTCTAGCTGTATGTTCCATTTGTCAGTTTCATCCCACCAAGTTTCTGTAATGGCAATAATATCATATCTGCCCTCTTTTACTTGAATTTCTAATTCTCCCTGTTTATTCCTCATACTCTGTGCATTGGTATATAGACATTTGAGTCCATTTTGATTGACCTTGTGTTTACTGTCTACATAACCTGTATTATGCCTGACTGCCCCTATTTTCTTGCCACTTGTGTGATTCATGCACATGGTATGACAATCACTATTACATGCTTGGTTTTGCTTGACAGCAGGAGTGATAATCTTACCCACACACACATCTATGCATTTATAACCCTATGAATTTTAGTTTGCTGGGGACAGAGATGTTCTGTATCTATTAATTCTCTGTCCCCGCTCTTCAGTTTAAATGTTTATCAAGAAAATCTGTGAATTTAATGCCAAGTAACTCAGTTCCTTTCTTGGATGGGTGCAACCCATCTCTTTTGTACAGTTTTTCACTGGACCAGCTACAGGCTTCATGACTAATAAAACCAAAGCCTTCCCTTTATTTATTTATAAAGTCTCCCTTTATTTACCAGCACAAATACAACAAACACACACACACACACACACACACATATATATATATATAGAAGTCTTAGGGAAATAGGTATGTATTTGTGTTACAACCCCTGGTATGCCTAAATATGGGAGGAAGGTCACTACTCCCTCTTTCTGTCCTTCGGCTTATCACAGAAGACCATGCAGGCAGAAAACCATACCTATTTCCCTGGCTCAACTGATAAGGAGTCGAGCCTGTGGCTTAGTGGCTAAGACTTCTGCCTAAGATATAATACAGCCCAGGTTCGAATCCCAGTAAGGGTATGGCTAGCTGATGAGAGCTAATTAGCTCGAAATAGATCTATACTAGTCTCCCTTTATTTATTTATCAGTACAAATACAACACAAATATAAAAAGGCAACATTAAAAATAAAATAAAAATATGGTTTTCTGCCTGCATGGTCTTCTGTGATTAGCCGAAGAACAGAAAGAGGGAGTAGTGACTTTCCTTCCATATTTAGGCATACCAGGGGTTGTAACACAAATACATACCTATTTCCCTGGCTCAACTGATAAGGAGTCGATCCTGTGGCTTAGTGGCTAAGACTTCTGCCTAAGATATAATACAGCCCAGGTTCGAATCCCAGTAAGGGTATGGCTAGCTGATGAGAGCTAATTAGCTCGAAATAGATCTATACTAGTCTCCCTTTATTTATTTATCAGTACAAATACAACATGTGTGTGTGTGTGTGTGTGTGTGTGTGTGTGTGTGTGTGTGTGTGTTACAACCCCTGGTATGCCTAAATATGGGAGGAAGGTCACTACTCCCTCTTTCTGTCCTTCGGCTCATCACAGAAGACCATGCAGGCAGAAAACCATATTTTTATTTTTAATGTTGCCTTTTATATTTGTGTTGTATTTGTACTGATAAATAAATAAAAGGAGACTAGTATAGATCTATTTCGAGCTAATTAGCTCTCATCAGCTAGCCATACCCTTACTGGGATTTGAACCTGGGCTGTATTATATTTTAGGCAGGAGTCTTAGCCACTAAGCCACAGGCTCGCCTCCTTATCAGTTGAGCCAGGGAAATAGGTATGTATTTGTGTTACAACCCCTGGTATGCCTAAATATGGGAGGAAGGTCACTATTCCCTCTTTCTGTCCTATATATTTTCATATGAGGATATTACAAGTAGGCAAAAGCGACCTGTGAATGAATGTGATAAAGGAATGGTTTGAGGTATTATAGGTGGAACATAAGAGAGGAAAAACTGTATAATCATCACATGTACAAATCATGTGTCTTTTACATACTATGTTCAATATTTTATTATTAGTTGCAGAGTTACCTGTTTCACAAACACCCTGGTGTGTAATGTAACATTCATAGAATTAAAACATTCGCATTTTTCACTTTAGTCATATAAACTGATGCTTTTTGCACCTTACTAGGTTGAAAATATAAGCACCCAAAAATGGATTGGCGGCTATATAAATTAAGCAACAACCAGTTTCAACAATAATTCATCATGGGAGCTTTTCTCAATATCAGCAATACCAAGTTGCTTGGTAGTTAATAAGCAGGATGTACCAATAGATTTTTTTTAAAAAAGCTTATATAATTTCCACAAACTTTTTTTAAAATAGTGAATCATAATAACAATCGTATAGAGAGTCTCAGAGTATGTGATCCCATGACCTTAAAATTTCAGATAGGATTGATTTTCTCATCACCACGATATTCCAAATTCAGAAATCAGCTCTAAATAATAAATTAAACTAATGTTAAATTGAAATCCTTGAGAAAAATAGCATTTCTAGAATTTAGGATTGACAGGGGAAAAATGTCTTCCACATAAAGAATTCCTTGTGAACTGATTAACATTTCTTAATAATAAAGAAGTTAGTCATCCTATTTTTTTATACTTGCAGATCAAAACATTAGAACATGGGGAGAATTTAGTTTGATATTCTTAGATAAAAGTATGAATGGTTAGAGAGATTTCTAATCGCCCCCCTTTTAACAAACTGGAATGGTACACAATTAATTAAAGCAGTTTCTAAAGTTTTACACAAAGATGTACCAACTGCAATCCCAACTCACTAGCCATGCTTCAGCTTAAAACTGATTTGATGTGGTATAATTTTGAGCCCAGAGTCCTATTGAACTAAATAGGAATAAGTATAAATAAAATTTGGGACCATTTTCCACCTCTAAACCATCATTATGTACACTATTAACTCTATAGGATACTAATCAATAGAATTTTTTTTTATTAAATAGTTAAGTTTCAGTATTTTCAATACAATTGGAATTAAGCCCAAACCGTACATTTTTTCTGTTCTGCCTGAACAAAAGTGTTGTCTGGAAAACTTGCAATCTTATTTTTTGTACTTGCAAAGCCTGATCCCGTCTGATTCATTCAAGGTTTTGCATTCCAGGTTTTCCTTCTCACTGTGTCTGAATATCAGAAAATAATGTGAAATTGTGGCTTAGTTGAAGTCCACAAGTCTTAAAGTTCCCAAGTTTGGACACCCCTGCCATAAGGGATTGTATCCACAACATGGCAATTGCATAAAACACTACATCTCTTTTTTCACATTAGGCATGATTCATCATTCCATGCACTCTTATACTTTTTCCACTAACTTAACATTAGCTACAATTCATCACTGAATCAGTTTTTCCAAACACACAAATTATACTTAGGGGGGGAGGGGAAGTCTTTGAAGTCTGTTTACATTCAGCCAATGGCTGTAGAGATCAAGTCCATTGCACATCATTGCTGCTACTGCCATTACTGTCAAAGTAATGTCACTAATCATTTGCTCTGTGATTCCTACAAATGTGGTAGGTATTTCTCAAGCCAGACTTTAATGCACCAGGTGAATTATTCATACAGCAGTGTGCCAACTTAGCATGTCAGCTTCTTGATGAGAACATCACAGGACAAATGGATTGTGCAAGCAGCAAAGCAAATGAGTGCTTTGAAGCTGTATATGGAGAAGCCCTTCATGTGCTCATAAAAACTGCTCAGTCATTACAGATTTTAAGAGTTAGTAACAAAACTATGCACAATAGCATAGCACTTAGTCTTATATATCACTTCATAGTGCTTTACAGCCCTCTCTAGGCAGTTTACAGAGTCAGTGTATTGTCCCCAACAATCTGGGTTTTCATTTTACCGACCTTGGAAGGATGGAAGGCTCAGTCAACCTTGAGCTGGTCAGGATCGAACTGCTAGCAGTCAGCAGAATTAGCCTGCAATATTGCACTCTAACCACCATGTCACCACAGTTCTTGAAAAGCAAAAAAGAAAATAGACTATTTTATTTTCCTTTTTACATAAATTTTATTATAATTTTTAAAGAGAAAACTAACACAAACTAAAACAAAATGAAAAAAAAACTGCAGAAAAAGAGAAGGCAAAAAGAAAGAACAAAAATATAGTAAGAAAGAGAAAAAAATAGAAAGCTTCCAATTACCTCTGCACAAATATGATTACAAAATTATCTATTTTGAATAAAAAAAGCTCACTTTTTTTCTGTTATCATTTTATTTCTAGCTTTCAAAATGACAAACCATAAGTGCACCTTTTCTCTTTTATGCAAAAAGTCTATAAGGGGTTTCCAGCCAACATCAAGACAGTTAATTTAGCCTGCAAGCTTCATCGTCTTCACCAAACATTCTTTCATTATGGAGGGTCAAACCTTTCCACCATTGATCATGTAATAGTGTATGGAGTTCTTGATGCACTGAAGATGTTATATAGTCAGATAGCAAAATGTCTACAAGAAAACAACCAAGCTCAGAGAGCATCAAAAACTTCGCAGTTCAACCCTGAGCTACATGTATTCTCTTCTATTCAAACAATAGTCTTGTTGCAGTTGTCATATATCAAAACAAAGCTTTTTTCCATAACTTTTTTCTAGTTGCCTGTCCTTAGTCTCAACTTCCAAAAGAAAAGATCTCAGCTACACTTCTGAATTAATATATGGTATTTGTATCCATTTTAAGTCTTATTTTACATGTTCCATTCCCTTTAAATAGTCTGCCAGAACCAAAATCAAGACATCCACAAAAGCTCTTAACTTGTATGATTCTTTTTAACCATTACTCTCACAATTTCTCTGCCTTGTATTGCCTATGCAATATTTCAAGAACTAAAATAAACAAGACAGGAGATAAATAGGCTGTCCTTGCCTTGCCGCCTTTTGCGTCTGATCTCCGTTTACACTTATTTGTGTTTTCTGTGAAGTGTAGATTAAACTTACCCATTTAATAAAATCCTCTCCAAAAATCAATATCTTCCAAGTTTTTAAATAGGAAAGCTCATTTCAAATTGTCAAAGGCCTTCTCCACAGCTAAGAAAATTAACATGGCTTGTTTTTCATTATGTTGCTCTGAGTATTGCAAAATGCCTCACACAAATTTTTAACATTATCCTTTAGCTGTCTTTTAGGTAGAAGCCCTTATTAATCGCGAACTTTCTTCATGATGATCAGTTACTAACCCACTCTATATATTGCAGCTTATCATTAGGACTCATCATGGACCCAGTGAAGTTTTTAAATGTGTGAATTACCAGGAACATCATTACATTGTTTCAAACTAGATAAGACTCTTTCTTAGATTTTACTACCAATGGGTAAAAAAGTGATTATGAAATTAATGGAAAAATACTTTTGAGAGTTAAAGAAGCAAAATCTGCACATTTCATAAGTAATCTCTCTTAGCCCATTCAGCAACATATTTTAGGTGTCCATATTACTTTTAGTGCAGAGGTGGGTTGCTGCCGATGTTACTGCCAGTTCGGTGCATGCATGCTTCATGAGCATTCGCAGTTGCCTGCAAATAGATCTGCGCATGCGCAGAACATTTAAAAATGCAAACAAAAAAACCATGCAGTGGCGACCGGAGAACCAGTTCGGAGGTGTGGTCAGCTTGGGTCACTGCCGGTTCTGCAACCCAGGCCAACATTCCACTACCGGTTTGCCCAAACTGATGCAAACCGGTAGCAACCCATCTCTGTTTTAGTGCTATGTTCACTTACCAACAGTGACATGCGGTGAGGTTTATGGCTGGTGAGGCTGGTGATGTCATCAGCGCAAGCCGCGGTCCCCTTCATGTTGACTCAAGAAGGCGGGGAATGGGACCACGTGTGCAGGAGGCTGAAGCTGCCTCAGCCTCCTGCACACATGGTCCCATTCCTCGCCTTCCTGAGTCAACATGAAGGGGACCGCGGCTCGTGCTCCGCGGTCCCCTTCATGTTGACTCAGGAAGGCAGGGAATGGGACCACATGTGCAGGAGGGAGGCTGAGGCTAGAGGAGCCTCCTGCACACGTGGTCCCATTCCTGGACCACGTGTACAGAAGGCTCCTCAGTGCCTTTTCCCTTTTCCCCTTTTTTTTATTTTCGTGATGAGAGCGGTGAGGCTCTGCCTCCCCTGCCTCCCCTGACCGCACGTCCCTGCTTACCAATACTGGGTAGCTTTTACAACATACGTTATAATTTACAGTGACCTGCTGTTGTAGATCTGACTAACCCTTTTGCAAACAATTGTATAATATTACACACAATTGAGATCCAACCTTCAAAATAAATTATGTTTAAATAACATAACATTCTCACTGACAAAAAAAGGGGGTAGTGACAGTTGCATCCATATAAAGTAGGAAAATGCAAGCCATGCTATTTTCCAGTATGAATAAAAATGGACCAAATAACCTGCTTGAAAATCAGCTGTTCATGAAGGTTACACTGGCAAACACCCCACACCTTTTTATATGACACACATGAGTATCAGTTTGTATTTTTAATGTATTACTACTGCTAACCTGCCCATAGTTCCTTGTTTAAAAATATAAATTTACTGTCTTGATTCCATGTTACAAACATGTCCGGAATCCAAGAAATATCATGAGTTAAATGTCTTGCTCAATTCCCAAAAGTACCATATGGTGCCATTGCTCAACACAAGCATTGCTTTCTAATAATGAGCTTGAATTTCTAATAAACTTGATGATGCCTAACTGATAAGTCAATTATCTTGCATACTCAACAAGAATCTGAAGACAGATGTTTGAGCATGTTATGCCCTGTGATTGAAAACTATTGATAGAGAATGGTGGTCTTATTTACAGATACAATCAAGGTTTGCATAGCAAAGGAAAAAGGAATGTATTGCCAAAGATTATACAATATTAGATAAACTTCTGATAGAGACAGAAGACAGGTTGATCAAACTGCTGTATAGATTTTTTCTGGAATATAAACTTGAGGAAGAACATGTCAAAGAAACTATCGTCACCTGGGCGAAAATTTTTTGTTATAATGTGGATTTGGCTACATTGGAAAAACTTTGGATACTTAATTGGAAACTAAGGTTCCAATGAGGTTTCTGTTTCGGCTCTCCAGGGGGCTAGTTGTTTGGATTTGTCCCAAAGTGCTGGGTGGATTTTGTTGCTGAATTTGAGGTGAACATTGAGTAGGTCTCTGTTGGTTTGGTCTAGTAGGAATCTTACATCTATGGGGGGGAAACCTTCCTGCTCACCAGATCCTATGAGAAACTTGAAGTCCTAAGAGCCACCATCTTATGTGACCTCACATTCCTATGCAACTGCCGAGACAAAAGCCTGATCCCTACATGCTTCCAACTAAAATTGCATTCACAAACCTCAGCCACCGAAAGGATCCTGAAAAGAACTGAATTAGCCCTAATCAGAAATGAACTCCGCAGGAAAAGATTCCTACTAGACCAAATTAACCGGGACCTACTCACTCTTCACCTCAAACTGCAGCCTGATAAATAACAATAGCATTTAGATTTATATACCACTTTATAGTGCTTTACAGCACTCCCTAGTGATTTACAGAATCAGCATATTGTCTCCAACAATCTAGGTCCTCATTTTACCAATCTCTGAAGGATGGAAGACTGAGTCAACCTTGACCTGGTCAAGATCAAACTCCTGGCAGTTGGCAGAGTTAGCCTGCAGTATGATATTCTAACCACTGTGCCACCACTACATAGGTTTGACCAGGGGTGAAATGGTCTGAAGTCTACTACTGGTTCACTTCACTACCGGTTCACTCCGTGTGCGCATGCGTGCTTTGCGCACATGCACGCCAAATGCATGCTTCACGTGTATTTGCACCGCAGGCACTACCACGCAGCACTAAAAAAGGAGGATTAAGAAGCCTTTTCTGAGTCTGCAAAGGTAAGTAGAACAGCAAAGGGCGGGAGAACAACTGTGCCGCATAATTTAGATTTGCTAGAAAGCAGGATTTCCTGCTGATCGTCGGAACTACCCATTCGCCAAAAAAACCTGTAGTAAAAGATGCTACTGGTTCGGATGAACTGGTAGTTCCAATGATCAGCTGATCATCGAAACCAACCAATAGTAAAAAATAATAACCAGTAGCATTTCACCCCTGGGTTTGACCTTCATAGGTTCTCAAAGATTCCAGTTCTCCAACCATCTTTACTAGTTTCCATAGTAGCCTGGAATCCAATTCAACTGGCCCTGAAAACTTGCCTTCATTTAAATTAGCTAGGAATTCTTGTACCCTCTTCTTTCTGTTCTGACAACAGCTCCTTTCCTCCGTTAGTGGTGTAACAATTTCTGACTAGGTTCATCTCCTTCTGAGACAAGATGTAAAATAGAATATAAGATGGTCTGTCGTCTTGCCATCATTTATTATGAAATTACTTCTTTCCTACCTCTTGGAAGATATCAACTTTTTGCCTTTCCCTTTCTTTCTTATGCATCTTTTGCTATTAAGCCCATTTTGTTATTTGAGGCATTTCTCATTCAGAAATGCCTCAAATCCAGACTTTCTGATAGAATCCTGACGGTTTCTGGCAACTGCCTCGGATCTTTCTTTAATTATATACCCCTCTTTCCATGACTGGTTCTATCTTAGAACAGCAGGTACTATTTGTTCATGCTTACAGAAGCAGTGATAATAGCATAGTTATATTTAAGCTTACATAATTATGTTCACCCTAATTTGATAACAAAATTCTGCTCCATAGACTTTTCATCCACCATATACCAACATGTTCCCCAATTGCTTAGAACAAATAATGACATCTGGCAGGTCAATTTTTGAGAATTTGTTTTCTTGTTGGTTGATGGTGTATTACATTTTCCACAGCAAAGGAAATTAAATACCGCAATCTTAATTTAATTTGCCACTTGCAATGTAGACAAAGCCATTTGATTGAACAGTATGCATTTGAGCATCCTCCAGGGAAGTAGAAACCAATAAGCAAATATAGAAAACGGTGGGAGTAGGCGGTTTAGATACAGGAAATATAAATAATTTATAAATTATAGAAATATAATTTATTTATATTTATATATTGCCTATATATAAATGTAGGCAATAGGAAATATAAATAAATAAATACAAGTAGAAAGCCATTTCAGCATGTTTCCCCCCCTGATTTGTATGATGTAGGCTTATTTTCCTGAATTTATATGACCCAGCCAGGATTCTATCTGCCAAACTGAGTTCTGTGGATGGCTTAATATTATTAGTACACAACCATTAAATAACAGTTTGTTTTCCTGCATTAGAATCTAAACATTAAATTTGACCAAATACAGATTTTATTCCAAACTGAGTGCTTTTTCACTTCTAAACTGGCTGCAATTCCTGATAAATTGTATGTCTTTATATTAACAAACTACAGTTTCTTAGCAAAATGTGTTTCCATCTATGGAATACCACCAAGATTTGGGCCTGTTATTTTACTTTATTGGCAATAAATACGTACCAAAACAAGACCTTAACAAAAGAGTGCTCAATATACTTACCATTTTTCCTTCAGTATTTTTTTTACAAGCCTTTGTTTGAGTTACTACATATGAAGTATATATGCAGTATTAACCAATGTTAGTCCAATCAGTTATTTTTCATGGTTCTTAATGTAAACACTATACCTGTATTTCAAGGACCAGAATACTTGATCACATATAGTGATTTGTATGCATGGTCATTCACATATAGTTATTTTATAATGTGCTACTTGTGATGCCTATATACCAAAATATGTATGCAATTCATATTGTAAGGAGAAAAATATGCAGACATTTATACTCTGCAAGAAAATATCTAAAGTACTTCATGCTATTCTGTGTACTCTGTTTTAAAAGCAATGCAGATAAACTGGAGTGGGTTCAAAAGTTATAAGGGGGATCAGGGAACTGGAAATTTATTTCCAGAAAGACTGGTGGAAGAATAAATTTGTCTAGCTTTGAGAAAGAATAACTGAAGGGGGTTAGCATAGGCCTAAAACTGTCATACAAAAGACCATTGAACACAATGCAGATTACAGAATGTGGGTCTTAAAGTACGAGAGAGAATGTTCCAGTTGAAATGTTAGGGAGCAATTTAGTAGGAGAACCGGTTACCCAGAGTGGGGCTAGGCTCCCTTTTTTTTTTAATTAAAATTTTTAATAAGTTTTACAATTATTACCCCCCTTACCCTTCCCTCTTCCCCCATCCCTACCCCTCTTCCCTCCCCCCGACCTCCCAGAGCAAAATACAGGGTATAAACATTTAACAACCATACGCTAACATAAGCTAGCTAATTTTAACATGTTACTATTCTTGTGCTTTAACTCCCCCTTTATTAAACTAGCTTTAAATAAATTGTAGCATTCCTTATGCCTTCATTCATAAGCTAACTGAAATTTTTTAGTCCGGTATTTGTTTTGAATATAGTCAATCCATCTTCTCCAGTCCAGCTTGTACTTCTCGTTTGAATGGTCCTTCAGATACGCTGAGATTTTGGCCATCTCTGCTAAGTTTACTACTTTTAACGTCCATTCTTGGATAGAGGGCAACTCTTCCTTCTTCCAATATTGCGCCACCAACAATCTTGCTGCCGTCGTTAGGTTCAAAATCAAATTAGTCTCTATAACAGTACAATCTGAAACTATACCTAACAGGAACAACTGGGGCATGAACTTTATCCTCTTTTTCAAAATATTTTGAATAACCCACCATATTTTTTTATCCAAAATGCTTTAGCTTTTTTACAAGTCCACCAAATATGGTAATACGTGGCACTAACACAGTCGCATCTCCAACATTTAGATTGTAGATTCGGATACATACAGGCTAGCCTTTTTGGATCTAAATGCCATCTGGACAGCATCTTGTAAAAATTCTCTCTCAAGTTCTGAGCTTGTGTAAATTTTACATTTCTTACCCAAATCTCTTCCCATGTTTCCATCATTATTGGTTCTTCAAAATTTTGTGCCCATTTTATCATACAATCTTTAACTAATTCTGTTTCTGAGTCTATTTCTATCAATACATTATACAACCTTTTTATGTGCATTTGACCCTGGTCCCTAATTTGTTTTATCAAATTATCCTCATTTTGGATGATACCAGATTTCTGGTCTTTTTTCCATCTAGCCTGTAACTGACCATACTGAAACCAGTTTTGAATTACCCTTTCCTCTCTTAGTACATTCAATGATTTTAACTGTGGTACACCTCTATCCATACTAAGAAGTTCTGCATATGTAGTTACATCTTGTTTTTGTTCTATACTTATGTTCTCCATAGCGTGTCTGGGCACCCCCCACATAGGTATCTTGTCATTTAACCTATATTGATATTTTTTCCAGACACGCAATAAAGCATTCCTTAAAATATGACTTTTAAAACTCTTGTCCACCTTCTTGTCATATATTAGATAAGCATGCCAACCATATACCAAATCATAATCCTCAATATTCAATATTCTATCCTCTGTTAGGTTAATCCAATTGCTAATTGTTGTTAAAACTGCTGCTTCATAGTATAATTTTAAGTTGGGCATTTTTAAGCCTCCTCTTTCGCGTATATCTTGCATTATTTTAAGTTTTATTCTCGGTTTCTTCCCTGCCCAAACAAATACCTTTCTGCCATTCTTCCAAATTTGCGTCTTTTTTAAGTATTGGTATCATTTGAAAGAGGAATAGAAACTTGGGCAAAACATTCATTTCAACTGCTGCTATCCTTCCCAACAAAGACAATTGTAATTTTTTTTCATTTATTCATTTCTATCTGTATGTTATGCCATAATGGTTCATAATTGTACTTATATAATTTCCCATTTGAAGTGTAATATAAATTCCTAAATATCTAACCTTTTTTACTATCTCACAACCTGTTACTCTTTCTAATTCTTCTTTTTGGTTCATAGTCATATTTTTAACTATCATCTTTGTCTTCCCTAGATTTACTTTGAACCCAGATACTTGACCATATTGATTAATTATATTCATTAAACCTGTAACTGATTCCCCCGGCTGGGTTAAAGTTACAACCAAGTCATCTGCAAATGCTCTTACTCTGTATTCCTAATGCCTAATCTTAATTCCTTGTAATTCGTCAGACCTACGTATTCTGCTCAATAACAATTCCAGTGTTAAAATAAACAATAATGGAGACAAGGGACACCCCTGTCTTGTTCCTTTTTCAATTTTAAAAGATTCTGTTAAGCCTCCATTAACTATAATTTGTGCTGTCTGTTTCTGGTATATTGCTTTGATAGATTGCATGAAATGCTCTCCGAACTGCATCTTTTGTAATATTTTTATTAAAAATTGCCAATTGACTTGATCGAATGTTTTCTCCGCATCTAAGAATAAAAGCACTGCCGGGACTTGGTTATACTTTCCCAAATATTCCATTACATTGATGATTTGTCTTACATTACTTTTCATTTGTCTCCCCTGTATAAAACCAGACTGGTCATTATGAATCGTTTGTTGCACAATTGGCATTAACCTGTTTACCAATATTTTAGCCAAAATTTTATAATCTGTATTAAGTAATGAAATAGGCCTGTAGTTTTTTGGTTGGGTAGGATCCTAATCTTCTTTTGAAATCAAGGAAATAAAAGCTGTTTTCCAAGATGGTGGAACCCTGCCTTCCATTTGGATTTTATTAAATAGTTCCCTAAGAGGTTCCATCATTTCTAGCTGTAACTTTTTATAATAAACTGCTGTCAAGCCATCTGTGCCAGGAGCTTTGCCGATTTTTAACTGCTTAATTGCCAGGAAGATTTCCTCTGTAGTTACAAGTTGATTCAATCTTCCCCTTTGCTCCTCTGTAAGTATAGGAATTTTCTCTTTCTCCAAATATCTGTCTATGTCTGAACCTTGTATTTTGTCACCAGCATACAATCTGGTGTAAAATTCTAAAAAAGTCTTTTTAATCATATCCTGTTGAAAAATTTCTTTCCCTTTGTATTCTACTTTCTCTATATTACGAGATCTTTGTTTTTTCCTTAACACATATGCTAGCCATCTACCTGGTTTATTGGCATTGCAAAAAGTGTTTTGTTTAGCATATAGAAGATTAGTGGCTATCTGGTCCGACATTAACATATTAAACTGCCCTCGCAATAAAGTAATTACCTCTTTTTGTCTTCTTATCATCTGGTTTAGACATTAACTCCTGCTCTTTTTCTTAATCTCTTCCTCTAGTTCCCTTTGTTTCTCCCTTTGTCTGTGCCTATAAATATTATTCAAATTTATTAGAACACCTCTCATGTATGCTTTACTTGCGTCCCAAACCATTTCCATAGATATCCCCTTATGCATATTAAAAGCAAAATATTCTTTCAATAGTTTTTTACATTCCATAACATTTTTCTCATATCTAAATAGATTTTCATTTAATCTCCAAGACCTCCTAGGTCGGTCTCCATATTCAAATTCCATCCAAATCGGGTTGTGATCTGTTAAAGTTCTCGGGCATATCTTAGTCCTCTTCACCCTGGAAAAAAAGTCATTTGTAATTAGTATAAAATCAATTCTGGAAAAGGATTGATGCCTATCAGAAAAGAAAGTGAAATCCCATTCTTTAACATTCCGTTCTCTCTAGATATCTCTCAGTTCAAAGTCGCCCATCATAGCAAAAAGGGATTTAAGTAATCTTGTTCGTGTTTGGGTATTTTGCAAAAGCCTCTTATTGTCTTGAACAGGATCCAGTACTCCATTCCAGTCGCCCAGTAAAACACAGGATCTATAACCCCATTGTGTTAATTTAGTGTGAAGCAACTTATAAAAATTTTCTTGTTGTTGATTGGGAGCATATACTCCTGTTAAGAGTATTTTCTTTCCTTCTATTAATAGTTCAATTGCAATATATCTACCTTGAGGATCTGCTTCAATTAATTCAGCCTTTAAGTCTTTTCTTAAATATATGACTATACCGTTTTTCTTCTCCGGAGCAGATGCTATGAAATGCGATCCCAGTCTTGCGTTCATCAAGTGTTTCTGATCCTGTGTTCTAATGTGTGTTTCTTGTAAGCAAATTACATCATTTTTAATTGTTTCAAATAGTGAAATATTTTTTCCTTTTTTGTGGTGAGTTTAAGCCATTGACGTTCCAAGTTAGAAATTTAATTGTCATCTTCAGCACGCTGAAGCTTTCTAAGAGCTGCCTGGAAATCTTGCTGGAATTTCAACTTCGGTCTAGCTCCTCCCACTGCTTCTGTGCTCGTATTTATATTTTGTTGGACTATCATCTGGGCTTGTTGAGACTTTAATTCTTGTTCTTTACGTTTAGTAGCTGCACAGGTTTGTCTCTGTTCCATAATTTCTTCTGTTTCCTGCAGTAAACTCACAACCCCAGTTTGTGCCTGATTATCTTGCTGCCTGGAGTCCTCTGTCTCTTTTCTTTCTTTGGGACCTGGAGATGGGGGGCATCCTGCCTTTAATACTATGCTATAAAAATCTTTTGCCTTCCAGACAGAGTTGAGACGATGTCTTTCTCCCAGGTAGTTCACCACCAATCTGGCTGGGGTCTCCCATCTGTATTGAGTCTGGCGCTTTCTAAGTTCATCCACTAGAAATGCATAGTCCTTTCTAGATCTCAACATTTGGGGGCGGGGTTCCTTCAATACTATCACATCTTGACCTGCCACTTGCAGTTTGTTTTTATAGGTTGCTTGCAATATTTCATTCCTAATTTTCCTGGTGACAAAATAGATTACAATATCTCTTGGCAGTTGTCTTTGTCTGGCAATCCATGAATTAACGCGGTAAATTTTGTCAATTTACCAGATGCATTCGGCCTTTGGTTCCCCAGTTAATTGAGCGAAAGCGTCTGCAAAAATCTCTCTTAAATCTTCTTGGCTATGTTCTTTTAAACCCCTTATTCTCAGGGCAAATTCCATTGTTCTATATTGTATCATTGTACGCTCCGCCTCCGACTTATCAATTTTACTTTGTGCCTCCATAAGTTTATTGCCCAACTTTATATTAGACTCATTAATTTCTTCCACCTTCTCAACGAGAGATGTTACATAACCAAATAATCCTTTAAATGCCTCAACTATATCCTCCCTTATCTCTTGGTTACGCGTTTGATTAAATCTTAATTCCAGATATTTCATCAGAGACATCTTTAAAGACACTTGCAATTTTCCCCTCCAAGATAACTGCCTGTTCTTTAATGCATTTTGTAAATTATTTTGTAGAGCCTCCAATGTCAGGGTTTGTGTTTGTGTTTCCACCGGAGGTAGTAAAGACTGCAACTTTTGCGACTGTGCTGGCGAACTGCCAGCACTTTTTGAAACATTTAATTTTGTCTGCTTTGAAGCCATTTCAAAGTATTCAAATCAAGCTTTTAAGCAACCAATTTGTTCAGTCCAGAAAATCCACCTATTCTCTCAAGTCTTCCAGCAGCACTAACAAGCACTTAACAAGTGCTAATCAGCTTTCCACTTCACTTTCATTTTCACTACACCATTTATTGTTCCGGTGCCATTTTTTTTAAAGTTCCCTTTAAGTTTACAGAAGGAGATATAATCTACGGAGTTAAGGCTTGTACTTGCGATATATTGACCTCCGGGTTTGCTCCGCCTATGTCTTGTTCAGATGTAGAATAAGTGTTGAAACAGCAGGAGTGGACGCTGCCTTTTGTTTCTGCAAAGGCAGAAGAGTCCTGAGATAAGGAGATTGTTGGGCTTCCTAGGGAGTTCACACCCTTCATGCCACAGAATTACTTTTGGGGCCACTGGGGACCTCTACCCTATGCCAGACAGCTCACCTCCCCCTCTTTTCCAGAGGGGGGGGGTTCAAACCACTGGACAGCTGATTTATGCTATCCTAGCAGCTTGTTACTCAAACACGGGGCTGGCGTTCCCAAGGGAGCGTCCTCCAAGGCCAGGGGCGCCACCAGAAGCTAGGCTCCTTTTACTGAATTGTTCAGACAGAAGATGGAAAGCCATCAGTTGGAGCTCCTTAAGTTGGATTGGATTTGATGACCTAAATGCATGGGTTTCCATAAGGGAAATCTGAGCTGCAGTATAAATTCCGTCCCTAATCTACTTGCATGCATAATATGAAAGAGTGGAGGTTGCTTTGTCATGCTATTAGACAGGTTTTGTAATGTTGGTATCATCCTGGCTACCTGTAGATACCTCTGCCTAAATGTCTCCTTCCAATTTTATGATTCTATAATTCCATGATATATTCAAAATGCTACATTTAAATAAAAATTAATGTGCATATATGAAGTGTAGATACATATAAGAATACATGGAAAACGGTTATTCTCTTGGACTAAATAACAGAAAAGATTTAAATGTTACAACTTTGAAAGCCAAATCTTGATCTTAACAAATTAGTCCTTCAGATAGAAAAGAATAAAGATAAAATTGAAACTGTGACATTCGCAGAAATTGTGTAAGAAATGATCGATGAAAAGGATAATTCTCAAAGATGCTTCAACTGTTTTTTTCTTCTTTGTTGCATATATATGGAAATTTTTAATGATGGGTTTTCAATTCCAGATGCATTGCCCCAAGTTATTGAAACCTGTTTTATCACCTGTATTAAAAACAGTATCATCCAAACAAGTGTTAACATATGAGAAAGAAGATGCTTGTATCAAAGCACTTGTTAAGTCCAAACCTTTTATAATTAAATTGCTTCTTGTTAATTAGATTTTTGTTCTATAAATTGCTCGTTTCAGTGTTGCATTAATTCATATCTTTCAGAGAAATAGAAATATACCTGTTTAAAAACACATGCACATTCAGATTAAATAAGTGCTGGCTTAAATTGCCACTTTGCAAAGCTAATTAAAAAAAAAAAAGAACATTGCAAATGAAAACGTTTCTCATTTATTTTGTTTCTTCAAGCGGCTGTCTGTTGAACAAGAATATATCTAACAACAGGTAAAAAGTACAATCTGTCCTGCCATTCATTTCAAAACTATCCATTCAGGAGAAATTCCACTAAAAGCTGCCTTGTTGTAAAAGATCCTCTATTTTGCATAAATCAGTTTTATTAGCACAAGGTTATTGTACCTGATGCCCATATATTTCCTGTTATCAACCTGAGTCCCTCTGAAAAAGGTGGGCTATTCTGAATTTTGCATTAAGGAAATCTATACCTCAGAAAATCTGCATGGTGGGGGAAGTAAACTTGATGAAATGTAACTTTTTTTAAAAAAAAAATCTAATCTCCATTAATTCTAGAAACAGATCTATAAAAGAAAAATTAAGATTCCCCCCTTTCCTGCTTTATAGTCATTTTCACCAATGAATGAACAGTCCAGTGGCTGACATCCTCTTTGTTTAGAGCAGTGATGGCGAACCTATGGCACGCGAGATGAGTTCACCTTTTTAAAAGCTATTTTTCGCCCTCCCCAGGCTCCAGAGGCTTTATAGGAGCCTGGGGAAGGCGAAAAGAGCCTCCCCCCCCCCCGGAGGCTCCAGGGACCGTCCGGAGGCTTCCCTGAAGCCTTCGGAGCGCTTAAAACGACCCTCCGAGCAAACCGGAAGTGACTTCCGGGTTGCTCGGAGGGTCATTTTAGGCGTTCCGAAGGCTTCAGGGACCGTCCGGAGGCTTCCCTGACGCCTTTGGAGCGCTTAAAACGACCCTCCGAGCAAACAGGAAGTGACTTCCAGGTTGCTCGGAGGGTCGTTTTAAGCGTCCCGAAGGCTTCAGCGAAGCCTCCAGACGGTCCCTGAAGCCTCCGGGGGGGTGGGGGAGGCTCTTTTCGCCCTCCCCAGGCTCCTATAAAGCCTCTGGAGCCTGGGGAGGGCGAAAAAAGCATGTAAAAATGGGGGGGTCGCGCGTTGTGCGCACATGCGCACTGGGGGGGTCACGCATTGCATTATGGGTGCAGCAGGCCCACACACGACCCCCCTGCACTCCCCCCTCTTGTGGCACGCGAGCCAAAAAAGGTTCCCCATCGCTGGTTTAGAGTACGTTTTTTTAAATTTTCCCTGATAAAGTGATGGCTGCCTCCTATAAAAACAAGCAGAAGTCAAGGATTTTGAGTAGTTTCAATACTCTATTTGAAAATAAAGGGAAGACTAAAGGATAGGAGATTGTAATATTCCAAGTCTTTAAAACATTATCTAGTTAATGCATGTTGCTAAAACTATATGGTAGAAAAAGTAGAATAGCAATAGCACTTAGACTTATATACCGCTTCACAGTGCTTTATAGCTCTCGCTAAGTGGTTTGCAAAGTCAGCCTATTGCCCCCAACAATCTGGGTACTCATTTTACCCACGTTGGAAGGATGAAGGCTGAGTCATCCTCGAGCCTGGTGAGATTCTATCTGCCAAGCTGCTGGCAGCTGGTGATCAGCAGAAGTAGCCTGCAGTTCTGCACTCTAACCACTGCACCACCATGGATAAGAGACTGTGAGGTCTCCAGTTACACCCAGTGATGGTGAAATATCCTAGCTAACAATCCAGCATTTATTATCTGGTCTCTTATTAAAGTGGATTTATTCTTTAAGCAAAGCGTCAGGAAAAAGGAAGAGATAGAAACTGAATGCGGAAGCAACACACTCTATAAAGGATTAGAGGAATTTCTGGTTTATGTACAATGTTAAGTGATATATTTTCTCTTTTTTGTTTTTCCTTCTGGGTGTGGCCTTTCTGCTGAGCCAACTTGGGACATATCAGCTGGGACATTATTGTCATAGACAGACAATCTTAAATGAGGCAGAACCTAGGAGTGGACTGTAAAGTGAGATTAAGAGGTCCTACCTGGTGGAAGAAAATCTTTTGATATTATATTGATATCTTGCCTTTCACTTCAAAATGGCTCCCAGGGAATCTTTGGCCTGACTTTGGATTTTCTAGAACATCTCTGTCTAATTTGTACTGATTTGCTTTTCATTATCCATTCCATCCTTGGTGTCTCTTTAGAATGTATTTCTTCTTGGGACTTCTGGGCTCCTGGTTTACTTGTTAAAGAAGAAAGGGTAGATCAACTGTAGCTAAGTCTCAAGATTACTATCTCTATACTTTGCTGCTAGCTCATCAGAATTACTTGAAAATGTAGACTTTGTCTCTTACATCAATCAATCCCCTTTAAAAATATTTATATATGCAACCAGACACAAAATCTAAAGTTCCAGGAACAAGCATATAGTTTCAAGTATTCAAAGGGCAAAACAGTTTAAAACTTCTTAGATGTACCGGAACACAGATTTCAAAAGAAAGAAGTATGAAACAAGTCAGGCAAAGGTGAGGGGGGCGGGCGGAATCTTCTAAGTTGGGTAAGAGGTGCTGTTGGAGGGACAGGCCACTGGATGAGGCATGGAGCAGATGTATCAGCAGCTGGGAGAGATCATAGCCAGAGGAGCCACTACTAGGGAGAACAACTCACAGAAAAGGGCCAGCAGAAAAAAAAAATGCAGCTGTGGATTCAAGACTATAAAAGAGTAAACTACACATGATTCAAGGGCTGGATCACTTGGAGTATTAAGAGTTTCAAGGGCTGGATCACTGAGAGTATTAAGGAGAGAAGCTTTTGGCATTTCTAAGTCTGTAGATAAATAAAAATGGGAAGAGGAAGAAACTAGCAACAAAGCATTTTTGTATCCAAGCACAACAGGACAAATGTAAGTCATTCAATTACAATCTAAGTCTGAAGTTAAATGTTAGTACACATTTATATTTTTTCATACTAAATGGATACACATACATGCATACATGTGTTATTGTGTGTGTATAAACATATGTACATAAAGTCATGCAAATACACTTTGCACTATATTTTATAAAATTAAACTGCACTGTCTTCACCTGTTAGCTGCTCATGTGTGTATTGGACTTTGTTCCTTTGTTCTTAATCCATTGTCACCCTCTGATATATCTACATCTACCACTTTTTAATTTTTATTTTATATTCGGCAGTCATGATGCAATCATGATTTTTTTAAAAGGGATTACCAAAATGTTTCCTTTCCTGTGCATGTGAATGGAACTTTGCTATTGTATCAGAAATCAAGTATTTTGAAACAGCACATTCAATTCTAGTGAACATATATTATTTTTATAGTATGTGAAGAATAATATATGCTTAGCTTTAAGGCAGAGGTGTCAAACTCAAGGCCCGGGGGCCGGATGTGGCCCGCAGGCTGCCCTGCAAACAGCAAAGGACTGACCCGTGGTGCCTCTGCCAGTGAAAACAGGCTCCTGAGCAGTGGTGGGTTCTGGATCCCATTGTAACCAGTACCGTGCAATGGGGCCAAGCATCCACCACAGGCACACGCGCATGCGTACTTACCGCCCACGACACTCCAGCTGCTTGGCGGAGAGTCATGCAGGTGCCGTACGCTCCATGCACATAAGCCCCGATCGGCTCAAATGCAGGTAAGGAGGGCGGGCAGGCGGGTGGACCCTCCGGAACACTGGAATGGAACAATACCTGGTGCTCCCAGCAGGCACCTGTACGCCCATAACAGGACGTACTGGTCGCATCCCACCACTGCTCCTGAGCTCCATTTTTGGCTGCGACGGCCTCCTGCAACCCTCTGCTAGAGAAAACAGAGCTCAGGAGAGCCATGGGCTCCATTTTCTTTGGCAGAGGTTTGCAGGAGGCTGTTGCAGCCAAAAATTGAGCCAAGGAGCCTGTTTTTGCTAGCAGAGTGCTCTGGACACCACAGGCACTCCTGATACAAGTGACATCAAGCTAGCCATGCCTCCCCCCGGCCATGCCCCCCCCCGTCCCCCGAGGTCAAACACAAAAGTGATGCAGCTCAGGAAGACCACAAGGGATGAGGTACTTGGGACCCAAAGGGAGAGACCATTGATATTTAAAGACAAAGAAATCACCATTCTTAAGCAGATTCCAAAAAAGATAAGAGAGAGAAGGAAGGAAGTATACCTCCTTATCAAAGAAATTATATAATAAAGGAATCTGGTTCAGATGGTTATTGCCAGAAGGAATGTTGATCTTCTGGGAGGGAAACAGGATTAGAATCAATACAGTACAGGAGGCTGAAGCCTTCATCAAAAAGAATTCTTCCCTCCTAGAGGACGAACATAGCGAAGGTGGGGGGAGGGACAGGATGGTGCAGGATAAGAAGGAGGGAGGGGCTGAAGGTTCCTCTGGGGACAGGGAGGAAGAAGCAATATCAAAAAGGCTCAGATCACAAAAATAAAAGTATTTGAAATAAATAGCAATTGGTGATACTCTAGAAAGTGACAAAGGAAAATGAATGAACACATGGTTAACATTATAGAATAAGATCTTGTTTTCTGCTTATCTTTTGTATTTGTTTTTAAGATTGTAAAAACTGTGAGTGCTGGACGGGTTACTAACACCAGTGTGGGAGCTGCCAAAAATTTTTTTGTATATCCACCTACCTTTCCCCATATATCTGTAAAAACCAATAAAAAATTTTGGGGGGAAAAAGCGATGCAGCCCTCAATGAAATCAAATTTGACACCCCTAGCTTAAGGAGTTAAAGGCACATTCTTAGTTAATACCTATAAATTGAAGATTTATATTCCATTCAGCAGCAGGAGAAAAGTATCATGGGTGAAAGTCAAAGAGGAAAGATGAAAGGATGTACGTACAACTTCTTTGACTAGACTCTCTAGATCAAATGTTTACTGAATTATTTTACCATTAACTCAAATCAGAACATGAAGGATGTAGCCTGAGTCATTAGTTGACAAAATACTCCCAATGAGCCATTAAATTATTCCTTTCTGGTGGATTGCTGCACAACATAAGGCAATTGATGGAATGGCAGCTATTTTATCAACTCTCCATCTACATGGTGTCATTGGAAAAAACCTGAATCAGCTAATTCAGAACAGCTGCCAAATCCAACAATGATCATTAATCCAATTTAGTCCCTCTTCTTTTTAAACCAATCGTGCCTTTTCCTGGGATTGTGCTGCAGCTGCAGAAGTCACAGTTGGTTTAAGGAGTTTCAGAAGTGCTATGTGAGCATCTCACATTCTCTGGAGAAACTTTTTTTGTCTTTCAACCTGAAGTGCTATCCAAATACTTATAGACCTCCATTTCTTTCTCTCCCTTTTTGTGCAACAAAATACCTGTTGGATATGTTAAAACGAGAGATGAAGATTTGCTCAGTCATCTCCTGAGCTTCCATGGTGAACTTCAGCTTGTGCCTTTCAGGTTTTAGTTCCAAATCTTAATCACTGCACAAACTGGCTTTCATTGACTTTCTTGCCCTCCACAACCAAGTTGGCTGTCTTCTTTGGAGCTGATGGACAATGAACGTGCATAGTATGTGGACACCATGTCCATGGAGTCTCCTTTGCGATTATTTTCCCCCTCACTCTTGAATCATGGAAAAAAAACATTTTATCTAAATTCTAGGAAGGAACAACCCTCAAGAGATAATACTAGAAAAATAAACTTTGAACATCCTAATAACAAAAACAAAAACAGTAATAGGCCTGATATGATGGCCAAATTAGAAATGTATAGTTTTGTGGCTTAGAGATAAAAGCCAAGATATCCTTTTTCCCTATCATTTTTAATTTTAGCCCTGAGTAAATTATAAAAGGAACTTCTGTGGAGGCAAAAAGGAAAAACAAATGTGTCATGCTGCCCTCTACTGGTATATTATTTTTGCTGCTGTTACATTGCTATCTAAATTGTTTAACTGAGCAGTAATGCACGTGCTGTTTCGATATTGATACAGTCCATAGAAGTTTCAAGTTAAATCCCTTCGTTAGGTAGAAACTAGGGGGCTCTTCTGCAAGTCCTCATCCCAACAGTGCTAGTGCTTGAACAAGCAAAATTGCGTTTTACCAAGGAAGTAGAAGCAGTTGGCAACCCTGCGTTAGTCAGGGTGAAGAGATGGATACTCAACGAGTAGGAGAAGCAAGAGCAATAAAGAGAGGGTTATTCTCTGGAATGGCAGATATAGGATGTGGCAGAGAACTGAATAAAAAAATCTTGAGCATGAATTTAAGAAAAACATTTGACAAGTAAGATGTCTCTGTAATGAGGTTGGAGAGTCTCTGCTCCCAGGTATATATTGGTATAAGTTGAATGGCTTTTTTACACTAGAGAAAGGGTACGTTTTGGTACAATCGGACAGGAAGGAGTTGCTTAAGATGTTTGCTAAGGATATTAGTCTCTTATATGCCAATTTACAATTAGCAAGTCCAGAAAAGTCCCTTTGGGGAGAGGGGGCGGTATAAAAATCGAAATAAAGGTAAGGTAAGGTAAAGGTAAGGCAGGTATGTTTGCCAGTTGTGAAAAACATATTAAGTAAAAGAGTACTTACTTGAAATATTCATGTAAAGATAATGGCTGAGTGACAATTACAACCTTGTCCAGAGAAAATTACTATTATTTATTAAGCTTGCATGCTTCCCAACTCTCAGTAACTCTGAGAAGTTTATAATTTTTAAAAAATTATTATTCACAAAGAAAAGAAAACATCTAAAAGTGCTTAAAATGAAAAGAACAGAAATAAAGAAGCAAAGGATATTATGTTAACAGAATTGTGTCTTTTTATCTAATATAATTATTATTTATGTCCATATACATTTAGAATACATTGATATAATCGTCATCTGTTTTTAACTTGCTGTATTTTGTATAAATGATTTCCATATTTCATTACATTTATCCATACAAAATCTACATCTACAGGCAATTCACTCATAGGTAGCAAATGCAGTCAGGAATCAACTATATATTTATCTTTCTAATGTTGTAATATTAGTCTTATGGCCACAGTAAGGGCTTGAAGAATTTGTCTACCTTGCCCAGTTAACATATTAGGTATGTAATGCAAGAGAATATTACCTTCTGAAAATGTAGCTTTTGTCAGAAATAGTCAATTTTCTCTCAAAAGTAAGTAAATGACATAGTAAAAATGTGTATTTTAAAGACGCACTGCCCATATTATATATCCAACAGAGTATTTGTATTAGTTGGTCCTTTTCTATTATAAACATAATGGAGTCCAACAAATTCTAAATATAACTTTTTGTTGTGTATTGTCATAGTTTAAGGTCCATTATCATTCTTGCTATAGAAGTTAAGACACTCTTGCATTGTCTAAACCTGTGATGGCAAACCTATGGCACATGTTCTGAGGGCACGTGAGGCGTTGCCCTGTCAGCTCCAGCATTGATTTTTGGCCTTGATTTTTGGCCATCTTTCACCCTCCTGAGGCTTCCTTGAAGCTTCTGGACGGCGATAAACCTCCCAACGCGCAAACCGGAAGTTCGGGAATGGACTTCCGATTTGAACATTGGGCTGTTTTTCACCCTCTGGAGGGAGAAAAATGGCCCAACAGGCAAACTGGAAGTCCTTTCCTGAACTTTCGGTTTGTGTGTTGGGTAGTTTTTTGCCCTCCCCAGGCTTCAGGAGGCTTCCCTGAAGCCTTCAGAGGGCGAAAAATGGCCCAAGGGGCACACCGGAAGTTTGGGAACTAATGTCTGGGTTGCCTGCTGGGCCATTTTTCTCCTTCAGGAGGCTTCAGGAGGCTTTCCTGAAGCCTGCAGAAGTGCAGAAGACAAAAAATGGCCCAATGTGCATCCCGGAAGTCCGGAGGCTTCAGTAAGGTCCACACGCACAAGTGGATGGGCTTGTGTGCACATGCGTGGGGCGAGGACATTGCATTATGGGTGTGGCACATGCATGCACGACCCTCCCCATGCTCTGTCACTGCGTTTATTTTGGTTTGCTAGCTGTGCTGAGATTTATTGCGCATGTCACAGTTCTTATCTGACAATGATTTATTGCGCATGCACTTTCACATTCCTTCTTAACTTTCACTTCTGATCTTTCGTTTGCCTGCCAAGAGAGGTAGGCACGTAGCTCTGCCGAGATGTAATTAATTCAGTTAGCAAGTTTGTATTTTTACTTTCTTTTATATTAAAATGTTTTTTATTAGAACATGCTTTGGGTTTATTTTTGCTTATTCAGAAGTATACTTCCAGGAGAAGCAACGATCCATCATCATTAATTACAAAGGTTTAAATTATATCCTTATCATGCTCCCCTTTGCTTTTGCCATGACTTGACAAAAAGATTAGCCCTCACTGGTCGACAATATAGGAGCATCGATTTCTTTATTCTACTCATTTTTTGGCGTCTGAATACCAAATTGCCAAAGACCCAGTTTGGCCTAGGCACCAGGCAAAAAAGTGGGAGATTTTGAGTTCGAATCTTGCCTCAGGTGTGAAAACCAGCTGAATGACTTTGGACCAGTTATTCTCTCTGAGCCTTAACCTACCTCATCAGGGAACATAGGAGGAAAAAGGTATGTTGGGTGTTTGCCACCTTATATTTGTAGAAATAATAAAGGCAGGGTGTAAATACATGAATGAAATGAATGAAACTGATTTATTGATTAACACATACTTATAAGTAATAGTGGGTTTTTGGTTTAAAGACCTGGGGCTGTGCATGAAAACAAAACAGCCAGGATGAAGGCTTAATTCCCCTATATTGTTCCAATATTCCACCAAAAGTCCCACCATTCACTGGAAGTCCAGGAGCAAAGCTCTAAACTCGAACCTCCATTAGTTCCTGCCTACTATTAGTGTGGAGGAGCAGCATGGTTTCAGAGAGTCCTTGTCATAGGAAGCGTTTCCTGGGACTGCAACACCACCTGGAGTATAACTGTGTCACTGTGACTTCGCATATAGCCAGGCCAGCATAGCAAACAAGGCAAAACACAGCAAAGTATCCATACGTCGGTAACAGCATGTGAAGCTTGAAAAAGCAACGCTTGTTCCCGACAAAGGCCCCTCCTAACAGTGTCTCTTTAAATCTCATTACTCAGGTGAGCCTTGTGAAGAGGGGCGGGGTTCTCCTCACGAGTCCTCTGGTTGCCCTGTGCTGATCCCACTCTCTCTCCATTCTTCGTGCTCGGGGATCGAGAGGAGAGGTAATTGCTTGTCACCGGAGTTCCGTCACTCCTCTAATCCACAGCTTGCCCCGTCTTCCCCCTCCCCTGCTCTTCCTTGCTGGTGAAACTTCCCAGGTCCAAGAGACCCAGGACAGCCTCCTCTGGTCGTTCCTCTGTTGGCCCTAGCTCTGTTTCATCTTCCTGCTCAGACTCAGGCTCCGATGGGGCCGTGACAGAATTTAATAAGTTATTCTAGTATCTATGCATCCTGTATCAGCTGGTTAAGTCAATATCCCCACTTCCATCCCATTTTTCTGTATCACCATATTTTTCCCAGCTTTTCAAATTGTGTTTCTTTATAAATGTAGCATCCGGAAAAGGGTCAAATCTTTTATTACATATTACACTTCATCATTTGGGCATTATATATATATATGAGCCAGGGAATCATCTTTCTCTGTAAATAGCACCTTTGTAATCACCCCACCCTGCAGGACAGCATCTCTTCCAGAGACATGTGGTGTAGAAATGCCTGCAGCTTCACTGGATTTTAAAATGTGATTTGAAGTCACGTTTGTTGGGCATTTCCAAAATCCAGCATACCAACTTGAGATAAGAGAGTAAATTCCATCTTGCAATTTATACCAGGCACTTGAGGATAAGAAGTACTGAAGTTTCACTCTCCACCCCACCACCCACCCAAAAAAGCTTAGAGCAAAGCACACCTAAGCCTTATCTCTTTTTCTTTTTAAAAATGTGCTTACCGGGGGTGTCCTCAACAAAGTCCTCTTTTCTGATGAGAGCAACTTTTGCCAAAAGCACCAAAACCTGGTTCAATGACTGTGGGATTACTGCGCTTGATTGGCCTCTCCATTCTTCCTCCATATTCTGGGTCCTTGGTTTCCAAATGAGATGCAAAAGTTGCTCTCATCAGAAAAGAGAACTTTGGACCACTGAGCAACAGGACTTTGGACCACTGTGCTTCATTAAGACCAGGGCAACGCAGCCGTCTACCAGGAGATTTTTGAGCACTTCATGCTTCCTTCTGCAGACGAGCTTTATGGGGATGCTGACTTCATTTTCCAGCTGCCCACACTACCAAAAGCACCAAAACCTGGTTCAATGACCATGGGATTACTGTGCTTGATTGGCCAGTAAACTCGCCTGACCTGAACCCCATAGAGAATCTATGGGGCATTGCCAAGAGAAAGATGAGAGACATGAGACCGAACAATGCAGAAGAGCTGAAGGCCGCTATTGAAGCATCCTGGTCTTCCATAACACCTCAGCAGTGCCACAGGCTGATAGCTTCCATGCCACGCTGCATTGAGGCAGTAATTGCTGCAAAAGAGGCCCAAACCAAGTACTGAGTACATATGCATGCTTATACTTTTCAGAGATCCGATATTGTTCTATGTACAATCCTTGTTTTATTGATTGCATGTAATATTCTAATTTTCTGAGATGGGGGATTTGGGGTTTTCATGAGCTGTACGCCATAATCATCACAATTATGACAAATCACAGCTTGAACTATCTTGCTTTGCATGTAATGAGTCTTATCTCATTTATTAGTTTCACTTTTAAGTTGCATTACTGAAATAAATGAACTTTTGCATGATATTCTAATTTTTTGAGTTTCACCTGTACATTTAGGCAAGAAAAACGAAACGCACAGGTACAGTATAGATGGTACCTTCCTCAATTGTAGTAACTATGAGAGGGATCTTGGAGTCCTAGTGGACAACCATTTAAATATGAGCCAGCAGTGTGCAGCAGCTGCCAAAAAAGCCAACACAGTTCTAGGCTATATAAACAGAGGGATAGAATCAAGATGACGTGAAGTATTAGTACCACTTTATAAAGCCTTGGTAACGCCACACTTGGAATACTGCATTCAGTTTTGGTCGTCACAATGTAGAAAAGATGTGGAGACTCTAGAAATAGTGCAGAGAAGAGCAACAAAGATGATTAGGGGACTGGAGACTAAAACATATGAAGAACGGTTGCAGGAACTGGCTTTGTTTAGTTTAATGAAAAGAAGGACTAGGGGAGACATGATAGCAGTGTTCCAATATCTCAGGGGTTGCCACAAAGAAGAGGGAGTCAAACTATTCTCCAAGGCACCTGAGGGTAGAACAAGAAGCAATGGGTGGAAACTAATCAAGGAGAGAAGCAACTTAGAACTGAGGAGAAACTTCCTGACAGTTAGAACAATTAATCAGTGGAACAGCTTGCCTCCAGAAGTTGTGAATGCCCCAACACTGGAAGTCTTTAAGAAGATGTTGGATAGCCATTTGTCTGAAACGGTATAGGGTTTCCTGCCTAGCCAAGGGGTTGGACTAGAACACTTCCAAGGTCCCTTCCAACTCTGCTATTGTATTATTTTCTAACCGACATGTTTCCAGAGTTCTAGTGTATTTTTATCTTAATACTATTCATCCAACCAAAAGTATGCATATTTCAATAGTTGATCAAATGGGAAAAATGATGCCAATTTTTGGCTTCTAGTATTTAATACTTGACAATAAGTAAGACTGATGATATAGCTCCAAATTAGGAAAGCAAATTAAACAATACTTTTAAACATTCTCTTAACCAAAAATATAACAAATATTTACAATCACCCAGTAAAAATACAAAAAAGCATACAGAGGCACTGTCTTTCTAAAAGACATAAGTGTAAGAGGTATAAAAAAATAGAAGACAAACATTGCTTGTTACAGAATACTTTACAATCACTGATTTGTGCAGTTTTACAATTGCCATTGGAATACCATTACAACTGTGCAATTTTTGCCCATATGCTCACATACGCAAAATGTCATGAATACCAAGCTAAACTGCATTCCATGTATATATAAAGAAATTAAAGACACAATAATGGCAAGTACAATGGGAGGAAAAGGCAGGGGGTTGGACTAGAAGACCTCCAAGGTCCCTTCCAACTCTGCTATTGTATTATTGTATTATTTTCTAACCGACATGTTTCCAGAGTTCTAGTGTATTTTTATCTTAATACTATTCATCCAACCAAAAGTATGTATATTTCAATAGTTGCTCAAATGGGAAACATTTTTGGCTTTTTATTTAATACTTTACAATAAGTAAGACTCAGTGGTGGGTTGCAGGCGGTACACCCCGGTATGCGCATACCGGAGCCAGCCCCGAGCACCGGATACCGTTTCGGTATGGTGCTCCGAAGGATCCGCCCGAACTCCTTACCAGAGTTTAAAGACTTTTGTGCTTCCACGCAGGCGCATATAGCGCCAGTGCGATGCTCTGCGAAGCAGCTGGAGCGCTAAGGAGCGTCGCGAAGGTGCTTGAACACATGCACGCTCTGTGCGTGTGTGCGCGCGTGCTGTGCGAGTCCATGAGGACGCTGCCGGCCCCGTTGCAACCGTACCAGTTGGAACGGGATTTGCAACCCACCACTGGTAAGACTGATGATATAGCCCCAAATTAGGAAAGTAAATCCTCCCTTATAGATTAGCAGATGCACTTTTTGTAAAGATATTTTCAAAATTGAAACCCATAGAAATGTTCTAAACATTTTTTTTTCCTGAAACTACTTTCCAGATATATAAATTGAAATTCCACTCAGAATATAAATCAGTTAGGGAATTTTGAGAAAACTAAACCTGTTTAATGCAGCAAACTGTTTATATATATTGTCATAGGCTTTTTCCGTGTCTAATGATAAACTTACAAGCTGATGTTTTCATGCAAATCTATTAAATCTACAACTAATCTAATGTCTGCTGCTTGCCTACTTTTTATAAACCATTCTTGATTATTCTTAAGAACAAATGATATTGCTTGCTTTCATTTATCTGCTAACACTGCTGTAAAAATATTTGTAGCAACATTAAATCAATGAGATTGGATGAGAATTAGCAGTGTGATTTTTCACTTGCTTTTGGTATGACTGTAAAATAAGCCTGATTGAATGCTGCAGATAAAATTCCCTTAGCAAATACCTCATCATGCAACTGACGAAGTTCTGCACTAAAAATAATTCATGTAACAGTGTTTTAAATTGTGGCAGCTGTTTATTATCTGTGCCACCCATCTCAACCCCCTATCCACTTAACTAGAGGCTTCAAGTTAGTTGGCCGTCAGTCTGCTCTAATTAAGCCTAAATTGATGGTGCCCTTTTTAAATTTTTTTTTTTGATCACTTTATTACGAAGAGAAATCTGATTCTTTATTGCCCTTCAGTTTCTATCCACAGGTAATCCTCAATTTACGACCACAATTCAGCCCAAAATTTCCGTTGTTAAGTGAGGCATTTGTTAACTGAGTTTTGCCCCATTTTATCACCTTTCTTGCTATAGTTGTTAAGTGAATTGCTGCAATTGATATGTTAGTAACCCAGCTGTTAAGTGAATCTGGCTTCCTCATTGACTTTGCTTATTGGGTTGCAGAAGTGATCATATGACCTTGGGACATAGCAAAGGTTGTAAGTATGAACCAGTTGCCAAGCATCCGAATTTTGATCATGTAATCATGGGGATACTACAGAGGAACTGTGAAAAACGGTCATGTCACTATTTTCAGTGCCGTTGTAACTTTGGTCACTAAACAAACTAAACAAACTGTTGTAAGTCAAGGGCCACCTATGCGGTGTTAAAAATTATTTTTGTTTTCTCACTGGAATGAGGCTACTTACAATTATTAAACCAATGCAAAACAGAACTCTTAGAATATTATTGCTAACTGCATTAAAAAAAACCGATCTCCTAATGAGAATCCTGTCATAACCACTTGTAAGCTCATTTTCATTGAATGAGACTCGCTTCTTGGTCAAGAGTTCTAGGACTGAAGTATGGAAGTGATCCAAATATTTACGCGGGAGGGGCAGAGAGAAATGTTGAATAAAAATTAACCCACCCATAATCCATGATAAGTTTGTTTATTGGTTCCAACATCATTAGTAGATTGGATATTAAACAATACTTTTAAACATTCTCTTAACCAAAAATATAACAAATATTTACAATCACCCAGTAAAAATACAAAAAAGCATACAGAGGCACTGTCTTTCTAAAAGACATAAGTGTAAGAGGTATAAAAAAATAGAAGACAAACATTGCTTGTTACAGAATACTTTACAATCACTGATTTGTGCAGTTTTACAATTGCCATTGGAATACCATTACAACTGTGCAGTTTTTGCCCATATGCTCACATACGCAAAATGTCATGAATACCAAGCTAAACTGCATTCCATGTATATAGAAAGAAATTAAAGACACAACAATGGCAAGTACAACGGGAGGAAAAGGGAAAGGAAGGAACTGGAGGTGAAATTCATTTGCTACTCAAGAGTTTTAATTGTTGGCATTAAACATTTCAATCAACGAAGTAGTTTTTTTTTTTTTCCTGATCAGTTTTTGGAAGGCAAGTGCAATATTTTTAAAATTGCATTTCGGGTAATATGCATTACGCGGACCTGTAGCCCTCTTTCCTATACATTATTTGTATGAATGCAAGGCTGAACAGATCAAAGCTTCTTTCATTTACCGCCTGAGATACATTGACATAATGCAGGGGTGTCCAAACTTGGGAACTTTTAAGACTTGTGGACTTCAACTCCCAGAATTCCCCAGCCAGCCATGCTGGCTGGGGAATTCTGGGAATTGAAGTCCACAAGTCTTAAAGTTCTCAAGTTTGGACACCCCTGACATAATGGATTCTTATTGAAAATCCATTACTCATCATTTGGAATCGCCTCAGCTGTACAGCAGGATCATATCTCAAGAAGTGTTTTCAAAAGCTGAAGGGAGACACAGCTTTTTAGCATTAGTGCAAAATTCTCTTAACTTTAGAAGACGAAGGCTGGCCGTGTACTTATTCAAGTGAAATCAAAATGTTTTTAATTTACCTTAGATGACACTGTGTGTCAAGGTAATCGAAGTGCATCTTACAAATCACTGCTTTGGAAAACATAGCTCAGTATTATGCCTCCTTTCACGACTTACCGTAGTTTATCTTCAGTATGAATCCTGTCTCGAAGAGCAATCAAACGGCAAATTATGTACAGGCCTACTTACATATTACAATACAGGGTTTCCTTTTCCTCCTAAATTAAAAAACTGATGCTTGTTCCACGTTTGAGATTTTTAAACATTCCTATTGCGTTTTTAGGATAGGCCAACTTCCTCACAATACAATTTAAAAAGAATAAATGTTATATACAGAAAAGCATCGGCCCTTTCAAGAACTTGAAAAAAAACTGACACGCAATATGTGTATGGAGGGGAGGCAGCACATGCTAGTAATAAGTTGTTATATAACGAATAAGCATTATGTAAACAGCACAAAATGGGATTAAGCAGTTTTATAATGAATGGCTTTAAAGAAAAAGAAGAAGAAATTTATCTCCTTGGGTTCACCCAAGCTCCATTTCAGTTTAGCTACTGTCCCTGTACTATTCATCTGGCAAAAACCAAAACTCCAAAGGATCAGAGCAAGAACAGGCTGAGGCAGTTTGCACTGTGCAAAGAGAGGAAGCAGTTAAAAGGGCTGGCTGGCCCGCTGCATATTTACACTCTACAGGCTCTGCATTTTTAAAAAAAAATGTATTAAAAGACACCCAGTGATTTTAAAAATAATGTAATTTAAAAAGCAAACTTCTTTGATGCCGTTGATACAAATACATCAAATTTAAGCGGGCGATTTTTGGCTCATTAGATTTTCAACAAGGAAAGACCTCGAGGTGGGTTGGTAATCTAACAAAAAGTACTACCAAAGAGAAAAGGCGTAAAAAATGTTTTGTATCTATAAACTGAAATATTTGAAATTAGAGGAATGCTATGATGTTGGCCCTTAGCACTCTACCATCTAGAAAGTTCAAAGTTAAGTTTGCACTTATAAACTGCATGAAACGTTGTATGAACTGGAGCTCAGAACTCAAGATTTAAAACTTTACTTTTGACAAGGATAATTTCCTTCTCTGACAGCCCAGGAATATCTGGAAGAAGGCATGTCCATACCACAGACATTCATGTCCATCAAACACTTTTAAACAGAATAACAACACATCTATTTGGTTGGACATCGGCTCTAGTAAAAACGTTAACAGGTGCTATACAAATGCCTTCCGATCTCTGTTATGGGTTTTTAGGAGACGATCCGTCAAAAAAACCACATTTTTCACAAACTTATGAAACAATGGGAACTGTACTACTATGTGTGGTTTGTGTGCAGGAAAAGTTCAACTCTGTTGTGCCACTATTCATAACATTATTATGAATGCTAAAATTATGGAAGCCAAGCTTCAATATTTTATCATTGTTGGTTTCCTTAAGGTTTTTTTTTGGGGGGGAGGGGGGGGGAGAGAGAGAAAAGAGCCCTGATGTTCCAGACATTTAAGTAGTAACATATATTCTGCAATTAATTGTTGAGTTTGGTTATCAGTTCTATGTTCAGATTTGCAATTTCACGTTACAAGGCATTGAAGGAGTTCTACATTAAATTTAGAACTATCCAAGCACATTTCACATAGGCTTTCTGGGAAAGCTATCACTGATCTCATATGCAAACAGAAAAGTTTGATTCTTGTACATAAAAGCAACATTCACCTTGCACAGAAATGTAAATCTGAAAACTCTTTATAACTTGAAGTGTAAAATATAGAATTGATTTGAGGCACCTTTAAGACAGACAGACATCCTTCCTTCTACCCTAAACTGTAAACATTTATGATATTAAGGTTTACAAGTAAACTTTAAATATACATTGAGAACATTCATGTCCACTGATTTATGTTTGACTAGGCAACCATTATGCAGTAGGGGAAGAATATAAACACAAATAATAACTCCAGTTTCTGCTATGTACTCTGGTTGGCTAAGTAAAGCTGCCATGTCATCCCAATCTTTTTATTTTATTTTACATAATACACATGCAAATGTGCATTATACATATGAGCCAGGGAATCATTTTTTTCTCTGTAAATAGCACCTTTGTAATCACCCCACCCTGCAGGACATCTCTTCCAGAGACATGTGGTGTAGAAATGCCTGCAGCTTCACTGGATTTTAAAATGTGATTTGAAGTCACGTTTGTTGGGCATTTCCAAAATCCAGCATACTAACTTGAGATAAGAGAGTAAATTCCATCTTGCAATTATACCAGGCACTTGAGGATAAGAAGTACTGAAGTTTCACTCTCCACCCCACCACCCACCCAAAAAAGCTTAGAGCAAAGCACACCTAAGCCTTGTCTCTTTTTCTTTTTAAAAATGTGCTTACCGGGGGTGTCCTCAACAAAGTCCTCTTTTCTGATGAGAGCAACTTTTGCGAAAAGCATCAAAACCTGATTCAATGACCGTGGGATTACTGTGCTTGATTGGCCAGCAAACTCGCCTGACCTGAACCCCATAGAGAATCTATGGGGCATTGCCAAGAGAAAGATGAGACACATGAGACCAAACAATGCAGAAGAGCTGAAGGCCACTATTGAAGCATCCTGGTCTTCCATAACACCTCAGCAGTGCCACAGGCTGATAGCTTCCATGCCACGCCACATTGAGGCAGTAATTGCTGCAAAAGGGGCCCCAAACCAAGTACTGAGTACATATGCATGCTTATACTTTTCAGAGGTCCGATATTGTTCTATGTACAGTCCTTGTTTTATTGATTGCATGTAATATTCTAATTTTCTGAGATGGTGGATTTGGGGTTTTCATGACCTGTGTGCCATAATCATCATAATTGTGATAAATCATAGCTTGAACTATCTTGCTTTGCATGTAATGAGTCTTATCTCATATATTAGTTTCACCATTTAAGTTGCATTACTGAAATAAATGAACTTTTGCACGATATTCTAATTTTTCGAGTTTCACCTGTATGCTTCATTTTACAAGTTGTCAGAATGGTACAACTGTATTTTAAGCGTTCAATATGTTCGTGGGATGATCCAGAGCGATTTTCCTCAACATGGCAACTAGTTGGGATGTTACATGGGATCTGGAAGATTATTCATCTCCAATGTACTTGAAAGTCGCTGAATCTGTGGGAATCTATTACTTGGGACTTTCTAGATGACGTGTGTAGGCAAGTTTAACTCTCAATTGTCCACGAAATAGCATTGTGATAAATGTTGAAATCATGGATGTCAAGCTTTAGTATGTTCTCACTGTTGGTTGCTCTTGGGGAAAATAAAAGTAGAGTTTTGATATCTTAGCTACTCATTCTAAACATTTAAGGTTAATTAGTAAAATATATTCCATTAATAATTCTTAAATTAGATGGGTTGTCCACTCCCTTCTATGTTCATATTTGTAATCACATTTTAGATATTCATATTTCATAATTTTTAACTTGCTGATTGGAATGCAAGGAATTTCTACCCAAATACATTGAGAGGACAATAGGTAGAGAAAAGCTGATATAGAATAATGTTATACATTATTTTTGGCAACAAGAATGGAAGTCCAAATGCCAGTAGCAAAGTCATCAATGGCTTAAAATGTTGAAAAATGCCTTTCGTTTCAAATCTACAAAATTCTTTGCCTTTTTGCGTTTGTCATGGATTGAGAAGTATCTTTTTTTTTTCAAATGCAAGAACTCTTCTTGGATTTCATAAAAAAAATTTATGAACATTTTTTTAAGTAAGGGGAAAAAGTTTTAACAACCAAACTGCTCTTACAGAATGGGAAAAGTTTCAAATACAATTGGAAGTCTAAAATAAAATAGACTTTACTATCATCATCACCATCACCAACACTACCATCCTCTAATGGCCTTTTTACTTCTATGTCTTTGCTCCTAAATTTGCGAGTTTGAACATTTTAAGCGAATTTCTAAAAAAATGGAATCTGTTGGATACTTTTTCAACGCAAGTCTTGTAGAAGGAAAAAAAAACATTTGCAATGATACAAATGTGCTATGAAACTGTTTATAGACAAGGGGGAAGAAAATGGAATGTAGGAAAGAAAAAAATGCAACTACTCCCTTATAGTGGATCATTTGGCAGCTGAAAGAAATGGCATGAATTTCACTGGTTTTAAAATATAGAACCAGTAGATGGCAGTGTTTCACTACTGTATGCACATCAAATCACACTCAATATATACTTCTGAAGACTTGATATTTTAGTTTGAGGTTGACCGATGTCCTCTAGCTGCATTCATGAACATCCAGTTCCACAGAAATCAAGTGTTTTGCTTCGCATAAGACATCACACTAACACTTAAACAATTTGCTTCCTTATTTTCTTTGAAAAAGCATTCACATTAGCCAACCAGAGCATTCCAATACTTTACAAAAAAAAGAACCTTATATAAATTCCAAATTAATAAATTACTCTTCAGATTGTTGCAGACGTTTCTTTAGTTTTGATGTAGTTTTTTTCCAATTCAGGTAAGTACATAAAATAACTTTCTTCAATTGAGAGCCATAATAGTTATAGAGAAAATATCTGAACAAAGTCTACTTAGAAGATTCTATAGTTCTTTTACAGAAGATAGCTCCCAAGCTGGCCCCGACACATCGTATGTTAGGTCCTTCTTGATACTGCAATACAGGGTCAGTATTTCTTATTTTCTCTTTCCAGCAGAAGACTCCAACAAACTGATTGCAGTGGGCTGAAGCAAATTTAAAATTACAATCCAGATAGTTCATCCTACTAGTTGAAGAGAGCAAACACAATTCTTTGAAGTCAATAGCAGCAAGCTGTCAGCTATAGCTGACAATACTGTAAAATTCCTTCCTCCAATGTTGGTAAATTTTGAAACAAGTTTCACAGGAAGCACAGAGACTAGACTGCCGATACTTGTTCATCTTCTGTGAAATAAGAAAAACAATGAGAACTCTTTGTGTCATAAACATACAATATATTTCAATTAAAACTGTGTCTTATCTACTGTCAGAACCCTAGGATTTTTTTTTCTGAGTTAAAATAGATCTTTTTTTTTTTTAGAAAATGAAAAACAGTTCTTTACTGCTATCACTGTTGCTCATGCAAAGAATGATGAACATTTAAAAAAACATTTTCTAAAACTTATCTAATTCTAAATCATGATGGCAATTTAATATAGTGTAGCTCATAACGTTGGAATTTGGGGTAATGATTCATAATACCATTCAGAGGCCTTAAAGATAGTTGGCTTGGCTTGTGCCTTTCATACTGAAATGCCAACATGACATTTGGACACTTAAAAAAAAAGTAAATGTGGTAAATTAAACTCAGTATTGACTCTCAGCCGTACTCTGCAAATGAGCTAACAAAATTCTCACAAAATAATGAGACAGTGTGGTAATGTAAAGTTCAATGTCTAGGATTGGGGAGGACCAGTCAGTCACTGAGTAACCCTATTATTAGTCATAGTCACTCAAACAGAATTGGAAGAGAATAATTTGATTCTCCACTCATTTGATTACACATAATGCAATATGCAATTAAAGGATAACTTTGCATTAGTGGCTACATAATCTATCCTAAGTATCTATTTGTTAGGGTGGTTAAGACATCAGGCTAGGAACCCACAGGAGACTGTGAGTTTAACTGTGTGACCCTGGTCCAATCACTTTATCCTCTAGGAAAGAGCCAATGGTAAACCTCTTCCCCCAAAACATTTCCAAGAAAACTACAGGGGACTTGTTCAGGTGGTCACCAGGAGTCAGAAATGACTCAAAAACACAAAATATAAAAGTAAAATCCATCTTAATCTATTGTTTTTGAGCTCTCTAGCATGTAGATCAGAAATGTTGACTTATTCTCCAAAAATAAGTGCCTGATGAACCGATGCTTAGAATATTTCATAGAAACCTAGCACTTTAATCAAATGTTTGTCTAGGTTCATATTCATAGAGACATACACACGTTGGACCCACCCATTTTAAGAAAACATTGTGCTCTATATAATGCGACTTACAAGCTGCTTTTGTACAAAACAACGAAATGATTTCAAAGCAAACTGGACGAGATCATAGCAAAATTCCAGTTTTATAAAAGCAAAATCTGTGAAAAGCGATTCATGGTTTCAATTAAAAGCAGAACAGAGCCAGACAAAGCACAAATAATGGCAGACAACAGAAAATGGAATGCAAATGTCATGGAAGTCAAAATTGCTTATTTCCAAGGGGTAAATGAGCAATAAAGAGAAAGGTGAAAACTCTAGATTCAAGGGTTTGTTTGTTTGTTTTTTAAAAAAAACCTTCATTTTATAAATTCTGTTTGTTTGTTTTTTAATATTGCTGTTGAGGTTTAAATGGTTCAGAACAGAGGTCAAGTATAAGACATCAATGTGATACAATTAGTGGGTCTCTGTGGACTTGATTTTGTCCAGTGAGCAATTTCAAGTCTTATAAATAATTGAAACTGCAACTTAAAGCCTCAGCTGTTCAGCTCTTTTTGATCTAACAGTGTCCTCTTAGAACTTTATTTGTGGAAGCTAATACCCATGTACTGCTTGGCTGCCCCGTACATACACCTACAACCCTTAACTGCAGGGAGAGGCATCACACTGAGATTCTAGCTAGGTTTAATAATGCTCTGTTGAGTGGCATGTTAGGAAATACTCAGTTTCCTGCACAATAGGAACCTGTATCTAAACCTGGGTCTGCACTCCGTTAAGACTTGCTTCATGGAACTCCACGTAGCAGATAAGACACTGCTAATTATAATACTGTTTATCTCAAGTACATAAAAGTGTAATGTAACTACTTTCAAAATAATTTCTGTTACATCAGACACAGCCTTTTAAATTGCTGAGAACAATTTTCTTCTTTTTATTTTGGATAGGATAAGGCATATTGGACCTGTTTCTTCCAAATGTGCTAGCTAATAATTAGTGCCTAATACATTTTCTGTTTTTTCCCCCTTTAGGGTCACTTTATCCTCACATAAGCATATGTAAAGCATATACAAATGAACAAAGAGGGGAGAAGAGGGGAGAAAAGAATCACTGAGGCACATTCACGGAGAGGGTTATAAGGTAAAGACAGACTGTGCACTTCCCCAAACTTAAAATAAATCACATACGACTTTACTCAACAGCTATCAAAGGAGATCTTTTAACATACCATCCTCTTCACTATTTGCGCCAGTCATATCTGCTAGCTTAGGATGGGACGGTTGCCGGCCATGCCACTTAGGCATCTTCTTTGGAAAACAGGCCACTGGTTCGCTACTCAGAGGCGTGGAGGAGAGCCTAGACAGCATCTTTGACCTCTGCACCGCCACACTATAGTCTGGAGGCTTTAGGTGTGGGTGGTGGGATCCTTCTTTTATGTCCGCTAAAGAAATCCCCATATATCCTGGCGGGGTGGGCGGTGGCTCCCTATATCTAGTGTCTTCCTTAGATGAGGTGACACAGTACACTAGCACAAGAAATAAGCAATGGAAATGTTAATGAAGGAAACAAAGACAAAATAAAAGCATTTTTAATATAAAAAAACAGTGAAATGTTATAATGACTTAATCAGAAACTGATTAAACAACAGGTAAATGAAAATCACTCATAAAACTCTATTTTTCTAGAAAACATTCAGATATTAGATTAACTGCTCCGGTCTTTAAAAAAAAAACTATATTATTTTGGAAAATTTCTCATATTGGCTGACCTATTAATATGTCAATAGCAAACCTCAATGACACCAAAATGACCACACATGTGTGGTGATGTCATCACACAGATGCCATCCTTACATACTTGTGTCAAAAACTGAATGCAAATTGTAGTATTTGATGGCATAGTCACACATGATATATCTGTCACAAACATTCTTCTAAATAAGGTGACAAGATACCATCCAGAAAAGTCGTGCACTAAAGATTCTTCAATATCATTTTTGTTTAGGCAAATTGTTCACAAAGAGGAAATTTGGATTATGAGATATCTCTGTTTTTGGAGTTATATTTTAAGCGATTGGCAGAAAAAACAAGGCAGATGGAATAAATAATCAATATTGACCTGAACTATTTGATGACTGGAAGTTGTTTTTCAAAACCCTACTTCTTAAAGCACCAGTGGATTAACAAACTTATTTTGATAAGTCACTTGGTTCCCAACAATCTAGAATTTACTGACCAAAGTCCTTAAAATATAAAAATAAACAATTTAGTTTGCCCTTTCCACATCCAAAAATTAACTATACTTCATATATTTAATACGGCCTATCCTTAATTCCAGCAATATTTGTAGGAGTCCATGCAATTAAAATACCCAAGTACAATTCAAATCATTGTTTGTCTTCATAAAATTTCGACGTGGTTTTGTTGGCAAAGCTTCTTGTCATTTATTTGTCCTCAACTTTAAAGCTACCTCATTCTTACTGTAAGAGGCATCTGCCTCTGCAATGCATATTAAAAAGAAAAAAGGTTTCATCAATTGCATGTGCCCACCTGCCAGACTGACCTTTTGGATGCCCGAGTGTGATCTCACTTACAAATTTAGATTTGTAATCTTCCTTTTTCTGAAAAGGTAACTCAGGGCCCTGAAATGCTATGTATTTTTTCCTTTTGGAGACAAGTAGGGAGGACTGATCTTGGAGAAATATGAATCGAAAATTTCCACAGATACTGGAGTAGGAGTAAGAGATTACTCGGTTTGTAATGCCATACTGAAAGGCCATTTCTGAACACTTATAATTTTCCAAGTATATTACAGTATTGTATTATGTCAGTTATCTCTGGCTGTCACCTACATTTACATATTGGTTGTCCTCAACTTACAACAGTTCATTTAGTGGCCATTCAAAGGTTAAAAGCACTGAAAAAAGTAACCTATGACCGTTTTTCACACGATCGTTGCAGCATTCCCATGATCACATGATCAAAATTGAGATGCTTGGCAAATGGTTCATACTTATGACCTTTGCTGTGTCCCAAGGTCATGTGACCACCTTCTGATAAGCAAAGTCAATGGGGAAGCCAGATACACTTAACAATTGGGTTACTAACATATCAACTGCAACAATTCATTTAACAACTATGGTAAGAAAGGTTGTGAAATGGGGTAAAATTCACTTAACAAATGTCTCATTTAAAAACAGAAAGTTTGGGCTCAATTTTGATGGTAAGTTGAGGAATAGCTGTATAAAAAAAGGCAACCAATGCAGCCTGAAATCTTGAAGAATCTATTAATGGGGTGGGAGGAGCAAAAAAGGACTGAAATATTATGGTCTATCTTACTCTTCCTAATCTACACCCAGTCACATCTACAAAAGACAAATCAAGGGTGCATTGCTAAAGCAACTGAAGTTTCTAGGTCAAGATTATCTACTGTGACAAGGCATGCAATTTGCAGCCGTTTCAATTCTAAAACAGCTGGTTTTCAGAAATGGTTAAAAAAAAACAGGACTGCCAAGTGACAGGCTTCATTTTACTGAAATCATTATTTTATTGGAATGGAGTAAGCCTCTTTTGGGATATTAAAATAAAAAGTAACATTCCATTATAAATAGGTATTTTGATTAAGTAGAAAGCAGATGATTGCATATCATGTTTTAATTCTCAGCTGTACTATGAATCTGAGTAATTCTTTTTAAAGCGTGGCTTAATTCTCCATCCTTGGGGCGGGGAGACAGCTGCTAAAATTAGTAAGGCAAGACAGGGTCAAAGCTGTGAAATGGTAAGTTTCACAGTTTGACTGGGCATACTATATTGGATTTATGGAGGTCAGATATAATCCTGCACCAACTTTCAGTAATGTTAGTTTTGCCTTTATGAATGAAATGTTAATACATGGCCTCTTGCTTTTGAGCATGAAAGTAATAGTACAAGCAAACTGTTTATGAACTGGGTTTCATTCTACCTATTTGTGATAGGGGTTATTGTTATATTGTTATCCCACTTTTTAAAAATATATTTTGATCAACTCAAGGCAGTGAACATACTTAATATTCCTGCCTCTTATTTCTCCCACAACAACCTGTCAGGTAGGTGAATGACTGGCCCAAAGTCACCTAACTCAGGGGTCCCTAAGCCCCGGTTTGTGGACCGGCACCGGTCCGCAGCATGCCGCAACCAGGCTATGCAAACAAGCGAAGTCCCATCTGCGGGAGGCAGGTTGCATGCAAAACCACGCCCCCTCTGGTCAGTGGAAAAACCTCTCTCCACGAAACCAGTCCCTGGGGCCCAAAAGATATGGGGTCATTGGTCCAACTGGGTTTCATGCCTAAATAGAGACTAGAACTCACAATCTCCTTGTTTCTCGGTCAGCGCCTTTACCATTGAACCAATGAGCTCTTTTTTTCTTTTGCTAGGACATTGGTATTCCTGCTTTTATTTTTTCTTAAACAAAATTATTATTGATAGTTAATTTTTTTTCTTTAATTAACATAATGTCAGCAATTCTCTTCCCATTTGGCACTAAGAAATTTGGAACTCTTCATCAGGAGAAAGCAGTATAGAATTTTTTGAAAACTAAACAAACTGGGATGCATGGAAAAAAGGAGAGAAAAAAATCTAGGTGCTAGAACAGTATTTCTCGATTTCTCAATATTTATAGTCTTCTGTTTCATTTACTACTCCCTTTAATGGATGCTATTATTCTCTCGCTTCTATTTTCAGAAGATTGTGGATCCATGCTGTCAAAACTGATCGACAAGCATGTGACCTGACAGGCAAAGGGTGCAAAAACAGCCTAATATGGAAATCATTGGAAAAGTAGAGTAACAAATAACAAATTGCCTAGGTAGGTCTGTTCAGTGAGGTATGCTTTTCAAAAGCACTTGAAAAAGAAAGGCATTAGGTTTCAGGGAATGGACCCAAAACTTTCAACAAACAGAACTCTAGAAGAATTTTTTTGAAATACTTAAATTGCTTTCCCATAGCCATGCCATTGGGAAACTGGAAAGTAATAAATGGATGGGTAGCTGATTTAAGTTAGGCAAACACAGCTTTTCTCGCAGAATGTGAAAGGTACACTTTGGTACAGTGGTTATGATACTATGCAGCATATGATTCATTTAAACATGAGTTGAAATCTGAAAGAAATATAGATGCGAAGACAGCATTTAGGAACAGAGACCATTGGACACTCAAAAAAACACTTTTTTTCTTAAGCACTGAGCACAATCTACTGTTCCTTTCTATGCATTCTTCCCATTATATCTGGCTTTCTAATGCCTTAAAATATTGCTTTCACATTCCCTTCCACAGTATATAGGTGTGACTTATGTGAATGTAGAACTGTTATCTTCCAGAATGTGCCCTTTAAGAAAGGGTGTTCAAAAGAACCAGGGGACAATTCTTATGTACCTGTAATAGTACTGCGCTTTCTTAATCTACAAAGAGAAATAAATACGTGATATGCCCATGCCATAGTTAATCTTTTAAGATAATCTATTCTATGTTAATATCCAAGGACAATATTTTGAGTCAGTGCAAGAACAATAATTTCTTAAGTACCCTTTTGTCTGAAAGCAATGCTACAAATGAGACAAGAGGATATTTTATGTGACATCTTTCATCCTCAATCAAAAAATGGAATTTGGCTTGGAGTCTCTGCTTCTTCTCAAAATAGTTGTATCTACAATAATAGGTGTTTGATTGATGGCCAATATGACAAGCTTGGGAAATGATACATGAAGATGATTTTCTTCCTGTCTTGAAGGCAAGGCAAAAATGCATGCACTGCCAAATTGCTGGAGAGAAAAATATCTCAACTGGATTTATCCATACCTTCGTGTGAGTGGTTAAAAAAAATCAAATTCTTAACAAAAGAACTGCAAGAAATTTCTTATCAGAAAATATACAAAAAGTCCCGAAGTAACTACACAAGCTGTCTCTCTTCCCTGCCAATCAATAAATCATGCTGCTTATTATTTTAAATCCCACCCTTCCCCCAAGGAGATCTGGAGACACTCCAACAGAGGACTTGAGCTGATTGAAGACATGTGTAGAAGAAAAACTTTTTACATGCAAATTGGCCATGAGGGCTGTTGAAACGTTCCTTAACAGCTCAACTACATAATATACAACAGCTGTGGAAACATCCACTGGCTTTTCATCATGCTTACCTATGAGGCCATGTTCTGTACTTGAAGTGACAGTTTTGTAAGCTGCGTCACTGCCTGTTTTAGCGTCCAAAACTTCAGCTTGTTCTGCTGTTAAGCTCTCCAGTCCTCTTCGTTTTATGGTCCCATAGTTTGTTTCGTGCATGTCTGACAGGGAAGTAGATGAAGCCCAGCTGTGCCGTGACTGGTCGAAGTCCATGCCAGTTTTGGGTTGCCGACTACTGTCTGAATGGCTGTGTGACTGCAAATGAGTCTCCTCAGGACAGCAGCTGGATGGCTCCACTTCGGCAATAGCCCTTTCTAAATGAGCATGGCGGTAAGAGTTTAAGAGGTCCCACCCCTTTTGGTTCTGTATGTTTTGAAAATTATCATGAGAGTTACTCGAACAAGAGGTCCAGCTTCCACGGCCGCTATCTGCTGCTTCTATTGTGAGGTGCTCATGAGACATCTCCTCGGTGCTCATGGAAGATGGAACAGGCAGTCCTCGGATCACTGGAGGTCTAGGCAGCGGCCAGCTTAAACTGAAGACAGCACAAATGAGAAGAAAAATAAAAATGCTGTTGAAATGGCCATGCAAGCAAATCGGTAGGGACAGAATCAGTGTTAAAATTGCAATGTTTTATAGTTCAAAAGAGCAAGGAAATATATTTTGCACTTCCTTCAACATTTAAAAAATATTAACTGAATGTGGCAAGTCTTAATTATTGTTTGCCCAGGTATGTCTAATAACAAGCTTGATCTATAATTTCATTCTAGATAAAATAATTGCTCATTTCTGCCAGGTTTTTCCAAAATCAGCAAATAAGAGTTTATCTTTTTTCCAGTGACAACTGACTAGTAATATTCATATGTTCCTTTCTGTAAATAACAGAAATTTCAACATATTTATAAACTCATCTTTGTATTTAAAAGACATATAAACACTCCATTAGGGGATTAAACATTGGGATCTTTATTTTGTAAAATCCTTTGGTAAGGATTATGTTTGTTTTTTTACTTATACACTGCTCAGAGTCAGTTAGACAGTGAAATAGATGGTACGTAAATTTGATAAAAAATATAAAGTGTTCTTTGCCAAAGGCAGGGAATAATTAGTAGAAATGATTAGTGCTTCGAAGAATATTATGTGAATGTGCCTAGAATTTTGTTGAGAGACCAGGGCCACCAAAAATACTTTTTAAGCTTTTAAAACAAGAGCCATACTTCAGCCTTCTGCTGGCAGAAGCCATAACAAAAATAATCATAAGGGTGACTACATATAATGGGCACATGCCTGGAAATGCATCTCCTCCTTGCATGGCAGAACTATGAAACAACTGTCGCCAATTACTGCATCATGTTATATCTTAAACAAACAAAAAACCCTATCTCTTTTGTCTTGTTAATACGTTTGAAGCATGCTATTACCAGAGGGAATATATTTAAATCTCACTTCCATTCATTTTCTCCCACTTATATTATCACACCAATCGAAGCTTTTCCAATATGGGAAGAATTCTAAATCCGAGGTTCTTTCAGCAGAAACTTGCCCTTCTGTGAAGTGCTAAATGGCTTTTCAGCAGGCTAATAATCCCCTTGAGTGTGATGACACCACAAGCAGCAAATGACTTGAATGCAACATCTCAACGTTATGGCACACCAGTCAATTATCACCACCTGTCCGTGGGAAGGATCTCTTAAGAGGAAAGGAGGCAGGGAAGAAAGAGGCAAAGACCAATCCAGCTGGACCTTTTCTTGTCCTCCCACAGGGCCATTAAACCAAGGGCCATGGGAAAGACCCTAGAGATTTGTTAATTTATCTTAAACATCTGTTGTGAGATTTTCAATGTATAATTGTTCAAATAGCTTATAAGCTGCCTTTTTTGTTTTGGTCCTCAAAGATAAGACTATCAATAACCATCCTGGAGGAAGAAATGATTCTTACCCAGGGCAAGACTGGTTGTATTCAAGTGGTGGCTGAAAGGGCTCTCTCCTTTCCCCTGCCCCAACTGCATCCATCACCATCGTCTGAGGCAGACACCTCTCATCCTGAAGGGCGGCAGACATGGAGTCAGCAGAACAGTTGCTGACAATGCTGGATCGTGAGGAGATCTCACTATGGCTGGAATCGGAAAAATTCTCAGATTTGGCAGACGGGATCAGGGCATAGCCTAAACATGACACGAGAAGACAGCGTTGAGAGAAAACGTAATCACACCGCCATTCAAAATAGTTTTGCTCAAGAAATAGCTTTTCACTGCTTTATCGCTTTTCTTGCAAGACTTTCTGTCACTTGTTTTATGTGAGTTCCTTTTGCTCAACGGAAAACAATAAAATGTGACAGAATGGAATAATTCCTTTATGAATTAATTTGATCGTTAACGAGACTAAATCTGTGTAACTTCTTTCACCGATCTGTTTCAAAGAGGCTGTTATGTGCTAAACCAACCAGGACATTCAAGGGCAGCAAGTATGGCTTCTTCAAAAGCTAGACAAACCCAGAGGAACCTTGCTTTCCAGCTGATCAAGTAAAAAGATACTGCAATCAAAAGCAATGAGCCAACTACACACACAATAGAATCAAGTGCAGACACTTTTTCTGCAGGTTGAATGCTTTCTCCCAAAGAAGCAGTCCTGTTTGCGCAGTTACATGCTATGCCTCCTGCATTGCTTCTATTTAATTAACATATTAAATAATGATCTATTGATTTAGCTGTGCAAGTACAGCCTGAATTCTCTGCAAATTTTGTTTCTCTGTATTTGCAAATACGGTAAAAGTGCAAGAGGATTGCCTTTGTTTTCTAAAAGATCAGATATTTAAGAAAATATCTAATTATATGGTTTTAATTTTGTTTCTCATTTAGCATACTATAGGAATATTGGTCCAACGTCTCATTTGTGATGAATTGTCTGCAACTATCTCTTTTTCTGCTATGGAGACAATTATAGTTAACTGTGGCTTTATCAGAATTGACTTGAGATCTTCTAGTAGGTCTTTGGATGATTTATAATACGAGGGTTTCTTATTATCTAACTATTATTAAAAAAACATACTTTTTAAGACAATCTTCAGTTTCTGAAATGAGGAAAATGTGAAGAAGCTGGAAAAAGAAAAACCAAATTAAAAATTGGCATGGATCCAGCAAAATCCAGGGAGAAATAAAAATGTGCACCCTTTTGGTGCCCTCTGATAAGAGCAGCAATTGTACATGTCCTATATTCAAAGCACACTTCTTCCTGGTCACATGATTTGAGGCAGAACTGCTATTGGAGGAGTTGGAAAGAATTCTAGAAGCTTTGCTTTGCCTGCTTTCCCTACTACATTGTACACTGTTCTATACATCACTGTAAGATAATGTGTGTACACCTTAACATACCGCAAGTAGAAATAGAGCATCATTTGACCTGGTTATTGGTTGGAATTATACAAATATTTTATCTATAAGCTGCATTTGAAAATGGGGAAACGTTTTATCATCTTATTCCATTGTTTGTCATGATCAGAACTAAATCTGCATGGAAAGCATTACAAATTATTTTTGGTAACAGGGGGAAAAAAAGGTCATGAACAGTTTAATCCATCATCTTCATTGTTTTAAAATGAATTTAATTTAAAATGTTGCTGAGAAATCTTCAAAGTGATATAAATATGGGGCAACCAGAAAGAAGAAATGTTTTTGGCTCTGCTGCTTCTCTGGCATTACAGATATCCATAAGCTACCTAGGTGTGGGAAATCTTTTAAGGAGGTAATTATTCTTTACCAGTCTGAACTAAGAAGGTAATTATTCTTTACCAGTCTGAACTAAGAATTATACGGGACAAGAAAGGAATATATGTGCAATAAGGAAAAATTAAACACAGTGACTATAGTTCATCTGAATGTCTACTTTTTCAGTAAGTTTAATTAAAAATAAATGGCGAGTGAAATATGAGCTACTTTTGTCTGTTTCTAGAATTCCTCTGGAATATCTGTCCTCGCATATACAGATCTTTTTTGTGAATAGCAATAGCACTTGGACTTATATACTGCTTCATAGTGCTTTTACATCCCTCTCTAAGCAGTTTACAGTGTCAGCATATTGCCCCCAACAATTTGGGTCCTCATTTTACCCACCTCGGAAGGCTGGAAGATGAAGATATCCGTCTACCTGCCAGTACAGGGAAAGAATAATCTCTTCCACGATTATCAATGAGTGTCAATTATCATTATATATCAACCTTAGAGCTGACTCACAGTATGTCACTGTGCAGGATTCCTACAAATGTAACCTCATTAAGTTTCAAGCTTTTTAGTCTTTTGGACTATAAATGTTGAAGTTCGTATATTCTGTTCTGATCTTAGCTTTAAAAAGATCAGAATATGCAAGTTTTAACATTTGCATTCCATTTTTCAATTACTTAAACTGAATCTCGGGCAAAGTTAATCTCTTATTTGAGATAGCAGCTGAAAGCTGATTCAGAATTTAAGGGAAATTTCACAGTACATACAACATATTTATAGTTTTGGTTTTAGGTGATATAACAGATCCTGAAGGTATAGAACAGGTGTGTCAAACTTGATTTCACTGAGGGTTGTGTTGGACCTTGGGGGGTGGGAGGGTGGTTGGGGGAAAGGTGGCCAGCTTTATATCACTTGTGTCGGGGGTGCCTGTGGTGGGCCGAGCACTCTGCCAGTGAAAACGGGCTCCTGAGCTCCGTTTTCGGCTAGGTCGGCATCCTGCAACCCTTTACCAGCAAAATCAGAGCATGCAGCCCTCCTGAGTTCCATTTTCGCTGGCAGAGGCAACGTGAGCTGGTCCTTCGCTGTTTCCAGGGGGAGCCCATGGGCCACATCTAAACATCTAAACATCCAACGGGCCAGATCCAGCCCTCAGGCCTTGAGTTTGACACCCCTATATAGAATATGAGAGTCAAATATGAGCATAATAATTTGAATGTCTTTTCTTTTTTACATTAAAAAGGACAAACACAACAAGAGTTGCCTGACAGTGAGAAGGGCAGCACAAAAATTAAACAAACGAACAAAATTTGTTCAGTGATTCTGCTTACTGAGAAACAACCTAGAATATGAAATTAAAATACCCTAATACCTAAGGACACTTCACGTTTCTCATAGTAAGTTTGTCTCTTCTTTGCTTACGTATGCAAATGCATATAGGTACTATATATCCTATTAAATATTGTTATTCCCAGTTTAGAATTAAAAAGACACTAGCTTATTTAACAAAACTAGCTATGACAAAGGAAAATACAACATCTATCACAGTGTTTCTCCTATTCAATAGTACTATGTTTTAAAAACATCTTGCGGGCTTGATGATTGCAGAAAACATCCCCCACAATATGTACATTATTTCTCCTTAATGCCTTTTCACAACCTTCTCCAGCCCAACATCCTCCAGATATGTTGCAAGAACTCACAGAACTCCCATCAACATGAACAATGGTTGTGATAAAGCAATGGGGCGGGGAAGGCTGCCAAATACTCTTCTTCACAAGTTTCTTTTTAAATTTGGGGTATATAATGAGTTTGTATATTAAGTGGAAGCAATCACTAAAATAAGTTCTTCCCTAATATACTGTACTTTTGAGGTTTATAGATGAGATTTGTTCCCCCATTAAAAAGTAAATGAGTTCTCAAGCCAATCTCAATTCCTTATGGTTAAATTCATAGATTTTTCTTGGCAGTAAGAGTTCATTTGCTTCGGTATTCTTTTGGCTGAATTTTCAATTCCTGAGTCCGACTATTAACCAAGGCGAACTCTTTTCAATAGTTGAAATCAATCAACTAAGCTCAACTATATGCTGCCACTACCAAGGCAATGAACAGTTATATAATATTTCATCTGTTGTCTCCGAAGGACTTAATGACTCTATACAATGCTCTGGTAATCTCAAAAATTAAATTAAATTAATTTATTATAGCCAAATATCAAAATCTTCTAATTTTAAGAATGTTTATGAAAGGGAAGTAAAACATTGATTGATCATGACTGAACTATTCAAGTAAAAGTAACATTACTTAAAAGGAAATATATACATTTACAATAGTTATTTGGCTGTTATGCTGATATGCAGTTTAATATCTATATAACTAATATTTGTATGTATTCATTAAAGTTATATTTAGGATGTGAAATTAAATTATCTGATTACGAAAGTTATGCAAAAATATTATTTAAAAGTAAATAATCTACAACTTTATAAATTATGCTCTATAAATTACACATTACTTCAAAGACATGCATTTCATATAAATAACTGCATATATGTTTAGCATACCATACTGATGTTATAATAGCAATTATAGTTTATGAAGTTTTTAAATATACACAACTGAATTTTTTTCCTCTTAGATAGTAAACTGCAAAGCACAATCTGAATCTGTATATTATAACTAACTGGGATTCTAAACAAAATATGAAAAGTGACTGTGATCCATGCTTAAGTTTTTGAAAATTCCTTGGGCTTCCTTTGGACTTCTTTCCAAGTAAATAATAGACACAAGCAAACAGTAACACTTAAATTCTCTACTCAGATTTTATGTTTACAGCTTTAAATATTTCAAGCAGCTTAGCACTGCACTGTCTTATTTATTTTGCTAATATAACTGCAATCTGTGTTAATTATCTTCACTAATAGAACTGTAAGTATATATTTTTTAAAGTGCTTCATGGAAGTAACTAGCTATGTGACAAGGCAGCCACACCATTATTATCCCAAGTGAATGAATTGCATATGATATCATATGAATGACTAAAGTCTAGAAAGAATGATAGTAAAAGCGTATTTAAACTGGAATGTTATGTAGCCTATTAATTGTTTATTGACTGTTTGCCTGAAAGGCAAAGCTAACCAAGCTCTATGAACAGAAAGCCAGAACCTGATACTTAAGAAGGGCTAAGCTCTGTTTCCTAAAAGACAGCTGGAACAATTAGTGCTCAGAGATCACCATCAGAATTTGTGGCATGTTTTTTTCCCCCCTAAATCGCCCAGAGAGGCAAATGCCCCCCACTTCTACTAATAAACTCATATTCAAAGTGAACAAGATATAGAAAAAATATATTTATCATCTGGCCATTTCCATCTCAAGGGGAGTGGGGTGGGTGGGAATGAGAACGATAAACAAAATATTTAACATCTATGAGTGCACAGCAATGCCATGAGCTGAATTGACATGGCATGTCATATTGTCTTCCTTCTTTTCGGTCTCAACTGTGGACACAACCACATCAGTGAGCTACTGTTTCCATGGTCGCTGACTGTATGCCCCTCGATACTGGGCCTGTCCTTTTGCTTCTCACTTCTATCCCTCTCTCGTGTGCATGCTGGCTCCATACGAAAGGTGAATGCTGATCTTTCCCTGGAGATACTTCCTTCCCTGAATCTTCCAAAGGGGGACCCCATTCTTTTCCTGGCTTTGCACAAAGGCTCCGGTTTGCCTCTATCCTCCTCACTTTCTCGCTTTTCGATACTGACTGATCTTTCTGCTGTCTTGCTAGTCATCTGCTGGATTTTCTTTTGCAAATAAGCCCCACCTATTCCATAGCTGCGATGTCCACTGTTCTTGTTGCTTGTTTCACTTGCAAGAGAGGAAGATGAACCAGACAGATTAAGCTGGCAGTTTTCAGACCTCTGTGAGTTACTAACTACAAAAAAAAAGAACATATAAAATAAATCACATAAACTGCTTTTCATATATATATATATATATATATATATATATATATATATATATATATATATATATATATATATATATATATATATATATATATATATATATATATATATATATATATATATATATATATATATATATATATATATATATATATATATAAATATAAATATAAATATAAATATAAATATAAATATAAATATAAATAATATATTTAAATAGATAGTGACTAAACTGTAGGTGCTTCATTAGTTAAAGGACAGATCATCCAATTTTAGTTCTGTAATGAAATGCTAATCAGTGCAGGGGCTACTTTTGTCAAAAGAAGTCTATTCTTATAGGAGAAAATCCTGACAACAAAAAATAATAATCAGTCAACAAACGTAAAATAGTAACCTTAGAAGCATAAGAAAATCAACTAAAACACAAGTTTATGGAAACAAATTCCAGCAGAAGTCAAGTTTAGCGAGTTCCAATGAAATGAAACTTGCCAACTAAATAGTCAAACAAAAAAGTTCTCTGGCTTTAATTAAAAGTAATCGTTTTTAAAGCACCCAGAAGAACACAGAAGTTTGGGGAGGATACTGCAATCAATAACAAATGTGTCTGTAATTAGGAATTTATCCAAGGCATTAAACTCTGAGCACAATCATAAAGTATCTTGGGCACTATTTTAAAATACTTTAAATACATTTAGATACTATACACAATAAGCTTTTCATAAATGTATTAAGCTTATCTTGTTTTCCAGAGTTAAAATATGGCCGAATATAAATGCCTAAAATACCTTGAATGTACTGAAGAAGGCAAAGTCAGACCAACTATGATGCAGTCTCAAGACTAAGAACGCTCTTACCTTTGCGTGGTGATTCCTGAGGGGAAGCAGGAGGGCTGGAATGCAACGATGATGCCACAGACATGTCATCTTCTGTGTGCTTTTTACTGCTTGGTTCTTCAGATAAACTAAGTGACTTTTGAGGAGAACCTGCACCTATGGATGAAATATTTACGCTTATAATCTAGCCTGCAATATTCCTACTAATGATTGTTTTGTTTCATTTTGTTTTCCAAAGATACTTTCAATGATTTTTGAACTCTTTCATCAAGTAAATCTGACCAAGACATATTTGGGAAGGTGGGGGAAGCAGTAAAATGACCATTGATTTATCTGAAGGGTCGTTTTCAGGGCGCTGCGAAGGAGAGTCCAAGCAAGGGTTAAATACAGCCAATCTGCCCAGAACTGAATTGAAACTTTAAACCACGCCTCCGGTGCTGATTATCTTCAGATTTTTTCAATGAAGACGTGGAATTGTTGCGCACTGAAAAGTCCAACAATGGAAATAGGTCCAGCAGGGAAACAAAACAACTGGAACAATAAACGTTTAAACTGACACCAGCGGAACCAGACCCCAGGGTGGGGTGAACTCTCCTTCGCAGCGCCCTGAAAATGACCCTTCAGGTAAGACAATGGTCATTTTCCAGGGCGCTGCTCTGGAGAGTCCAAGCAAGGGACATGCCCAAGCTAAGTGTCACTAGGGCGGGAAGCGGCAGTCCAATATTCCCCTCCACCCCCCAGAATTTTTTGGGACCAGGAACAGGATTGAGTAAAATCCTGTCTCCTCCTGACCCGCCGGAACAACCTCTATGGCCCTGATATCCCGTTTGACTGGGCAATAAGGGGCGGGGCACCTGATGAAGTGGCGGGGGGAGGGAGAGGAATGCCAAGGTGAGACCCATGCGGATCGTTTGTAGGACCCACTGGTCCGACGTGATCTGCTCCCACTTGGCGTGAAATAACTGGAGACGCCCTCCTATGGGAGCTGATCATTGATGGTCATTTGTATCTCCTGAAGGGGCGTGAACCAGACCCCCCCCCCAAAAGGGGTGTTTGGAGTAGTGCTGCTGGCGACCTCTGTCGCGAAAGGGCTGACAGTCCTGGGACCAGTCGGTTTGCTGGGGATACGCCCGGTGAAATGGGGTGGAGCTAGTGGAAGGCTCAGTGTTCCGAAAGGGTTGCCTCCTGTAGGACTTCTTTGTGACCGATGGCATCCCTCTCTTCTTGTCCTTGTTTTCAACTAGGACAGGGTCCAGGACCTCCCCAAAGAGCTTGTCCCCTTTAAAAGGAGCTGTGACAAGCTTCCACTTGGAACGCATATCCACGTTCCAGTGTCTCAGCCACAGGAGGCGTCTGATGGTAACATTAGACGCTAGGGCTCGAGAGGCGAACTTGGCCGCGCTCAGGGTGGCATCAGCGGCATACTCTGTGGCTATTGATATCCTGCCTCAACTTAGTGTCCCTGGCCGGAATCTTTGTCAGTAACTGTCTCAACCAAAGCAGGGCTACCCTGGAAAGGAACGAGGCTGAGGTGGATATCTTAATCGCCCAAGCTGCCGCCTGGTGAGTTTTGTGGCAAGCATTCTCAGTCCTCTAGTCCTCTGCCTTGAACCCCTCTAGCAAGTAAGGGTCAAGAACAGACGTAGAGGTGAGTGCCGCCACGGGAGGATCGATTGAAGGTAGCTTAAGCAAATCCTCTAGGCTGGCATCTACTGTATAAAGCTTCTTATCATTGTTACTGGGGGTAGCCATGGTAGCAGGCTGTGGCCATTGCTTTTGAACCATGTTGAGAAAGAGTTTGGGGACTGGAACTATCTCCTGGGCCAACACAGGTTCTTCAAAAGGATCCCCAGATAGATTGTCTGGGTCCTGGGCCGTCAGAGCCGATGGGGTAGATCTCATGCGGGTTGCTACCTTAGCCTTATGCAGAATGGTTTTGAAGTTGGCCAATTTAAATAGGCCCGAAAAGGTAGGCTTTTCGGAAGAACCACCTTCATCCCCCAAAAACTCGGGTTCTTGCCTAGGCAATAAGTCCTCCTCCTCCTCCCAGTCCAAATCCCCCGAGGCTAGGGAGGAATGGGGGGGACTGAGGAGGTTGGGTGAAGGATGCTATACTGGGAGCAGCCTGAGGCTCCAAATGGCGGGTCTTGCGAGTCCGTTTGCCCCTCTGTTGCATGCCTGCTTCGATGCCCTGGGAGATAGCCCTGTTGATGACCTCCTGCATCTCCGCCAAGGCAGGGATATGGCGCGAGCAAATCCAGCTCCCAGCGCCTGCAGGAAACGAAAGGCTGTGATCCAGGCGATAACAAGCCCTTGCCGCTTTAGTCCAAAAGGCTAGGGGCCCAGATCGCCGGTCTGACCGGTCAATGAGGTCTCCACGCGACTCCTGCTATGAGTCAGGCTTCAGGCAGCTGCGGCATGCGGTTAAATCGAAATTGAAATCGTAACTGGCAGGACTCTAAAAATGGCAGCTGGAACTCCCTGCCGCCTCTCCAGACCTTTTTAAAGTGCCACTAACACTTGGGAGAGCCCTGAGGAGCCGTGCCGAACGCCGGCTTGTAAAAAGCACGGACGCCGACAACGGAGCTCTCAGCGGGGATTTCCTCCCACAGCAGGGTTGCTGTGGCGGCGCTGGCGGCGGCAGTCCGACCCACGCGCTTCCCCAACAGCTGTCTGTGACCCTGCAGGGCCCGAGCAAGATCAGGACACCGGGAGGATCAAGGGGTGAGAGAGAAGCCAAATTGGGCTTTAAAATAAATTTTTCTCACCAAGCCTGTACCAAAGTAAATAACACAATCTTTCCTTTTCTGTAATATAATTGAGAGTCCAAGCAATCTATCTAGAATTGAAGAGAAACTTGAAGCGCGTCCACTGGGCTAGCTGAATTGAAAAAAACTGAACATAATCAGCACCAGAGGCATGGTTTAAAGTTTCAATTCAGTTCTGGGCAGATTGGCTGTATTTAACCCTTGCTTGGACACTCCAGAGCAGCGCCCTGGAAAATATGATATTTATATATTTACAAAATTGCAAAACACACAAGATAAATTAATCATATTCATTTTATTACTAACAACCTATTATATGGGTTGTAATTTCAAGAATTAACTTAATTTGACCTTTTAAAAAAAATACTGAAGAAAAAATATATTTTTGACCAACACAAATCCTGATCTCAATAGGGTAGAGATGCAGCTCTTTGAACTATCTCTACAAGAAAAAAGTTTAACAAAAGTGGCACAATGCACCTTCCACACAAGAGTTAACAGAATTAAATTACCTGCACCTGTGATATCCTTTATTCTGAACATCTTTTAACATGTTATGGTAAGAAAGCTGGTTGCAGTTTAATCTGCCCTTATGAAAGGAAGTTACTTTTAAAATTCTGTCCAAATACAACTACTTCACATCAGTCATCCCTCCTTCCTTCTTCCTGCTTCATGTCACTTCCCTTCTCTTAAACTAAATAGTTTAAACCAGGCAGTTCTTGATGAGATCACATTTCAAACACCTGGCCA